>NC_141694.1:1632535651-1633198151 GCF_964263255.1 Lissotriton vulgaris | reverse complement strand
ATATAACCTCTAACAGACATCATCAATGTTGTTTTTGTCCTATCTCTATTCTTATTTGCCAGAGTGCATTTATAATTGAGCCCTTTTCCAAACTTAAGTCAATGATTTCCTTGTTGGAAAAGGGGGCTTCTCTTAACAAACTATTTCCCCTTGATAGAGACTATACCAACACTGCTTGAAAGTTCTCTTTATCAGTACATATGTTCAACGTCTATGGGAGATCTGCTACCACTACAATTTCTTACTGGGTTCTCAACCCCACCCCTTTCCCTGAAGACATTTTCACCAATGGGTACTCCTTCTGGTTTTCTTGAGCACACCTAATGCGGACCATTCTTCCAGGAATTATTTGTTTGGGACACACCAGGCTCTGGTAAATGACTGGTTGTTTACACCCGAGTCTAAGAGGGCCTTCACTTTCTTGCCACTGACTTCCATAGGACAGTAAAAGGGAGTCCCTGAGGCCTGTGCCCAGTTGATGGGCCTTTGAACCCTATTCAATATCCATACGTTCGTCATCTTTCTTCTACAGGCAAAACCCACAGTGTGTCTCTTTCTGCACATAAACTATCATTAAATTATGATGATGTGCTACTTCTGTGTGTGCTGCGTTCTACAGCACACATAAAAGTAACAAATCACCATTAGTGATTGTTTATGTGCAGGAAGGGACACCTGCCTGCACATAACTAATCAATAACGGGGGTTTGCTCTTTCTATGTGTGCTTGAGGTTCCGTGACGATCGTAAGTGGTGTTTTCGACTCGCATGAATATGGTCGAGTCTGGTATCTATGAACCGCAAATGACGAGTTTAGTGGGTGTACGCAGTTTCGCTGTGCTAACCTAAACCGTTCGTCTGTTTCATGGGTTTTTCTATCTGTACCCACGGGTTCCATCTTAGATACGGCATCCATTTTGTTTCTTGCCTTCAAGTAGCCAGCGAACGGACGCTGTCCGCTTCGCGACCCTGGGATTCCCAAGACTCTTGCGGAAGACACGTTTCCTTTGAAAGTGTCTTTATGATGAGGGGGATGATACTGTAAGGCAGCTGGCCCCGCTCAAGGCTCATCTTGCCGTGCCGGTCTATTGTCTCAGCCGTGCATCTCATTAGGCGCGTCCCGTTGATGCCTGCAGCTCGTGTTTCCCGATACCACCCCTTTTACACCCTTTCCGATCTCCCCACTGTTTCTGCCTTCCTTTGCACCTGTCCCTGTTCCTTCTTCGATCTGTTTACTGCCAATTGGAATGTACTAATGGTGGGAAGATAGGTTTTTACAGTTGGGAACCACCAAATGCTTCCGTACTTATGTTCCGGACCTTGAATACATGAAAGTAACTCCTTGTGGTTTATGATGGGAACCAAGTTGTAAATCTTTGTGTATCATGTTAACCTATGAGAGAAATGTGTATAAAAGGAGCGACCCACAGTAGCAATTCGAAGCAGGCTCCGTGAACCTACGTTATGTACTTCTCGTGACTTCTGTGTTCCCTGCAGTAATAAACCTCGAATCTTTGACGCCGAAGGAAGTGTCCCGTGTCTCTGTCATTTGTACGCCGGAACAGGTTACCCACGAAGGTTTCAGGTGTTGTCCCCTGGCACCGCTGGGTCTTAAGAAAACCCAGTCCTTCAGTTGTCGCCCACGTGGGGCTGCATAAGTGGTACCGGTCCAAGCCCGACGATCGTGAGGAACTTCGTGTGAAATCTCCGAGGGAAGGTGCACCCCGCTTCATCGATCCTGTTGTCGAAACAAGTGGCCCGACGTCTTTTCCCGCGAAGATTCCCGCCTCCTGACGGCTGCGACGGACTGCTGCCCTGACTGTAGACCTGTTTTGGCGCCTGGCGTAGACCTTGGTACAGCGAGACGATTGACGGGCCTTCCTGGTGACGCCATCGATCTTTGAGTTAAGTATTTGTGGGTCGCTCCCAGAGTCCTTAGTTGTGGGTGCTTAGTTGTTGCATGGTTCCATTGCATTTGTGGTTCTTAGTACTTGGTTCTTTGTTGTAATATTTGATGTCTGCAGTCGCCAAAAACCGAGGGTTTTTTGCTCTTTGCTGGGACTTGGTAAATCCCGTAACCCTTGAAGTTTGTGAAACTCAGCTAGTGTGCAAGATGCCTGGCCGTAGTACTTTGTTCAGTTGTTTTGGTCGTTGTGGTGCGGATTCCCGACTGGAGGACTCGTGTCCGATACCGCCGGTTGGAACTCCAACTTATGACTTATATAGCAAGCATGGGTTAGGTCCGATTACCTTTAATGAATATTGGATTCGCTATACTAGAAAGGACGGTGTCCTTAGTTGGCCACCTCATGGTAGTTTCGAGACCCCGATTTTAGATAACCTCGAGGCTAAATTGTTTAAGAAAAAATCAAGGCCGGCCATGTTTGATGCCTTTCGGTTGTGGCGCAAAGAAGCCAAACAGAAAGAAATCAGACAGACAAAACGCAATCAGAGAGATGGAGTTGCTACCATAGTGAAGAAAGCAGAACAGTTTCAGCGAGATAAGGAGGAAAAGGAAAAGGAAGTTTTCGATAGGCTTCAGCGTATGTCTATAGATAAGTGTTACCCCGCTTTGCCAACGGAGTCGGATAAGAAAGAGGAATTAGTCGAGGACCCTTTATTGTCCTATCTTTTGAAGTCACCACCTCCGTACGCACAGGGTATCACAGCTCCTGTGGTTCCCCCTGTACCTGCTCCTGTGCCTGTTCCTCAACCTGTACCAGTTCTTCCGACTGTTCCTGCTCCTTTGCCTACTTCTGTTCCTACTGCTCCACCGCTCGTACTTCCTCATACTCCTGCTCCCGCTTCTGCTCCTGTTCTACTTACTCCTGCTGTTTCGTCTGTTTCCGACTCTTCTCTTGTTAATTCCCTATGTTATACCTCTCCATCTACCCGACGTCGTCCCCCTCTGTTGCTGCTAACTTTTTCAATTCTCTTGGACCTATTCTTGAGTCCGCTGGTTCGGACGGTCCTCAAAGACGTAGTCAGCTTCCCGGTAATCGGGAACGTGCTGCGCTGTATAATATGGCGATGACTTGGATGAAATACCCTCTTAGAAATCCACCACGTGCGGTGCTTGATACGTTCTGTCAATTCAATATACCGACACAAAGATATGTTTTCGAAGAAATGTGCAAAGTTTTGCGTGATCAAATATCGGCCGATGCATCGGACGATGTATTGACCGCTTTGACTAATCTACAGCTCCAGTTTTCAAGCGGAATGATAGTCGATTCCAATGTTCGACGCGCTGTTGAGCGATTATTATCTTTTCGTCCTTCTATAATGCCTAGAGCATTGTTCGTGGAAGACATTGAGGGACCATTAGACGCGCCTGGTCAGTATCCCATGCGCGAAGTCCCACCAGTATGGATGCCAGGTGATGCTACTCAAGCACCGCCGATCTTGCCGCATTTCCAGAGAGTATGGATTCATCTCCCGTGGAAACGATCAGAAGTTCTGCAGGTGAAGCAATCTTTGCCTGACCCTCGCAAAAATCCTGCAGGGTATTATAAGGAATTATCGCAGCTTGTAGACGCTACGATAATTAATCTTGCCGATATCGATATGCTGTTCGGCAATGTCGTACCACAACCGGTATGGGCAAAGATTCGTCAAGAAAACCATGCGGCAGAATTAGGTGGTGATTGGGCTGCTCTTGTAGCGGCAGACACACGACAAATTGGTGGGGCTAAACCTGAACAGCTCATTACGGATCTCCCTCAGAGAATAATTACCCTGATGAAAACGCTTATGCCAGCTATGAAGGTAAATTGGGACAAGTTGTCCGCTTGCAAACAGAAGAAGGATGAAAGCGTCTCTGATTTCTTTACGAGATTTGAGGAGGCTTTCATTGACCATAGTGGACAAGACATGGGTACTGAAGGAGGTCAGCGATTGTTTGTGGACAAGTTTGTTTCAAATTTACTGCCTGACTTAAGCAACAAATTGCGAAATTCAGAAAGTGCGTGGGCTGTTTCTACTTCTGCTCAAATATTGGCTACGGCCCAATATTATGAGAATAGGGAGAAAGAGGAGAACGATCGTGCTGACAAGAAAACGAAAGAGCTTAAAACTAAAGTGTTGTTGCAACAGGCGTATCCTCCGCGCTCGAATCAGAATGACTCGCAACAGCGGAACAAATCACAAACTCAGTCAAATAGGTCACAATCACGAAATGATTCCTCTTCGCAGAGATCATCGTTAGGGTACAATCAGTGTGCCTATTGCAGGAATGAGGGTCATTTGAAATTCGATTGTCCAGTTCTCAATGAGCGTAATAGTGGTAATTCGTCTAGAGGAGGTCGTGGTGGTTCTCAACAGACATCACGTGGTAGAGGGCGTGGTGCTCACAATGATCGTTCCACTAATACTTCTGATTCTAATAATTGTTTTCATCAGCGTGGGTCGTCGCAAGGGCGATCTGCTCAGTACAATGTGGATGATTATTACGTCGATCAGGATGCTGACGACAGTAATTACTAGGACAGCCATAGACAAGGAGAGGGAGTAGTATCAGTTCCGGTTGATCAGAGAGGGCCTTACGTCGCAGTTGCCACCTCGGGCGTCGTTGAGCCTTTTCTGTTGGACACTGGTGCAGCGAAAAAGTTCCATAATGCATTCGAAACTCCCTGGCGCACCTTTGTCTGGCTTAACAAATGTTTCCGTTGGATTCTCTGGCGCCCCTGTTAGCAATCCGGTTTCGTGCCCCTTGCCTCTTACGATTGGGCCTCGTGAGCTGAAAGCTCCGCTGATTTTGACCACTGGTTGTGGTGAAAATCTCTTGGGTCTGGATTTGCTAAAACGTCTGTATGCGACTTTGTATTGTTCTCCTGCGGGAGTAAAGCTTACTTTGGGTGAGAGAGTTATCTCTCCAATGTACTTATCTCTCGATAAGCTTCCACCGGAATTGAGTTCTCTTCCTGCATCTTTGTGGGCAACAGGTCCCAACAACGTGGGCCTGCTTGACATCTCCCCTTATGTCGTTCATTTGAAATCTTACGTGCGCTTGCCACGTATTCCCCAGTATCGTATCTCCCTTGATGGTGAGCGAGCATTGCTAGCCATTATCTACGATTTGATTGAAAAAGATGTTATCGAGGAGACTCGGGGAAACGTGTGCAATAGCCCTGTACTGCCCATTTTGAAGCGCACGGATCCATCAAAACCACCTGTTTATCGTTTTGTTATCGATTTACGGGAGGTAAATAAAATTGTGATTCCTCAGTTCCCTGTTGTGCCTGACATCACGGCGCTACTGACTCTGATTCCAGCCTCTGCATCGTGGTTCTCTGTGATCGACTTGAAGAATGCTTTCTTCAGTATACCGATTGCTGAGGAAAGTAGAGATCTTTTCGGTTTCTCTCTTGGTGGCCGAAGCTTCCGGTTTAAACGTGCTCCTCAGGGCTACTGTGAGAGTCCATCGATATACAGTCAAGCCTTGAAGGGCCAATTGGATGCGTTTGTGTTGCCGGCTGGTGCGGCTTTGACCTAATATGTTGACGACTTATTGGTGGCCGCAGATACTCAGGACATTTGCAAAATTGCTACGGTATCGTTGTTGCAGCATCTCTGTGACTTACATCACAAGGTGTCACCTTCTAAACTTCAATATTGTTGTCAAGAAGTTACCTATCTCGGTCACTTATTGTCAAAGGAGGGAAGAAGGTTGACCCCAGAGAGAATTGCAGCAATTGCCCGAATGACTGTGCCAACAACTCAGAGAGATGTGCGTGCCTTTTTAGGTATCACGTCATACTGCAGACAGTGGATTCCAAATTTTTCACTGTTAGCGAAACCATTGGTGGCTCTTACGTGCAAGGATGTTCCAACTCCTTTACCATGGACGGAAGAATGTCAGAAAAGTTTTTCTGAACTACGTGACGCGTTGTGTTCGGCTCCTGTATTAGGTACCCCTGACTACAGTAAGCCGTTTACACTATACGTTCACGAGAGAGAAGGTTGTGCGTTGAGTGTTTTGACGCAACCTTTTGGTGGTAAGCAGCGTCCATGTGCATATTTTTCCTCGACCTTGGACCCGGTAGCTAGAGCATTGCCGAGTTGTTTGAGAGCAACTGCGGCAGCTGCAGTGTCCATCCGACAATCAGCAGGGTTGGTCATGGATAATATGCTTACGGTGATGGTTCCGCATGCAGTTGACACTCTCTTAAATCGTACGAAAACTCAGCACCTGACGAGTGCAAGGTTGTCTGGTTATGAGTTGACGCTTTTGGCAAGTCACATTCAGATAAAACGTTGTAATGTCCTGAACCCGGCGACTTTGTTGCCCATTAGCATGGAATCAGATGAAGTAACACCTCATGACTGCTACTTGCGGACTGAGGAGGAAACAAAAGGTTGTGTGGACCTTAAAAACACTCCTTTGGAAGATCCCAATGGGACCTTGTATGTGGATGGTTCATGTTTTAAATTACCGAATGGTGATGTGACGACTGCGTATGCTGTGGTAACTTTGAACACTGTTGTGGAAGCTGCGAGATTGAATCAGAATTCTGCCCAAGCTGCAGAGCTGATCGCTTTGACTAGAGCGTGTGTGTTGTCGAAAGGGAAACGGGTGAATGTGTTTACCGATAGCCAATATGCTTTTGGCGTCGCTCATAGTTTTGGACGATTGTGGAGAGAGAGAGATTTTATGACATCGCATGGTACTAAGATTCAGCATGGACAGCTTGTGAACGATCTTTTATGTGCACTTGCGTTACCTAAGCAGGTGGCGATCGTTAAATGTAGTGCGCATCGTAAGGTGACGGGTGATGTTGGTCGAGGTAATGCGTTTGCGGATGAAACTGCTAAGGAGACTGCCCGGAACCTTAGCACTAGAATGTATGTGACGAGTTCGGTTAGGTGGCCTACAGAGACTAGTATGTGCGAGGATACCATCGAGAGTGTGAAAACGATACAGAACGAGGCCACCGAGACTGAAAAGACGAAGTGGAAAGAGAGTACGGGAAAGCTGGATGCGAATGGGTGTTGGATTGATTTGTCAGAGCATAAGAGATGGATGTTGCCAGACGCGTATGTGCTAGCTGTTGTGACGATGGCACACGGGTTAGCACATATTAGTGCGAAAGGTATCTGCAAGTTGTTGTCCCCTGTATGGAAGAATGATGGTATCACGAAGTGTGCAGAGAGATTGGTGAAGAATTGTATGATATGCATGATGTACAACCCTGGAAAAGGAACCCCTACACCTCCTGGCCATTTTGCTCCCCCTTCATGTCCCTTTGAAGTGATTCAGCTAGACTTCATCCATATGGAGCGATGCAATAACCTTAAATACGTTTTAGTTGTGGTTTGCGCATTCTCCCGATGGATTGAAGCCTACCCTCTCAAAGACAACACTGCTCTGTCCACTGCGAAAATCCTACTGAAGGAATACTTTCCTCGGTATGGAATGCCACGGATTGTATGGTCTGATAACGGAAGTGAGTTTGTGGGGAGTGTGATGAAGAGTGTGTGTAAGGGCCTTGGAATTACTCAGAAGTTCCATAGCGCCAATCATCCTCAGTCAGCAGGTTTGGTTGAAGGGTATAATGGCACCCTTAAACTCAAACTAGCGAAGATTCAGGCTACGACTGGTCTTTCGTGGCCTGACGCTTTGCCTTTAGCTTTGTTGTCAACAAGGGCGACTGTACACTCCAGAGTAGGGCTCAGCCCCTATGAAATAGTGTTCGGCCGTCCTGCGAATGTTTGGGGGGTTCCTAGACCGAGTGTGTTTTCTGATCTTGAGTACCCAATGTTAATTGATTATCTTCATGATCTGACTGCTAAACTGAGGTTAATTCACCAACAGGTCTTTGAAGCACTGCCGACGCAGACGGAGGGTCCAGGCCACCAGCTCCAGCCCGGAGACTGGGTGGTGACGCGGAACTTTGGACGTAAAAGAAACCTTGAGCCCCGCTTTACTGGACCCTACCAAGTCCTCCTTGCCACGAGAACTGCTGTCCGTTTGGAAGGCCGGAAGAACTGGGTGCATGCCACCCACACCAAAAAGGTACCTATACCTTTACCGGCGGACTCGTGGGTGAGGAAGGGCATTGCTTCGTCTGAAACTGAAAAATTGCAGACCTTCGTACCTTTTAGCGACGCCCAACCTGTTGGAGAATCCTCAGTACAGCAGAACGACATTGTTGAACATTTGTCACCCCAAAGCTCAAGACCTGAAAACTTGACTGATCAGCAGAACTCTGTTCCCTCATCGGATCCATTGTTTGACGAACAGACACGTCCTGGAAAGAGCCGATACTTTTTGCGATCTAATACCAAGGACAAATAAAATTTGCTTTTGTTCCTCGACATTTACGTTACCCCATTGCCACAATCAGTCTAAACACTCGTACAACTGTGATTTTGTAAATATTGAGTTTTTCCACATCTGTGTTTTTGCTTCCACAGCTGAGAGACTTTGTATATATTTGTGAATTAAGATACCTTGCATCCGGGTGTACCGTAGGGCCGCGCGTGTACTTCCTTCTGGTTAGTAGGTCTTGACACTAGGTCAAAGGCCGTCGGTTCCTGGGAACTCCTAGGGATTGACTACTGCTACACAGAACGAAGTGCGTCAAGAAACGTTGCGGACGGTCTTAGAGGATGCTGGTCTCTAAGCTGATGGACTTGGAAAAAGCTCAGGCGCAAAGATTCAAACTGCAACAAATTACTCGAACAAAATGCTTCATGATTCAAATGTTCCTACTGTTTCTAACTGTTTCTTCGCTATTGGTGGGTGGGGTGTATTACTTGATATTGACGTTTTTGCCTTCTGCCTCACCTACCCCTTCTCCTGAACCTAAAACTACCTCCACTGTTTCTCCTCATTCCTTCCACATCTTACCTCAACACGAGCAGGCTAGACGTGCGGAATTTAGAAATAATTCCTTCATTCAGCTCCTTCATCAGCATCAGTTAGTGGTTAATACTACTAATTGTTGGGTGTGTGGGTTGATGCCACATACCACGGATAAAGGAATTCCATATCTGGTCCTTCCTTATAGTTCCCAGGGTTCAGCTCGAGCATTCCAAACAATGTTTCGAAGCGCACTAGATTCCTACCCCAATCGAGAGCCACGTCCTTCCCACTTTGGTCCTGGTCCGTACCACAAGCCCCTGGCTATAGCGATCGCTGATTTAGATAGGGATATCTATGAGCCGTCGCTCATCCCAGAGGAGGAGGTGCGAGCCTATAGGGACCTGAGTGAGGCTGAGTATAGTGCGCTCGTGGGTGAAAGACAGCTTAGAAGCTCGTCTCCGATATGGATCGTACCCCACCTTGGTAATTTCTGTCTAAAAGGTCGTGGCCGAAAACCGAGAGCTCATCTTGGAGAGAGTGCTTGCTCCGAGACATATGTCTTGCCGATGCTCTCGTCCCCTGTGTTTCTGACTGCCAAGGGTACGTACTTTGTCTGCCATGATCGTGCGTATACGTGGTTGCCCTCCGACTTTGCGGGCACATGTTATATTGCAAATTTGTTGCCTCCGACGTTTACCGTAGATGCAGATTACCACAAGACTAGAATTGTGAGGGGCGTGATTAGCGAAGAGGACACTGCCGGTCAAGAGGCAGGAGACTTTTTCAAGGGTTTCTTTCCGTTTTGGGGACCTATGGTTAATAGTAGGAACCTGAGACAGTTGACTCGAGTGGTGGAATCGACAGCTAATATCACTGCCAGTGCCCTTGGTAATATCACCGCAGAACTTCAGGCGGATAGGCTCATGACGTTACAAAACCGTATGGTTTTAGACATTGTTCTAGCAGATCGAGGTGGAGTATGTAAGGTGATCCATTCGAGCTGCTGTATTTTCATTCCAGATAACGCTCCGACTGTCTATCAAGCCATCTCAAAGGTGCATAAGATCTCTGAGTCCATACACGTGGACGTAGGGGATTGGACGCTACTTGGGTGGTTTTGGGGCCTAATGTCGACCTGGGGTTGGAAGATTCTGATGATCATCGGGGCTGTTGTAGCGTTTCTGTTCACGTGTTGCCTTTGTGTGCAGTGTGGTCCTGCCTTATGTGGTCTCTGTGCTACGACGTGTATGAGACAGCTGCCTGTTACCAAAGGAGCTCGGATGGATAGAATTATGCTACAGCAACATCTAGATGGTCTGATGAATATCGAATATGATTCTGACTAGTGCTTGCCTACATGAGGGCAAAAGGAGCGTCTGAGGTTCCGTGACGATCGTAAGTGGTGTTTTCGACTCGCACGAATATGGTCGAGTCTGGTATCTATGAACCGCAAATGACGAGTTTAGTGGGTGTACGCAGTTTCGCTGTGCTAACCTAAACCGTTCGTCTGTTTCGTGGGTTTTTCTATCTGTACCCACGGGTTCCATCTTAGATACGGCATCCATTTTGTTTCTTGCCCTCAAGTAGCCAGCGAACGGACGCTGTCCGCTTCGCGACCCTGGGATTCCCAAGACTCTTGCGGAAGACACGTTTCCTTTGAAAGTGTCTTTATGATGAGGGGGATGATACTGTAAGGCAGCTGGCCCCGCTCAAGGCTCATCTTGCCGTGCCGGTCTATTGTCTCAGCCGTGCATCTCATTAGGCGCGTCCCTTTGATGCCTGCAGCTCGTGTTTCCCGATACCACCCCTTTTACACCCTTTCCGATCTCCCCACTGTTTCTGCCTTCCTTTGCACCTGTCCCTGTTCCTTCTTCGATCTGTTTACTGCCAATTGGAATGTACTAATGGTGGGAAGATGGGTTTTTACAGTTGGGAACCACCAAATGCTTCCGTACTTATGTTCCGGACCTTGAATACATGAAAGTAACTCCTTGTGGTTTATGATGGGAACCAAGTTGTAAATCTTTGTGTATCATGTTAACCTATGAGAGAAATGTGTATAAAAGGAGCGACCCACAGTAGCAATTCGAAGCAGGCTCCGTGAACCTACGTTATGTACTTCTCGTGACTTCTGTGTTCCCTGCAGTAATAAACCTCGAATCTTTGACGCCGAAGGAAGTGTCCCGTGTCTCTGTCATTTGTACGCCGGAACAGGTTACCCACGAAGGTTTCAGGTGTTGTCCCCTGGCACCGCTGGGTCTTAAGAAAACCCAGTCCTTCATGCTGCACGTAAACAATCATTCCCTTCAAAGCAGGCACCCTTGCACTGTGGTGCAAGGGTGCCTGCATTGGCGCTAGACAGCCACATTTAGCGCCAGCGCTGGGGAACACACAGGTGTGCGCATCCCGGCGTTTTGCAAATTTCTGAGCGTGGCACTACCAAATTTGGTGCAGCTCCGCACTTTAACATTTTCTCGTAAATATGGCCCTAGGTTTTCTGGACACTGTAGAGGAGCTGCACAACAGTCAGCTTGAATGCAACTGGTAGTGATCATTCCCCATCAAAGATATAGGGTCAATACACACAACATATGTTCCAGCATTGCAAGGATCTCCCTGCATCAGCTTTTCTTGGTATTGAATTCTTTTCTAAAACCATAGTGTTTTTTGTAAAAGATAACTAATACACTGGAAAGCTTGCAGAAGTCTAGCACATGTTTAATGCAAAAATAGCCAGGAAACAGCAAAATATTACAAGTGCGGATTGTTATATCAATGACCCAGCGCCTTGCCCCATGTCATACATTTCAGTGCTACATTTACACATGTTTTCTCAATGCAAGTGAATGGAGGAAAGAACATGTGGTACAATTGAAAATACATATATGCACTAATGAGCAGGTAGTGGGCTACTTACATAAAAAAATGCAAGAAGGCCTTGAAGAAGTTATAGTAAGCTACTGTAAAACAGATACTTCACTCATTTCTGCCCTTCCTGCACAAAAACAAATCTGCTTTAAACACATGCAAGGGTGATTGCATTGGCGCCTGGCTGCCAGAAAGGTGCCAGCGCAGGGGGAAAGGACAACAATGCTCCGTACTGGATAAATGCTGTGTATTCCTGCCCATTCCTTGCAACGCAGGGCAGAGCAGAACAGTGACTTGTTACACTGCTCTGCACCAAAAATGTCATAAATATGGCTCTCTGTAGTGTGACAGGCAAAATCCAATAGCAGGGTCCAGTCCAGGGTCAGTTGCCACTGGTCAGCTGGATACTTCCAGAAAAAAGCATCTTGTAGCTTGTTGTATCCCTGTAGCTTGAATAGTTCAACCGTATGACCCTTGGAGCGGCTGGCGACCTCCTGGTCTGTTTTACGACCCCCCCCCGCTGCTCCCCTCATTGCATTTGTGGCTGCCTGTTTTGCCTTGATTAGCTTATTCTTGGTTCACTTTGCTGCAGTTTTTGCAGCATTTTTCCCACTCATTTCCTTCCCACTTCCCGCTTCCTGTTGGCCATTCCTACCCCCCAGGACTACTTATGGATGTTGCACCACGGCCCAGTGAGCAGCTCGTGACCTGCTGGACTGTGTGCCACTCCCGCACTGCTGCTTCCCTCCTGCATTTGTGCCTGCCTGTTTTGCTTTGTTTGGCTTGTTCTTGGTTCACATCACTGTTGTTTTTTAGGCATTTTTCCTTCCCATTTTCCTCCTGCTTCCTGCTTCCAACCAGCTCTTCCCACCTCCCAGTACTACTTATGGGTGTCACAACATGAACGTGCTGCCCGTTCGCCAAAGGCAAGCCCGTGTGCACTATCCTCGCCTGGACTGAGCTCAATGCCAGGAACTGTGGTTCTTCCACCTCGTGCAGCTGCACTGCCGCTGACCTCCGAACCCAAGACCCCGGGCGCATCAACAACAACAACTGCTGCCGCACATCTCCACGTACCACCAGAGGTCCGTTTTCCTGCCATCACTGCCGCTACATCTGCAACACCGAGTCAACCGATACCCCCATGCTACAAAGATGACTGTGCCTACCACACTGACCGTGACCTCCATGGCAAAAACTCCAGTGCATTCTACTCAATGCCCGATCGCTCAGCAAACACACCATGGAGATCTGGGAATTTATCTTATCCCTCACCCCGAATGTCGTCTTCCTCATCGAGACCTGGTGGAACACGCCACCGCGCCCAGTATAGCCATTTCCACCCTTGAAGGATACAAGATAACACACCGGGACCAAACCAACAAACATAGAGGAGAAATTGCCATAATCTACAAAGACACCATCCACTGCATGACCTCCCCAGTCGACTTGACCCCGATAATGGAACATCTTAACTTCCAACTTCATTCAGATGGAAAATGCACCATCAGAGGCACCCTCACCTATAGACCAGCAGGCCCATGCCCCAGTTTCTGCAACGTCATCCCTGACCTCATCCCCCCAATCCCCATACACTCCGAGCACTACATCTTCCTGGGGGATCATAACTTCCACCTCAAAGACCCCAGTGACACCAACACAACCAACCTCCTGAAAAGCAGGAGCAACATCGGCCTCAAGCAACTTGTGACTGACCATTCCCACCTCGCGGCACACATGGTCGACCTATTTTTACATACAAGTGGAACTACGCTCTCAATTCCCACCTCCTAGGCACAACATCCAACTCAGAACAGGCAGTGAAAAAATTCTCCCAGTGGGATGCGCAACACAATCACCTCCGTCAAGCCAGCCAAATCCAAAGGACCTACCAGAAGAGCCAGCTGGTTCACACTAGAACTGCAATTCACGAAACACAATTGCCAGCAACTAGAAAGGAAGTGGTGCACCAGCAAAGACACAGGAGACCGCTCCACCTTCAAGGCAGAGCTCAACTAGTACCACAACCTCCTGAAAGAAACAAAGAATGCCCTCCCAGACACCATAGTAGCCAGCTTAAACAACAGCAAGGAGCTCTTCACCATCGTAAAAGAATTCTCCAACTCCCACAGCCACCACGAGCCACATCAACCCTTCTCAAGAACTGTGCAACACCCTTCTCCCACTTCTTCCATGACAAGATATCAGTCATCAGTCTGCTCACACCCACGAACACAAACCCCGAACACCGGCTCACCAACTGGGTCTCCTTCACAATGCAAGTCATAATCTCCATCATGAACTCGCTGCACTCAGGAGCATCTAGGGACTCCTGCCCCCACCATATTTTCAACATCAGGAGCAAGACGATCGGCGACATGCTCAAAGAAAGTCCTGAACACCTCCATCGCTTCACCTTTCCTGAAGACTGAAAACAAGCTGAAGTGAGGCCCTTCCTGAAGAAGAAACCACTCACCAACCCAGTAGATCCAAAGAACTACTGACCCATCTCCCTGCTCTCCTTTCCAGCGAAGATTCTCAATGCCAATCAACACCATCTCCCATCACTTCTTGATCAACAGACTCCACCACATCAGAATCCAGGGAGACGTCCTCTAATAGATTGTCTCTTACCTCACTGGAAGAACCCAGAGAATCTGTCACCCACCATTCACCGCAGAACCCAAGGCATTCTCCAAGGATGGTCTCTCAGTTCCATCCTCTTCAAAAGTTGCATGACCCCCCCTGGCCAATACCATCAGATAGCACAGACTCAACATCATCTCCTACGCCAACGACCGCAAGCTCAGCCTCCCGTTGTCAGACCACTCAACCACCAGAACCAACTTCCACAGATGTATGACGAACGTTGCAGACTGAATGAAGGGCAACTGTCTCAAGCTCAACACAGACAAGACCGAAGTCCTCATCTTTGGGAACAACACCTCAGTGTGGAACGACGCATGGTGGCCCGCTGAACTCAGCCGAACCCCTGCCTCGACAGACCACGTCATCAACCTCGTCATCATCATGGACAGAAGCTATCAATGAAAAAACAGGTAAATGCTGTGTCATCCGCCTGTTTCCACACCCTATGCATGCTCCGCAAGAGCTTCAGGTAGCTCCCACTCAACACCAGAAGGACTGCCCCGCAGACCTTCGTCACCAGCAGGCTGGATGACGGGAACACACTCTGTACAGGAATCACCACACTCCTCCTGAAGAGATTACAGACAATACAAAACTCTGCTGCAAGACTCATACTCGACCTCCCCAAATGGAGCCACACCACACCCCACCCCACCTCAAGACGCTGCACTGGCTCCCAATTCAGAAGAGATGCCAGTTCAAGAAGCTGATCCAAGCATACAAAGCCCTGCACAGCGAAGGACCAGCATACATCAGCATCACACATTCCACCAACCGACTACACCCCTGCAATCAGGATCCCTCTACCTCTCAGAACCCTTCCCCCCTCCATCCCCCCAGGTCTGCAATTACATGTACATAGAAGTAGCTGGCACATTTTGGCTTCTGAATGATATTCATCTGATGGTAAACAAAAGGGTCCCAAGGAGGAGGGTGAGCAGAGTGGTTTGCCTTGATTTTTTAGTTCACATCTTTGTATTAGCATTTTGCACATATTTAGGTAGACAGTACGAGCAATGTCCGTTCATTGTGAATAAATGTTTGTCAGTAGCAGAGAATCAAGCTCTCAACAGGAGAGGATGTAGCAGATGAATTACATTACATTGACTACAAGGAGTCCAAAGACCGCACCTCTTAGGATGCGCATCGGAGCCAAAAGTCGTACCATTGCTCGGCGGAGTGGTTTGCCTTGATACCCTTCCCAACATTATGGTACTGGCAAATGATGCAGGCATGTAGTAGTTCTGGGCAAGGAAAGAAAGGGTGCACACCAATGGGTTGCAGCGGCACAAATCATGACATCCCTAACGTTATGGGCAGCCGCATGATGTACAGCCTTTGTGCTATATATTTTCTGCGACAGGCATTTTCCCGCCTGCACTAGACCACGTAAATAAACAACATGGAAGATGCGGGTGGCAAAATGCATGTAGGCTAGGTGGGAAGAGGGAGCAGGGGCACAAGGGGGATACATTCCCTGTAAATAAAAATAACACAGGGCAATCACCACAGGGCAAACATCCCGACCAAGAGTGCACTGTTTTTTCCCCTCTGTTAATTATCCACAAATACAGCTCGATGATACAACTGTGCAAGGTTGAGAAGTAGAAATGGCAGTTTGACCACTCATCCTGAGCTACCTCTCTATACCCTTAAGGGTCCCTAGTATAATTCTGTTAGGTCCAATACAGTTCCGTGCTTTCCATGGCTTGCACCTGCAACAAAGACAAATTTTTTAGAGAAGGCATGGATTGGTTTGCACAACATACATAGCAGCATCGTTGGTTTGTGACAAGCCAGCTTTTCTAGCCATAGAATCTGGTAGGGCATTCCTTAGGACACTTCATCCTGATTGTGATGCTGTGCATTTCACAACAGCAATTCTTTGGGTAATAGTAAAGCATTCAATAGATTCTGTACATACGAGCGATTCCTTATGTGGGCACCCACAAGAAGTTAATGCACCCCTATGCATCCAGAAAGCCCCAAAGATATGAATGCCTTCAAACACACACTATAAGGCTGTACACATGGTTGCAATCTTCTCCTCAGACAGCATACAGGCTTGAGTAAAGGTGGCAAATCCAGCAATCTGGGCAAATCTAACATTCGGCAAGCAGTGGCTTTCAACAATTTGATATATGGTACATACAGCATAACCTGCAATCAGATCATCTGCGTCATTTCTTGGTCATGGCCCAGCCACAAAATACATTGGTTCACACATTGGTATGGATGCATCTATAAGATCAGTGTGGGGCTTTGCTACATACTCATCTACCATAAGGCAACTATAAAGTTCCCCCTCCTCACTTGTGGGTATCAGAGATGCCAGACTTAGAGAATGACAATGGATTAGGGTGATATGGGAGACAGACAACAACTACATTTTATATCAGTAGACAACCTGGCAGTGTAAATGTGCTGCAAATGAGCCGGTAATAGGAACAATCAGGGAGGAACTCAACACAATATTTTCAGGTGCTTCAATAAGATGGGCAGCAGCGGCTAAACACCAGAGATATGAAGGGGCCCCACATTGGCACCAGAAGAGAGGACGAATATTATGATATATGTTTTTTCTGATCCCCATGACCTTGCACAAGTACCCCAAGGGCATATCAATCACTTTGATGAAAATACAGAGTAAACAGTTTTGCAAAATCATGGAGCCCAAGAGTGGTTGTGGAGGCAAGAACTTGCTTTATCCCGTACAAAGGCATGTTCTGTCCCTCACTGCAAAGGTTCAGGACGTCCTTTTTGACATAATTGTAAAAGGGCTTTTACCATAATAGTGCACCCAAGCATCCATTGTCTGCAGTACACAGCAATACCCAAGAGAGTTTGTACCTCGGAGACGGTCCCTGGATGGTGGAACTTACTGAAGGCTTCAATCCATTCTAAAGATAAGTGGTGCTTTCCAGGAGAGCTTGTGACCAAGATAATGCACCTGCGGAGGCATATTAGCTGTTTCTTCTTTGAAGTGTTATGCCCTTTCTTAGCCAATCCAGTGATGAGGTAGACAGAGGTGGTTTTGCAGTCATCTAGAGTAATAGAGGCCAACAACAAATCATCAACATATTGTTGTACAGTAAAACGCCCAGAAAAGACCAAAGTGTCCAAATCTTTCTTCAAAGCTCTGTAATGCCTTGAGGAGCTTCCGCCAGGCAAGTTGAGTTCCAACGAATGAGATCACAAAGATAAACAGACTCTCTTTAGAATTGGGAATGGATATGAATGAAGGCAGAACCCTGACCCACCACCGTAAACTACTGGGCATTTGTGGGGAAACATCAAAGGATGGTGGCGGGGCTGGGGACCATAGAACAACTAGGGATAACCACATTTTTAAGTGTGCTCGGATCCTGCTCAAATCCGTACACACCATCTTTCCCACCTGCTTAATTGGAAGAATGGGCATACTACATCTGCTAACAATCGGTTCCAAAACCCCTTTCTTAAACAAGTCTGCAATGACTGGTCATATATCCCTGCGTCAACTTCCAAATTTAGAGGATACTGTGGAATATGTGGCAGATGCTTAAATGGGTTTATCTTTATTTTCACTGAGAGCAAAGAAGACATGTTCCCCACATCGTTGACTCTGTGGATCATAATGTGGAGGGCATTTGAGAAAACAATTCAGCTAGATCTTTAGACATTCCAGGGTTATCACTAACACATTGACAATTTTAATCACATTTCAGTGCATGGACTTAATTCTCGCTTTTTTTAAATGTTTTGAGGGTAGACTCCGTCAGGTGATGAAAATTCAGTGCAATTGAGTTTGCAAATGATGTCCTGACCCAGTAGATTTGTTTCTGAAGTAGGGCTCAGTAGAAAACCATGATTTCTGTGTAGGGACCAATGGTGATGGAGAGGGGGTCGGAAATGGGGTGTGGGACACACTGGTTTGGGAAGAGGATGTGGCCTAATGGCTAGGGCTGTCGATCTCAAATCTGGGGAACCGGCTTTGAGACTCAGCAATGACGCTCAACATCCTGTGATTCTGGGCAAATCACTTAATCTCAGCGTACCAAACAAAAATGAATGTGTAACACAACTGGTGTTCATGTAAAGTTATCTAATACCTGATACTTTCGGGTCAACTTTGCGCTATATAAAACTCTGAAAAAATACAGACTGTGTCTATGGACAAGTCAGAGAGAGGTAATGAAGAGAAAGTGTTCATGGCAGAGTAGTTTGCATCGCTATCAACAAGGCAAGGAGGTGGTTTTCCATTTAGCATGTAATCAACACAGGGACTTTCTGGTCTATAGATCAGGGTACAGTCAGCCCCTCTCTACTTATCGTAGTATTCAGGTTAAATGCTCTGCGTGACCTGGTTACATTTGTGTGGGTCAGTAAAAAAGGCATATTTGAAGCAGCATTGAGACAGTCCCCTTTACAATACCCCATCTGCCCACAGGCATAAAATGACCCTTCTACACCTGGGGCTTCTCCAACCCTCCCGTTTCTTCTTCCATGCACCTTCCACCCTCTCCTCCAACTGTTACCACCTAGTGGGGGCTCTCCACCCTCTCCCTTTCACATTTTATTGCACATTTTGTAATTTCAAAGACATCTGCTAAGATGTCTTCATTCTCTTTCCTTTCTTCTTGTGAGGCACCACAATGGTTTGTGACAGTCACTAACTCAGACGTTTTTTTTGTTTGCCATCTAAAATAACTATTAAACAAAAATGCAATTGTATACAGTGAAATCACGGAAAACAATATATAAACATACATAATAAAGGTTCTCGTTTTAAAAGTGTGGTTAATTTACAGCACGATCCTGAATCATTAGAAATAATGTGACACAGTAAGTGTAAAGTGACCCCAGAAAGACAACCACTACCGAGAACAATTGAACAATGCTGTGTGAATAGACAATGGTAAGTAGATATACAAACAACGTAAAAAACTCAACCCATTAAATCAGGGCCACAGTCGCCTCTGTTTCTATATGTCATAGAATGGCAACATGTTTGTTTGTATGAAATATCAACAACGTTTCAACTCCAAAACCATTCCAGAAGCATCATTAGGAGAAAAGTATATCTGGGGAGCACTTGGTGGTGCCCAGTGTGTGGTACACAGAGACGGGACAAGGTTTTAGCACGCACGATGCAAATGAGTGAATCACGTCTCAAACTTGCTGATGCTTAAGTCACAGCAATCTAGATAACATAGAAATATAGATTGGGCTCAGGAAACTCAAGGCCTCTATGACGATTTTGGCAGAACAGTGATAGCTGAGCCACGCCACACTTGTTCCAGTTAGACTTCCATTGCAAAGGCACTCTGCATGGAGTGACCACTCTCAATCCATGCCCCCCTTTGAATTCATTCACAGTGATAGAAACCTTGAGATTCCTGAGCCACAAGGAATCAGTGCATCATGTAGTACCTGGTTCAAAAAACAGAAATAGTTAGTCTCTTCCAACCACAAATCCAGAGATATGTCAGAATCATGAACAAATAATCTGTATATTATTAATCTAAGAATCGGTACAAAGTTATTTTCAGTAACAAGCTAATCTCGCGCCTATCTTCTTACTCACCCATCCCTCCCTCCTGCTCCCTTTCCCATTAACAATAACATTAACAAATAGTGAGTGTTATTTATTCCTGCAAAAATTCCTCTTCAATTAATAGCAGAGTCAACATCTTCTGGTTCAGAAGTCAGAATAGAGAATGGGGATTTAACAGAACATTTAATTTGTCTTCCTCATCCTTACATTGTCCTGAACAAGGATTCAAAGGTACATTTAATTTGTCTTCCTCATCTTTACATTGTCCTTGAAGGGCATTATCTGCCCATAAGTCACCCTGTTGCCTCTTCGACTGCGATTCAGTGTTTGTCACGGTACCTGAAGGAGGTGGCTCCCGATTCTCTCAAAAATAGGCAGGCAGTCTTCCAGTTTGTATATAGGACGCCTTCAATGACATTTCGCTATGCCAGGTTTCAACAGTTGGAACAGTGTCAGTTTTCCAAAAATTGTGCACTGTGAAAACCGTGGCAAGCCAGCAAAATCCATGGCAAACCAATTGTGGCGTAACCTCAGGGTAGGATGACATGTTGTGAAGCAGTACCGCTGGGGCCACCATGTCCCACTAATCTCAGACCTAGTTTTCATGTCTTGCCACATAATATCACAAAAGGTCCTTATCTATGGCAGTCCCATCACAATACGATCACTATCACCATCTCTTTTTAAACATCTCTACCAATTTAAGTTTGCAGAGATCTGAGCCTGCGCTACAATTTAGAGTGATCAGTGCCATCTGTGTAGAATTTAATAATATCCTTACTTCGGTCTGGCTTCTTGCTGGTATTTGGCATGGTATGATAACAATTCTGCATAGTCTAGAGATGCAGTGAGGTAGACCACCAGTTTTTGAGTAGGATTCGTTTTGAAAATGAAAAAGCCTTATCAGGTAAGACTATTTCATTGTAACATCCCCATGTTTTTAAGTGGAACCCCAGGGGACATTTTCTCAAAAAGTTTCCGTTTGATCATAGTTTCATGGGAGAAATTCTGGATCACTTAAGTCTTTTCTTACCTCCTGGTGCAGCAAAAAACAAACAATTACATGACAAGGGGTATCTTTGCCAGAACCATATTGTGTCTTGATCCTATGAGCCCTCTGAAGTTCCAAAGATGGTTGTAATCTATTATTAATAGACCGGATGAATTGAAGCATAAAGGCTAGCACATCAACTCTTTCTAGTTTCTCTGGAATGGAAGAAAAATGCTGATTATAATTTCTGTTTCTGTCCTCCAATTCCGTTAATTTTCCTAGTATGTGCAAATTGTCTTACTCACAATCCATTGTTACAGTTAGCTTCTGTTCCATGGTGGTTATCATCAGGGCACAAGTCCTAAAAAAAGAAGTGGGGGACGCTGTCACCGGTAGTGACTTCACGACATGAAGTGACGTCACGAAAGATGGCTTGCATCATCGGGATCCCCTCGCTCGCCCCTTAGATGCAATTGCATCTTAGAAGCCAGCTCTGGGAGTGTCAGACGGGCTGGCTTTAAACTTACACGTCATGCGTCAGTGGAGATTTTCTTACACATGCAGGGCTCGATCTCGTCCCAGAGAGGCCAAAGAGAGAAGTCTAGCTGTTTGGCAGGGGGGACAGCGTCCCCCCAGTAAAATAAGTGGGGGACGCCGTCCACCCGCGTGGTACCCTGACTCGAGCCCTGGTTATCCTGTCCGCTGTTGCCAATAGGCGCAAGTTGAAGAAAGAGATCCTTCCTAATTGAAACAATTTCCTGTGTTGTTTTGGAGGTGTTTTCATCTATTGAAGCTATAAGATTCTGAGGGCCAACAGTTCCTTGAGTATACTATCTCGTCTCGTACAGCGCCTTCTGCCATTTTGTCTAGCTCCTTAGAAGTTATCAGCCCTTTTTGTGACCGCTTCTGTGAAAAGGAGCTGGCGGGCTGGTTTGGACATATGGGAAATGTGTAGAAGCTTGTCCAAAGGCAAATCTCTGTATCGTTAAGTGTCAAAAAAGCTTAGTGCCCCGGCTTAGGTGCTAGGGCCGATGTGCTGTATATTGTGGTAACTGTGGGAGTTGGACCTTTGGACCTTATAAGCTTGGGCCCTCTATATGCATGCACATTTCCTAGAAAGAGGGAAGAGCTATATCTCTGCTCTAATGAAAGCCTCATTGATCTTAAACCTTGGGGCACAGGAATTCAGAGCCTGTGTACAGTAAGTACCCCTCAGCTGAAGCTGGGATGTGCACCAATATGGCCACCAGTCACAGCATTGAGTGGTCCTCCTTCTATTACAATCACCACACCAGGCGGGTGAACTCCTGTTGCTCGTCCTATTCCCCTTACGTAACTCACCATTTGTGCACACACTGCTCCGGACATCAGTTGAACAGAAATGATGTAAGTCTGCAGCTCCCAAGGTGTGACTGAGGATTATTCACAAAGTCAGCCATGATTCTGTTTCTCAGATTCCAATATGATTGGACAGACAGAATTGAGTAAAAGCCCAAGAATACATATCTTTCCACTGTCAAAGACTCTTGCCAAATACCTTAGATCAAAAAGAGGAAGTTTATAGGTCACCATTGTCTTCCACTAGCACCAACTAGCAAACTGATTCAGTGAGTTTACTCTTGTAACTGACACCGTCTGTGATCTGCAGGTCACAAGACTGAATTACATCAGACTGACTCAGCGGCATTCTTTGAAGATTAGTAAATTGAGAGGCATATTTACAAGGACTTAACGCCGCCATAGCGTCTATTTTTTGACGATAAGCCAGCTTTTTTTTATTGCTTTATTTACAAGTTGCCGCTAACTGCAGATAGCGGCATTTTTCCAGCAAAAACAAATTTGAAAGATCACCACTTCTGTTAGCGAGAGTTAATGAAAATTAGATGCAAGGTCGGTGTTCCTGTAAAAAAACTACCAGTAACCCCACTTTGTGTTATTTACAAGGAATTCCTTTTATGGTACAAAACCCAAAAAACTGCCACTAAGTTCAGTTAGAGGCAGTTTTTTACGACCAGAAAATAGCTGGTCTTAAAATTGGTGCAAACACTTGGGGCCTCATTTCAGTCGTTTTGGTGCTGGAAAGCGCAGCAAAGAATATTGCTGCACTGCCCTGCGCCAACGCCGCCAAAACAAAAGCTCAGGAATTCACCCCACAATAAGATAGGGCGCCGTCCTGGGCCCCATCCATTAAAAGTGTTGAATTACTGCAACTAAATAGCATTGGTACAGTTTTCAGTGCGCCCTCCTTGTGACAACATGGATGCGCCTTGTTTATTGTACGCACTCCATGTGCAAAGGATTTACAGATATGTCAGTATTCCTGACGTGTCTGTCGGCGCTAAAGTCATGCATTGCTGCAATTTTGTCGAAAGCAGGATGCAACTCCAGCAATGCATAGGGCAGGCCTATCCCCATAGCACTGCATCACCCTTGCGCCCACCATGAGGCATGCTTAAGGTTGTGATGCAGTGGCATCCCAGAATTGCCGTAGTGAAATCGCATTGATTTCACTGCGACACTCCTATGAGGCTATGTTGCGTGAGAACGGCCACCCTGCATATATCATACCTGCTGCAGGTATAATGTGGCATAGGGTTTCACAAGGTCAAGCATATGCCTAGATATCTCCCTTTGTACAAAGTCTAGTTTGGCATCCAGGGTGTCTGCTGTTCACCTTCCCTGGCAGCCAGTGACCCCCAGATGCTCGGTCAACTGACACAGAGGAGCTACCAGGGTGTTTGCGCAGTTGGAGCTCCATTGGTGGAGTTTGTGTGCTGTGGTGTTGTCATCTGTAAGCGATGGCAGAGTGGTGGTGCTGAGGGACTTGCCGAAAAGTTCCTTGATGGCCTTGATCCAGATGCGGCTGGAATCCCTGACAGAATAACGACCTACAAAATATCGACTTACAGAAATATGGACGCAGGAATATCGAAGGCAAGAATATCGACATCCTATCTACAACATGGTAAGTACAAAAATATCGGGAAAAAAATATCATTGTTAAAAATATTGTACCTAAAAATATCGTTTTTTTTGTTAAAATGTTTTTGTAAAATAAAGTGAATAATACTTACAAAGAAAAGAAACATAGTTAAAAATATTTATTAATGTTTAAAATTAATAAATAAAACATATATATTAATAAAACATTAATTAAACATATACATAAAATATATAATATATACTTACTTAATAATACGTTTTAATAATTATTTTTATAACTTATGAATTTTTTAAAAATATTATAAATTACAAATACATCTACACACATAAAACAATAACATAAATAAATAGTAAATAATTATGTTTAATAAATTAAAAAAAATATATGCTTTCAATATTTTTTTAATTAATTATATACTACATTATCTAAAATAATACAAAAAAATATTAAATAGCTAAAGAAATAAAACTACTATTCAAAGTCCCAAAAAAATGACAGTAATGAAAATGTTGGATAGCGTAGGGCTTAAAATTACTATTCCGACTCCAGTAAATGCAACAGTAGGGAAAGCGTTGGATAGCGTAGGGGTAAAAATTACTATTCCCACTCCAGATAGTGCAACAGTAGGGAAAGCGTTATATAGCGTAGGGGTAAAAATTACTATTCCAACTTCAGAAAGTGCAACAGTACGGAAAACGTTGGATAACGTAGTGGCAAAAATTACTATTCCAACTCCAGAGAGTGCAACAGTAGGGAAAGCGTTGGATAGCATAGGGGTAAAAATTACTATTCCAACTCCAGAGAGTGCAACAGTAGGGAAAGCGTTGGATAGCGTAGGGGTAAAAATTGCTATTCCAACTCCAGAGAGTGCAACAGTAGCGAAAGTGTTGGATAGCGTAAAAGTTAAATATAACATACTTATAAATAATTGTTGTATTCAAAATAATTAATAATTTAATTTTTAAATAACTCTACATCGTTCACAAATACCCATTAATAATTATTAAAAACATAATTACAATTGAATAATTAATTTGCAATAAATTAAAAATAAATAACAATAAATATTAAGTAATAAATATTAAATAATAAATATTGAACAATAAAATATTTGTTAATGAAAAACATATTAATTATTAAAAATTGATCGACAATTAAAAATATTAAACATTAACATGATTTTTTATACCAAAAATACTTTTTATGAAACATTAATTACCAATTAATAAAAAATACTTTCCAATTAATACAAATTATTTACCAATTAAAAATATGAATTGGCAATTAAACAATGAATTATCAATTAAACAAATTATTTACCAATTAAAAAAATTAATTGCCAATTAAAAACATTAATCACCAATTAAAAAAATTATTTGCAAATTAAACAAATTAATTATCAATTAATAATTAATTAAAAATAATTATCAATACCAATAAATTACAATAAACCATGACCTAATTACAATTAAATTAAATTACTTCCCACCCAATTCCCCTATAAACCCATAACCCGCTCCAGTACTAAAACACAAAATAGACTTCAAAATAACATTATTAACATATAAAAATAGTATACACATGATTTAAAACCAGTAGAATACTTAACAAAAAACATAAAACACATACATATTAAATACATAATTAAATACATAACAATAATACAAATATCGATATTAGTAACATCGAGATTAGTAACATCGATATATTTGATATTGATATTACTAACTTTGATATTACTTACATCGATATAAAAAAAATTGATATTACTTACCTTAGGGCCGATATTCTGTCCAAAGATATTCTTAACCTCGATATTCTTTACCTTCGATATTTCCAACTCGATATTTCTGTGGGTCGATATTTCGGAATCGATATTTAGACTGCACCACAGCTGGGGAGGTGATGATGGTGGTGGTGTACGGTGGGCGTGGTGAAGGCTTGATGTATTCTATGATGGTCGGTCCAGGAGAGTTCGGTGGTGTGGCTGAAGTTCCATGTGTCCAGCTTTATGGATTGATGTGGTGATTAGCTGCTTGAGTCCGATGTTGGCAAGGTTTGCCAGGAAGGTGGTGGTGTTCTGGTCACTGGGGTTGTCCATATGGAAGTTGAAGACTCCGAGTAGGATGCAGTCAATGGATGGGAGAGCCTGGGGTACGAGGTCTACAATGGCATCAGTGAACGGGGGTTCATGGGCCGGTGGGCCTGTAGACGAGGGTGGGTTGGGTTGGTGTTGGCCAGGATCTAGAAGTGGAGGTGTTCCATGTCAGCCGTCGGGTCATTAGAGTGCGTGTCAGCCAGAGTGTGCTTTTTTAGATAATGGCAATGCCTTCTCCTGGGTGCTCGGGTGGTCAGTGCGGGTAAATTTGTAGCCGTCGTGGGTTGTGATAGCGATGTCCGATCCGGAGCAGAGGTTGGCCGAGGTTTCCGTGAACAAGGCGATGTCTGAAGAGGTGGCGTCGAGGAGTTCTCAGATTTCTGTTGCATGTTTGTGGAGGGACCGCACGTTGAGGAGGATGCAGTTGAGCCGGTCGGCTGCGCTGTTGGTCAGCTGGGCAGTAGGAGGCTGATGTGGCAGAAGGTGCGGTTGCAGTTTCAGCAGGCACAGGTTGCAAGGGGATTCTACAGTGATGCTAGATGGCAGGCGGTGTGGCATCCAGGGCTGATGGAGAGGAGGGTGTTGGCGCCGTAGCGGTGGAGTGTGTGAGAGGAGGGTCCTTTGTGCTGGGTACGGTCCAGGAGCAGATGGACACAGACGGGCTTGCATTTGGCACACCAGTGGTACGCCTGCTGCGCATTTCTGCACAGTGGCCACCATTAAGTAGTGCTACTGGGGATTGGCTAGCTGGGAGGTGGGAAACACGAGAAAGGACAACGGAGGGGGTGGGGACGCGGGGGTAAAGCAGGGGTTGTACATATATGTATTAAAAAATCTTACCTAAAGGCAGGGTCCCGGGTCTTCTGTGCTTCTGCTCTCCTGAGTCTGCTTCCAGGAACAGGAAGCAGGCAGCCAGGTTCCCACCCTTAAGCCAATAACAACGCTGCAATGCAGCATTGTGATTGTTCTTAAGAGCCATGACAAGGCATTCAGCCAGGGGCTGGAGGAGTAGGCATGTTCTCCATGCATTGCAAACAGGGAAGTGCACATGACTGCTTTGGGCGACCTGAGAGGGCCAACTAACAGTCTTTGCACACTTGATTGGGCATACCACTCCGCCCCTGCCCTGCTCTGTGAGTAGAACAGCACCATGCACACTCCCACCTGCAAAGGGTACATAGCATGAGAATATCAGAAAGTTATAACCATGTTTCCTCTTCTTGCACTGCTTGAAAGCAGTTGGGTGACACTTTTCCGCCATAGTGGAGGAGCCACCTCTTGGGGTGCGTCACCCACAGGCGCTAGGCCTGAGCCTAACTCCACCCCCAGGCCTCCTCTATTACACGTCCCACCTTCTCCTCACCTGAACATTGACAATGTGGCACAATCCGCTGGACTCTCTCCGAATCTGTGACTTAGACAGCAGGAGTCTCAGCCAGGCAGGATTTCACAAGCCTGGGTACAGCAGTCACCCCCAAGTCCACTGGGGAACCTCCCAATGCAGGTGAGGCAACAGGCCCCCCATATGTGTCAAGTTACAGCGCTCCTTCCACACGAGTTCAGCCCAGCTCAGGGGCGGATGTATGACGTTACAACGCATACCATCATAACGCAACTTTTACAACACAAGATCCATTACAACGCATGCTATTACAACACATGCCATTACAACGCAGATCCTATTACAATGCATGCCATTACAACGAAGTATGGGTAAATATTTAGGGCCCCATTGCCCACCACCCTTGCAGAAAACAAGACAGCAGGGGTCCCGATGTCTGCATTAGGATGCGCCCGCCACAGTGGCGGGCGCATACCGCATTATTAACATTGTGGCAGTCGGTACTCACTGCACCGGCTGCCACAATGTTAAAAATGTATGCGCGCATTTGCAAAAACAAAGCGGCAGGCACCAGGCGGTGCCTGCCGCTTTGTTTATGCAAATGCTTGGGGTTCCACAGGTACCCCCTGTGTGCACCCCCCACCTCTCCTTCACTCTGGGGGCCCGCAGGGGGTCCCCAGAGTGAAGACCGCATGCCTTTCCGTGGCGGCATCGCCACCACGGAAAGGCATCCAACTTGACCCATACTAATATGGCTGGCGGTGTCTATCAGTCACCGCCACCATATTAATCCTTTTCCGCTCTGGCCACAAGGCGACTGGGGCAGAAATGCTGCGGATGGTCTTTCCGTCCACCACTGTCCCCCCCCCGCCATACTAATATGGGGGGGGGGCATTGGGGAGTGGATGTCGGACGGATTGCCCCCACCAGGCCGGTGGTGGCTACCGCCAGCCTAGCGGGAGAAATCCGCCCGACATCGTAATGAGCCCCTTAATTATTATTCTTTTAATTTTAATTTAATTAGAAAAATGTTTATTAATTTAATTTAATTAAATTTGAATTTTATTTAATATATTTTAATTGACTATTCTTACTCCAGCATTCTTACTCAAGGGGGGTGTAATAGTAGGGTATGTTTTGGATAGTGTAGGGGTTAAAATTACTATTCTCACTCCAGGGGGGTGTAATAGTAGGGTAAGTGTTGGATAGTGTAGGGGTTAAAATTACTATTCTATCTCCAGGGGGGTGTAATAGTAGGGTAAGTGTTGGATGGTGTAGGGGTTAAAATTAATATTCTAACTCCAGGGGGGTGTAATAGTAGGGTAAGTGTTGGTTGGAGTAGGGGCTAAAATTACTATTCAAACTCCAGGGGGGTGTAATAGTAAGGTAAGTGTTGGATAGTGTAGGGGTTAACATTACTATACTAACTCTAGGGGGTGTAATAGTAGGGTAAGTGTTGGATAGAGTAAGGGTTAAAATTACTATTTTAACTCCAGTTAGTTTAATCAAAATACATTAAATTAAAATGAAGGGGTCGAGTCCGATTCGGGAAACGAATCCGTACGGCGCATTGGTAGCCCTTTCCGTACGAATCGTACAAATCCATCCGAATAACGTAGTACTATCTGTAGGAAAAAAATACATCTGAATCTTTGCGAACCGTATGAAAAGCAAGGGAAAATCTGTACGATACGCACCCTCATGGTGAACCTTACGAATCATAAACTTGCTGTACGACCCGACAAGTATGATCCAGACCAGTGAACGAGAACGCGATTCGTACGGAACAAGTCGTATGAGCAATTTATACAGAGAACCACACAATCACATATGCACCGTACCTCTGCAATCATGGGGGTACACACCGTACCCCTAAGCACAGTACCCCTATACACCGTACACCTATGCACCGTACCCCTAAGCAGTGTACCCCTAAGCACCGCACACCTATGCACCGTACCCTAAGCACCGTACCCCTACGCACCGTACCCCTAAGCACTGTACCCCTACGCACTGTACCCCTGCAATCATGGGGGGTACTCCTGTACCCAGGGGGTCCGTTTCGTACGCGGTTCGACTCGAAATCTGCTTTTACAGACATTTGAGGCTCCCGTATAAAAAGAGTCGTACAGAGTGTTGACGAGACGAATCGTACTTGCTGGGTCGTAAAACGCTGCTTCAATGGGTACGGACATCGCGTACTGTGAGTTCCGATTGCGATGTGTATCGATTTTTGAGTCGTATGGTCTTTCGTACGGATATCTGCTCTGGGTTCGGATTGTACTTCATCATACGTGCGGGGACCTTTAAGGTGTACAATTTGTACGGGAAATATGCTCCGTACGGCTATTCGTAGGGGATTAATTAAATTTTTTATATTTAAGTAAATTAAAACTAAATTAATATTAGATTTAATTAAAATATTAAAATTAATTTAAGTAAATTAAATTTAAATGAAATTAAAATGAAATGAAATTAAATTAAAATTAAATTAAATGTAATTAAAATATTGAAATTAATTTAAGCCAATTAAGTTAAAATTAAATTAATATTATTTAAATTAAATATTTACCCATACTTACGTTGTAAAAGCATCTGCGTTGTAATGGCATGCATTGTAATAGCTTGCGTTGTAATGGATCTTGCGTTGTAAAAGTTGCATTGTGATGGTATTGCGTTGTGAAAGTTGCGTTGTGATGGTTGTTTCCCCTCAGGGGCCTCACCCTCCACAGCCTCCGGCAAGCGCAACATCCTCCGGCCTGTGATGCAGAGAGGCGCGGCCCACCATTGGTAACCCTCCATGCACGCCAGTGTAGTGGTGGCGTGTGGCATGCAAAGCAGACCTCCCTACATTGGTGCGCAGTAGCACCTCTACCATTCACAGCTCCAAGGAGCACCAGGCGGTCTTCTGACACAGGTCAGCTATGTGTCTCCATGTGACCTGGCAGACTTCACCACCAGGTAGGGACGATTGCTGACACCTCAATGTCTACCGCCATAGCCCATCAAACCCACAGCACCTCCACATCCAACTCCGGGTTCCGGATGCAGTCACAGCTAGGTCTCCGGGCCACGGGGACTGTCAGGGCTTTCAAGGTTTTGGCTGCCAAGGTGTTGCAAGGAGGGAGCTATGAAAAGTGATGCATCACAGGTTTTTCCCAGCAATGTGCATATTTTCATATATGTAGCCCTGATTCTGCATTTCCTCTTCCCCTGGGACTCTGACTTGTCATCCTGGATGTTGGGGGTGTTGGGGAGGTTGTTGATCTGTGCTGCACGTGTCCCTGGCTGCATTGGAGGCAGCGGCGCGCTAGGTGGGGGCTGGGGGGGGCAGTCCGCACCCAGGCGGCACTATTTTGGAGGCGGCGGCCCGCGGCGGCAGCCTTTATAATTTATTTGGGGACACTCACTGACATTACAGTATGAGTCAATCCCCAAATAAATTATAAATGCCGCCGCCACTGGGGCCCGCGGGCCGCCCCCCGCGTGAAGAGCAAGCAGCATGCACGAGTACCCTGTTTGTGGCTGATATGGGTCTAGTCCCAGGGCCGTAAATCTTGATGCGCTTTCGCGCGCTACTAATGATGGCCCTGTGGCCATAATGTTTGATAGCCCTTGCGTGCAGCGTTGCGCTGAAAAGTAGCGCAGCTGTGATGTCACACACTCCACCACTCCGCTCGCCTCTTTTCCGGCACAGGCAGCACAAGGATGTTGCTGCAGGCATCAGGATGATTGTCTGATCACGGCGGTTCGCGTCGGGTGATTTAGATGAGTCAAGTTGTTTTCAGGTGAGAGCCGTGACATGGAAGTCACGTCATGGAAGTGACACCAGAGTGAATGCTGAGTGAATGAGTGTGTTGGGTTGAATGTATGTTAGAATGAGAACATTGGTTATGAGGGGACTCGACTTATGCTTGTAATTGGTATAATTTGATTTCATTGAAATGAAACAAGCATGTTATTGATTTGGAAACAATGATTATGTCACAATACATAGAAATAATCGCTGAAACATATATGTAGACTGTTCCAACAAATAAACTGTTAATTTGTTTATTTATTTTTTCACAGGCAGCACTCTCGATCATAGTCATTCACTCCAAAATTAGGGGACGTTCACTTGTCAGTTTTAATGTAAGCGGGTGATTTTGCGTTATTAGATCTCCCCCTTAGTGAGTTGCAACATTAGTTAACAATGTTAGCTAATTGTGCCCAAGAAATAATTTAATACAAAAGTTAAAACAAAGTAATCATCATTAGAGCAAAAGACTTACATTCTCATTGCCGGCACATAAACAACAAACTCCGTAGGTGTGTAAGAGCTATCAGGGCTTTAAGTGGGATGAAAAAACTGGGGGGAGGGGGGTCTCTCGAAGAGGCGTAGCTTAAAACACCTAAGGCTTAAGACACCTAAGCTAAAAGTCTGTGTTTAGCATAGTGTGCCAACCGACTTGTATGTTGCTGTTTCTGTCATTGTATCCAGATATATGATACAACAAGTAACATCATACCTACAAGTCAGGACTATTGACTTTGTCAATGGTTGTTAGTTGCATAAGATAAATAAGCAGCAAATATGGCTTGTATATAATATTGAAAAATCTTACACTTAAAGCCCTGGTGACACCACCAAAAATTGCTCCTTCTAAGTTTTAAATAGAGAAGGGAAATCCAGAGAGAAATTAACTCTCTTGAAAGGATTTCTCTTCCCCTACAATGCTCACCTGGCATGACGTCATTCAGTAACTTCTCCACTAGTGAGAAGTAAGCGCTTTTGCCAGGGCGCCAACCAGAGCCCTATAAAGACCCGTTTCGAGGCCCCCTTTAAAAAACTGCAGGTGCTCAGCACTGGTGAGACCCGGCCCACTTAAAGCCCTAAGAGCTATCAATATTTACAAATTACAATAACCAATACCTTTCCTTAGTCCTCTCATGCCCAATGTCACTTAGCTAAGGATAATTATGTTGGGTGTGGTATTTTTCAGTTTTTTAAAACTTTATAAATAGAGACTTTTATTTCTTTAAAGGTGCTTTCACAAAAAATCCTGTCTCTTGTGCTTTACACAAGTGAAAATCAAATTCATAATTTCTTAGCCAAATCAGAAAAAGTAGAATTCCACCTCTGGAAATGATTTCTGACCTTAAAAAAACAACGCTGATTAAGACTATTCAATATGAAATAAGTTTCCTCTGAATAAGATATAGACACCGGGTAGAGCAAACTGGGAAGAGCTGTGTAATGGTGTTAATTTGAAGTTTTCCTTATCAAACATATGCCTCTGTTGCTAGATTTTCTCTAATTTCGCAAAAAATTATCGTAAAGGAACTGTTTAATAGAGCAGTAATGAAATCCTGGCTAATGTTTCTAGTAAAAAAACATTGGCAAGAAGTGTGACACACATCCTGCATCAGACACAGAGAATACAGGGGCATATTATCAAGGGGGTTTATCTCCGCTTTTTTGGCTTTAAAAGCCAAGAAAGCGGAGATAAAATTATCTCCCTATTACCAAGCTGTCGCTAACACCAGTTAGTGACAGCTAATAGGAGATAGCGACCATCTTGGGCCCCGCTTTGCATGTCAGTGATATTTATCACTAATGACATGCAAAGTGGGCGTGCCAAGATGTTAGCGACTGGAAACAGTCCCTAACATCGCTATCTCCTATTACCAACTTTTGGAGATATTCGCGCTAAGCGCGAATATCTCCAAAAGCTAACACCTTGCCTGAGCAGTTCTTAGCCATGTTATCCAATGGGAGGTGGATAACATGGCTAAGAGCATTAGCTCGCTAATGCATGAATATCGCTGACTTTTCAGCGATATTCATGCATTGCGGCCGTTTTTTATCGCATTTGCGATAAACCTTGCTAATAGCAAGGGTTATCTGCGATAAAAATCGCCGATGTGCGGCGATAATTTTTGTCTCTAAACAAGTTAGAGACAAAAATTATCGCTAGTTGTTGGTAATATGCCCCACAGTTGCTTATTTGCCGATTTAGGATGAATTGAGATATTTATAAAAGCAGAACTTGATGCAGAGTTAGTAAATGTTAATGGATTTTAAATTGGTGGGCTTGCAATTGGAGATTATATAGGGTTGAAATGCAAAAATATTAAACATGTCTTCTGTAATACTAGATCTTTCATAGATTCACATGGTTGAATTATTCGACATTGTCATGCCTGGAACTCTTGATAAACAATGTTAACATAGCAGTGTACATTAAGACTCAATAACATTGGGAGACACTGATACAAAAGCGGAGTGTGAGAAGGGGGATGTATTGGACTCACAAGTTTCACCCAATAGTGAACAATTGTCGAATCTGACTGGACCTGACAGTAGTCCCTTTGAACAGGTGTTGCATCAGAACTGGGGGGCATATTACCAAGCAATAGCGATAATTATCGCTATTGCTTGGTTAGAGATAAAAATTTACCGCTGAGCTGCAGCGATTTTTACCGCAAATAAACCTTGGTATTACCAAGGTTTATCGCAAATGCGATAAAAATCGCCGCAATGCATGAATATCGCTGAAAAGTCAGCGATATTCATGCATTACCGAGCTAATGCTCTTAGCCATGTTATCCACCTCCCATTGGATAACATGGCTAAGAACTGCTCAGGGCAGGTGTTAGCTTTTGGAGATATTCGTGCTTAGCGCGAATATCTCCAAAAGTTGGTAATAGGAGATAGCGATGTTAGCGACTGTTTTCAGTCGCTAACATCTTGGCACGCCCACTTTGCATGTCATTAGTGATAAATATCACTGACATGCAAAGTGGGGCCCAAGATGGTCGCTATCTCCCACTAGCTGTCGCTAACTGGTGTTAGCGACAGCTAGGTAAATATGCCCTAGTATATGCCCCTTGAATCTTAAAATTCTACCCCCCACCTCCCCGTTGGCCACATACATGCACATTGTGTAGTAGTAACGTGTACGACAGAGGAAGGGTTTTTGTTCTTTCTTCTTTCCCTCACGAAGTTGAGTACATATTGGGCTCTCCTGTCTAGACTCTACACCCACCACACATACCTAAATGAAACTGTCTGTGTTAACTGTACCTATGCTGTAATGTTAGTTCTCTGTATTTTTTTTTTGGTGGAAAACTGAATAATCAAATTGAAAGAAACATACAACAGAAAATGTCAAATACTCGGGGTGCTCTGCGCAGCCCTCTACAACTACAAGTTCAGATAGTTAACACTTACTTGCACTAGTTAATAGACCAATAAAAAACTAGCATTACAATGATACACATGAGAAATATTTGGGCCCGAAATTTGACAGTGAGGTTTTTCAAAATTCGAGTCCGAGACTTAAGCTCACACAATAATCACAGGGCTGCGGATGCCATGGGCGGCATTCTGAGGGATAGCCCCGGGCGCCACAAGCTCTAGCTACGCCCCTGATTGGAGGTGAACTTATTGGCTATTTTTTGACTCTAGAGACAAAAAAGTTGAAGTTCTGCTGACTAACGTGAGTTTTTTGCCCACAAATTGGCCTTTTGTCAATTTTTGCCTGTTAACGAATTTGTTTCACCTTCATGCTAGTGTTAGCGGCAGTTTCACCACAGCTACCTGAAACTATCGCCATGTAGCGACGTATTGTAAATACATCGCTAACAGGGCGATAGTTTTCAGTGATGGCCCACTATAAGAAAACTACGCTAACCAATGCTAAAGCTAGTTCTTGTAAATATACCCCTGGGTACTATCACCTCTTTCTATATTCCTTTGAAATGGAAGAAGTGTCTATTAATCAATTAACAGGTTTCCAACAGGCAATCTGAAAACTAGCTGCCACTGTGCCCTGATCGCTCCCAAGCAAATGAGCATCTTAGTGGCATCTGCAGCCATACAGAACAAGTATCCACAAGAGTGGAAAGTGCAGTGAGCGGTGAAACATAAATATTGAAAGCACATGGGGGCTTTAAGGACAGTTTCCAAGACAGCATGGAACAGGGAGATCGTTTTTAAGGACTCATCATTTGAGGGTTGAACCCTTTAGTACTATCTCTTTCAGATGCTGCAGGAGAATTACATTGTTGATAGTGTTAAGGGCAGCTGAAAGACCTATCGATTTTGTGCTGTGTTTCTGTTGCCATCCGGTAAACAGCCATAACCACTAAATTTTCCCAACGAATATCATTACCCCGCATTCCAACACAGCACAAAAACCATTACTCTGCAATGCCATTACAACGCATGGCATTACAATGCATATGCATTTACCACTCAAGGCTGTGCAACGAATTTCGTTGTAAAGGCATGAATGTAAAGGCATATGTATTTTACATGTAAGTTTAAGGTAAGTTTAGGGTGGGTTTGGGTTTTGGGGTGTACATGTACAGGTTTTAAGGGTATTTTTAGGGTTGAGAGTGGCTTTGGGTTTTGGGTTGCACAGGGTAATTTTAGGGTTCAGGGTAGGTTTGTTTTTTGGGGTACCCAGGGAAATTTAAGGGTTCAGGGTGGTTTTTGGTTTTGGGGTGCAAGGGTGTTTTTAGGGGTGAGCGTGGGTTGGGGTTTTGGGGTGCCTGGGGACATTTTAGGGTTCTGAGTTTTGTGGTGCCAAGGGTAATTTTAGGGTTCAGGGTTGGTTGGGGTTTTCGGGTGACCAGGGTATTTTTAGTTTTTTAGGGTGGGTTTGGGTTTTGGGGTGGCAAGAGTAATTTTATGGTATCAGGGCGGGTTGGGGTTTTGGGGTGCACAGGGTAATTTTAGGGTTCAGGGTGGGTCTGTGTTTTGGGGTGCAAGTGTATTTTTAGGGTTACGGGTGGGTTTGTTTTTGGTGGTGTCCAGGGTAATTTTAGGGTTTAGGGTCGGTTTCTAGTTTGGGTGCCAAGGGTAATCTTAGGGTTCAGGGTGGGTTTGGGGTTTGGGGTGCCCAGGGTAATTTGGGAGTTCAGAGTGGGTTTGGGCTTTGGGGTGCAAGGGTATTTTAGGGTTAAGGGTTGGTTTGGGTTTTGGGGTGCCCAGGGTAATTTTAGGGTTCAGGGTTTGTTTGGGATTTGGGGTGCCAAGGGGAATTTTAGGGTTTAGGGTGTGTTGGGGTTTGGGGGTGCAAGGATGTTTGTAGGGTAAAGGGTGGGTATGTTTTTTGGGGTGCAAGGTATTTTTAGGGTTAAGGGTGGGTTTGTTTTTGGTGGTGCCCAGGGTAATTTTAGGGTTCAGGGTAGGTTTGTAGTTTGGGTGCCAAGGGTAATCTTAGGGTTCAGGGTGGGTTTGGGTTTTGGGGTGCCCAGGGTATTTTGGGAGTTTAGAGTGGGTTTAGGCTTTGGGGTGCAAGGGTATTTTTAGGTATAAGGGTTGGTTTGGGTTTTGGGGTGCCCAGGGTAATTTTAGGGTTCAGGGTTTTTTGGGGGATTTTGGTTGCCAAGGGTATTTTTAGGGTTAAGGGTGGGTTTGGGTTTTGGGATGCCCAGGTCAATTTTAAGGTTCAGCGTGGGTTTGGATTTTTGGGATGCATGGGTATTTTTAGGGGTTTGTTTGGGTTTTGGGATGCCAAGGGTAGTTTTAGGGATCAGAGTTTGTTTGGGCTTTGGGGTTTTGTGGTATTTTTAGGGTTCAGGGTGAGTTTGGGTTTTGGGGTGCCCAGGGTAATTTTAAGGTTTGTTTGAGTTGTAGGGGCATTTTTAGGGTTCAGGGTTTGTTTGGGTTTAGGGGTGCCCAGGGTAATTTTAAGGTTTGTGTGAGTTGTAGGGGCATTTTTAGGGTTCAGGGTTTGTTTGGGTTTTGGGGTGCCCAGGATAATTTTACGGTTCAGGTTGGGTTTCGGGGTGCAGGGTTATTTTTAGGGTTAAGGGTGGGTTTGTTTTTTGGGGTGCCCAGGGTAATTTGGGGGTTTAGGGAGTATAGGTATTGGGGTGGTAAGGTTCATTTTAGAATTTTGGGGGTGTATAGGTTTTGGGGTAAAAAGGGTAATTTTGAAAAAAACATACGTTATAGACCATATATAGTTAGGGATTAGCATTTACAAAACCTTATTTTACTCGCATAAAACCATTGAAATTCGCATATATAGTTAGTTGCGCTAACTATATATCGCGCACCCGCAATCCACTGCTGATGATGTCACATATTACATCATTCATGACATGGTCAGTGACATCACTGATGACATCAATGATGACATCTCAAATGACATCACTGATGACATCACTGATGACATCTCATTTGACATTACTGATCACATCGCTGATGACATTATTCATGTGATTATACGATGAACCTCTTCAGACTCTGATATAACCTTAGATACACTCAGTGTAAACAGACACTCACAGACTGTCACTCATCCATGGAGTTACTCACACACCTAGTCAGTCATGCAAAGAATCAATCACACCTCCATTTCCTCAACTATACAGTTATACACACCTTACTTATTCGAACATATACTAACACATATTTACTCTTTTATACTATCCCTGATACAAGTTCACAATGATCCATACAGCCACTCACACATTCACTGGCTCTTATGCACAGTAATTTATATATGTGAACTCTCACATATACTGTGTTTTACATATGTACTTACTTTGACATGTAGCACTGAGATATCCATTCACTCACCAATACACTCGTACACAGTCAACCACCCATACAGCTGTTTCCACATGCAGTTTTGAACCCATAGATCTAGTGAATCAACTGTTCACACATGTATGCACAGAGTCACACACCTCCCAGCCACCCCCACACACACACTCACTCTCCCATACAAATACTTGGACAACCAATCAATAACCCATACAGTTACTCATATAGCTACTGATCAACACATGCAGCAGTTCATAGAACAACAGATATAATGATGCACAAATTAAGATAGTTTAGTCACTAACCCATGCACTCAGTGAGACACATTTAATCACTCTCTCATACAGTCAGGCATGCACCTACTAAATCCTTCATCCAGACACTTATACATCCACTCATTCTTCAATATGTAAGACATATTTTAACTTTACAGAAACAGACAGCCACTGGATGATGTCATCAGTGATGTCACTGACCATGTCATGAATGATGTAATATGTGACATCATCAGCAGTGGATTGCGGGTGCGCGATATATAGTTAGCGCAACTAACTATATATGCGAATTTCAATGGTTTTATGCGAGTAAAATAAGGTTTTGTAAATGCTAATCCCTAACTATATATGGGCTAAAACCTATGGTTTTTTCATTGAATTTCAATGGTTTTTTAATAGCAAATATCAAAAGCTGTCAAATGTCAAGTACGTGATAGGTAAAAACATTTTCGTGTTTATGCACGCTGATGTGCTTTGAACGCTGCCCCCCCAACCTCTTTTCTCTTAGAAGTACTCTCTCTTTGCAGATAGTGAAGGGTAGTTAACGCAGGCCTTTGCCCCCGTTGTAATCCATCGTGCCTGCTTGTCTCTCCATTTGATTGATTGTTATCCAAGCATTTACTATTTTAGAAATTATTCTCTTTGGTTCATTCTCTATTTACTAACAATCACAAAGCCGCAATACTCTGTTTAGTCTTTGCAGATAGTGAAAAATCGTGTAAAAAAAAAAAAAAAATCGAGCAAAATCAGTAGGCCACTAATGGGATCTCTTTTTGACCTCGCTAAAATAGAAACATTAGGAACAACCCTTCATGAGAAATACGAAACTAGTGAGATGAACTGAGCTCCACACCATGATGGCTCCAAGACAGCTCGGCTCCGCCACCCACCCCGCCCAAAATAACGATAAACTCTATGCAAATATTATAAATATATACAACACACCAGCAAAGTAACAGGGTAAAACATTTTATTAAATAACTATTTACATAACTATTTTATACTTTTTGTTGCCTGATCCGGCTAGCTCAATCGATCGAGCATGAAACTCATGCACTCTGATAGCAAGCGTTGCTGCTGATGCTATGCAAACAAAAACTGGTTTTCAGTTTGTACATTCTTCAAGATTTTTCATCCAAGGCTGGTTGAGAGTTTGTAGAACGATGTCTTCAGATTTTCAACATACTGTGTGGTGGCGCGGACTGGGAGGGTGCGCTTGACTTCTGCCCCCTCCCCAAGTCGTGTTGCCCTGGCGTGGCCTAAGATCGCCCTGGACATAGGCGGCCGGCTCCCGGGGTCCGGCGGAACTTTTTGCCTTTTGATGACTCTTCCATTCTGGACCTTATCCCACAATCCGTTTGACCTGAAGACACGCTGTAGTGGGGCGCCCCTTTACCGTTTCAGTTGCCATTCCGCCCGCTTTTGCTACACTGGGCCTCTTCCGCCATTCAGCTGTTTACCGCCCGCTCTTGCGACTACAGCGTCTCGCTCACCATGTAGTTGAGTTGCTCCCGCTCTTGCGATGCAGCTATAGGCGGCTGCCACAGGACTCTCAAAATGGCGGCCGCCTCTTCAGATTTGGGCGTGGTCCACTAAAATGGCCATGGGACACCTTGGAACTCGGACGCTTGTCTGCTAGGGCTTGGGCCCCATTCTCGAAAGCGTCCACTGAGCCTTGAAGATTCTACAAAAGTCTTGGGGGCCCCCGACTCCCGCAGGCTTCTGGTGGGGAGCGGCTGCCATGATTGCTCGTGGAATGGCCACGACTGAGATACGAGATGGTGGTGCTCTCATGCTAACGCCAGCTTCAGCCTGAAACATCCAGAAACACTGTAGACTACCAATTCGATCAGTTCCGGTAGCGCCCCAACGTGACCCGGTAGGGAAGAACTTGCCCTCCCCTCTTTGACTGATGGTTCTTGTTGCCTGTCCCTTCTGTTGTCATTTAACAGAACTTTTTAGACTGCTGAAAGGGGTTGTGTTCCGACCGCTGGTTGGTGGAGACATTTTGACTATATTCTGGACCTACGTTGTCGCGTAATGCGTTATATGACACGCCACGTTAGCGCACCCGGAAGTACTCCAGTGCGCGAAGCGCAGCTTCCCGGAATGGATCCGGGGCGCGGCGCGCAGCGCGTAACGTAAGCATAACAGGTCATGTGACTTGTTAATAAAACTTTTCATTGGTTCATTTTACTTTTGTTATTCTAATGATGAAAGGCTTGGTCATATGACCTAAAAATTACGCTTTTTATTGCTTTCGAACATTATTTTTTCTTAAACATATATGTTATAATGTTCCAGGCTAATGTATTTTCCCGGAAAGTTTACAACTGTCCTGCAAGTAAAATATATTCCTTTTTCTAGAAAAAGGGCGTTTCTTCGTCCCATGACGGAGCCGTTGAGCAAAAGATGCTCGGCCTGCTGTCTTAGTCGCCGATACGCCTGAATATCAGATTCTTATCGATCACTTTATGTTGCAGGAGTAAAAAACACAACAGCCCTTGACCATTTATCTTTACTGCGTTCCTGCGTATTATACCTTTTATCCGTCATGTAATTGGACTGCTTTATTTCACTTGCCTTTTACTGTTTCGAAAACAGTGACTAAAATTAAAAACTTTACCAATGTAAATACTACTACCATGTTTTGTTTTAAAAACCTTTATTGTGAAAATGTCAGTATACAAATACTGGCCTATAACCACGTGGGCCGGCCACGGAGCAAACTGGAATCGTATATGATGAGGAGACATTTACACTGTAGAGGAACGCAACGAGCGGGCCATTAGGTTGCAAGAACTAAGGTGTCTAACAGTTGCGGAATCGGTGGACGTACATTTTGTAATTAAAATACGACAGGGCCACTTACAATAAAATTATCTAGATATACATTTGCGGGCAAGTACCATGGGTGACGTTAATTCGAACTTTCAATAGTACAGTAATCAATAACACATCAGAACTTAATATCAATAGGGATGTCGAAATATTCAATCAATTCTCGTTCCCGCCCGCCATGTGCTTCAAAACTGCATACGTATCTCGTGATATCAAGGTTGTGCAACCAGTACACAACAAGGAGTTACGAGTCCCATTTATACCGGCGCCATTTTGGGCGAGGCCGGGCAGGTCCAGGATATAGTCAAAATGTCTCCACCAACCAGCGGTCAGACCAGAACCCCTTTCGGCATTAAAAAAAGGTTCAGTTAAATGACAACAGAAGAGATAGGCAACAAGAACCAACATACAAAAGAGGGGAGGGCAAGATCTAAAGCCATTGTTCTACAAACACTCAAGCAGACTTGCATTGGAAAAATCCTGAAGAATGTACAAACTGAAAACCATTTTTTGTCTGTATAGCATCACCAGCAACGTTTGAGTCAGCTTTGTGTGAAGCCGCCATTTTGATTCAATCAATAGCGTCCCCCTGCACACATTCAGGGACCTGGTCGTGTCTAAAGGTCAAACGGATTGTGGGACAAGATGCAGAAAGGAAAAGGAAAAAAGTTCCGCCGGACCATGGGAGCCGGCCGCCTATGTCATGGGCGATCTTTGGCCACACCAGGGCAATAGTGAAGCTGCAGCAGGTGCAAATAAGCTTCAGACAGTGTTACAAGCGCTGCTCAGAACTCTCAACTATGACACCACCTCCGTGCCATCCGGATCTTGGCGCCTTGTGCTGGTTCCAACCTATTCACACATCGGTCCGCTACTGACACCACCTCATAGGCCAACGGGACACCCCACGCCGACTTTCGGCGCAGCATTGTAGGATGGCCACACCAGTGCGGCAACTTGCTAGACACCACCTCGGTGCCATCCAGATCTCGGCGCGTTGTGCTTCCTACGGCTTACTGTAGCCGCAAGTGCGGACGCAACTCAGCTGGATAGCGAGTGAAACACCAAGGGGTGCCCCACTGCAGCCGAGGAGCCTCCATCTTGGGGGCGACGCACAGCATCACATTGCTTTCTCAAACAGCCCCCACTGACTGACGCAACCTCACAGGCCAACGGGGCGCCCCACGCCGACTTTCGGCGCAGCATTGTAGGATGGCCACACCAGTGCGGCAACTTGCTGGACACCACCTCGGTGCCATCCGGATCTTGGCGCGATGTGCTGCCTTCGGCCTACTGTAGCAGCAAGTGCGGGCGCAACTCTGCTGGACGGCGAGTGAAACGGTAAGGGGCGCCGCACTGCACATCAGGTGCCTCCACCTGGGGAGGCAAGAGAGGCCAGTTTGCGCCACCTCCCCCCCCCCAGGCACCCCAGGCCGACTTTCGGCGCAGCATTGTGGGATGGCCACACCAGTGCAACTTGCTGGACACCACCTCGGTGCCATCCGGATCTCGGCGCGTTGTGCTGCCTTCGGCCTATTCGCACATCGGTCCGCTACTGACGCCGCCTCACGTGCCAACGGATTTTCTACGCTTTTTATAGCAGCGCGTAACGTAAGCATAACAGGTCATGTGACTTCTTTATAAAACTTTTCATTGGTTCATTTTACTTTTGGTTTCCTATTGATGGAAGGCTTGATCATATGACCTAAAAATAACACTTTTCATTGGATTAAAACATTTTTTTCCCAAACGATGAAAGCCCCACCTTGTTTCTAGATGTTTCAGACTGAAGCTGGCGTCAGCCTGAGAGCACCACCATCTCGTGGCTCCGTCGTGGTCATTCCGCGAGCAATCATGGCAGCCGCTCCCCACCGGAAGCCTGCAGGAGTCGGGAGCCCCCAAGACTTTTGAAAAATCTTCAAGGCTCAGGGGACGTCCGAGTTCCAAGGTGTCCCAGGGCCATTTTAGTGGACCAGGCCCAAATCCGAAGAGCCGTCCACCATTTTAAGAGTCCTGTGGCAGCCGCCTATCGCTGCACCGCAAGAGTGGGCGCAACTCAACTACATGGTGAGCGAGACGCTGTAGCCGCAAGAGCGGGCGATAAACAGCTGAATGGAGGATGAGGCACAGTGTAGCAAAAGATGGCGGAATGGCAACTGAAACGGTAAAGGGGCGCCCCAGTACAGCAGACGAGCCTCCACCTGGGGAGACCCGTTCACGCCGCCTCCCCCCCCCCCCCCGGGGCGCCCCACGCCGATTTTCGGAGCAGCATTGTAGGATGCCAAAACCAGTGCGACAACTTACTGGACATCACCTGGGTGCCATCCACATCTCAGCGCGTTCTGCTGCCTTGGGACTATTCGCACAACAGACCGCTACTGACGAGGCCTCCCCGCGCACCCCCCGGGACGCCCCACGCCGTTTTTCGGAGCTGCATTGTAGGATACCAAAAACCAGTGCGGCACCCAGGTAACATCACCTGGGTGCCGTCCAGAACTCAGCACGTTGTGCTGCCTTGGGACTATTCGCACAAAACACAGCTACTGACCATTGTTGCTTCTTTTTTCAAAAAAATGTTTAAATGTATTTACTGTTTTTGTTGCGTTCTATATATTTATAAGTTATTAAAGTGTTATAATCCTACTTGGTTGGAGAGCTATATATTTTTAATGTGACACATAATTGTAAAAACTTTGATGTACAAAGAGGCATCCCTGGAATCTTCCGCTTCAGGCTCGGTCCCACACACCCTCACAGTGAGAATCCCCTCCCCAAGCACAATACAGGATGGTTATCAGATAGTAGGAACGCGTGTGGTGTGACGGATGTCATCGGGTGGGGGCCTTGATCTACTGTAACTCCTTTGAAGAGGGGTGATTCTCTACAGCTGGGGCCATAAACTAAATCTGCAGGGCTAGGTGATAGCCTGGGACCGGCCTGGACAATCGGACACAGAGGAAGAGGAGTGTCAGAGGGTGTGGTAGTGAATAGGGTGAAAGGGTGGTGTCGGGCGGGCACAGGGTGTGATTCTCAGGGAAGAGCAGCGCACATGGGAGGAGGTTTCTGGCCCATGCATAAGAGAGAGAGCGGGGGTGACCAGTGCGTGGGGGAGATGCTTGCGAGGGTGGGGAGCCATGCTGAGGATCGGCGGCGTGCAGAGAGTGGGTCTGGTCAAGGCATCTAAAATGGCTGCCGTGCTCAACAAAAGTGTGGCATTGCAAAAAAGAAAAGATGGCGCAGACAATGTTTATCAATAAGGATTAATTTATAACAATTATTTTTAACAAAATATTTACTCGCAGTGACAAAATGGCGGTCAACAGTTCCTGATTTCCATCGAATCGAACGTTAACAGACGTCACGCAGCAAAAAAAAAAAAACGCTCACGCACAGCCGCTGGAAGACATGTATCAACATATATGAGCCTCCTCAGCCACCCTCAGAAAACAAAAGGGGTCAGAATACGTCTCCCGTACCCCCTTATACCTAGTAATTTAATGAAATCGAAACACAAAATGGCGAATTGACGTTTCGCTACAGTTTCCGACCCGGTTCGCGAACCGAGAAGCGCTTCTACCGCGAAAAATCAAATTTTTATTATTTGCCCCACGGGACCCTTTAATAACCCCAACATCATTCCTAGGGGGTCAAGAGGGGTCTACCTAGCCCCCTTTCATTAAATTCCCCCTTCGTTTTTCTCCTCCTCTTGTCTCTCGATCCTACCGACAGACAAGATGGCGGCTGCACCGGACTGTTTAGAATGTTAACAGACACCGGAGAGCCAATCAGCTTCGCTACGCAAAGCTCCGTTACGCGAAAAGTACGCGATCTGGAGCGCTATCTGGGACGCTGTCACAGATATATCTGTTTTTTAAACGTTAATTTCTCAAAATCCACTGGAGCACATATATTGAGACCCAGCAAAGGCACATCGGGCTAACAGTCCCTATAATTTTGCCAAGTTTCGTGCGAATCCATTCAGCCGTTAGTTTGCGACCCGGTTCGCGAACCGAGAAGCGCTTCTACCGTGAAAAATCAAATTATTTTTATTTTCCCCACGGGACCCTTTAATAACCCCAACATCATTCCTAGGGGTCAAGAGGGGTCTACCTTGCCCCCTTTCATTAAATTCCCCCTTCGTTTTTCACCTCTTCTTGTCTCTCGATCCTACCGAGAGACAAGATGGCGGCCGCACCGGACTGTTTAGAATGTTGACAGACACCGGATAGCCAATCAGCATCGCTTCGCAAAGCTCCGTGACGCGAAAAGTACGCGATCTGGAGCGCTATCTGGGACGCTGTCACAGATATATAAATTTTTTAAAACGTTAATTTCTCAAAATCCACTGGAGCACATATATTGAGACCCAGCAAAGGCACATCGGGCTAACAGTCCCTACAATTTTGCCAAGTTTCGTGCAAATCCATTCAGCCGTTCGAGCTAAAAGTCAGGCCAAACGCCCTATGGAAATTAACATGGGAAAAACGCGTTTTGGGACCCCCCTTTTTTCTCGACCCCCCCTTGACGAACCCCCCAAATTTTCTGGGGCTGCTCAGAAACAAAATGTGCCATTTTCCTGAAAATTTCAGCCGATTCCGTCCACAAACGCCAAAGTTATTAGACATAGAATTTTCAAAAGTTCCATAGAGAAATAATCCTAACTATATATACCTACTGGCTATCGCCAGTAGGTAATATATATATATATATATATATATATATATATATATATATATATATATATATATATATATATATATATATATATATATATATATATATATATATATATATATATATATATATATATATATATATATATATATATATATATATATATATATATATATATATATATATATATCAACACCACCTCGTACTTCGCAGTACAAATGCACTCCTGACAATGATCTCCGCCACACGATATTGTGGTTTAGGAGGACTTTATTCCATATCCAGCCAAACTTTTAGACAAAGAAACCCAACGCGTTTCGGCGACACACTCGCCTTGGTCACGGGTTAATTAGTTTGTTTTCAGCCGACATTAAATAAAGAAAAAAGTGCAACATGGTCGATAGGACATACAGGTTTACACTAAGACCATTTGTTGGTAATATTTTTAAAACCCACTTGGGTATATATATACTTTATATACTAATGATTTCAAATGGTCTGTAACCATGGAAACTCCAATGTTTGGTACGTGACATAACTTGATTACCCACTTGGGATTGAATACGCATTCTTTTGGGATCGCATGTTTTGTGAAAATATGTCAAAAATCCACTTGGGTTTGTACACTATGTGATGCACTTTTCCAGCATGTGACGTAAGTGATGTTGGCTCACTCGATGTCATATGTAATTTAATATGACATCGTAATTAGAAATCAGAGATGTATACACTGGCCATGAAATTATGCATTATTTTTGTATAATAAGTTCTAGAAACTCGATGAACTTTTTTCTTAAAAGCACCCTGCGATGATAAAGCAAACAAGGTAAATAGGTTAATATTTTACCGTGCTAAGATGGCCGAAAAGGATTCTGTTGATGTGGAGAGTCCTATGTTTATGTTCACATTTTGAAACCATGTTGCACTTTTTTTCTTTATTTAATGTCGGCTGAAAACAAACTAATTAACCCGTGACCAAGGCGAGTGTGTCGCCGAAACGCGTTGGGTTTCTTTGTCTAAAAGTTTGGCTGGATATGGAATAAAGTCTTCCTAAACCACAATATCGTGTGGCGGAGATCATTGTCAGGAGTGCATTTGTACTGCGAAGTACGAGGTGGTGTCAATTTAAACAGGGTTACCTTATGCCCTGAATTCTTGCACTGATGCAGGGAGAGCCCCGGTAATCAAACAAGGAAAGTGAAACAGAGTTGAAGCAGAATACCGGTTTGACCGCTACGCCAAGAAACGCTGTGGAATCACTGCTGGCCGCGTTTTCGTGTGTAACTGCTACCGTGGAATGAAAAGAGACACTTTGGAGGATTACCGGAAGGTGAGATTGTAAAGTCACCATTCAAATATCGATAGTAATCCGGCCCCGTAGGAGTGTTCCTGCATATAATTCCGGTGCAGTTCTGCACATGTACAACGGGAGAAATACCCGGTGGCGTGCATGTTAAGTGTATCAACCGGCGATTTCACGTAGCTGCGTTCCCTTTGCAGACTCTAGCGGAGAAGTCGTGGGAGTCGCCTTAAGGGTTGCAATGTTGCCGTAGTGTTCTCATGGTGGGGAACACATGTGGATTTGAATTAGGAAGCGGCTTATTAAGCGGAGAAAAGAGAAATCACTTTAAATAATAGCCAAACTATGGAACAAGATATGGAAGCATGAAGGAGGCAGAGAGCTGCAACTATGTTTACTAAACAAACAGGACAAACAAGTACAAGTGAAACAAAAGATGCAAGCATGACCTCTTTGAATCAAAAATACATGAAGTTAGAAAAGCTGATGCGCAAGGAACTTTCCAAATGGTGGGAGGCAATTACCTTAGAAAAATACCAAGAGGAGAAACGAGTACCTAGAGGTCTCAGAATATTGATTGCGCCCTTGTATGAAGACCAAGACCCTGAATTGGCTAATGAATGGGCAGCACATCTAATGGACTGTTCAAATCGTATGATGTCAATTTTGATCAAGTTTGCGTGGAAGGAACGCACATCAGTTCTGAAAATGATTGCTGATTTAAAAGAAGAAATTGAAAAGGAAGAAAGTGATGAAACTTTCAAAAGTAAAATGGAAGAAATTTAGAAAAGAGTCATGAAACATGAGGAAGAGATAATCATGAAGAAAGAACGCAAATTCTTAAGAGACCAAATTAATTATCTATCTGGCAGAATCTTCACGTTTAGTAAAAAATATGACAATATGAGCAAAAAAACCAGCATGAGTAACATGATGCCGGAAGGAGCTGAAAGCGAGATAAGCGAAAGTGATGTCTCAGATGACGGAACCTTATTACCAGAGAAAACACCTAATACTCTGCCAAATTTTTGGAAGGAATTTCGCATGATGAATCAAAATCAAAATTCCCAAAGCTGGCAGATAGATCGTGGCCGGGGGCGAGGAAAGGGCTTTACCGGACGCGGCAGAGGAAGAGGAAGACAAACAGGAGGAATACCCACAACCTCAAATGTACAAGGAGGGGCGGTTGGTGGAAAAACCACAAGCCAAACATCGGGAGTGGAGACGAGAGGCCAAAAGAAACAGCGAGGAAAATGAAGAACGTAAAAAATGTGGTAAATCTTTCAAATCGATTGATTACTGATGTTGAGTTTGATGTTTTGAGTTTTGGACTTTCCTTTTGTCCCACTACTGATTTTTCTTATTCACAAGAGAGAATAGACTTGTATAAATTCACACGTAAATTAAGGCTCCGCAAGTGGCACAAGATGAAGGTAAGGAATGCTGTATCAACTAAGAATGCTGTGACAGCTTCTGAAATTGTTAATGAAGTAGAAGTACTTATGGTGTTAAAAGAACTTGAATTTGAGGAAATAGATTCTACACCATGTGATGCGGCATCTTTGGGTTTCACTGTCAATTTAAACTGCCCCAATGACTTTAAGCCTAAGTCAACATTTAACCCTACCCTACCCCCATGTGGCATTGACATTTTTGAGGAATTGGTAATCAAGGATTTGAAAAATATGGTAAGGAAAAAGAAAAAATGGAATAAAGACAATTTATCGAAACAAGAGAGAATTGCGATAAAGAGTCTACAAATGGACCAAAGTATTACTATCCATCAATCAGATAAGGGGGGTAATGTGGTGGTTCAGAATGTAAGTGACTATATAAAAGAAGGGATGCGGCAGCTAATGAATACTGATTGTTATGAACAGAATTCCAGTAATGAGATTAAAGAATCCACTATCAAATACCAACAAATGCTAAAAGAATGGCATACTAGCAAACTCCTGGAATGGGAAGAATATTCATTTATGCTGAACCGCACACCCAAAGTGGCAATATTATACTTACTGCCCAAATTACATAAGAACTCTGAAGAACCACCTGGGAGACCCATTGTGTCCTCGATGGACTCCTTATTGGAAAAGACATCCCAATATATAGACTTTTTCCTACGGCCATTTGTAGAAGAACTTCCTTCTTACCTAAAAGACAGCCTTGATTTTCTCAATAAAATCAGAGAGATCACGTGGGAGGAACAATTTTTGCTGATTACATTGGATGTTAACAGCCTTTATACATCCATTAAGCACAGTGATGGCTTAAAAGCATGCGAGTACTATTTGAAATTTCGATCTATCTCGTTTCTTGACCACAATCACATGTTGTTGCAGATCTCTGTAGTTAACAACATGCTGACCTCGTGTTTACATCGCAAAAAAACTGCAGGTAACACTTTGTTACACGCGGAAAGCAGTCATCCAAAATCCTTAATCTACAGCATTCCCTATGGGGAATTTCTTCGGGCCCAAAGAAACTGTTGTAATGATTATGAATTCCAAAAGGACAGTAAGGTGATGAAACAACGCTTCACCGAGAGAGGCTATGGGCAGAAATGTATAAAGGACGCCTATTTAAAAGCATCCAATCTGACCCAAACAGACCTGCTAACTCCCAAAGAGAAAATATCTGATGATGGTACTATCAGATACATTTCCACTTTCAAATCTAAATCAGGTGAACTATGGAAATGTTTAAATAGACATTGGAAAATATTGCACACGGAACCAACTTTGACTGAAGTGCTGAAAGATTCCCCTAATGTGACGTATAGGAAGAACAACTCTTTGAAAGATAGGCTTTGCAAAAATGAAATCTCTTTACGAAAACCGTCATCTAGGGGGGTACAAGGTTTCTATGTCTGCATGAAATGCAAAGCATGCAAACATAGTTGCAATGTCAAAACGGTGTATTTTCCCTTATCTAAAACTGAGAAAAAGATTGAGAAACATCTAACATGTCTATCAGATTACTGTGTCTACATTCTTATGTGCCCATGTGATAAGAAATATGTTGGGAGCACCATGTTCCCTGCAAAGAAAAGAATACTTGAACATATGCGGGCTATTGCTAATAAAGATAAACTGTCTCCAATAGCCCGCCATTTTGAAGAACTACACAATGGGAATCGCAATCTTTTAAGATTTTTTGTGATTGACAGAGTCCCCCAGTCCAATAGGGGTGGTGACCGAATACGTAAACTGCGACAAATGGAATCAAGAGTTATCCTAGAGCTAAATACTAAGATTACAGAAGGATTAAACTCCGAAGAGGAGATGAGCTGGTTCTTAGGAGAATGATTGGGTCATAAGTTCCTGTAAAATGCATAGATGTGCAGATTGTTACGACTGCTGATATTGCCCCTTGTATCTTGTTGAGATCCTTGAGAAAAACTTATATGTCTTCACTGTCTCCTTCTTTAGACTTCCAAAACTGTTTTTAAAAATTGAATTTTAATTCACTGAGTTGATAATGTGAACATTTACATAAAAGTATGAGCCACCAATAGATATTTCAATTCTTTGCAGGTACACGAGAGAAAACCTGAGAATTATGGACCTGTCCTTAAAATTTGAACTGCCTCCCTTAATGAATAACTTCTGATGAACTGTTATACAACTACTAAACAAATCTTGGTTCCATTGGAATTTTCGTCATCCATTGAAATTTTGAAATGACTGTTACCCACTTGGGATTGAATATGTAGTCGATAGGACATACACGTTTACACTAAGACCATTTGTTGGTAATATTTTTAAAACCCACTTGGGTATATATACTTTATATACTAATGATTTCGAATGGTCTGTAACCATGGAAACTCCAATGTTTGGTACGTGACATAACTTGATTACCCATTTGGGATTGAATACGCATTCTTTTGGGATCGCATGTTTTGTGAAAATATGTCGAAAATCCACTTGGGTTTGTACACTATGTGATGCACTTTTCCAGCACGTGACGTAAGTGATGTTGGCTCACTCGATGTCATATGTAATTTATTATGACATCGTAATTAGAAATCAGAGATGTATACACTGGCCATGAAATTATGCATTATTTTTGTATAATAAGTTCTAGAAACTCGATGAACTTTTTTCTTAAAAGCACCCTGTGATGATAAAGCAAACAAGGTAAATAGGTTAATATTTTACCGTGCTAAGATGGCCGAAAAGGATTCTGTTGATGTGGAGAGTCCTATGTTTATGTTCACATTTTGAAACCATGTTGCACTTTTTTTCTTTATTTAATGTCAGCTGAAAACAAACTAATTAACCCGTGACCAAGGCGAGTGTGTCGCCGAAACGCGTTGGGTTTCTTTGTCTAAAAGTTTGGCAGGATATGGAATAAAGTCTTCCTAAACCACAATATCGTGTGGCGGAGATCATTGTCAGGAGTGCATTTGTACTGCGAAGTACGAGGTGGTGTCGATTTAAACAGGGTTACCTTGTGCCCTGAATTCTTGCACCGACGCGGGAAGAGTCCCGGTAATCAAACAAGGAAAGTGAAACAGAATATATATATATATATATATATAGAGAGAGAGAGAGAGAGAGATACATACTTACCGTAAACACTTTTACAAAGTATATGCCTTTACCATGCATGCCTTTGCATTGTTAGGGTATGCGTGGTAAAGGCATATGTGATGTAAAAGTATGCGTTGTGGAGTATCGCGTTGTAACAGCACTTGCATTGTTACAAATGAGTTGTCTGGTATCTGTGGTGTTGGAATGCGGGGTAAGAACATATATTCTTCCCATCCATAACTGTCCTGAGGCTTTATAGAACAGACTCCGTTACTCTATTTGTATGAAAATCCACTTCATAATCTATATTGCATGAGAGAAATATGTAGCAGCTGAAAAGATAGCAGTGAAAGGGCACCATGCTTCAGGGGAAGGACAAACGCAGGAGGAAGTGATGCTCGCACAAACCACTGAATAAAAAAAGGAAGCAAAAGAGAGTGACAATGAAGTCAACCAATGGTAAGGATTGTGCAGGTTCTGAACCCGCTGTATGTTACAATACGTCCACTAGGCAAAAGACCTAAAACTAAAGTTACTAATTCATCAGTTATAGTACATGAATAAGTTTACATCTTCTCTAACTATGGATGGCAGGATGGCTCAACAAATTAGGCACCCACTTTTGACTTTTGTGTTTATCTGGGGGCAACAAAAAATATAGTGCCATTAACGCGTTAAACTCTCCTAACTCACACCACAGCATCACCTTCCCGCTAAGAGCTTTGTTCTTGATAGTAGTTAGGCAGGTAAGGACAGCTGCATTTGGTATGTTCGACCCTTGTTCCGAGATACTAAGGGTTAAGGTAATACAGTCTTTGCCCCACGCCCACCCTAGTCGATAAGGACACCATGTTCCACAAAACATGCCTTTTTGTTGGACATGCCCACAGGATACAAGCCTACTCTTGAACCCAGGTCAACCAGATCAGTTACAAACAAAACCATTAATTAGCTCTGACATGTTTCATGCTCCCTCAGCTCCCTCTTAGCTAATGTGTGTCTAGCTCAATGTCTATATTGTCGATTTATTGCAATACAGTCTATGCGGGGGCAGGCAAAATGTCATGTGGATGGAGACCAAGGGGCTAATTACGATTGCACGGCACCGCCTCCATAGACCCCCTGTCCCTGGTCCCGCAAGGCGGGCGGAAAAGGGCCGCCTTGCGGGACCACGACGGACGGTCTTTCCATCCGCTGAGGTACCTTTCCCCATCCCACCGCCTATCCTAATTTGGCAGTGGGAATTTTAAGGGTGATGGCGGTAAATCCGCGACCGCCGAGCCGGCGGTCCTCACCAAGATCGGACTGGGAACAAAAAACAGCCCTGGCAAATTTTGTCAGACCAGCCCTCCCACGGGAGGTGGGGGGCAGTGGAGGAGGGGGATTACAAGGGGCTGCTATTGTTGCACTGTTGCAAAACCTGGACCTCAATAATAAAACCGGCCCCCACCATGACAAAACCAGCCTCCACCCTTTCAGTTTCCAGGGGAAATGCCTGCTGTCCGGTTCGGCCAGTCCGGACCCAGTGGAGACTGATGTAACTCCACAAGACACACTGGCTCTTCGTCTCTAGTTATTTTCATTTTATGTATGACGTTTTATTGTAAAGTTTCTTTACATATTCTATGGTTGGAGAAGCGGGCTAATTCATTCAAGAGGGATTGAAACAGTGGTGCTGGGACAATTTTTAGAATTGGGGTGCTGCCATTAATGGTATATCACTGAAGTCATAGAGATTGTGAAAAATTCATGCATTGCACAAAAAACGAGTATAACGTATGTGCCAGGCCCACTCAGCAGCAGGACAGTGGTATGGGTGTGGTAGGTAGCCTGTGGTGCATTTTGGAGCACTGGTGAGGCAGTGCCCTGTCATTTAAAGACAGCACATTTTCTGTTGAAATGCCACTAAATTGGCATTAACATGCAGTTTTACTCTTAAAATTACATAGCACACAAACAATAATGTGTGGAAATCTTGTTTCAGCGAATACTTATCATATGCACATCACCAAGTAAAGTGTAATGTCAGAATTACAAAAAAATCAAGTGCTTCATTCATGCTTTCCCAATTGCTGATATAGATTTTTTAATGTGTGTAATTCATTTAAAGGCATGGGAATATTCTGCTTTTAAAAAATTCTGATATACTACAACCTTTCCTATAACTTCCTGTACCCCAGCATTATTATCAATCAGGTCACTTGTACAAAACCCTCCCACTTTGCAGCCAGAGATATAAAGACCAGTTTCTAAATAAGCAGCAATTTGTCTGAAGGCATAGGCTGAAATCTTCAAACAAGCAGCATATGTGAGCAGATAAACACAACATTTAGAGGCATCTTTATTGCTCATTCACCTTCTGAACTCCGGCATGGCTATTTTTGGGGGTGCTGCAGCAGCCCTGCACTCATACTGCCAGAAGTGTGGGTTCAAAAGGCCAAACGTTAATGCTTCCTGAGCCAGTTTACTAAGGACACCGCGAGCTGTTTTGAAATAAAACGAGGACGCTGAAGTAGGCCACACCCTGTCATTACTCCCGTGTCACTGAAATGCCACAGGTTGTAAATGCTTTTGTAAAATGAGGGGTTTGGTAATAACCATCCCACGCAGGATCGCAGGCATATTTAGGGTGTATACTTTGCTTTTCTGAAAACAAATTAGTAACATTGTAAACGATGAGCGCGACTTTAGAAGAGGGAAGGAGCCATTCATCCGGAAAAAAGGAAAACAACTCTTTAACAATGCGGTGGAAAGCATTACATGGTGAAATTACTGCAGGTGTACTTAGTCTGAATGGGCCATCTTTATTCAAGGAGAAACTCCGCAGCACTGCTCTCAGCAAAGGGAATGGATATGGTATGATGTTAGACGGTATTTTTTCATTTCTTTAACTTTCTTAAATAGGGCTCCTCCACCAGAAGGTTTTTAGGTACTTTGCAGAGAGCATAACAAGTTATGAGCACATCTGCACACCACATACCTTATTTACAAAGGTAAAATTACACTTTTGGTGTAAGTTGACTCTTTTTTTTGCTATTTGCAAACTCTGTGCCTCATTTACAATATTTTGTTGTAGGGCAGCGCCCCAAGCCTTTCTGTTGCGCAGCCGACGGCAAAAGCAAAGGGCAGGACTGCGCCGTATCTACTAGATACGGCGCATTCCTGTCCTCTTTCCCTGCGCTGGCTCTCAATTGGCTGCTGCTATGCACCAACGCAGGTACCCTTGTACCATGATGCAAGTGTGTCTGCGCTGTAGGGATGAGTTTTTTTTGTTCAGGAAGGGACACGTTCTTGCACAAAAACAATCATAAGAGGTGATTTCCACTTTCTATTTGTGCTACTGAAAGCAGCACACATAGAACGAGGAAAAAACAAGGAGAAATAAAGTTATTTCTCCTTGTTGCGCCTCCCCTACACCTCCCCTGAGGTGGTACGGGCTTTTGAAGCATTCCCAGGATTACAACTTGTAATTCTGGGAATGTGTCAAATCCCATGGGGGTTACATGGGAACACCCAAAGTAACGGACTTGGCACGCCTCCCCATCTTAGTGTGAGGCAACGCAATGACTTGCGCTGCATTGCCTCACTCCATATCTACAAGGCTGTGCAAAGCCACGCCGAGTGGCTTTACGTGGCCTTGTAGATATGGCTAATCCCTGTGCGACACTGGAACGTCACATAAAGTGACATTCCTGTGGCTCCAGTTTTACGTGTAGTATTTTTATGACTGCGGAAAACTCCACACATAAAAAGATAGGACATTCTCTGCTGTCGTAAAAATACTACGCAGAAAAATGCACTCATAACTTGTGAATAGCAAAACAATAGTAGGCTTACAACAAAAGTGTAAGATTACCTTTTTTGAATAAGGGACTACTATAGCAATGTGTGCTTTTTGAAAACAAAAAAATGGGTTTTCAAAACAAGCATTGAACAGGTCAAAAGGCTAGCAGCCGAAGCCAGAGAGATAAGCTTTGCCAATGTCTTTATGATTATCTTTCTCAGTAGCCAGCAAGGCTGACCAGTCAGCGTTCGATTTCTACTGTGATGGGGAAACTGATTTATTTTGAAGTGCATCTATGAGATGCTTTGTGTAAGGGAGTCATTGGCTATTTTGGAGATGGATGTAAGTGTTTCTCTGAAAAGAGATTTTATGATTGTGCAAGTGGGGTTTTATTTTGGGAGTCAACAGGCTTAAAAAAATATATGTAGATTGTCCAGAAGATCTCTACAAGTGAAATTCTATAACTCGCCCACTTTGGTGTGGTACATGGAGGATAGGAAAAAGGGCAGTTATTTGCTTTCCTAAGTCTATGTGGTGTCTTAGATTGAAGATTATTTTGAGGATGAATTGTTTAATGGAGTTACACTTGTTAGGTGAGTGTGGGTGCAAGTCAAATTAATTCCATTCACCTGAGATTGGCCCTCATGCTCCTGGTTTTCAGAAAATAACTAAACAATTTCCTCTTATGAGCACTCACTAGGCCACCCCCACCTCCTTTCTTATGTTTACATTTGTTTCCCTCTGCAACCTGCACTCTTGTCTTATTTCACATTTTTGTGTAAGTATACATCTGTATTACTGTAACACACACAGAGCAAAATGTAACATATGTTCTAAGTAAAGTGTTCTACTGGCCTTCTGGGGAAGCGTCGGGCTACATAAATACCCCAAAAACAAATACGTGGATAAAGTAAGCTCTGCTTTATTCTTTAGTTCAGTTTGGGTGCTGGTATCTAACGTCTGGGTTTCTCCTATGCTTTGGTTCATAGCTGTTGTAAATATTTCATGGGAGAGCTCTGAGCCAGCTGAGATTTAGGTAAATAGACTCATTTGGTGTATCTCTCTGACCAGAGCTTTGCCCAGTTTCTGCATAATCTCCAGCGTGATGTCCGATTCTCCTGAACCTGCCTTCTATCCACTGCTTGTCCCCACACTCCATCTGTTGTGGGTTCGGTGCAATGTCAATTCTCAGTCTCTCTCCTCCAATCTCGATGATGATTCTGTAAAGATCAGTGAATTCTCTTCGATTTTTGACATCACCAGGATCTCGATCAACCATTAACAATGATGTCTGTCATGTACTTCTTTTAAAATTCAAATCAGACAACATGTGCCAAAGAAAGCGAGAATTCAGAGGAGTCATTAAAAATCCTGGGACCACCTCTCCGGAATACCCTACCACCCACGCTGATGAGGACTTTACGAATACAGGGAAGAATTGAAAAATGTGCCAGTTCACACACCCTCTCCCCCCAACCCAACCAGCTAAAATTATTTTTAAGCCTTGTCTTCCATCTGCTTATACAGCCCATTGAACTGCTTCTCCATACCTTTTCTAGGCATTGATCCCCTTTCCTTTGAACCGCCCCTTACCACTGGCCTCCTTCTCCCGACACTACTTGCATGTTCTTACTTTCAGAAATCCGAAAAGACAGTTTGACTAAATGTTTGTGCTTTATTAACTCCTCAAATGAATAAATAAATATGCAATTAAAGAAATAAACGCACAAGTGTCCTGCATTATCAAGCTGTTATCACTTAGTATAATTTCCTTCCCTGCCCCTGCAAAAGAGTGTTCAGATGTTGCTACCTATGCATTGGTGCCTGGTGTGTGATCTCAGTTGTTTGACTGTCTTTGTGCTGTGATAATTGTCTAGTTTGCTTTTAAATGTGGGCATCATACATTTTTTCCAGCAAATTCTGACATGGGATGTCCTGGTGGGTAGTGTGAAGCTTTGGATTCCTGCTAAGCATGGCATTTCTTCGAGTGAGTATCTGGTTCCGGTTCTGTGTATCCTGTGCCTTGCATATTTCTAGGAATTACCACATACATTAGAGCTGGGGTATTGTTTGTGGGTGATTTACTGAAAATGTCAGGCAATTGAATTGAGAGGGTGCTGCTAATTGTTGCCATGTGTAACCTGACTACCTGAAGCTCTTTTTACCATTTCTCCCATTTTCGCTTGGGATTCCACGTCTTATTTGCCTCATCTCTTCACCTGATATGTTCGAGGATTTGTTCCTCTGCCTACATTGTGGAAGTGTAATCATGGGCACATGCATAATGGTTAAACGCAAGCCCGAGTTCATTCATTACACCCCAGCCACTCCGCCTCACAGGTCCAACCGTTCACAAGGACACCACACTTCTCCCGTCTCACAAATAGGTTCAAATTAAATAGCATATACACTAACGCTTCGATGCCTGAATAAAATGGGTATATGAAATAACAGAATACCATTGTATATTATTATAATAGTTTGCAACTAAACATAACCAGAAAGAACAAACTTTCAGAGATACAAAGAATACGTTGAAACATCCCTTTCCAATTACATAATCCTGAAGATATTAGGGAGTCTTCAACTCCTTCAGACGTATTCTCCTATCAGCTTTGTTATGAGCCCTTGAATTAGAACCATGTGCCTTGTCACTTTCCACATCAGGTATGCCAAGACGTGGGTACCTTGCTCACTTTGCCACTGGATTCAAGCTGGCCTGGTGTTACTCCGAAACCGGTCCTAGAATGCTTGTTTCTGGTCCAGGGGAGACCTTGCTTGGCAGTTCATTCTGGACTGTTCTAATGAGAAACAGGGTCAAGACTGATTTACATATAGCTGGGTCTGAACTGGGGTGGGGAACTGAGCTAATGAACAATGATGGATTCCACCCAGATCTCTGACTGGGGGTGAGTGTCTGAAAAGTTTCAGCGCTCCATCCATCATCTCCTTGTGTATGACTTGCTTAGGGACACATCATCCCTTGGCACAACCTGTGTCCCTTTTACCTTTACAACTCTGTTCAAGTTCCATATTCTTCCATAACTTGTTTTGATTAAAATTTTGAAAACTTTAACCACTTCTTTTCATGTGTAAACTTTGACCATGGTGCACATCCAACCAGTGCTTTTATTTTTACCACTGAGGACCTGGCTTTGCAGTTTGGGCTGGACTGTTCCTATGAGGCACAGGGTCAAGACTGATTTGCATATGGCTGGGTCTAAGCTGGGGTGGCATGGTGAGCAAATGACCGATGGATTTAACCCAGATCTCTTGACTGAGGGTGAATGTTTGATTTGCTCTGCATTCCGTCCATCATCTGTGTGTCTTTGCTTTATTTTTACCATGTCACCAATCAGAATCACCTTATTTATTACTATTTTTCGTTCATCAAAGTACTCCTTCCTTTTCATTTGTAATCTCAGTTCTTTCTCTCGCCACTCACTTGATCATTTATATTTCACCCCTTTGTCCCATGCCATCTAACTAAGCCACAACTTGGGACTTGGAGAACGGCCTTTAACAACTCAAAGGGTATCTTTCCCATGGAGGAGTGAGGAGTCATTGGACAAGCAGTTATGTGATCTTGCAAAACATCCTTCCAGTTCAAGTTATTTGCTTTTACTCACTGAATGCCATCTTTCCTTGTTTTATTGAGCATCTCTACAGCACCATTTGTATCATGGTGATACCCTGAACACCTTTAGTGTTCAACTCCATATTCTTGTGAACACCTCAAACTGGAAAAATAAGTCACAGCCATGACCATAATACATCTCACATCCAGCATCAACTCTCACCTATCAGCCAGTCTTTGCCTAAGACCAACCCTTGGCTCTGACTCTTCCATATTCAGGCTTCCAGCATCTCCAAGGACCTTATCATGAAACCAAATATAAACCACCCACCTTTGATTTAGCAAACCTCACCTGGCCCTTCACATTATGCATCTATCCTTATAAACTTCCTTGTGTCTCAATCAACATCGAGGTACGAGGACACAGACATGAAGAATGAAGTGCTTCACAAAAAAAGATCAATATCATTTTTAAAATTATGTCAGCCTCAAAGTGACCCAAAAAGATATAAAATGCAACAGTCTTCATAAGTAAATAAACAAAGGATAAACTCGTGAGGTACATTTGAATGTATTAATAATGTCCTTGATTGAAAGTGTTTAGTATGAATTGTTGTCATCAGTGCATTTGAAAAGGCATGATTGCGAACCACATTTGTAGGACTAGTGGTAGTCAAGACCTTTTGATTTTATGTACATACTCATACTGGCTGTCAGCCAGTCCTTTGCCTCCATTCATCTGCTATCGTGAAATTCACATTTTTCCCCTCCCCTACAGCATATGGCATGGAGCAGTGGGTCAGCCCACTTTAGCCATTGGCTACCTTCACTGTGAGTGAGGTCATCCTGACCTTTCACAAGAAACACACTCATGCAAAGTAATTCACTAAGGTGCCAGGGATTACAATTGAAATGGTGTTTTCTGACCAAAAGACATTTTAGTGAGGGCCTGGCAGTTTACCTACCAATACATTTTTGTAAACACCATAACAAATCAAATGTTGGCAAGTGCAAACACGTGATGGCCAACACCAGACCACTTGCCAATTAATTCCTAGGTGTGGCAACAGCCAAGACTTTTATTTTCATTTTCCCAAACAAAATCCTTCAAAAAATACATACATACATACACATACCTCTCATTAGATTTAGAGTTAGTTAAGAACTTTTGAATTTACTGAAATAATATCTATAATATACTTACGTATAGGGGCTCTCAGAAAGCCCCCTTTATCCAATGGTCTGTTATTGTGTCATTTACATTTTTTCTGCTCACTACAGCATACAGCATGGAGCAGTGGATTGGCCCACTACATCCATTGGTTAGCTTTACTCTGAGTGGCAACATTCTGTTCTTTCACAAGGAGCACATCCACATGCAAGAGGCAGATTTACTAATATTTCATACAAAACAGCGCAGAAAGGCAACTTGCAGACTTGTGTTGTGTGAAAGGGAGAGAGCAGAAATTTGCCATATCAACTAAGATATGGCTCACTTCTATTCTCTCCATGCTGCAAGGGGCCTGTGTAACAGGCAGGATTGTTTTTTGCAGGAAGGTGTATCCTTCCTGCACAAAAACAATCCTAAGAGGCACATTCCTCTTTCGATGTGTGCTGCAGGATGCAGCACGCATGGGACGAGGAAGTAAGGAGGGGAAATACAAATATTTGTCCTTGTTACGTCTCTGTTGGGTAGGCGCACCATTTTGGCACAAACCCAGAAATACTAGTCTTTGTAAATCAGGGTTTGGGTCAAAATGCATGGGTGGATACATGGGAACACCCATGCTCCACCTATGTAACAGCTTCCCAAAGCAAAGAAAAGTAAGGCAGCGGTATGCGATGCCTTGTGTACCTTTTGATTTACTAAACCACTCAGAGCCATACAAACCAACTTGCGTGCCTTAGTAAATGCCAAAATTGATTGTGGATCGGACTTTCCCAGAAAAGTGTTGCAGCCCAATGCAAAATCTTACTAAATCTAAGCCGGAGTAGTTCTAGGTGATCTGTATTTGCTTTTGAAGCTCATCCATTCAATTGTAAGATTGCCACTAACAAACTCAATATGTCATGTGTTATCTGTTTATCAAGTTTGTACGTGATAATGCTAAACCCACTGTAGAATCCACTGATAGAATTTCCTCCACTTAGGTATAGAAATTGGAGAAAATTCACTCAGTAGATTCTACTAGCTCCATTTTTCACACCTTATTTAGCACTTCCTCTGGAAAGATGAGGGGTGTCCATTACCACACCACTGTAGATCAGGTCTCTCACTCTGAAATATAAATGTCATTGTATCCTATGTGATTTCTATTGTGGCGGACCGGGTATCCGTCACCGTTGTGATGGAGTAAACCGTCTGCCAAGAGCTAAATCAGGCCCTCTGTTTTTATGTCTCTTTATTTCTAGCTTGCTCTCTCAGCCTGACTCTGTATCTCCCACTCCTTTTACCTCCTCCTATCTCTCTCAATCTGCCTCTGTCTCTCTCTTACTGAATAATGCGGATTCCATGACAAAGTATACATTATTGAAATAATAAGGCATATTCTCAAAATCGGCGATTACATTATCGCCACTTTAGCGGCAGGAAACTCCTGCTAAAGCGGTGAAAAGGGGCTTGATAATATGCCCTTGTGAATTCCCATAAAAGCCCAGGTTTGATGTTCCTTCACACCAGAACCTAGGATTCTATGGGAATTCTCTAGGGCATATGATCAAGCCGCTTTAGCGCCAGTTTCCTGCCGCTAAAGCAGCAATAATGTTATCGCCGATCTTGATAATATGCCCCAATATGTTTAAAAGTGAATTTACAAGTTAGGACACAAACTGGCCCTTACCTGCCATCAGCTGCCCCAGAAAAATCATTGCCACCCCTATTACCACCCTGACAACTCCAGTGATCTTTTAATGCCATTGCATTTGACAAGACAGGGGCCATTGTTCCAATATTGCCGATAATCTTTATATGTGCACAAAGTGACATTAGTACCTGAAATGGAATTGCAAGCCAGGTGCTGACTGCCACTGGCGCAGGAGTTTACTTCAGCAGTTTGTGGCAGTGCACGGATTCCAGTTTGCACAACTCTAGACCCTGTGGAATCCTGAACTAATCGCACCTAGTTTCCTATACCAGGATATAACTCATAATTGGGAGCAGTTTGCCCACCAACCAATTTCTGCATCCCATGTTTGCCGTAATTATCGAGAGAGCAATCTGCACATCCAATTTTCATGAAAGAAGCAAACAGGCCCAGAGAGGCAGCGGAAATGAAATAAAATAGATTTTTCTACTGTGCTTTTCCTACTAAATATGCGGTAGCTGCCCACCCAAGTACCAAAATGAGGCAGCACCACGCAGCACAAACAGTTCACACACTCCCAATAGTACATTTGACACTAGAGCTGCATGAATAAATGCCCTTGTTTTCATACAGTGTGAATGTTTTTGAGTATTTTGTTCTGTGCTGTCTTGTGACATGATCAGCTGCTCTAAGATACCGTTCAGATAGTTGTGCACACAAGGGTGGAAGTGAAGGATTTTTATCTTCTTGCTGTTCGCATGATCTCTGCTTGCCCTAGAGGTATGACGCTCCACTGGAGAGAGTATTTCGGCAGTGCATGATACCAAGCATGGCATAGAATGTCTCTATATAATCAGCTTTGCATTTTTGGACGGCTTTTAAGCTGGTTTTCATACCTTGGCTTTTGTTGAAAAACCTAGTAGCCCTCTTTGCAGTTTGCTTTTCAGTGCATTTTTCTGACTGTAATGTCGGTTTCTACATTTTTGTTCTTCTCAACTGAAGGACCAGATATAGGGTTTGGCAAGCGGGCTGCTGTCTGTCAGGGTGGCGGGGGACATCAGGTCCGCCAACCTGATGGGCTACCACCCCCCAAATTTAGAGGTCACCGCCGGTCCAATGATGATCTCCTTACCTTCAGAGGAAGTGCCATCGCAACAGTTCCTGTTAAGGTGCTAAAACTTTGGTGGACCTCTGCCATCTGTTTTAACAGTGGTCCACAAACTTTTCGTTTTTCAAAAATAAACTCTTAAATTCTGAATATGTTTTTGAAAACAAATACCTAATGAATCTCACACCGGGGTTGTTTTTTCCCTGGCTGGGGTCATTATTTGTATATTTTCTCTTCGTCACCACCAGGTTTTCCCTAGAGGTGACATCAAAAAAATATGACATTGGACAATTAGCCCTACATATGGCTGGCAGTGTGAGACCTTTACTCCAAGTCCATTGGAGCAGGGTCAAGACTGATTTGCATATAACTGGGCCAACACTGAGATGGCCTGGTATACAAAATAACGATGGACTAGGATGCGGCCTGAGCAATTACTAGTGGCTGAGATTAATTCAAGAATTCCATCGATCACTTTTTGTATGTGTTTATATGTCCCCTAAGTGGGACAGGTATCCCCATATGTGGGGCCGGTGCACACTGTGTCACTTGGGCCAAGCAATACCTGGCTGATGAACCCCAACTAGGGCAAAACTGGTCCTGGGTTGCTTGCGTTCCAATTCAGGGAGGAACTGGCTTGGCAGTTCAGGCTGGACTGTTCCTATAGGGGCAGAGTTGAGAATGATTTGCATATCCCTGGTCCAAACTGAGGTGGCATGGTGTACAAAATAACAATTGACTGGTATGCAGCCCTGAGTAATTACCAGTAGCGTGTCCATCACTATTTGTATACTTTTGAATGTCGTGGGACGAGTAAGCCCAGATGCGATTTCCGTGCACAGCGTGACTGAAACTGCACTATATTTGGCTGATAAACCCTAACTACGGTGAAACAGGTCCTGGGTTGCTTGTGTTCTGGTTCAGAGAGCAGCTGGCTTGGTAGTCCAGTCTGGACTGTTCTTATTGGTCAAAAAAGATTTGCATATGGCTGGGCCCAAACTGAGCTAGCATGGTGTGCAAAATAACGATGTACTGGGAAATGGCCCAAGTACCAGTGGCTGAGATTAATCCAAGCTTTCTATCCATCACTTTTTTAGCTGGTCTTTCTCCAAGACCAGCACTCCGACAGGCCGTCAAAGTAAGGTTTGTGTTGACAGAGGCAAAAATTGCACCAGCAACACAAAGCTGACGGTCTGTACAACTTTAAAATAGCGTAGACGGACTGAGTGTTTGGGGGACTGGGTACTCTGTTACGTTTGGAATTGAATATCTTGTCTGCCAAATTTTATGGCAAGAGCAGCGGCTCCTATTATGCTTTTCTTATCTTGCCTTTATTACACAGCAGCCAAGATAAGTAAAAAAACGGCAGTTCCCAGGGTCCCAGGTAACCAAACTGGCCAATGGGAACACAAAACAACGAGATCTGATAACCAATCATGAGATAACAGTCTATGTAACGTCACATCTGACTGCAGAGCTTCCTATTTTCTTGCTGCTCGCAGTTAGATAAGTGACTCATCTTTTGCTCTCATTTGCGCTATGTTCATATTTGGATATATTGTGTGTGTTTAATTACTGGTTGTTTCTCTCATTGGTTTATGCTTCGCTACTTTTCCTTAGCGCCCTCGTGCCCCGAGCAGCGTTCTCGTCTGCAACGCGGTCTCGCTCCATTTCTATTCCCCCGCGAGGGTTCCTCCGGTGGTTGCACCCATTGCGCACTTTACCGCTCTAAGCCCGACAATGCTTGTGCTCACCTCTTAACCTGGTGCAGCGTCGAACGTGTTGTTGGGTTCGGGCACCTTTCCTCAGGTTTCTGCTACCGCGAACCTCTTTGCTGACGGTCCCGGTATCGTCTGTGTCACGGCACTCCGTCAGACTAATAATGCTCTGTCACGCCCCTGGGAGTGTTTCTCCCTTTGTGCCCCTCCCCCCTGCCTCTCAGTTAACCCTTAACTAGCGCTCCTTTTCTGCACTCGGATGCAATGGAAATTGATAGCTCTCCTGAGCCTGTGCAGCTAAATGACGAAGGCGAAGCCTTTAAACAGGATTTGAATAAATGTATTAATTCTTCAGTGGAGAATTCTGTGGAGGTGTCTATGAGACGCATGTCTAAGGGTATGGAAAATTCCATGTTAAGCCGATTGCCCAAGGCACTGGCCCAGTCTGCGGGGGATAGCAGGCATAGAAAGGTGGTTTCCTCTGCTGCACTGCATGCTACAAAAACTGCGTCACGTTTGACTAGCGAGATTTCCTCGCGCTTGAATGAGGACCAAGTGCCTCCCAGGCCCCCGGTTCAGGAAGGGATTTTAAGTACCCAGGGCAAACGCAAACATAAAGCGAAAAATTGGTTATTTCCACCATATTGGACACTGATGATGACATGAATGATGCAGATGATCTTTATGATCTGTTTGATGTCTCGGACCCTCCCTCCCCTCCATATAAAAAATCCTAATCAGATTATTTTGCTTTTGACCCAGTTTTTGATTCAGAAGGGGTTCCTATGTTTGACCCTGCTTCTATTCGCCACCCTAATTCAACTGAATGGCTGCTGGCTTCTCATGTGGGAGATTACATTTCAGCCAGATTGCGCCTTCCTTTGGAGGTCTCCGTCAGGTTAAGGTTAAAATCTGAATGTCCCAAGCCCTCCTTACCCGAAAAAGTCACCATTGTCCCCGTTATCGATCAACCCTTACTTACCTTCTTTTCCAAGTTCGGCAAAGATCCTCGGAAAGGGGTGGACAAGGCCTGGTCCACTTGCCAGGATCAATTGCTTGATGTTGTGGATTCTTTGGTGCGCATTTTCAAATTGGCTGAAGTTGCTCATCTGGACGGCTCGGACCTGTCGGCGAAGGACGTCTCTATGTGGGTTCAGCGAGCCTTTTGTCTACTTGGAAACACCAATGCCGCCATTACACATGAACGCCATAAAGGCCTGTTAATAAGGTTGGATTCCAAATTGGCCAATTTAGCTCCCTAAGATCAAGGCAGCAAGGCTAACGGTCTTCTCTTCGGAGATTCTTTGGTTAAGGATGTTAGCCGGTTCGTGTCCAGTTTTGCATCCTTTGATACAGCGCAACAGTCGATCAAAAAGGTTTTTTTACCCGGCTTTTTGGACGGGCCGGCAGAGGCAGGGGTCGCTCTTCCGGTCGTCTCTACAACAATCAAGGCTCCAGAGGGTCCTACAACAACTCAACTCAGGAATACCAGCCTCAATTCTACCCTCAGTGGGGTAGGTGCTTCCACGGTTGAGGACAGAAGAACTACCGCAACAATCACAACAACCAACAAGGTATGTCTTTTGCCTCCTCCTCCTGTGGGAGGGCGTTTAAAACTGTTTCTCTCAAAATGGCAAATATCAGCACAGATCCTTGGGTTCTAAATACAGTTCAAGGTTATCTTATAGAGCTCTATTCGCCGCCTTTCCAAACTGTGTTCCCACCTCCTCTGGTTTTCTCAGATGAAATGGCTCTTCTAATCTCATCGGAAATTCAGTCCCTTCTTCAGAAACAGGCCATCCAGGTCGCTCCTTTCGATCCTACGGGTTTTCTCACCTCCATCTTTCTTGTCCAGAAAAAGAACACGAAGCTGCGGCCAGTGATCAATCAGAAATGGTTCGACCAGTTCGTGGTGTACCGCCACTTCACGATGGAGACTATTCTTCACTTACGAGATACCCTGCGACAAAACTGGATGGTACGGCTGGACTTACAGGACGCTTATCTCACGGTTCCCATTCATCATTCTCCCTCCAAATTTCTCCAGTTCCAGTGGTCGGGCATGACCTACCACTTCACCTCTCTCCCTTTTGGTCTTTCCTCAGCACCCTGGTGCTTTACAAAACTCTTGAAACCAGTGGTGGCTTTTTTTCTGAGATCCCTCTGGATCAGGCCAAAAATTGACCCAGAAAACTATTCGATCTCATCCAGAATCCAAACTGCTCTCCCCCAAAGAAACAGCGGAATTCGCTATATTCTTTGACGAAAAAGTGAAATCACTTGTGGATCAGGTCAGTCATCCTACCCCTCCAGAGGAGCGCAAATCCTTAGCCATTTGGCAGAACTTTGACCCCATCTCCGAAGATGCCCTCCTCAAATGCATCTCTCGAAACAAAGCCCTCGAACCATTCTCTTGACCCCATCCCTAGTGCCATTGCCATTGACTTCTATACCCATTCTCTGTCCTATTGGACCACTTTGGTTAACCTCTCCCTCTGACAAGGCTCCCTTCCTGTTTCCTTCAAAACTGGACAGGTCACCCCTCTGCTTAAAAAACCCACTGCTGATGCGAAGGACCTCAACAACTTCTGCCCCATCACTAACCTACCTTTTCTTGTGACAATCACAGAAAGATGTGTAGCGAAACAACTCTCTCTTCATATCAAGGACAGTGATCTTCTTGACAATTTCCAGTCCGGCTTCATTCCCCACTATCCCACCTCCTCCCCCACAACAGCCAGCCTCCACATCGCCCCCATTTACCCTTCCCCCCCTAGCACTGATGCCCTTCCCAATAAAACCTATCCTCTCGCTAACACATCCAACCCCTTCACCAGCTCCACCTCCCCACCCCGACTCCCCCCGTATCCAGCAACCTATTTGCCTGTTCACCGCCAGTACCCCCCCAACCCCGCGCCCATCACCACGCTGGACATGATTATGTCCACCCTCCTCCAAATGCAAGAAGAACTACACTCCATCAAAGAGTTGCTCATCACATACCCCAGACACCCTCCTCCCACCACCACCCTTACACCTAATAACACTTCCCCCCCACCTCCTACTCGCCCTACCACACAACACTCCACACACCGGACCTCTATCCCCCCTCACAATACCACCAATCCCAATACCAATCGCAATCACATTACCACCAGGAGTAATACTCCCTCTACACATAACAACACTTCCTCCTCACCTCCTACTCGCCTTATCACACAACTCACCCCACACTGGACCTCTACCCCCTCTCACAATGCCACCAATCGGCCCAGACGCACTACCAATACGATCTCAGACCATGACGTACACACCCTTCTCCACTCTTACGTCCCGGCTCCCCAAAACCGCCTAGCCACCAACCACATGCCCATCCCAACGATTATCTCTAACCCCCTCAAGCACCAAAAGGATAACAACAGACGCGCCGTCCCCAACAACCTCACTAATGTACCCCTCACTATAGAACCGTCCTCCACCCTTTGCACCCCTAGCCTTAAATGCATACTTCTCAACTGCAGATCGGCCCAAAGACATTCCGCGGAGGTCGCCGACCTCATCATGTCTCTGGAACCGGATCTAGCCATTCAGACTGAAACATGGCTGTCTGATTCCTCTACACCTATCTTGGATATCCTAGTCCCCCCCAACTACTGTATCATTAGACTTGACAGGACCAAAAAGACAGGCGGTGGAATCGCCTGTATCTACAGAAGCAACCTCTCAGTCTCTAAAGAGTCCGCCCCCTCTCTTACTTCCTGTGAATACCTCTGCCTTGATGTCATCAGCGAAAGCAAACCGGTATGCTCACTACACATTATATACCACCCACCTGGGGACAAGCTCTCCTTCGTCCAACAACTCATGGATACAATATCAGCTTACTCAGGACGGCAGAACACCCAAATTTTCCTTGGCGACTACAATCTCCACTGGAATGACAACAGTGACACAGGGGTAAACAGCCTCAAAAGCTTCCTCAACGCACTTGATCTCACCCAAATATGCAATAGCCCGACCCATGAGAGAGCTTCTATCCTTGACCTTATCATCTCCAAAGAGGACGCTATTCAACTTGAGTCAATCCAACCTTGTGACTGGTCAGATCATCATATTGTTTCCTTCCTCATCAATGAAAAAATTTAATTTAACCCAGTTCAACCCTCTAAGCCCAAAGCTTGGAAAAGAGACTTGAAGAAACTCAACCCAAACTCCTTACCGCCTAACAGCTGTAATCTCCTACTTCCCCCTTCCGGCGCTACGGACGTTCAACTCCTGACTGACCACTATCTCAATGCTATGTCCACAATAATCAATGAGGCGGCACCCATGCAACTGAAAAGAGTTTCGTCCAAGATTTCCAACCCATGGTATGACGGGAGCCTCAATGAGGATAGAAGGGCCATGCGAATGGCAGAGCGCACTTGGAGGTCAGCCCCTTCTGCAGTGCACCTAAAAAGTCTAAAGAAACAGAGAAACGCCTACTTCAGGAAAATAAAACGCGCAAAAAGAGATTTCTTCAGTCTCCAGCTCGCCCAAGCAAAAAACCGCCCAAGAAAATTGTTTGAGTTAATCAGAACACAATCCAAAGAACAATCCCAGACACTCAGCACCACGGGCGTTACACCTTCCTGCGAAGACTTCTCTGCTTTCTTTTTCCAAAAAACTGACAACATAAGAAGCGATCTCCTCAATGACGCAATCCTTTACTCCAACCCCCGACACACAGCAGTGCCTGAACCAAAGAACAATGCTACTTGGTCATCCTTTGGCACCTACTCCGAAGAAGAAATTGGCAGATTGCTCAGCACCCTGAAACCATCCAATCACCTCACTGACCCCCTTCCTGCTAACGCTGTAAAAGACTTTACCCCTTTGCTCCTCCCACTCTGGACTAAGATTATCAATAGCTCTCTTCAACAAGGATCCATCCCCAACGCCCTCAAAGTCGGGCAAGTCACACCGCTACTAAAAAAAACAACAGCAGACCCCACTGATCTAAACAATTACCGCCCTATTACAAATATTCCCACCCTCGCTAAACTGTTGGAAAAATGCGTACAGCTACAACTGACTAAACACATAGATAAGTTTGATCTCCTCAACGCTCATCAGTCAGGCTTCCGAGCAGGGCACAGCACCGAAACTGCCATGACTCACATAGTGGACGACGCCCTCCAAATCCTAGACCAAAACGATACCTGCCTCCTCATCCTTCTGGATCTCTCCTCAGCATTCGATACAGTTAAACATGAGAACTTACTCGATCTGTTAAACACAAGAATGGGCATATCTGGGACTGTTCTCAAGTGGTTCACCTCCTTTCTACACAACCGGTCACAAAGATTCAAAAGTAACAACCTGTTGTCCTCTCCGGTACCTGTATCGCTAGGCGTCCCTCAAGGATCCTCCCTCTCCCCAACACTGTTCAACCTAGTTATGGAACCTCTCACTACTTTGCTACAGACATCCAATGTTCACTTTCACATGTATGCCGATGACACCCAACTTTATCTCAAAATACAATCTCCCAAGGACATCATGCTTCTGAACACCACGATCAGAAACACCCAATCCTGGCTTGCCGAGAATCACCTCAAACTCAATGCGCTGAAGACTGAGTTCCTCCTGATCTCACCTCCCGCAAAAATCTCCACGGCTCAAACATGGCTTAAGCACTTAACGGCTCTAAATGTACAACCTACCGTCGTAGACTCAGCAAAATCTTTAGGCATAACACTCGACGCCAATCTCAACATGCAGCAGCACATCAGCAAGGCAACCAAAGGAGCGAACTTCCAAATCAATACCTTGAGAAAACTTAAACCCTTCCTTCCTGCCAAAGACTTCCAAACTGCAGTACAATCTATAGTCATTCCCCACATAGAATACGGTAGCACCGCCCTCTGCGGGCTCCCCCTAACTACAACGGCACCCCTAAGAGCGTCCCTTAACGCTGCAGCGAGACTCATCACTGGCTCAAAAAAACATTTGCATATTTCCCCTGACTTCAAATCCCTGAACTGGCTACCTTTTGAAGCCAGAATACATCTGAAAATCGCCTGCATGACACACAAGGCTGTACACATGAACTCACCAGCCTACCTCACACAAAAGCTGACAATTTCGGGTGGCTCTAGAACTACTAGAAGCACAAACAATCTTCTGCTGAAGCCTCGAAGATTTCGGAAGGAAAAAACCTATAAACGCTCCTTTTCAGGAATGGCACCCAGGATCTGGAACTCACTCCCACCTGAAACCAGGCTCATCTCCTCTAACAAACTTTTTAAGAAAGAAGTAAAAGCGATCCTCATGGCTAAATGCACATGATCTATTATTCTGTACTTCCCATGAATCTGCTCTGTAAGACCTGCCTGACCCCCTTGGTCTATTTGTATTATTTGTATTATCGACTTACTTGATTGTATACGTTCCCTCTTTGTATATTTTTATATTGCTGACGCACCTGTTTGACTTTGCACACTGTACCTACACCACCTCAACGATCCCTACTCTTGTACTACTGATGCACCTGTGGGACTATACATCCTGCACTCACCCACCTCAACTATGCCCACCTTTATGCTAGCTCCAAAAATGTTAAACACGCTTAAGCAAGTGTATGCTTCTTATTTTTGTACTTTATATTATTGGCGCAACTGTTTGATTATGCACCGTGTACCGACACTACCTCACCTGTGACCTACCTCATGTTTTTGACCTACCTATGTAACTAAGCACCTTGTACCTAACTACCTCAACTATTACATTGTATTACTCTATCACCCCGTGTCCTTGTAAAGCGCTCTGATATCTGCAAAGATCTTGTACCTAACTACCTCAACTACTACATTGTATTACTCTATCACCCCCGTGTCCTTGTAAAGCGCTCTGATATCTGCAAAGATCTTGTTCGCGCTATATAAAACTTTCAAAATAAAATAAAATAAATAAATTCAAAATTGCAGCACTGAAACCGCCCTGCTGCAGGTGATTGATGACGCACTGCAGATACTCGATTCTGGGGAGTCTTGTCTACTTATTCTCCTTGACCTTTTTGCAGCCTTTGACACTGTCAATCACAACAATCTCCTTAACACTCTTCAACATAGAATGGGCATGGAGGGCACTGGGCTTAAATGGTTTGCTTCCTTCCTCTCTGATAGATCCCAAATGATCAAAATAGCGAATAGTCTTTCATCTCCTTTGGCGGTAGGTCAAGGTGTTCCTCAAGGCTCTATACTTGCACCCACATTGTTCAATCTCTATTTAGAACCATTGGAAAATCTCCTAAGTAAATCCGGGATCCACTATCATCTCTATGCGGACGACACTCAAATCTACCTCAAGGTGGCCTCCACTCATGATCTCTCCATCCTAAAGTCTACTCTCGACTCCATTCAAAACTGGATGCTAACTCATCAACTGATTCTGAATCCCTCGAAACTGAATTCCTCCTCCTCTCCTCCTCACTTTCTCGTCCCCCGGTTCAATCATGGATGGATCAGATGAATCTTCTTAACAATAAACCCATCATTGTCGACAGAGCAAAATCCCTTGGTGTCATACTCGACACAAAACTTAATCTACTCTCCCATATTAATTCCATTGCAAAGTCTGCTCAATACCAACTGCTCCTTCTTTGGGGGATTCGTCACTTCTTCCCGGATCATGACCTTAAAACCATGGTCCAATTGCTGGTTCTCTCCAGACTGGACTACTGCAAATCTCTTTTTACTGGCCTCCCCAAATCCCACCTGTCCCCCCTTACATCTGTTCTCTATTCAGCAGCTCGTTTCATATATGGGGGCCAAAAGAAGCGCCCACATCACACCCATTTTATCCACCCTCCGTTGGCTTCCCATCGAGGCAAAATCTATCTACAAGACTGCTTGTATCACCCACAAAGCCTTGCACTCCTCTCCTCGCTAACTGGCGAATAAACTGAAACACTCTGGAGTCTCTATACCCTCACGTAATGTGGAAAACCTATTGCTTGAACCTCCCACTTTCAAGAAGGAAAGGTTGATGGCGTAATCCTTTTCAGGCAACGCGGTGAGAATCTGGAACTCACTTCCGCATCAGCTCAGGACCACCACGTCTTCCCAGGCCTTCAAAACTGACCTCCAAGCTCTCCTCCTTCAAAGACACATCCAAACTTAATTCACGCCCTCTCTATTATTTGAAGGAAGTCCCTCCTTTATATGAAATTCTGTTCTGCATGACTAGAAGTGCCTTCCCAATGTGTTCTTGTGGTTTGAGAGTCTGCCATTTATTGCAGTATTATACTTTACTTGTATTGTGTACTCCTTTGTAACATGCACACGTCACTTTCCCTCTTGGAATGTATCTTTTGCTTCCTCTTGTATTTTGTTTGCTTTGGAAACATGCACAATTGCCACCATTGCCTCATGTCACGTAACGTTTGTTCTTTTGTTTTGAGTATCTGACATTTAGTGAAGTATTATACCTCTATTTGTACTTTGTACACTTTTGTAACATACAGACATTTCACTTTTTTCCTTTTGTAACGTATTGTTTGCTACCTCTTGTATTTTGTTTGCTCTTGATACATGCACAATTGTCACTAATGCCTTATGTAACGTAACGTTTGCTCTTGTAACATGCTGACTTGTAATTTTTCCTCATATTCCACTACTGTTCCTATTGTGAAGCACTCTGACACCTTCGGGTAAAGTATGCGCTATATTAAAACGCATTAAATAAATAAAATAAAGAAATAAAAATACGAATTATGGAAAGGAGGAGCGTTTACTGATGCTAAGGATAACAAGCATTAACAAAGCTAATAGGTCTCGCTTTTGGGACTTACTCAATCAATCAATCAATCAATGCATTTGTAAAGCGCGTTACATACCTGTGAGGGTCTCAAGGCGCTGGGGGGGGGGGTGGGGGGGGGGCTACTACTGATCGAAGATCCAGGTCTTGAGAAGTCTTCTAAAGGCCAGCAGGTCCTGGGTCTGTCGTAGGCTGGTTGGTAGAGCGTTCCAGGTCTTGGCGGCGAGGTAGGAGAAGGATCTGCAGCTGGCGGTGGTTTTCCGGATACGAGGAACTGTGGCGAGGGCGAGGGTGGCAGAGCGGAGGTTGCGGGTGAGGATGTGGAAGCTGAGTCGGTTGTTGAGGTATGTTGGTCCGGTGTTGTGTAGCGTTTGTGTGCGTAAGTGAGGAGTTTGAAGGTGATTCTCTTGTTGACAGGGAGCCAGTGTAGTCCTATCAGGTGGGGTGTGATGTGGCTGCGTCGTGGGACGTTGAGGATCAGTCGTGCCGAGGCGTTCTGGATTCATTGTAGTCGTCTCAGGAGCTTGGCTGTTGTTCCTGAGTAGAGGGTGTTCCCGTAGTCGAGTCTGCTGGTGATGAGGGCATGGGTGAAGGTTTTTCTCGTGTCGGGAGGGATCCATTTGAAGATCCTGCGGAGCATTCGGAGGGTGTTGAAGCAGGACGCGGAGACGGCGTTGACTTGCTTGGTCATGGAGAGTATGAAGTCGAGGATGAACCCCAGGTTGCGTGCGTGGTCGGTGGGTTCCGGGGCTGTGCCTAGCGATGTGGCCCACCAGGAGTCGTCCCAGGCTGATGGGGTGGGTCCAAGGATGAGGACCTCCGTCTTGTCTGAATTCAGCTTCAGTCTGCTGTCCTTCATCCAGTCGGTGACGGCCTTCCTTCCTCTGTGGAGGTTGGCTTTGGCAGTGTGGGGGTCTTCGGTGAGGGAAATGATCAGCTGGGTGTCGTCGGCATAGGAGATGATGATGTTGAGGTTGTGCTGTCGTGCGACGTGGGTGAGAGGTGCCATGTAGATGTTGAACAACGTTGGGCTAAGGGAGGATCCCTGAAGGACGCAGCAGATGATCGCGGTGGTTTTTGAGCGGAAGGGTGGGAGTCGGATGCTCTGGGTTCTGCCGGAGAGGAAGGATGTGGTCCAGGCCAGAGCCTTCTCTTAAATTCCGGCGTCATGGAGGCGCGCTGATAGGGTGCGGTGGCAGCTCGTGTCGAAGGCAGCTGACAGGTCCAGGAGGATGAGGGCGGCTGTTTCTCCTTTGTCCATCAGAATCCTGATGTCGTCGGTGGTGGCGATGAGGGCAGTCTCGGTGCTGTGGTTGCTGCGGAAACCGGATGGGAAGGGTCCAGGATGTTGTTGTCTTCGAGGTAGTGGGTGAGCTGTTTGTTGACAATCTTCTCTGTCACTTTTGCCGGGAAAGGGAGCAGGGAGATGGGCCGGAAGTTCTTGAGGTCCTTGAGGTCCGCCTTGGGTTTCTTCAGAAGTGCGTTGATCTTGGTGTGCTTCCAGCTTTCCGGGAAGGATGCTGTCTCGAAGGAGATGTTGATTGTTTTCCGGAGGTGGGGTGCGATGGTTGTGCTGGCTATGTTGAAAACGTGGTGAGGGCACAGGTCGGATGGGGATCCGGAGTGGATGGAGTTCATGGCTTTGATGGTGTCTTCGTCGCTGACTTTGGACCAGGCGGTCAGGCAACTGGTGTGGGTGGAGGTCACGGGGATGGTGGTCTTGGTGGTGGGTGCAGGGGTGTTGCAGTTGAAGCTGTCGTGGATGTCGGTGATCTTGCAGTGAAAGAAGGTGGCCAGGGAGTCGCACAGATCTTGTGATGGTGGAATGTCATTGGTGTTGGAGCTGGGATTGGAGAGTTCTTTCACGATGCTGAAGAGCTCTTTGGTGTTGTGTGCGTTGTTGTCTAGGCGGTCCTTGAAGGCGGTCCTTTTGGCGGTCCTGATGAGTTGGTGGTGTCTGCAGCTGGCGTTCTTGTGGGCTGTGAGGCTGTCTGGTGATCGGTCGCGGAGCCATTTCTTCTCCAGCTTCCGACAGGTGTGCTTGGAGGTCCGGAGGTCTAGGGTGAACCAGGCGGCTTTCTTATTGGTGTGGTTGGTTGTGGAGATCTTGAGAGGGGCGAGGGTGTTGGCGCAGTCGTTGATCCACTGTTTGAGGTTGGTAGCAGCGGTGTCGGGTCGATGGGGTCGGCGGGTTGACCCAGGGCAAGGGTGGTGCAGTTGGTCCTTGGTGACCTTGCCCCAGCAGCAGCCTGGCAACTGTTGGGTGCGGTGGTGTGTGGTGGGTTTCCTGAAGGTGAAGTGGACACATCTGTGGTCGGTCCAGTGGGGTACGGTGGTGTGGTTAAAGGAGACGTGGGGGCTTGCGCAGAAGATGGGGTCCAGCGTGCGTCCAGCGGCGTGGGTGGGTGTTGTCATGAGCTGTTTGAGTCCGAGGTTGGCGAGATTGTCGATCAGGGCGGTGGAGTTGGCGTCGTTGTTGTTCTCGAGGTGGAAGTTCAGGTCCCCGAGGAGGATGTAGTCCGTGGAGGCGAGGGCATGGGTGCTGACGAGGTCGGCGATGGTGTCGCTGAACTGTGGCCGTGGTCTGGGTGGTCTGTAGACGAGTGTTCCTCTGAGGGTCGTGTTGGGGTCGGTGTGGATCTGGAAGTGCATGTGCTTGGCAGTGGTGAGGGTTTCGTCGGTGTTGGTCGTGACTCTGAGGGTGTCTTTGTGGACGATGGCGATTCCCCCTCCAACTCCGTTGGTGCAGTCTCTGTGGGAGATCTTGTAGCCCTGTGGTATGGCTATGGCGATGTTAGTTTCTTAGGTGGCGTTCAGCCAGGTCTCCGTCAGGAAGGCGACGTCAGGGGCGATAGAGTCTAGGAGGTCCCAAAGTTCGATGGCGTGCTTGCGAGCGGAGCGGGTGTTGAGGAGGATGCATCTGAGGTGGTTGGGTTCTCTGGTTATTGGTTTGGCGGGCTGGATGCTGGTGTATCTGCAGTTCCGGCAGATGAAAGGCCTTTGGGTGTGCTTCGGGATGGCCTGGCAGCAGGGGTGGTATCGTGCGGGGTTGAGTGCGTGGACTTACTGGCTTTTCCAATGCCTTTTGGCAACACTGTCCAGCATTGACAAGATGCTGTGCAGCATAGTCAGAGTTTTTAAAAAAAGGTGTGATGATACGGCTACAGTATCCGTGTCATTATGTAGACAGACGCATACATGCAGATGACGTGTGCTTGGGCATGTGTCATTATGCATGCACACCTAAAAAATGACACGAATCCCGAGCTTCAGCTATGGATCAATTCCATCACAGCCTTGAACTGCTCACCGACCATCGTAGAATCAACCAAATCTTTGGGAGTAACCCTGGACTGCAATCTAAACATGCGAGATCACATCAACTTGATGGCCAAATCAGCCAGTTTCCACCTGAGCTGCCTTAGGAAACTGAAACCCTTCCTTGACGCCCCTGACCTAAAAATGGCAGTCCAAGCACTTGTCATATCTAGACTGGAATATGGCTCTTTCACTCTCTCTGGGTTACCCTTGACTTCCCTGGCACCTTTGAAAGCCTGCCTCAACGCGGCCGCCAGACTACTTACCGGCACAAGGAAGTTCGACCACATTACTCCACACCTGAAAGCTCTGAACTGGCTTCCTTTTGAGGCCAGGATACAGCTGAAACTGGCATGCATTAAGCACAAGGCGCTTTACGCAAACTCCCCAGCATGTCTTGCGCAGAAACTTGTGATATCTGGAGGAAGCAAAATCTCCTGGTCTGCTAGCGACCTCCTCCTCCAACCTGCACGTTTTCGGGGAAAAAAACGTACAATCGAGCCTTCTCCAGGGCAGCACCAAGAATATGGAACTCTCTCCCACCCGCCGTTAGAAGAATCCCTTCTCTAGCAAGCTTCAAGAAGGAAGCCAAAACTTACCTTATGGGTAAATTCCTTGCTTAATTTTTGCCACCAACCACCACAGAGACCCAGTCTTACGTCCGGCCTTGGCCTCCCTCCTGACTACCTAGTTTTTTCCCCCAAGATACCTGGAGCCCGTTTCTTGTTAATTGTAAATATAACCTGTACATATTTGTCATCTTTCCATCATATTTCCTGCACTGTGGGAATATTATGTGATGCTTAACTTATGTATAACTCTATGACCCTTGTAAAGAGCTCTGATACCCTAACGGGTCAAGTTTGCACTCTATAAAACACTAAGTAAAGAAATAAATAAATACATAATTATTTTAATTTACTGATCCGCAAAAGTGCTTTTATTTTTAAGGTAGAAGTGCTGGCAGGCATTTGCTGCAGGTCCACCTGACAAACAATGCATATGTATTAAATAATGGGAGGCAATATATGGGGGGCAATGGAGGAATGGATCAAACTGGAAGTGGGGGGGAAAGCAGCACATAAGGGAGAGCAACAAGGCAGATGTGGAGAAGCACACAAGGAAGTGACGTGGAGTGCGGGGGAGGCAAAGAGTTTGACTGGAGGAGAAAAACACTAGAGAGAGCTTGCAACACAAAGGGGACAGCAACAGGGCCCATGGTGGCAACTATTTAGAGGGGGCGAAGCACACGAGGGATAGGCTGCAAGACACATTCACTCTCATAGGGTATTAAGCAACGAGAAACAATGGGGCATATTTACAAAGTGACGGAGCGCAGCGTTAGCCTTCTTGGCTCAACGCTGCGCTCCGCCACTTCTGAAACGCAGGGCTGCACTGTATTTACAACAATACCGTGCAGCCCTGCATTTCCCTCTGTGCTGGCGCTAAATTTAACAGCCTAGCGCCAAAGCAGGCACCCTTGCACCATAGTTCAAGGGTACCCACGTTGAGGCAGTTTGTAACTTCTATGTGTGCTGCTTAATGCAGCACACATAGAAGTTACAAAACGTAATTTTTTTTTAAATGATTGTTCATGTGCAGGAAGGGTCACCTTCCTGCACATAAACAATCAGTGGCATTTTGCTGTTTCTATGTGTGCTGCGCAACGCAGCTCACATAGAAACAGCAAAAACCAGGAGAAGTTAAACATTTCACCTCGTTGCACCGGGATAATACAATCAATGAATCAATCAGAGCATTTATATAGGGCACTACTCACCCAGAGGGTCTCAAGGCGCTAGGGGAGGGGGGTCCGCTACTGCTCGAACAGCCAGGTCTTGAGTTGCTTCCTGAAGTCGAGGTGGTCCTGGGTCAGGTGGAGGTGGGTCAGGAGGGAGTTCCAGGTCTTGGCGGCGAGGTAGGAGAAGGACCGTCCCCCTGTGGTGGCTCTTCGGATGCGGGGGACGGCGGCGAGGGCGTGGCCGGTCGATCAAAGCGTAGAAGTTGAGGCGGCTGTTGAGGTATCCTGGGCCTTGGTTGTGTAGGGATTTGTGTGCGTGGGTGAGGAGGCGGAAGGTGATTCTCTTGTTGACCGGGAGCCAGTGCAGGTCTCTCAGGTGTCCGGAGATGTGGCTGCGACGGGGGATGTCCAGGATGAGTCGTGCTGAGACGTTCTGGATCCGTTGGAGTCTTTTCTGGAGTTTGGCGGTGGTTCCGGCGTAGAGGGAGTTGCCGTAGTCCAGACGGCTGGTGACGAGGGCCTGGGTGACCGTCTTCCTGGTCTCGGTGGGGATCCACCGGAAGATCTTACGTAGCATGCGCAGGATGTTGAAGCACGAAGAGGAGACGGAGTTGACTTGTCTGGTCATGGAGAGGGAGGAGTCCAGGATGAAGCCCAGGTTGCGTGCGTGATCTGTTGGTTTGGGTGCGCTGCCTAGGGCGGGGGGCCACCAGGAGTCATCCCAGGCGGAGGGTGAGGATCCCAGGATGAGGACTTCCGTCTTGTCCGAGTTCAGTTTCAGGCGGCTGTTCTTCATCCATTCGGCTCGTTGGTGAGGGTGAGGATCAGATGGGTGTCGTCGGCGTAGAAGATGATGTTGAGGTTGTGCTGGCGTACGATGTTTGCGAGGGGGCTCATGTAGACGTTGAAGAGGGTTGGACTGAGCGAGGAGCCTTGAGGAACGCCGCAGATGACTTCGGTGGCTTCTGATCTGAACGGGGGGAGGCGGACTCTCTGTGTCCTTCCGGCGAGGAAGGAGGTGATCCACTCTAGTGCCTTCTCCTGGATTCCGACGTTGCTGAGGCGCTGTACTAGTGTACGGTGGCAGACGGTGCCGAAGGCCGCAGAGAGGTCCAGGAGGATGAAGGCCGCCGTCATCGGTGGCTGCGATCAGGGCGGTCTCGGTGCTGTGGTTGGCCCGGAAGCCAGACTGCGAGAGGTCGAGGGATCCGTTCGTCTCGAGGAAGGTGGCCAGCTGCTTGTTGACGGTCTTCTCGATGACTTTTGCAGGGAACGGGAGCAGCGAGATGGGGCGGTAGTTCTTGAGGTCGGTGGGGTCGGCTGAAGGTTTCTTTAGTAGAGCGCTGAGTTTGGCGTGCTTCCAGCTCTCCGGGAAGGTGGCGGTGTCGAATGAGGTGTTGATGATGTCTCGCAGGTGGGGTGCGATGACAGCGTCGGCCTTGTTGTAGACGTGGCGAGGGCAGGGGTCGGTCGGAGATCCGGAGTGGATGGAGTTCATCGTGCGGACGGTGTCTTCGGTGCTGATTGGGGTCCAGGCGCGGAGGGTGGTGGTGGGGGGCGGTGGTTCGGTCGTGGCGTGCGTCGGTTGAGTGCTGAAGCTGTTGTGTATGTCCGCGATCTTGTTGTGGAAGTAGGCGGCGAGGGAGTTGCAGAGGTCTTGCGAAGGGGTGATGTCGTTGTTTCCGGCGTTGGGGTTGGAGAGCTCTTTAACGATGTTGAAGAGTTCCTTGCTGTTGTGTGCGTTGTTGTCCAGTCATTCCTTGAATGCAGTTTTCTTGGTGGCGTGGATCAGTTGGTGGTGTTTTCGGGTGGCGAGCTTGAGGGCAGTCATGTTGTCCGGTGTTGGGTCTCTGCGCCAGGCTCTCTCGAGGACTCTGCAGTTCTTCTTGGAGCTCTTGAGTTCGTCGGTGAACCATGGGGCTCTCTTGCTGCAGGGTTTGCTAGGCGGGGTCCTCAGGGGGGCTAGGTCGTCTGCGCAGTCGCTGATCCACTTCGTGAGGTTGGTGGCCGCTTGGCTGGGGTTCGTTGCGCTGGTGGGTGGGTTCTTGCTCAGGGAGGTCGCGAGCTGGTCGGTTGTGATCTTGTTCCAGCTTCTGCGTGCAACCTGTTGCTGGTGGTGGTGGGTCGTGGTCCTTCTGAAGCTGAAGTGGACGCAGCTGTGGTCCGTCCAGTGGAGTCCGGTGGCGTGCCTGAAGGTGATGTCCTTGCTGGACGAGAAGACGGGGTCGAGTGTGTGTCCAGCGTAGTGGGTGGGGGTGGTCACCAGCTGCTTGAGTCCGAGGTTTGCAAGGTTGTCCAGCAGGGTGGTGGTGTTGCGGTCATTGTTGTTCTCCAGGTGGAAGTTGAGGTCCCCGAGGAGGATGTAGTCGGCGGAGGGGAGGGCGTGCGGGCTGACGAAGTCGGGAATGTCCTCGCTGAATTGTGTGCGTGGTCCCGGAGGTCTGTAGATGAGGGTGCCTCTGAGGGTGGTCTTGGGGTTGATGTGGACCTGGAAGTGCAGGTGCTCCGCGGGTGCGAGGGTGTCGTCAGTGTTGGTCATGATGCGGATGGTGTTCTTGTGGATGATGGCGATGCCTCCTCCAGTCTGGTTGACGCGGTCCCTTCGGATGATCTTGTAGCCGTCTGGGATGGCGATGGCGATGTCGGGTGCTGAAGAGGCGTTCATCCAGGTTTCCGTGAGGAAGGCGACGTCCGGGGCTGTGGTGTTGAGCAGGTTCCAGAGCTCGACGGCGTGTCTGTGGACGGAGCGGGTGTTGAGCAGGATGCATTTCAGGTGGTTGCTGCTGTTGCTCATCTTGGTCTTAGTCGGTGCTGGAGTAGTGCCGGTCCGGATGCAGGCGAACTTGCAGGAGTGGCAGCAGAAGGGTCCGCGAGTGCGTCTCGGGTGGCTCGATAGCATCCCGGGATTCGGCCGGCGTTGAGTGCGTAGAGTTCGGTGGCGTCGTAGGTCCGGTGGGTGGGCTGGAGTCTGCGGGAGCCAGGGGTCCTGGCACTGGGCGCGGTCCAGGCGCGGACGGGCGCAGACGGGCTTACCTTTGGTGCACCTTCGGCGCACAATCGGCGCGCCCGCTGCGCGTCAACGCTGCGCGTTTGCCACTCTGCCATATGAGGAGAGTGGGGGGGTGGAGCGAGGGAGGGGCAGCTGGGAGGCGGGAGCGGGGCGGCGAATGGGAAGGGTCCAGGTCCAGGTGGAAGGGGGCGGGGCCGCAGGGGATCAGCGGCGGGGAGCGGGGAGGTGGCGGGAAACACGGCGGGGGCACAGTAGGTAGAAAAACGGCGGACAATGAAACTTTAGGCAAAAAAGGGAAAGAGGCTGGGCACGGAAGCAGGGGAGACAGCACCAAACACAGGGGAAACAATGACGAAATAACAGTGGCAGGATACAAACGTGCAGCAGGGGAGAAGCTGAGCAGCCAGCAGGAAGCGGCGCTACAGAGGCTGAGACCACGCCAGTGGTCAGGAGCACAGCTGCGGGCAGTGGCGGGATCGGGGCAGCCTGGGCACACCCACGGGGAGTGTGCGCGGTGCGTGGTGGTGTGACCGGCCCAGGTTTTCCCTGGTCTTAATTTTGGCAGTGCCACATATTTACTCCACCCTTGTAAATAAGGGGCAGCGTCAAAATCATTGGATGTTGTAGTGGAACACCCACAACGACACCTATTGGCCGCACCTTTCACGCTAAGTATAGCGTGAAAGAGGGCCTTATTTACAAGGCAGCATTTGGCCACGTTAAGTGGCGTAGCTGCTGCCTTGTAAATAAGGCGAAACCCCTACCGCCACCACAACGTTGTGAAAAGTGAAACTGTGGTGGCGATGGGGGCTTGTAAATATGCCCCAATCTGTTCTCTAAAAGTGAGAAGTGAAGTGATAGAACCCAGCCAATCAGGGGGATGGTAAAGAGGCTGTTATCCAGCAAAGGGACAGGCAAACGAAAGACAAGCTGGGTAGGATGACCAGACATCCTGGATTTGCCAGGACAGTCACTGCTGTTGGGCCTATATCCCAGAATCCTGACAGTTTTCTTCAAATTGAATACTTGTCCCTAGTTTTAGGGGGGCGTCATGTGAGCAAGAGATCTGACCCCTGAAATGTTGCTCATAGACATGCCCCTCTCTTGTGATGCTTTTACCTCGCAGTCTTAAGGCAGGCAGCTCTTTTCTGAAAATAACTTCTCCACTCTCAACAGAGCTTAACATGTAACATGCCACACAGCATGAGTTAGCATGCTTTGGTTTTGTGGCATATACTATTTTAAAAACAATTGCAAAAATGTTTGTCTGTGACCTGCAAATCAGGCATGGCAATAGAAACAAAAACTAGAATCTGCATGGAGCAGTTCAGTTCATTTGAAGCTCCATATCAGCGGTTCACAACCCTAGCCGTGTCTTGACTTGTGGCCTTATTTTGATCTCGGCGGAATCGAATCCTCCATCACAAACGTGATGAATATCCTGTCTGCCATATTACGATCTCCATAGGATATCAAAGGATCATAATATGGTGGACAGGATCTCTGTCATGCTTGTGACAGAGTATTCCCCTCCGCCAAGATCTAAGGGGCATATTACCAAGGGCAAGTATTGCCGCTTTTTCGGCGAATTGTGCAGAGAAAGCGGCGATACTGCTAGAGCCCTATTAACAAGGGCACTTTAAAGCCTGGCCCAAGCCCACTTTGCATGTCGGCGATAAACATCGCTAATGACATGCAAAGTGGGCGTTCCCACGTCCAACCACATAAAAAATGTGGTTGGAGGTGGGAACACCCTATTACCAGGGCAGGCGTTGGGAGGAAAAGACCTGCGCTGCTCTGACCAGGTGTTAGGCATTGATAACATGGGGGTGTGGATCAGAAAGCTGAAACCACCCCCCCATATTATCAAGGCCCACATTAGCACGTGAAAACAACGTTTGTTTTCATGCGCTAATGTGCCATATCGCCGACTATCGCCGGATTTCAATTCGCCTACCTGATGCGCATTGATAATTGCGTGCTAAAACGGCGATAAAATCCGGCAATAGCCGGCGATACGGGAATGTGCGTTGCGCGTTTTCCAACGTTATCCTTGGTAATATGCCCCTAAATTAGGTCCTTTGGGGCTTATTTACAAGCCCCTTGCGCTGCTGGTACATCACTTTTCCCCATATTAAAAGTGACGCAGCGAAAGGGGACACTAAAAAGCCCCTTAGTTGATTGATTGCAAGCCCTTTAGTTCTTGATATGTTTTTATGCTGCATATGGAAATTCAGAACATTTGTATTTAATTTCCAAGGTGAATAGCTCTAAAATACCTTTCCAATGTTGTGCAATGGGCGTCACTCTTAGTATAAAAGTTGCATGTATATACCATTGTCCCTGGCTTGATGATGAAGAAATAAATGATGGAAAGAATTAAACAGAAAGTGAAAACATTTTTGAATTATGTTTGAGACGCAGAAAAAGTGAATGGCCCCATAAGATGTGCCCTGTTATTCTTAGCATTGAGCTTGTGGTAAAATCACTTCCTCTTATTTTAATGCTATTACGATTACAAAGCCAACCTCGGAGCACACTATAGACCTGGATGAGCAACTGAAAAGTACCTAAAAAGATGTAAAAAGGGTGTGCACCCTGAGAAAGGTGTAAAAAACGAAAAGCCAAAGTTCTCTCTCTCTCTCTCTCTCTCTCTCTCTCTCTCTCAAGTCACGTGGTTAATTTATCAATGACCTTTTATGCTGTCAGCAATGAGTGATCTGGGTGGGCAGAGGGTACGTGAAGACAGTCCTTTTCCTGCGTCCCTGTAGCATTCAGAACACAGAGATGGATGAAGTGTTCATTAAGTATTTATTAATCACAAGGGCCCGCGGTAGCGGGAAACAACTGGTGTCAACAACGGCAGCTGTCATCTGTCAAATAGCTCAGATGACGTCACATAAATACATTCCTAACATTCCACTGTGACGTGTATGACGCTGCTAATAGAAATGGAAAACATACTAACGTAACATCGTCCCATTACAGTATAATATACAACATCTCCCTTCCTCCATGAACACAAAACCTGAATTTATCCCATAACATAGTCTTTCAGTCTAGTGGGCAATCTTATTACTCTCCCCGTTCTAGAAGTTTGCTCCCCACCAGGGTGGTTGCCAACTTCACTCATACCGGCTACTGAATTTCCATTCCTTTCTGTTTCATTGTCTATCATTGAATCCTCCTGAACAAAAGTAGTACCCTCCAGGCTAGAGGAGAGTCTGGTGAAGTTCTTATTAGAATCTAACATCTGTCCTCGACTTGCACTTGAATGTAACACCTCTGAACAACTAGACACATCATCCCACTCTAGGACACTTTCATCAAGACATCCGTCTCCCTCTTCAGCTTCTCTCATAATGATTTGTTCTTGGCCTGGTTTCAGTTCTACTATGTCATCTTTACTGCGCCATCCTTCTCCTTCAACAAACACCGCACCTCCTGACGCTTTACCAACCTTCATTGGTTTGCTGAGTCTCGACTCTCCTTTGCTTACTAAACCAGGCTTTTTCATTAGTACCCAATCACCAGGTGTGATGACCTTATCCTTAGCTCTGTTTACCTTGTCAGCATACATTTTATTCTGTGCTTGCTTGCATATTATGTTTTCCCTCACATTTAGTTCTTTGTTGCATATTTGTCTCGCCTCAACAGCTGTTTTCTCCCACACACCTATTTTTGGCGTCATGGCATTGTTGCATGCCCTTCCTCTCATCAAGAAAAATGGGGTAAACCCCGTTGCTTCCTTTGGCGTATTGTTGTACGCATTGATCTTGGTTTTAATAAAGTCTTTCACATTCACTCCATTTGCCACAGCCATTTGGATTCCTTCTTTGAAGAACCTGTTTACCCTTTCCACTTGGCCGTTGCTCTTGGGACTGTATAGAGGAGTTTTTTCCTGTTTTATTCCGCGCTTATCCAGAAATTCGACCATAGCTCGTGATATCAACTGTGATCCATTATCGGATACGATGACCTTTGGTTGTCCCTCTCTTTCAAAAATCTTCTCTAGGAACTTTATCACTACCTCTGTAGTAACTACTTCCACGAATTTGTAACACACCCACTTGGTGTAGTAGTCCATAAGAACTATCAGATGTTTGCACTCATTGGGCAAAATGTTGAAAGGACCTGCAAAATCTATTGCTACTTTAGCCCAGGGGCCATCTGGGATTTGTACCATCTGCAATTCATTTCTCTCCATTCTCCAGTGTTTGTCAGATTTCAAGCATTGCTCACACTTGTCAATAAGATTCCTGACTTCGCTGTCCACCCCCGGCCACCAATAGTGCATTCTCAGGACATTCCTAGTGGCCGTGGTGCCAGGGTGCCCTCTGTGAGCCATTAGAATAATTTTCTGTCTGAGTCCAAATGGTGGTATGAAGACTTCACCTCTCTTCAAAAACCCATTCTCAAGGGTCAACTCATCACTCACTTGTTGATAATTTCTTAGTTCTTTAGGCATGTTTCTCACATGTGGCCATTTTGATTGCACATACTCTTTCACTTTTCTCAACACATTATCTTCTTTCGCACTATCTTCCCATTCATCTTTACTTATTGATCCTTCACACATTACCGTTGCGTCGATGTGTGCAACTATGCATTCGTTGTCGTCCTGTTCCTCATCTTTTACTTCTCTCACTGGCAGTCTGGACAAGCAATCTGCTCTGCTGTTCTTTCCTCCCTTTATGTGCTCTATTTCGAAGTTGAATTCTTGAAGTTTCGACATTAGTCTGATTAGTCTGGAACTTGCATTGCCATTGCCACGACCCTTGCCGTCCATCATGTGCACAAGCGGTTTATGATCAGTTATCAGTTTGAATCTCTTGCCCCATAGATAGTCTTTGAGCTTGTGTACAGCCCACACACAAGCCAACGTCTCCCTTTCAATAGTGCTGTAGTGTCTTTCTGTTTCATTGTCTATCATTGAATCCTCCTGAACAAAAGTAGTACCCTCCAGGCTAGAGGAGAATGTAATAAAATGTCATCTTGAAAGGCTTCTACCCCTTTCACCTTTCCAAACAAGACATCCATGAGTTTTTGAAAAACTCCTGAAGACGACGCCAGGCCAAAGGGAAGTCTTACGTATCTAAATGCTCCAAACGGCGTGATGAAAGTTGTTAACGATTTAGACTTCTCTGATAGACACACCTGATGATAAGCGGCCTTCAAATCTATGAGCGAAAAGTACTTTGACCCAGCTGTTGACTGAAGGATATCCTTTATTTTTGGTAGGGGATGACAATTTATTATAATGTTCCTATTGAGCGACCTCAGGTCCACACATAATCTGATGTCCCCTGTTTTTTTCTTCTTGGACACCACAATAGCAGAAACCCATTCAGATTCCTCTGCTTCCTCAATTACACCTTCCTCTTTTAATTTTTCTAGCGCCTCCCTTAGCTCATTTCTTATGGATAAGGGCACTGTTCTTACCTTGTGCTTACATGGAATTGCATTCCCTTTCAATTTTATGTCGTGACTGAACCCCTTTACACATCCAATTACATTTTTGAACACATCCTCATATTTTTGAAAAACAGTATTTAAATCCATGTCTTCACTCTCCTCACTAATACTATTCATCCATTCTTCCCTCAGTATCACTGGATCTTTTGCCCCCGGGACCAAAACCACCCCCAGCTGGGCTAAGTCTCTCCATCCCACCAGTATCCTTCCCTTTTCTGCAACATAGACCTTTGTCTCAATCACTCTCCCCTTAAAGGTTACCGTGTCGATGAAATACCCCAACATATTTATGTCTTTTTCTCCAAATGCCTTCGGGTTCATGTCGGACTCTGTCAATTCCACACCCTTCCACCTATCCTCAAAAAGGGTATCTGATATAGTAGTGATTGGGGCACCTGAATCAGCTGTAAATTTAAGTTCTACTTCCCCAATCTTGACATCACTAATAGGACCCTTTATTTTACCATCTTCCATTTCTATGTACAAAACAATATTCGCACACATTTCCTCATCAAAATTTCCTACTGTGTTAATACTCGTGTTACCGCTACTTCTCTTAGTCTTGCACAGTGTAGAATAATGGCCATACCTCTTGCATTTAATGCATTTCTTCCCTGCAGCAGGGCAATTTTTAAAATCTGCTTAGTGGTCACTCGATCCGCATCTAAAACAGCATAGCTGCTTACCTCCCATTTTTCTCTCATTCATGTTCCTTTCAATATTCTTACCATCACCCTTCTTCTTTTCCTGCAAATACAATACATTAGAATTATTTCCTGTAGAAGATATTTCTTTAGTGGAAGTCAAAGACCTCTCTATACCTCTAGCAATATCTATGACCTCCTGTAAAGTTGGTCTTTTGCATGTCAACAGTCTTTCTTGCACCTTTTTAGTGTAACAATAAAATACAATCTGATCTCTGATGTATATATCAGTCATTTCCTCATACTCGCATTCCACTGCTAAGACTCTTAAACACGCAACATAGTCTTCTACAGATTCCCCTTCTTGTTGTCTCCTCTGAGCAAACTTATGCCTTGCAACCATAATGTTGTTCTCCTCATCAAATTGCCTCTCCAATCTCTTTAATGCTTCCTGATATTCATTCAGGGGAATAAATGTTCCAGGTGGACTTTCATATTCAGGCAGGCTATCAAAGATATCTTGACCTGCTTTGCCCAACAGTCCGAATAATAAAGAACATTTTCTTTCTGCATCGAAATTTTTTCCATCTATAGAGACAATATAGTTTTCAAAAGCCCTCACCCACTTCTTCCACTTCATGGTGGGTTTTCCGGGCTCATCCAAGAAACGTGGAGGAGCACATATATTATTGCATTCTGCCATGTTATTTATTTTTAAAGGATATTCCCACTTTGTTTTTCACTTAAAATATGTCTTTCCTGCTTCCGATTTATTATTCTGTGGCTTACTTGTGTTATTTTCCTCACACTTCGTTTTATTCTTTCATTCACTTTCCTGCGCGTGTGACAAATGCCTCAGCTGGCCTGTTTGAACAGCCGATGTTCGGCACTTTTACAAAATGGCCGCACGTTGTTTACGTCGTGCTGTGCTCCAATCAGCGCGCTCCCGGCATGCTTCACGCGTCTCAGCTGAGGTAACCGACTGACGCCTCAGCTGAGCGCTGCCATCGTAACGCACGAAAACTTCCTCGTCAATATCACACTCCACTGCCGCTTGCTTTGTATCCTCTCATTCGAGTCAGATTACACAGCGTGGCCGTCAAACAAGGTTCTCGCTTCCAATTCGCGCTACACTTCAATTCTTATTTGTTAAAGTTAAGCTCCTTTGAAGCATTACATTACACGCTGCCACTTGTCTATTCACGCAAGCTTTCCTTAATCAGCGCCTAATTCCAACGCTTAGTACTCACTCCGTGTTGCTTCAGTTTACTTTCTTTATCTCCCGCATTTACTTTTCATGGATGTCTCGATCCTCAATCATCGGTGAATCCGTCATTTATCTCCGCCGACCCTTGTAGTGACAAGACCCTTGTCGCCAATTGTAGCATTCAGAACACAGAGATGGATGAAGTGTTCATTAAGTATTTATTAATCACAAGGGCCCGCGGTAGCGGGAAACAACTGGTGTCAACAACGGCAGCTGTCATCTGTCAAATAGCTCAGATGACGTCACATAAATACATTCCTAACATTCCACTGTGACGTGTATGACGCTGCTAATAGAAATGGAAAACATACTAACGTAACATCGTCCCATTACAGTATAATATACAACAGTCCCCCACAGAACACCACTGGCGGTCTGACCTCAACCACATTCACAACCACGTAAACATACAAAATTTCCATCCTGGTAGAGGCGCGTGCTTCAGCGTGTTGTCAAAATATGATCCCTGGTGCTCTTGCGGAGAGGCAGGAATTACAGGCTTGTCGAGCGAATTGCCAATTCAAATGGAAGCGACTACAGGGCGACGCACTGTTCAGCGGCCACACAGCGGAACTGGGAGCCATGGGACGCTTCTGGGAGAGAAGCAGGAAGTGGAATCGAAAGGCCTGGCTGGGTACAGCCACTTAGGGGCAGATTTACAATTACTGGCGCATACCTGCAAATTAGAAGGGATGCGCCAGTAATTGTGCGCCGCAGCTCCACCACCCTGGATGCGCCGCATTAACAATGCGGCGCATCATGGGGCAAAAACGGCACAGACGCGGCTCCAGTAATGCAAAGTGGGCGTTCCCACGTCCAACCACATGAAAAATGTGGTTGGAGGTGGGAACACCCTATTACCAGGGCAGGCGTTGGGAGGAAAAGACCTGCGCTGCTCTGACCAGGTGTTAGGCATTGATAACATGGGGGTGTGGATCAGAAAGCTGAAACCACCCCCCCATATTATCAAGGCCCACATTAGCACGTGAAAACAACGTTTGTTTTCATGCGCTAATGTGCCATATCGCCGACTATCGCCGGATTTCAATTCGCCTACCTGATGCGCATTGATAATTGCGTGCTAAAACGGCGATAAAATCCGGCAATAGCCGGCGATACGGGAATGTGCGTTGCGCGTTTTCCAACGTTATCCTTGGTAATATGCCCCTAAATTAGGTCCTTTGGGGCTTATTTACAAGCCCCTTGCGCTGCTGGTACATCACTTTTCCCCATATTAAAAGTGACGCAGCGAAAGGGGACACTAAAAAGCCCCTTAGTTGATTGATTGCAAGCCCTTTAGTTCTTGATATGTTTTTATGCTGCATATGGAAATTCAGAACATTTGTATTTAATTTCCAAGGTGAATAGCTCTAAAATACCTTTCCAATGTTGTGCAATGGGCGTCACTCTTAGTATAAAAGTTGCATGTATATACCATTGTCCCTGGCTTGATGATGAAGAAATAAATGATGGAAAGAATTAAACAGAAAGTGAAAACATTTTTTAATTATGTTTGAGACGCAGAAAAAGTGAATGGCCCCATAAGATGTGCCCTGTTATTCTTAGCATTGAGCTTGTGGTAAAATCACTTCCTCTTATTTTAATGCTATTACTATTACAAAGCCAACCTCGGAGCACACTATAGACCTGGATGAGCAAATGAAAAGTACCTAAAAAGATGTAAAAAGGGTGTGCACCCTGAGAAAGGTGTAAAAAACGAAAAGCCAAAGTTCTCTCTCTCTCTCTCTCTCTCTCTCTCTCAAGTCACGTGGTTAATTTATCAATGACCTTTTATGCTGTCAGCAATGAGTGATCTGGGTGGGCAGAGGGTACGTGAAGACAGTCCTTTTCCTGCGTCCCCCACAGAACACCACTGACGGTCTGACCTCAACCACATTCACAACCACGTAAACATACAAAATTTCCATCCTGGTAGAGGCGCGTGCTTCAGCGTGTTGTCAAAATATGATCCCTGGTGCTCTTGCGGAGAGGCAGGAATTACAGGCTTGTCGAGCGAATTGCCAATTCAAATGGAAGCGACTACAGGGCGACGCACTGTTCAGCGGCCACACAGCGGAACTGGGAGCCATGGGACGCTTCTGGGAGAGAAGCAGGAAGTGGAATCGAAAGGCCTGGCTGGTTACAGCCACTTAGGGGCAGATTTACAATTACTGGCGCATACCTGCAAATTAGAAGGGATGCGCCAGTAATTGTGCGCCGCAGCTCCACCACCCTGGATGCGCCGCATTAACAATGCGGCGCATCATGGGGCAAAAACGGCACAGACGCGGCTCCAGTAATGCTCTGGGGGGCCCTATCTCCACAATGCTGCGTCAATCCTTACGCTTGCTTCAAGCAGGCGCAGGGTTTTGATGCAGCATGGGCCCAAAAGTGACTGAGTGAAATCTTGTAGATTTCACTCAGCCACTTTTGGGGGGCGTTAATGTGCAGGAACGCCCACCCCCTGCGATGGAACGCCTCCTTCTGGTGCAGGGCTTTACAACGTGACGCATCTGGGAGATGCGTCACGCTGTAAATACCCCACACCATGGCGCATCTTTTGCGCTGCTGCTGCATCACAAAAGTGACGCAACAGGGGTGTAAAAGAGGCGCAGGAGGCTTGTAAATCTGCCCCTTAGTGCTTTAAATGGGCCGGTACTGTCCGGTACGGAGTACTGACACTTTTTTATTTTAAGAGGGAGAGTGCCGGCCCTTCTCAAGAGTGATGTAATACTTTTCATTAGAGAGAGTACCAGCACTTCTCAAAAACAATCAGGTACTCTGGAACAGAGTACCTGCACTTCCATTTTTCCATTTCTAGCACTGCAGCCACTGATACCTCCCTGTGGGGGAAGACAGGGGCCTCTTAACAATAAAATGTGCTGGTTAACAACTGCTGTTGCACATGCCAGCTACAAATGTTTCTGTGGCAAAATGGATTTTTGAGTTCTCTGTAGTATTAAAAGGCACTAGAGCGGAACACATTTGACAGACCTCACCCCCCACAATCATTGCTTTTGTTGGGAAAAGGAAGAAAAATATGCAAAAAAATGACAAAATCAGAGTATAAAAATCATATGTGTCAACCTAACGAAACACTTGGATAGGTATACTCTGAAAGAGATATAAGTTTATACACTGGTCATACATCCAAAGTTGGAATAGAGAAGAAATCCAATCACTGACAGAAATACAAGTACTGCAGGGCCTCAAGACATTGTAAAAGAGCATTACACATTGATCCCTACCATGCTATATCGGCTATATCTTCAGCTGTAAGCACCACGCAACCCCCATGCACTTATGCGTCGGCATACGATAGCTGCACCATGCTTGCAGCCTCTTTCTCCCAGCTCCCTTTAACAGCGAATTTCTCATTTTCTCATATAATTTGTTCCTCCATCTCTGCTTAGTTTTCTACTGCACTTGCATGTACTGCAGGCTTCAGTAGATCGAGCTTGCGAGAGCTCTCGCGTGTGAGAGTTGTATAAAACAAGAGGCTTGCAGTCCGCCCATTGCATACCATTCCTTGGCTTAATTGTCTCTCTTATTTGCTGCTTTCTAATTGGCAAGTGTGTGCTGTCTTTACTCCCCCTTCTTTTGGCTGGAGCACAGCCCAAGTACTGATTCTTCAGCTTCATTGCTGTCCTTCTGCTGATCGCGCTGTGATTGTGATTATCCAGGGCTGTACAAGAGGCCTGCCCAATACTGTGCAGCACACACCCTCAGGACCTGGGCCAATGTAGCATTTACAGAGTCTTGAAAAAGCCGACGAGGTAAACCCAATCCTGCATCTAGTTATGCGACACCTGTCGGCTCAGCAATAATTAATACTTTATTGTGTGATTATTCCTCACTTTGTAATTCTTCAAGGCCACAGCAGGGTTCATTGAGCCCAACTCTTGCAGAGGCTGGTTTGTCACCTGAACCTGCAGCGGGGCCTTCATGGACAGTAAAAGGCCTCCGACCAACCCCGTAACATGGCCATGACACGGATGTATGGCTTTAATTACAGTTTTCACTTGTAATTTTAGAAGCAGTCCCTGTGCTTGCTGCCAGGACCCATTGTGCTGTCTGCAGCCTGCTGCCACCTGGACTCTAAACAACATACTTAAATATTTATCTCCCCTGCTCCGTACAGAAGCATGGCAACCGCGTGTAAAGTAAAATGCCATGACTTACAGTCTAGTTCTTTAACAGCACATGCAAGTCAAGACAGCCTAAGTCCACCAAAATGTTCCATTTATATTTATACGTGGACATGAAGGTCATGATATAGATATATGGATGTACATCTAAATGCACCAATCCATGTACATACGTATTACGCAAGCTTATTTTCAACAGTGCTATACGTAGAGGACCACATTTAACATACTTTCACAGAATGTAGGAAGACACCTTGCTGCGCTGAGCGAAAGGGAGAGGGCAGGAATTTGCCGAATTTAACATTATATGCTACATTCCTGTCTTCTCCTTGTGTTGGCGCACAATATGCTGCCTTGCGTCAACGCAGGCAACATTGCGCAATGGCGCAAGGGTGCCTACGTTGTACTCAGGATTGTTTTTGTGCAGGAAGGTGCACCTTCTTGCACAAAAACAATCCACAGAGGCATTTTCCTCTTTCTAAGTATGATGCCGAATGCTGCACACTTAGAAAGAGGAAATAAGTAGGAGAGATAAATATGTTTCTCCTCGTTGGCCCCCCCCAGGGAAGGTATAGTATTTTGACGCACTCCCAGGTTTACCTGTCTTGGTAAATCTGGGAATGCACTAAAAACCAAAGATAGGTGTGTGGGAACACCCACACTCCACCCATGGAAAGCCTTGCGTTGCTCCAAATTTGCCGAGTCAAACAGGACCATGCAAGGTGGCCTTCCGTGGCTTGGTAAATCTCATTCTAGGTTTTGCGTCGGCCTGCATTAGCTTGCGTGATGCAAGGGCAATGCAAAATCTTGATATATTTGGCAAATAATGTTTTAGAGTAACTGGCAACAGCCAACTCACTATTAAGGTATATCATGCTTCTCACAGATGCTGTAGTGTGTTGGAAATCCCACTAAACAGTGAAATTGACATGACACACGGCTGCCTGTAGTACAAGGAAGATAAATGGCAAATAGTTCACAATTTGCCTACGTTGTTCAGGGTTCCTGTTCCTGGTGCTACCCACTCTTTCATACTCAGTCTCTTACCCTCCCCACCTCTTTCCCTCCTTCATTCTTTGTCTACTTCCCCTGCCCCTACCACCTCTCCCCTGAATCCCCCCATACCTGCTCTTTCCCTTACGTACATGTCCTTATTGTTTTTTCTCTACCTAATATGTAAATATGTAACTATGCTCTGAAACTGTGTAATCTTGTAATGATGTAACCTGCAACTATGGTCGGATACTCATGTAAAGCGCTCTGATACCTTCGGATCTAGCCAGCGCTATATATAAAACCTTTCAAATAAATAAATCACTTCCAGAACCTTAGGGCAGTTGTAACATTCAGGTGTGCATTCTTAACATAAGAAGACTCTAAATTTAGGAGACTCACAGCATGTGCCAGGCGCCTGCCCTGCAGTCGTCATACTGAATGTGTAATAAATGCCTAGAAATAGTTAGAGATGACAGACAGTGCCTTCCACAAAGCTCTATGAAGGTGACACTCAAACCTAGAACAAAATACTTGCATGTCATTACAAACTCCTACAAAAAGAAAAAAAATAGAACGCATACCGGTTGCCGGCAGCATTCTTCTCAGCGCCGGTCTCTTCTGACACCGCCATTTCTCCTCAGCTTCCATTGCAAACAGGAAACACCCAGGCTCCCTCCTCAAAGCCAATCACAATGCTGCAATGTAGCATTTTGATTGGCCTGAGCACCGTGGTTTGGCACTCAGGCAGGCAGTGGGAACCTGTGCATGTTCCTCACCAGGCTGTGCATTGCAGCCTGGCGGGGAACATGCAAAGTGCGCATGACTGTTTGGCTGACCCAAGACGACCGACCAAGCAGTCAGTGCAAACCACTCCTTCCCTATGCCACCAGCCCTTCCCAGCCCTAACCCAGCCCCATAGTGAAAAATAAAAGGACAGCAGTGAGGCGACACTCCTCCGCCATTCCTCAGTTCTAAAGAAAACTGCTGTGTCTAGTGTGTTTCTCTCGTTTCTCCTGGAAGGGTGCAAAGGTTTTTCCCTGACACCTATTACTTTACCTCGATCTGCAAAGATGGCTGACTCCAGCGTAGTGCAACCTGGTGGAGAGCCGTAGCTGGCAAATATATGCATTTATAGAAATGGACTTAAAGACACCCATACCACTGACACGCTTCCAGGACAAATCAGGTGTCAAGTACAAGCCACAGCCCACGTCTAACAACTGCTGGCATAAATCCTTCAATACAGAGACAGTGACAATTCTTTTGGCAATTGATCCCTGACAAAAGGGAAGCACAGAGACAGCTCAGCACAGTTACAAGCCACGCAGAGCTTCCTTTTGTGCACTCTCACAACCCCTCTAGCAGTCACAGGTATTTGGCAGTTAAATAATACAGAGGTCAAGACAGACCTGCACAAGAATTATGTACAGTCGCCCGGCAGAGTACACCTTGCATGTTCTTCACCAGTGGGAATTTAGCTGCCGCCAAACGTTGTTGCTGGAAATGGAAAGCAAACAGCATGCAGGTGCTGCTGAACCTGTCCCAGTGTCTTACACTGGTACAAGTTCAGCATATTTCTGTGGAGCCCAACTTCCTGGCAGGGGGTGACGGCGACTGTGAAAATAGTGGGTGGATGCTGTGTACCTGCGTATACACCTGACTCGTGCCATGCCATACATCCAAGAATATTGCCCATACATTCAGAGATAGTGCCCAAGCATCCCAGAATACTGCCCATACATCCCAGGATACTGCCCATCCAGCCCAGGATACTGCCTAAGCATCTCAGAATACTGCCCATACATCCGAAGATACTGTCTACACATCCAAGGATCCTGCCCATGCATCCTGGGATGCTGGACAGGGATTACTACTTTTAGCATGCTTATTTTCAGTGCACTCTGTACTTGCTTTTCAGGCACATTATGACAAATGGGCACTGAAACCACTAGTTGGAACATATAACTTACTTTCTATTAATACATAACAACAGTCCGTGGGGCAGGAAAACCCTGGTCTTAAGTTGGCGAAATGAGGAGAAATGCATTATTTCTCCTCGTTTTTTCGTTTTCCTTGTGTGATGCCTCGTGCAGCACACATGGAAAAAGCAAAATGCCATGTTTTTTTAATGTACAGGAAGGTGTTCCTTCCTGCACACAAACCATCCTAAAATGCAATTTTGTAACTTTCATGGGTGCTGCTTCATAGGATTGTTTATGTGCAGGAAGAGACACCTTCCTACACATAACCAATCCTCCCCTGCACACAGACACCCTTTCACCCTTGTGCAAGTTTACAATTTTTTCGTATTCACAAAAGTATATTACGAGTAGTAACTTTCCGACTGTGGAGACTCTGTAGTCTAAGTTATTTCTAAAATTCCATTGGAAAAAAACACTATTTGATCACATATTACGTTGTTACACTCTGACAAACCTGCACCGAATTGTACAAATAATTTTAATTTAAACGGGTGACCATTTTTATGCCAAGTGTTGTGAATACTGACCAAGGCAGTTAACAACTTTTGGGGCGTTTCCAAACTATAATTTGCCTTTCAGACCCTGGAATGGAAGTTTATCGTATGCAGAGCATAAGTTGTTGAAACTGAGTTCAGAAACTGCAAAGCAGCATGTGTTACTTTGTTTGACTCTCTGATTTTTTCAGAATAGGTGTATTTTGTGTCAACTCTGAATTTTTCTTTTGCACCACATTGATGGCTGATGGCCTTCCTCAAAGCATTCCTTGTTTGAAGGACTCCCATCAGCAGTCCCGTTGTTAGTATGTTTCTTCTTCCTTCACACTCCCTGTGTTGCTTACCCCCTCCCATCTCAGTGATGTTTCTTCCTCTCTGTTAGAAATGGGATTTTTGGCAGGTAGCTCGGCACAAACTGCCAGGCTTATCTTAGAGGCAGTGTGTGAGGCATTTGCACATAACCAACAGTAATACAGTGTAAGCACTACAAAAGGACACCACACCAGTGTACAAAAATAGACAATATTTTTATATACTTAACACAAGACCAAAAACGATAAAAATTCACAATACATTACTTAAAAATCCAGTTATCAAAATATGCTTTAAAAACAGTTCCTTGATGTCGATAGCTCTGTCCGGGGCTATCACGGCGTCGTGAGCAAACAAATCCAAACAGTTCTGGCTGACCGTGGCGTAGTGGGCCAGCTATGGTGTCGGAAAGACCTGCAAACTGTGCCTTTTGGAAATGCAGGGCGTCGGCGACCTCTTGTTGAGCTTCTGAAAACATGGCGTCCACAGGCGACTGTTCCAGAGGTCGGTGCAGGTGTCGTCGTGGCCCTCGAAGTCAAACGCGTTGCAGTTAGATCTCCTCTCTGCTGGAGTCAGGAGCGCTAGCGTCGGCAGGCGTCGTGTGCTGCAGTGCGAAGTGCAGCGTTGCGGCGTGCGGTGCCCTCAAGACGCGGTGCGAGCAGCGGCTTGGTTGCGGCGTCAGATCGCATCGTCGGTGAGACCAGGGTCGCAGTGCGAGATGAAGGCGGTGTTCATCACGGTGCTGGCAGGTCACAGTGCAAGCAGAGTCGTCATCGTTGCTGAAGTGCCGCTGTTGGCTGACGAACTAGAGTAGATGGCGTCGGCGTTGGTAGGCCAAGTCTGCAGTGCAGGATGAGGGCGGTGCGTTGTGTAACTTTACGAGCGGTGCGCTCGAACCACAGTGCAAGCAGCGGCATCGATTTCAGCGTGGAGCGTCATCGTCAGGGATACCAAGGCGTCGTTGTGAAGCAAGGCGGTGCAGAGTGTGGTGAACACAGGTCGTGTGGTGAGCAGCGGCTCGGTGGCGGCATCAGCAGGCGTCGTGAGACCAGCGTTGCGGTGCGGTGTTGTGGCGATGCCTTCTGAGGTGCCAAAGCATTGTCGTGCAGCGAGGCAATGGGGAGTGCAGTGCCCACAGGTCACGGTGGTAGCAGCGTCTCGGTGGCGGCATAAGCAGGCATCGTGGTGCGGGATTGTGGCGGAACCCTCTGTGGTGCCTTCAGGACACGGAGTCGGTAGTGGCGTCATAGACGTCGTCGAGTTGCTTTTCTTCTGTTGCAGCACAAAATATACAGCCCCCAGTGCTGAGGGCAGAAGAGCTTGAAGTCTTAACTGTTCCTGAGACTTCTTGAACAGGGGGCAAGCCCTACCTCAAGCACTTGGAGATACTCACAAAAGTAGATTGCAGAAAGTTCAGTCCAGTCCTTTCACTGCCCAAGACAGAAGCAGCTACTGCATGCCAATCCAGCAAAGCACACAGCAAAGTGGTAGTCCCTCCTCACAGCTTCGCCAGCTCTTCTTCTTGGCAGTCTTCTTGATCCAAAAGAGTTCTAAAGTTCAAGGGTCTGGGCCCCAATATTTATATCCCAAAATCCTTTGATCTCTTAGGAAGAGAGTGTGTGTGCCCAGCTAGAACCAGTTCTGCCTTCTCTGGTGTGATTTCCTGGCAGGAGGTGGAGACTGCATTTTCAAAGGCAGACCAGGCCCTTTGAGGTGTAAGGAAATCTCCTCCCCCTTCCCCCATTGCAGCCCAAGTCTATTCAGCCCTTTCCTGACCCTACCTAGACTATCTGGAGCCACTCCTGCTCCCCAGCCTTCTGTCATCCAAAACCCAGACAGGCAATCCACATTCCAGCAGAGGTACACAGGATGACTGAGCAAGAATTACCTACTTTCTAAAAGTGGTATTTTCAAAAATAGAATGTAAAAATCCCCTTCACTAAAAGATGCATCTTTAGATTCTGAGTTCAGGCATATTAAACTTTATTTTCCCACCTAGTTCCCAGGGCCAGTTATGTTTATAAGATGTTATAAACAAAACTTCCCATGCTGTCCTATGGGGAACAGGACCCCTTGCAATAGTGAAAAACAAAATGGGCTGTAATTCACTATCTGGACATGCCACACTCACCAGGCATGTCCTACCTTTCACATACACTGCACCCTGCCCACAGAGGTACTTTGGGCCTACCTTAGGGGTGATGGACATGTAGAAAAGGGAAGGTTTAGGGCCTGGCAAGTGGGTGCACTCGCCAAGTCGATATAGCAGTTACAAACTGCGCGCAGACTCTGCAATGGCAGGTCTAAGTTACCTTTTTAGGGCTACTCACGTGGGTGGCACAATCAGTGCTGCAGGCCCACTAGCAGCATTTGATTTACAGGCCCTGGCACACTCAGTGCAATTTACTAGGGCCTAACAAATAAATCACATACTCAATCCTGGAAACAGCAATCCATAAAACAATTTACACAGTGAGCATATGCACTTTAGCACTGGTTTGCACTGGTAACGTGCCCAGAGTCCTAAAACCAACACAAACAGGTCAGGAAAAAATAGGCGGAAGAAGCAAAAAGTTTGAGGATAACCCTGCAAAAAGGGCCATTTCCAACACTCTCCTACTCAACAAATGTTGCTTTTTCTCCTCCCACCCCTCACTCCCATGTCTGTATTGCTTCTTCCCCTCACACACCCACACCTGTTGTCTATGTTGTTTCTTTCCCCTACCACCCCCCTTGTCCATGTTACTTCTTCTTCTCCTCCCACCAATCAATCTCCAATTGTCTATGTTACCCACCCCCACCCACCATAGACAAAAAGCTCTATGTCACAGCCAGCATTGACTGCGTCAGGGCAATTTTTTTATTCCATTGCCCTTTGTCATTCTAAGTGTTGTCCATTCCTTAATACGGTCCCTCTCGCTGTCTGTGTTTCTCACCACCACCAGTCATAAGAAAAAGAAAGCTATGACGCAGCCAGCGCTCTCCCTGTCATATCACTTTTTAAATAACTTTTTGCCATGCAGCCACACTGCTCTACAACATGGCTAAGAGACATTGGCAGAGACAATAACTCTTGTATAGGAGCAATCTAATGGTCTTGCCAATGCTTGTTTTTAATTTATCTGGCTTTTCAAAAACATAACTTATACATCACTTGGATCGGCATGCTTCTGGAATACAGGATCAAACTGACTTCTCATTCCTTACATTTTATCTGCTTAACATTTCCTATGTGCCCTTATCCTATCTCAGCTGAGCTATTTATGCTTTCTGTGTGTTGTTCTAGTATAATATCCTCGTCTACATTTTAAATGTAACCTTCGCTTCGCTGTCTGCATTATTTTTGGTCTTATTATTTGGCTCATATTACTTATTATTAGACCTGTCCTCTTTGGTTCACTATTTGTTCTCATTTTCAGTTTCACTATCTATACATTGTCTTGCTTCCTAATATTTATCTGATCAGCTTACAGTCTTGGGTTATCATCACTTGGCCTTCTTTCATGTCCTCATTCTCATGTTCCCTATACGTTTGACTTTTGTTCACCATTACCTCTAGAACTATTTATCTCCCTTCCAGCATATTTTGATTTCCATCACTATAACGCAATCCAAATAATACCTAGTGGATCTGTGTTGCTGCTGTATGTGCGAGGAGGCAACACAGAAAAAACAGACACCACACATTGCCAGTCCCATTCATATGCCCAACAACCTTTCATTGCAAAGCAGTGTTTGCTGAAAATGATTAAATCTATCTATCTATCTATCTATCTATCTATCTATCTATCTATCTATCTATCTATCTATCTATCTATCTGTCTACCTATCTATCCTTCTAGTCAGTTTAAACATTTTAAGCAATACATATTAATATATATATTCACACACACATGCATCCTTTGTAAATGACTCCACCAGTTTTATCTGTGGCCAATGTGTGTGCCTGCCGCCCTTAAATTAACTTCTAGAAAAACCAATGCACAGCGCAAGGTGCAAGAACAAATTGTCCCGGCACACAACAAGTACTGGTTGAGAGATAAAATTTCAACATCACAGTTACTACAAAACAATTTCAATGTAAACACTCATAACTCCTAATTCAGTTCAAAATAATATAAATATTTCTTGATGAGGACGTAGTACAGTTGTGTTCAGCAACCATCTTGCCTACCTGATCACCGCATACCCTATAACCTACTGGGTATGAACCGCCCAATCCGAAATTTGTTGAACAGAAACCATCCAGTCCTTGGATTGCCATGGGCCGCCCACCTACCAACAGAGACTCCTTTCTCTGCCTACCTATTAGGAAATAAAACTGGGCACGCAGGCCAGCATCTTAACATGCAACCAGACCAATCTCCGGGCTCTGATGCTCTTCTTCCATTCAATCAGTGTTCGATATTTTCCTGGGAACAGAATCACTCCTCATCTTATCACCAAGAGAACTGTAGCCCGTCGAATCGTACAGCTGGTTTTGTATCAACAAATGTCGAACATGGTTCAACTTCCCACTCAGCATCCCTGTGCAATCCCTGTGCAATGTATTCTTGTGCCCTTCTAACCTTTTGAATCTAAAATCTATGCAGTAGACGATGTAAAAGTTGAATCATCTGTATAACAAAAAAAACATTTAGCAGCAACATCCACTGAAAAGGAAATTTTAGTTGAAAGGGTCAAGATCAAGTTTAAATGCTGATTCTATATGTCATTTCCCCATTAAAAAGACACATTTCTAATCCTTGCAACAATAAGCTTTGTTTAAGTATAAACATTTTGCAGACACATGTGAAACTTTATGAAAATATTAGCTTCAATATGAAAACACTTCTATGTTGAACTTTGCAGCCTAGTGCACGTAAATATGGCAGCTGTGTGCATTTTGTCACAATTTTAAATGAATTTTCTTTGTTGTAATTGTACTTGCATTTATATAGCGCTTGCTACCCCTGCTGAGGTGTTGGAGCGCTTTTTTGGCGAGTGTCACAGTTCTCTGCAACCCAAAGAGGATTTAGTTGTGACTTAGTATAGAGAGATATGAAATTAATTTGAGCGGTGGACATTTGAGTTTGTTATTTGGATTTAAAAAGGATAGTGGAGGGATTTAAGAGGGGAATGGGTTTGCATCTATATAGTGCTTGCTACCTCTGATGAGGTGTCGAAGAGCTTTTCGGCAGGTAGCCCACAGTACTCCGGAACCCGAACAGGATTAGTGGGCAATTAGTATAGGGAAATATGAAATTGATTTGAGTGGATAACATGTTAGTCTGTTAGCTGGATTGAAAAAGATAGTGGAGTAGACATAAGAAGGAAGGGTCTACAAAGTGTTTTTTTCAAGGACGTGGCAGAAGGATGTTTTGGATGAGTAAAGGGGAGGTTGAAGGGGGAAGATTCAGAAGGAAGGGTTTGGAAAAGCTTGTTTGGGAGAACTGATTAGTAAAATGGGTAAGAGATGATGCACGGATGGGAATAGGAGGGAAGGGTCTACAAAGGATTATTTTGTAGAATGCGGTTTGAGATGAGTCAGAGAGTGGAGGTAGAGGATATATTGAGAGAGCTTTAGGGGGAGAAATAAGGTAGTGCATTGGAGATGTTGAATTAAAATAATAACTATAAAGATACATAAGTACATGGAAGATATATATGTATATGGAAGGTAATATATGTGGATTTAACTTGTATTTAAAAAACTTAGACTTTCAAGTGTTGCTGTACTTTAAGTTAAATATATATAGTGAAGGCCCTCCATTGGCTGCTGGTTGCCAGAAGAACCACATTCAAGCTGCTTTGTATTACCCACAAAATGATAGATGGAACAAGACTGCTCTTCATCCGCAATAAAATCATCAAATACATTCAACAAAGGAACCTCCGCTCTAGATAGGGAGCTCACCTCAAAATCCCTCATACAAGAAACAGCCCATAGGAGGCACATCCTTCTCTATTCAAGCAGCCACAATATGGAACTCTTTATCCCCAAATAATAATATCCACATATAACTAACTACATTATCTTCAGAAGACTACTGAAGAGTTAGCTCCTTCCATATAACCACCATACTCCAACATAAATGTACAGCTTCACAATTTCTTCTCTATGTAATTCCAAATATATATATACATATATATTTGGAATTACATAGTGAAGCAATTGTATTATACCAAGCAATACACATATGTAGGTACACATATAGAGTCCAAATAAATGTTTATATAATACACAGGGATATGATGTATATTTATGTTTGAGTATGGTGGTATCCTTTATGGGTTCAATTGACTTAAAGGTAAATCACATCAAGTCCTTTGCAATCATAGTGGGAGCAAGAAAAAGAGATAGAACTTTCTACCTACACTGGACACGGACAGAATAGAGGTGGTTGACGCCTTCCCCTACATGGGGGTTTTGTTTGATAAAGATTTGTCATGGTCTAGGATGGTGGAAGGAAGAGAGTGTGCAATGGAAAGAAGCCTTTTGGCTGTAAAATCTTTCCCCCAAAAACTGGGTGCTAGACCGCTATTGCCTGTAAGAAATGTTTATCAGGCTAAAGTTAAGGCATCAGGAACGTTTGGGGTTTGGTAGCAACTCATGCCCTTCAAACCATGGAAAATAGCTTTTTTACGTCATTAGTGGGCCTCCCTCTCTCCTCCTCAAATTATATTTTACATATGGAACTGGGCCTCCCTTATATTGCTGATGCAATAAAATTAGCTCCAATTCTTCTGTGGCACTCTATCTGGTGGAGGGATACAGTGCCACTGAGTATGAATAATAGTAAAATGTGTAGGTGGCTTGGCTACGTAGAAACACTTTTGAATAAAATCAGCCTCTCCGAACTATTTAAGGACCCTTCTGCTTGCAGAAAGGTCCCCAAACAAAAGGGCAAAAGTATTTTTTTGAAAATGGCGGATTTTGAGCAGTATAAAGAAAAACAGGTTGTTGTAACCTAACGTTTAAATCCACCTTTGACAGAGAGAGGGTTTCTTTACCTAGCAAATGTCACCAGTCTACAACATAGATTTATATTGCTGAGTTTTTAGTTGTACATGATTCTACTTATGTGAGGCTAGCCGTATAAAACCTAGAATCATGCAGACCTAACTGTGCCCATGTGACAATGTGTCAAAACAAACTGAATTACATTTAGTCTTTTTTTGGAGGCTCTATTGGAAGGAAAGGAATGACTTTCTTAAACCAATTTTAAAGCAAATTAATTTTAATCAATGCCGGATGGTATTATATTCTTTAAAAATGTTATCTGATCCTTTGGTATGTTTAGTGGTAGCTTCGTTCTTATGGGCCTGCATGAGAAAAAGGAAGAGGGGGACAGTTTTAATTCCTGGGTTGGCCATTTGCTAATTTCTTTGCACATTATATGAGGTCGAATAGGGTAATAATAGCTTTGTTTTATGTGGAATACATCAATGTAGTTGGATTTTTCTTCTTTTATCTCTTAGTTGCTGATGAATTATGGATTATTTATTGTTCCTACTGAGAATGATTTTGAACATGTTTTATTTGTGCTTTTATGATAAGTTTTAATTGATTGAATAAAGAAATTGACTGACTGACTGGAGTGATTGTTTAAAAGGTAACTAGTTCTGTGTTCGCAAAAATGACATATAGCATGTGTCCAGCGATGTGTATGGGCTTGTGGATGATCTGATGTAGGTTCAGTGCGTCTAGGCCAGTGATTAATGTTTTTGGATGGGGCATATTGGGTTTGTCAAACCAAATGTTAAGGTCACCAAAAATGCATAGGTTGAAGTGCAATGTTATAAGGTTTGAAAGTGTGTTTAGAAGTGTGTCTGGGAATGTTGCATTGCTAGGTGGATGTCTGTAAAGGAGCAGGTAGTTGCAGGAGGAAGATGTTGTAGGGTTGCATCTGGCGAAGAGGACCTCATAACCTTGTATGGAGATGTTGTAAGCTTTAGTGATATTTAAAGTTTGCTTGAATACGACAGCTAGGCCACCTCCTCTTTTGCCTATGCGATTTTTTGTGATAGTTTGATAGCCTAGAGGAATGGTTTCATGCATCACTGGTGCTATGTCATCTCCCAACCATGATTCAGAAATGAAGAGTAAGTCCGGTTGGGTGTCAGTGAGAAGGTTGTGGATGTGATGGTTGTTTTTTGAGAGTTATCGAGCATTTATTAGTAGGCAGTTTAGCTAATGTGCTTAGGTGATGGTGTGACTTTTTTGTGTACAAGAATGAGGAGTGTTTTTTCGGCTTGTAGCAGGTTTGTCCCTAGTGCTGGTATTAGGGTATTAGCTGTATGAGGATAGCAATTGTGTAGTTGTTCTGTATAGTGTTCCTCATCCAGCAGGCTAAAAAGGCATTGGAAGCTGCACCAGGATTGGACAGAGCAGTTTGTCAGCCCACTTCAGTTATTGGCTAACTCCATTGTGAGTGATGGGATTCTGTGCTTTCCAAAAAAGCACATCGGCACACAAAGTAGTGCTTTTAGTGCTAGTGGATACTACAGAAATATGTGTTTTTGTAAATAAAAATGTTTTGGGTTGTTAGGCATCTTTTCTTTTTACTATGTGTAAATATATATTGGCGAGGGTCCAGAACTTTCCCCAGCAATTAAGTTTTTCAAAACCAGTGCTGAACTAAAACAAGCACCTGCAATGACATAAAGCTGCCCACCGATGCCAGACCTATTGCCTCTGCCAAAGTTTGTTTATTCTGGTGGTTTATTTATTTATTTATTTTGAAGGTTTTGTATAGCGCAAACAAGACCCTTGCGGGTATCAGAGCGTTTTACAGGCAGATCTGAATAATCGAGACACGCATAGCAAAAAATATAGTATAGAATAAAACATTAATAGTAAACTAATAAAAATATATACAAGGATATACCAATAGTTCAGGTGAATTTGGCCATGAGAATAGATGTCACTTTTTTGTTAAGCATGCTGTGGAAGTGTTCCGTCTCATTTCTGGGGGCAAGGCATTCCAAATCCTGGGAGCCAATCCTGAGAAGGTCCGATTGTAAGTTTTCTTCTTAGCAAAAGTTGTGGTTTCAGTAGCAGGTTATTTGAGCACCAGGTGGAGCTGTTACTACAAGAGAGTTCCAATTTGTCAGCTAGGTAACTAGGTGTATTGTGATGTAAGGCCCTGTGCGTCATACAGGTGATTTTCAAGTGGATTCTCGCCTCGAAAGGTAACCAGTTGAGGGCACGAAGGTCGGGGGGAAATGTGACAGTTTCTTTTGGAGCCTGTGATGAGTCTCGCCGCTGAGTTGATTGGAGCTCTTAGATGGGCCGTCGTCGATCTGGGAAGGCCGTAGAGAGCGATACTCCGATAGTCACTCTAGCGATTACTAGCGCTTGAACTGCCAGCTTGAAGTCATTTGCCGGCAGGAAGGGTTTGAGTTTTCTCAAGGTGTTCATCTGAAAATGTGCTCCTTTTGTGGATGCGCTGATGTGTTTCCATGGGCATCCGCAGGGGGGAAAGGGGGGTTGCTTGCCCCCCCCCTGGATCGCCGGTCTGTCGAGTGCTGGCCCAGTGACAATGTGGTAATTACAGCAGGCTGTGCTGTTCCCCTGTGAGAAGCCCCAGGAGTTGAAAAGTTCTCTCACTTGGGGCCTCTCGCACTTATCTCTGAACTCTAGAGGCTACAGCAGCCCCTCCCTGCAGACTGTGGTGTGGCCCATTGTCATTCGGTCTGCTGCTAATCATCACATAAAGAATGACAATGGGCTGTCTACCTTTAAGGTGCCTTGCAGACATCCTACCTGTGTTTTTTTAATTTTTATTAAATAGTGTCAGCAAACACCCATGCAGCAGGGCTGCCATTCACTCTGCTCTATGGGGGCCGGGCGATTCACAACTTAGTCTCATTAACAAGTAACTGGTCTTTTAAAAACTCCCTGTCTGTCTCCCTCCCTCACTCTTTGTGATCTGTCAGGCCAGGTGTTGCAAAGGCAGTGTTATGGGTTGAAAGGCACGAGCCAGGGTTCGCAGCCGCGGTCCCTGGTGACCCCCTAAATGAAGTCCATGGTGCTGTGGCAGGATGCAGTGTGCAGAAACGCAGACCTGATGGAACAAGGGAACGCTGCAGACAAGTCTTGAAGTGGCCATGTTACATGCCTGACAGAGGGAGAGAGACAGAGGGAGGGAGGCAGAGGGAGGGAGACAGAGGGAGAGAGAGGGAGGGAGACAGAGAGAGGGAGACAGAGAGAGAGGGAGATTGACCGAGTGAGTGAAACAGAGGGAGAAAGAGGGAGAGAGAGGGAGACGGAGAGGGAGACAAAGGGAGGGAGACAGATAGAGATAGAGACAGACAGAGAGAGATGGAGACAGAGACAGGAGCAGACAGGCAGAGAGAGACTGAGAGTGAGACAGAGGGAGGGAAACAGGGACAGACAGGGACAGACAGAGACAGGGACAGGGACAGATAGAGAGGGAGATGGAGGGATAATTAGAGAGGGAGGTAGACAGAGGGTTAGAGAGGGAGGGAGAGAGAGAGAGAGAGAGAGACAGAGAGACAGAAGGAGGGAGAGAGAGGGAGGGAGGGAGAGGGAGGGAGAGAAGAGAGGAGAGATAGATAGAGGGAGGGAGAGAAGAGCGAGGGAGAGAAGAGAGATAGATAGAGGGTGAGAGACACAGAGAGAGAGGGTGAGGGAGACAGAGATAGAGAGAGGGAGAGAAGAGAGATAGATAGAGGGAGGGAGACAGAGAGAGTGAGGGGGAGGAGGACAGAGAGAGGGAGAGAAGAGCGATAGATAGAGCGAGGGAGACAGAGAGAGGGAGAGAAGAGAGATCAATAGAGGGAGGGAGACAGAGATAGATAGAGGGAAAGAAGAGAGATAGAGGGAGGGAGACAAAGAGAGGGAGAAAAGAGAGATAGATAGAGGGAGGGAGACAGAGAGAGAGAGGGAGGGAGACAGAGAGAGGGAGGGAAAGATAGAGAGAGGGATACAGACAGACAGGCAGAGAGAGATGGAGAGGGAGGGGAGGGGCAGTGGGAGGGAGAGGGAGAGGGAGAGGGGGAGGGGGAGGGGAGGGGAGAGGTAGATGGAGAGGGAGAGGGGTAAAGGGTGAGGGGGAGAGGGGAGAGGGAGAGGGGAAGGGAGAGAGGGGAGAGGGGGAGAGGGGGGAGGGAGAGGGAGGGGGAGGGTTAGTGGGAGAGGGAGAGGGATGAGAGATATGAAGAGGGAGAGATGGAGAGGGAGGAGAGAGATGGAGAGGGAGAAATGAGAGGAGAGATGGAGAGGGAGGAGAGAGATGGAGAGGGAGAGATGGAGAGGGAGAGATGGAGAGGGAGGAGAGAGATGGAGAGGGAGAGATGGAGAGGGAGGGATTGGAGAGAGAGATGGAGAGATGGAGAGGGATAGATAGAGAGGGAGTAGAGAGCTGGAGAGGGAGAGATGGAGAGGGAGGGATTGGAGAGAGAGATGGAGATGGAGAGATGGAGAGGGAGAGAAGGAGATGGAGAGATGGAGATATGGAGAGGGAGAGATAGAGAGGGAGTAGAGAGATGGAGAGGAAGAGAGAGAGATAGAGATGGAGATGGAGAGGTGGAGAGGGAGAGATGGAGAGGGGGAGATGGAGAGGGAGAGATGGAGAGGGAGGATAGAGATGGAGAGGGGGAGAGAGATGGAGAGGGAGAGATGGAGAGGGGGGAGAGAGATGGAGAGGGATAGAGAGATAGAGAGGGAGAGAGAGAGATGGAGAGGGAGAGAGAGATAGGGAGAGGAGAGAGAGATGGAGAGGGAGAGAGAGAGATGGAGAGGTCGAGAGAGAGATGAAGAGAGAGAGAGGGAGAGAGATGGAGGGAGAGAGAGAGATGGAGAGGGAGGGAGAGAGAGAGAGAGCGAGAGAGGTGTGTGTATGCTGGGTCTGATGGCTCAGTGGATGAAGTCTTCCGCTGCAGGGGCATGTGTTCAACCTCATGGTCATAGTTTTTTTGTTGCTCTAGCCCCAACCCCTTCCCCCACTGACTCGCCCCCACCGCTGCCCTCGGCCACAAACCACACTGTAAATTTGCCCCCCGAAAACATTTCTGCGGATGCCCATGTGTGTTTCTGCATATTTGGTTTACTATCTAGAATTACTCACAGCCATTTCGCTGAGTCGATAATGAGAGGTTGACCGTTGAGTGCTGTCAAGTGTTTCATCCACTCGAGGATGATGGTCGATTGGCTGGGGGAAGGGCGATTAAAAGGAATTCGGTTTTGAGGGTGTTTTGTCCACACTAGAGAGTACAAACGAATATGGTGCAACTGGCTCCTGCAGAAACCATTGAAGCTGTGCAGACAAAACATAATTTGGCCTTTTCATTCTCAAAAGAATATTGATAACTTATGAATTAGCATAAAAGTCTGATAGACAGGCAGTAACGGGAGACATCAAGCATTAGGCCTCAACTATGCAGCCATGAGACTGTTAGACTGGTTTCTATAAACGCCAGAACTTCTTTCACGTTAGCCTCTTGTGTACAACTGCTGTCATTACAACATTAGCGTGTACACGTTTAACGTACCGTCAGCCTTATAAAACTCGGGCACATGAAAACTGTCAACAAGATGAATGCTATGCCTTCTCCCTCCGCTACCCTTCTTGTCAACTAGATTTTAGGGAAAAAAGTAATTGCATCTTGCATTGCTGTGATTGTCAAGCGAATAGAGAAAAAGACACTCCCTTCTTGAATTTCGCCTCAGTCTTTTCATCGACGATAAACTAGAGATAAGCCTTTCTCGCCTAAGGAGTGGGTTTGTGCAGGTTTATGGATGCAGCCAGCCCGCGCCCTAGCTGGAGGTCAGACTAATAATGAGCACAGACAGGCACGCGCATGCGCTCTCTTTCTCTATCTCTCTCCATCTCTCTCTCTGGCTCGCGCTCTCTCTCTCTCGCGTTCTCTCTCGGTGAGTTTGCTCAGAGCCTCATTCATTCCAATCTGGGGATATTTTTTTATCTTTGAAACCGGGGTGTACCTGAAAGTTAGGCTTTGGACGTCAGCGGCCAGACATGACAGTTGGGATGGGAGGCGAGATAAAGAGAGGCCGCTGAAATCTAGCAGACAAAACGAGATGGGAGCTGTCAGGAATTCTGTCGCCCGAGGCACTTCAAAGACCTCGAGGCGACGCAAACATGCACAAACTTGCCCCCTCCTCGCTCGACCCCACCCATACGGTCGCCCCAGTTCGGTGCGCACAAAGCGTGGATTCACCCAAACAATTGTGACAGGAGCTATTTGATGGCAGCATGCCCCCCCCCCCTTATCAATGTATCCTTTGACGCCCAAAAGGCCTTTCAGAGAGAGTCACTGTTCTTGCATTCAAGCGGCAGGAATGCTAGCTAGCTCGCAATGTTTAATGGAGGGCATTTTTATTCCTGTATATCAATTTCAGTCTCGTTCACTGTCTACCTCCCTTTCCTCACTCGCTTCTTCTTTATATGTGTCTCCTTTCTCTCTACTTTTTGACACTCTCCCTTTTTCCACTTCTTCTCCCAGGCTCTCTATTTCCTTCTCTCTCTCCAACCGCTTTTTGTTATTCCCTCTCTATTCTCTCCCTCTCTTGCTGTTTCTGTTTCTCACTTTTTTCTTTCCCTTTCGCTCTTCTTTCCTCTCTTTTTCTCACCCTCTCCGTCTCCATCTCTTTTGTTTCTTTTACCTCTATGTTTCTCTTCAGGCTCCTTTTTTTAGAGTTTTATACTCTCTCTCTCTCTCTCTCTCTCTCTCTCTCTCTCTCTCTCTCACTCTCTCTCCCTCCCCCCTCAGCTACCGCTTCCCTCTCACCTTTTGCATAGCCTCCAAGCCTCTCTCCCACTCTGTCCGCCTGTCTCTCCGGCTGTGCGGTGGAGGCGGCTCGTGTGCCAGCGTGAGGCAGATATGAAGTGCGATGACAACACTAGACTCTGCGGGGCCACATTCCCTCCTTATCGCAGATGCAGCGTGCTATTCTCAGCTGCCCATGTCCACGGTACCAGGTTGCACCTGCAAGAAGGCGCACAGGCCTAGCGGCCGACTTTGAACCTGGGATACCAGGGGCAGATTTACTAACATTTGGCAAAAGGCAATATAGCAAGACAACTTGCCTGGCTGTGTCGAATGGAGAGGACAGGAACCTGCCATAATTACTAGCATATGACCATTCCTGCTCACCCTGTGGCTGTCATGCGCCAAGTCAGGCACCCTTGCATCATGGTGCAAGGTGGACCTTCTTGCACAAAAACAATCCTCATAGGGATTTTCCTCTTTTTAAGGGTGCTGCGGAATGTAGCACAGGTAGAAAGAAGTAATAACTAGGAGAAATAAACATATTTCTTCTCATTGCGCATGGGAAGGTGTACCATGTTGAAGCATTTCCAGGTTTACTTGTCCTAATAAATCTCTGAATGTGGCAAAAACCATGGGTGAATGCGTAGGAACACCCGCTTGGGACGCCTTCCCGGCACAGAGTAACGCAAGGCAAAGGCTTGTGTTGCCTTATGTTACTCCAGATTTACTAGGCCACACAGAGCCTCTCAAGGTGGCTTTGCGCGGCTTAGTAAATCTCACTGAAGCCCTTGCGTTGCCGCGCGCTGCGTTTTTAAATCAGTCCTGAAGTTCGAGTCTCGGTGTCACTCAACAGTCACTTTAATCTCCCTCGGCCAGATTCACAAAGGTAAACGTACACTTTTGTGTGAGTTTACAATGTTTTCCTATTCACAAAGGTATTTTACCGGGGTCGGAAATGTGACAACTGTTTGTCTAAATCTTATAGTGTAAAAGCTAAGAGGTGCTTTGTCATTTCAAAATACCATATACTTTAGACGGCCATGCATAACTGGGACGCAATCTCCAAAATGAAAAAAATGGCACAACAGAGAATCTGTAGCAAATGTCTAGGAATTTTTAATGCTAGAAAGCAACTACCACCTTATAGGCTGACTTTTTGCAATCTCTGCAATTTTGCAATACAACTTATGTAGTGATGGGTCACTAAGCAAATGCCAATTCCGCAGAAGCCGCAGAGCAATCTTCCTAATGAACCTTACACTTTACCAGTACGCTTCATTATCCTCAGTCTTTACATTTTCACATAATAATAATAATACCAAAAGAAATAGCAATTAAACACGTTGAGTCTCCTTCAAAAACTGCCAGAATAATCTATTTAGGCAAAATATACTGCTTTTACTTTGGTTTTAAAAGTACCTAGCTTGGGAAGAGTCCTAAATATCTACAAGAAATAACTAATGACCCTAACTCTCCTAGCCCTGAAATATTTGCCTCTTGTAATGGCTCCAATGGTTTCTCCTGTAGACCCTTCAGTACTGTTGTCAAATCCCAAGAGGCTACTGGATTTGAACCATCTGTCTTTTTTTAACCTAAAACCTTTTAAGCAGCCTAAAAGCTAAATGAACAACCTGAGAAATATTGCCGAAAGACTCCCTAAAGCCTCAAATTGATGAATATTGAGCTACTGTAGTTGCCCAGGAGCTAAACCCGTTCTAAAGGTCTCTCTAAGAACAATCAAGAATCTTTAATGAATGACCGATTTTTGGGTCATGTACCTCGTCTAAGCACCATTTCTGATAATGTACCTAATACTTAGAATATGGAGTACATGTTGAAGGCTTATCATTTGCTAGTTCTCTAGAACAACTGAAGTTTTTTAAGGGAAGCCTCTCAACTTCCAACCAGTTAGAGCTAGACCTTGAAGATGTTTCTGCAACAGGTCTGGAAATCTGAGAAGTGAAGGATGTAGTGGAAGATGATAACGTTGTTTCATTGCTAGCTTTTGAGTAATGGAAACTATGGGTGGTGAGGCCAAATTCGGGGTATTAGGATTACCACAATCATCCCCCTCATGATTCTTCCACAGCACCCTCAGGAGGAGGGCAATTGGAGGGAAAGCGTACAGACATCTCTCCAGCCATAAAATTGCTTAAGCATCCTTGCCCACGCCTGATGAGACCACTTTTCTGTATAATACTGAGGAAGAAGAGTATTGTCCGGTGAGGCAAACAAACCCAGCCATGCACTGCCAAAACACTCCACTACATTTTTGAGCAACTCTTGATTTAGATTGAAAGTTTAGAGATAATTACATGTTTCTTTTGCAGAGTTTTATATAGCGCAAACTTGACCTGAACCGAACCGGGTATCAGAGCGCTTTACATAGCACCAGTTACGTTGCACAGGACACACATTAATTTTGTTAGGCATGGGAAGCTTAAGTGATTTGCCCAGAATCACAGGGGGTTTAGCGACATTACCGAGACTCGAACCCGGTTCCCCAGGTCCGAGGTTGTCCTTCCTGGCAATATACATCGCTGTCAATTAAATGTATGTGATTCTGCCCAGGAGCAAATGGCCATTGCTGTCTTTGCTGGTGCCTCGTTCTTTGTGCCCCTGGGGATGTTGATGTAACTCTTTAACACGTGATAGTTGGCCCTGATCAATTCCGACTTTCCTTCCAGGTAGTGAGCAACGGTCTGCAAATTATTCCAATTGGCCATCAACTCTCTCCAGATTGAAGAGTAGCTTCTGCCTGCAACCATTTCAGACGTATTTCTAGTATAGGTCTCCAACCAGAGGCGCAACTAGAGCCAAATTTCGGGGGGGCTAAGAAAAAATTTCGGGGGGGGGGCTGAACCTTTAATCAGTAGGCAGAGTGGAGCTGCAGGGGCTCTTAGAAGGGGTGAAACAGCTGCAAGACCTAATTAACATTCAAATGGCCTTTTAAAGACCTGTGAAACGTTCGGGTGCGGCTCTGTGTGTGCCCGGGATCTGTCTCATCCCGGGCTGCCACACACGACGGGGGGGCTGAAGCCTTCTGTACCTTTTTCTGCCACCAACCACCATTGACTTTTTCTTTCTTTTACACAGTCTCAGATATCTTGAGGTTCCGTGACAAATTGTAAGTGGTGTTTTTGACTCGCCCGAATATGGTTGAGTCTGGTATCTATGAACCGCAAATGACGAGTTTAGTGGGTGTACGCGTTTTCGCTGTGCTAGCCTAAACCGTTCGTTTGTTTCGTGGGTTTTTTCATCTGAACCCACGGGTTCCATTTTAGATATGGCATCCATTTTGTTTCTTGCCCTCAAGTAGCCAGCGAACGGACGCTGTCCGCTTCGTGACCCTGGGATTCCCAAACTCTTGCGGAAGACACGTGTTCCTTTGAGGGTGTCTTTATGATGAGGGGGATGACACTGTAAGGCAGATGGCCCCGCTCGAGGCTCATCTTGCCGTGCCGGTCTATTGTCTCAGTTGTGCATTCATGAGGCACGTCTCCTTTGATCCCTGCAATCGTGTTTCCTGATACCACCCCTTTTACACTCTCTTCGATCTGTTCGCTATCCTCGTCTTCCTCTGCACCTGTTTCTGTCTCTTCCTTGATTCGTTTACAGTCGGACGGAATGCACTAATGGTGGGAAGATGTACTTCTACAGTTGGGAACTGCCAAATGCTACTGTAATTATGTTCCGGGCCCTGAATACATGAAAGCGACCCCCTATGACATTTACTGTGGGAACCAGGTTGTAATCTTTTGTCTGTCATGTTATCCTATGACAAAAAACTGTATAAAAAGAGCGATCCACAGATACAATTTGAATCAGACTCCGTGAACTTACATGCTATGTACTTCTTGTGACTTCTGTGTTCCCTGCAGTAAATAAACCTCGAATCTTTGACGCCGAAGGAAGTGTCCCGTGTCTCTGTCATTTGTACGCCGGAACAGGGTACCCACGAAGGTTTCAGGTGTTATCCCTGGCACCGCTGGGTCTTAGAAAAACCCAGCCCTTCAGTTGGCGCCCAACGTTGGGCTGCATCAGCGGTACCGGTCCAAAGCCCGACGATCATGAGGAACTTCGTGTGAAATCTCCGAGGGAAGGTGCACCCCGCTTCATCGATCCTGTTGTCGAAACAAGTGGCCCGACGACTTTTCCCGCGAAGATCCCCGCCTCCTGACGGCTGCGACGGACTGCTGCCCTGACTGTAGACCTGTTTTGGCGCCTGGCATAGACCTTGGTACAGCGAGAGGATTGATGGGCCTTCCTGGTGACGCCATTGATCTTTGAGTTAAGTATTTGTGGGTCGCTCCCAAAGTCCTTTGTTGTTGTGGGTGCTTAGTTGTTGCATGGTTCCATTGCATTTGTGGTTCTTGGTAATTTGTTCTTCGTTGTTCAATTTGACGTCTGCAGTCGCCAAAAAACGAGGGTTTTTGAACTTTTGCAGGGACATTGTAATCCAATAACCCTTGACGTTTGTGAAACTCAGTTAGTGTGCACGATGCCTGGCCGTAGACCCATCGGTGGAGGTTGTGTGCCTCTGTATTGGTGTCTGTGGATGTCGGCAGAATGGTTGTGATCACGGTGACGCTGAGATGTTCTTCGATGATCTTGTTCTAGTTACAGCAGGGAGGCGGTGGGTGCAGTGGTGTACAGTGGGTTCGGAAAAGGCAAAATGAATGCCGGGTTGGTCAGTCCAGAGGAGTTCAGAAGTGTGGCTGTTGATGTTGTTTTTGCTGGCAAAGAAGACAGAGTCGAGCGTGTGTCCCGCTGTGTGGGTCGGAGAGGTGACTAGCTGCTTGACACTAATGTTAGCAAGGTTATTCAGAAAGAATGTGGTGTTTTGGTCATTGGGGTTGTCCAGGTGTAATTTTAGGTGGCTGAGTAGTATGTAATTGGTAGATGCGGGAGCCTGAGGTGCGATGAGGTTGATGATGGTGTCTGTGAAGGGTGAGCGGGGGCCAGGCAGTCTGTGACAAGGGTGCCGTGAAGGGTGATGTGGTCCAGACCTTGAGGTGGAGATATTCCATGGTTAGTAGTAACAATATGAGAGTGAGGGAAAAGGAAGGGACACCCTCGATCCCCTGGGTAAATCTTAGTCAGCTTAGCACTCGCATTAATTGAGGCATTTTAATATTTGCAGACTCTTTGAGGACTACATTGATATGAAGTGAAACCTGCACTCACTAAAGATCCTCCGAGGTCTACCTTCTAACGTATAAAATTGCGACCGCCCACTAGTGTTCGGTTAATCTAAAAACAGGTATGTCATTCGTTATCACTTACTCTATCTCAAGTTATAATAGCTCCACCAACATTTTAGACTTCAGATGGGATAATAGTATGATACAATCATTATGTTTCAGATCACCACGGGTGTAAAGAACGTGCCCTTGCAATCAATTGGAATATCCGTTTAGAAGCTCTAATTTACATATTAAAGACGGTTAACCAGTCTTTTACCAAAGTAGGTACATTGATATGTTACAGCTCAAGTTATGATTCAGTTTGAGTTATGGATACAATAAGTTAATGGCAACATACTATATGTCTTTAATCCTTCAGCTCTTCGAGAATTTCCGTCCTTTTAATTAGTCCATAGAGGGGTACTGCATACACACTCCAGAAACAATTACGGAGCAGCTCTATCCACCGTACAGGTTGGTTTATGACACATAAAGAGTCCCGCAATTTCAGGTTTTCCTTTCCAAGGTTTTAATAGCACCGTACCTGGAATCAGTTTAGTAGTGGTTTTATATAACAAAAATCCATTCAAATATCATAAGATGACCTATATCCGCAGATGGATCTTTCAGACACTATCTAAGATGCTAAAGCCTTTTTAACGAGGAAAAGAATGAATTGTAAATAATGTATATAATGTATATATGTATAATGTTGTTCAGTGAGATGTAGATATAGTATGTAAATAAATGTATAGTGATGTCACAAAAATGGATCTTCAAGTAAAAGAATAAGCCTGTTTGTATAGATGTGGTACCTAATGGTGTTAGAGTAGTTCCTGAGGGATACATCATTCCAGTATAGACACAGAATATATGTATATAGCAGAATTAGTTAGACGCTGTCAGTATAAAATCTAATCTATATCATTGCAAACTAAAATTAAATTTTTCTTGTTATAGTATCACTTTGCCACATAGAAAATACAGAATTCCTGAGTAAGGCTAATCGCCGAAACGCGTTGAAGAGGAATTGGTTCTGTATTTTGTAAAATGACTGTTTATTTCTATGTGATTTATTCATGATTGTATTTTATAAATAATTGTACATGGTCACATGTAACAATATGCACTTTGCAAAGATAAAAAATATGTAAAAAAACTTTTTTAAACAAAAGATATATAAAAATATTTGAATAAAATCTATTTTGATACAACAATTAAAAATAAAATAAAATAGTAAACAAAACGCACAAATATCTATTTGAATCTGTATTATTGTTCAGCGTCTAACTTGTGTGGTTTAAACTCTTGCACGTAACCCGGTGCCACTTCGAATTTTTCTAAAAAGCATAGATTCCTTACCAGGGTTTATCCTGTTAGGTAGGGGCCCCAATCTTTCATACACGAAATCTTAGTCAAACAACAGGAGAGTGTCAAAAAAAGGGGAATAAGCACAAAAACAGAGGAGATAGTCAGCCTATATGATTCGCATTGGAAATCATTAGGAGTTTTCTTAGAAGCCCTCACTCACCACCCTGGGTGGTGACATGCTTCATCATCGGGCCCACCAGGAGAAGCCGAGTGCCTCCCTGGTGTGCTACGACGCCAGAATACTTCGGAGCTGTTTTTTTGTGACAGTGATGTGAAAAATTTGTGATGTTAAAATTGTCAAAGGACTGTACCATAAGAAAAAAAATGTATTCAATGGTCAGCCTGACAAGGTTAAAATATGTGTAGGGAAATGTGCCAATTAATTTATTGGTTATTTCCACTTAAGGTGGGGTCGACATGTTTCTGCCCTTTATGTGTAGATTTTACTGGGCTTTCTTCAGGACCATTAGTAATGTACCTTGGCGGTGTGGGCGCGCTAAGGCCCACCCTACCAGAGGACGTGAAAGTTAAAAATGCAGTGTAAAAATAAAGTGCAAAGAACAAACCATAAAGTTGTGGAATTTACCTCTGCAATAGAGGAACCTGTATAGTTTGTAAATTAAAAGATCCACGCCCCATAGGTCTCTGGAGTGGGGTGGGGGCGACAATGGCACACCGCCCGCAAGGCCCAGCACCCGCTCAAAACCTAGCGTCTCCTGCAACCATTTGTTACAGTAGAAACAAGAACAATACAACGGGACGCAGTCCTGCACCCAATATTTAGAAAACAGAAGAAGGAGTAAACATTACGCATACAACACAAAAGAATACAGGCAATAGTTTGAGCATTGGGAGCTTGAACTGGTCATACAATGAAGCAAGCTAACCCACATAGTAACCACATTAATCATATGCAAATAGAAATTAATGGCACTAATCAGTATGTCGACGACGTTTCGATCCCAAGCTCATAATTATTAGGGATTATCATCAGGACTACAACAATAGATTTGCCTGGTATTTAACCCAAAAATGTCTGTTGGGATAAGAAACAGGGAAGGAAGAAAACAAGGGAACCTGTCAGGTACAGTTTTGGAAAACATTTACCAACATGTTGACAACATGAGCACCATTAAGTTGTGACTATCATGTGGGTTAATGTGGTTTTTTGGCAAAGATTACCATCCGATTGCACAGAACGCGGGAGAAAAGAGTTTTTCAAAGTATGAAACTGGCGGGTGTGATGTTGTACACGAATAAAATGCTGCATCGGTGTGGTTGCATGCGGCATTGTGTGATACAATTGTGTGATACAATTAGCGCGGGTGGTTATAACCGTGATGAAACCATGCTAATGTTTCGCTATTGAGCGTGAAATAATTGCGTGTGATTTGGTAATAGCGGCCGAATCAATTTAAAACGGGCGAGTGTTGCACAGTGAGTCAGCGCAAGGTTCGGGCGTGTAGAAGACTATTTGCAGAATGAACGGTGATTCCATTATCATACGGGCGGTGCTTACGTATGAATCTTTTAAAGCAAATCATGCATACCGAAAAGATTCTAAAACAACTGACAAACCTTAAGGACTGAAGTATGTATTCCTCAAGGAGGGAATAAATGGAGGGTTTACAAATTGAGTGAATAGGCGGAACTGTAAGAAAAGGAAAAGGTATTAACCCACGGGAGGATTGCACAGTGTGATTGTTCTCGTGACAATGAATGTGATAGGTTACCTTGCAAACTGTGTTTATGGAATTATGGTGCACTCAGGTTTAAGTCGGCCCCCATTAAAAAACAGTTGTAATATGGCAAATTTTGCTTTGGATGCTTTACAACATGAGCAACCACATTTGCAAGATAATTCTGTAATATAATTATACTTGACATGTTATACAGAGCACCAAGAAGGAATTTTATTTCCTAAATGTTAAGTCTCCTAGGACTCCAGTGATATATACTTTACCCAAAGTCCACAAGAACGCCAATACTCCCCCAGGCCGGCCCATAGTGTCCGCATGCGGTTCAGTTGTGGAACCCCTAGGTTCATACGTAGATTTCTTTATTAAAGATTTTGTTATTTGGGGGCAAAAATCCTACCCCAAGACCACATTCAGCAAGGTGTTGCTTTTAACACTATTTCTTAGTTCCAAATGCATACTTGTGTTAATTTTGGACTCAAGGGGAAATTATTGTGCTGAGAAGTAGCGCTAAATGCAGAGTTTTTTTCTCGCATAATTCAAGTGTAATCTTGCATAAATCTTAGGTAATTCCGGGAGATTAAGTTACACAGAGTTACTTAAGGATCGCCTATCCCTAGTAAAATCCGCCTAGTACACAGGACACGGAGATCCGGCAGTGCCGCAGGTATATTCTTTATTTCTAGCTGCTATTTCTTCCAAAATGGTCTACTTCTGGGAGAGGTACTCTGTGCCCATGTCCAGTTGTCCACTTGCCTCTCCTTGTGTGTCCTGTTCCATGCACCACTTCCCTTCCTCACCCAGTGCCCAGCCAGCAGTGGTGTCCATTGGACCATTGGGTCCTCTTCCCAAAGCCACCTGACACAATTCTCTAAGGGAAAGCAGACACAGTTGTAAATGAGTTTCCACCTCATTAAAGAGTCAGTAACTTTTCAAAGGTTTGTGGACACAATTGCAGTGACAAACCATTGATACATTTCATTGTGAATCACAAATAGAAGCGGCTCCCTCTTCATGCCCCCTCATTGAGATTCAGAAGGAGTCATAAAACCCCTTTTGTGATTCTGAAAGAAAGTTATGTAAAAAAACATTATGCAGTCAGAAACCATGTCATTTTGCGATTTGCAGGTTATGTGACAACAAACAGTTTTTTAACATCTGCCCCACATTTTGGGTATTTGTTATCATCACTTTCTTACCTTCTCTCCTTTTCTACTAGCTAGCTTTTATGAAAGCAATAACTATAGTTCTTTCCTCTGCCATGAGTACATGTGACTTTATAATATATCTAGCTACTGAGGGACATTACATTTGATTATTTATTTTGCCCTTACTCATGGGTGATCTTTGCCAGCACCCAGTATGGCACATATACAGTTTCAGTTTCCCTCTCAATAATGTGAATGCTTTTGTATATATTCTCACACTATATGGAGTGAACCAATGTACTTAGGTCTACATTCTCTCTACAGAGCTCTAGCATACCAGGGGATTATGTCTGCATCATAGTAAAAACAAAAAATAGATAATAATAGTAAAGTAAACATGGCCGGGGTGGTGCATCCACTGAAATACCAGGTGTGCATAACATTAGAGGTAGTAAGTAGCTGATCCATGTAACATGGTAGGGCACTGAAGAAACTCATAAAACTAAAAGTATAAAGAATCAAAATGTTAAGTTACATTTATTATCTCGCTCTTATGATCACAAAAGGCTACAGCAAATACAGCGAAACTAGCAAAAAGTGACATACCTTTAACAGCTATTTCTAGGTCACATTTAATATCTCGCTCTTACTTAGCGGTGGTGTTAACACACCAGTGATCACAAAAGGCAACATTAAATACAACAAAACTAGCAAAAAAATAACAGCTATTTCAATAGCTTGAAAAGCCAGTCCATGGGAAGCTTGTTATGGAGACACTGCCAGTAAGTTACCCATGAGGGCGGAATGTTGAAGTTCCAGATTTAGCCTTAGCTGTTGATCTGACAGAAATGCGGATCTTAAAGCTTGTTTTAAAAGGCAGGTCTTCAGTAGGTTCTAGAATTCCTGCTCGCTATCGCTACCAGAGCCTTCTTTGGGGTCCTAAGGAAACAAGAGGTGGTGCTGGATTTGAATAACCTCTCCGCATTAAAGTTAGGTCCAGAGAAGACAGAGAAGAAGGGGGTATCAAGAATAAGGCCCCTCTCCCCAGTCAGGGGCCTTTTTTAGGTAACAGAAGCTCCAGACTCTTGGTATCACTGATACATAGCCAGATGAGAGCAATTGATGTGTGTTAGACAAGAAGGACCCACCTTACTCGTCGGGCGATTGTGGTAAATATGGAGGGATTAAAAAAGGAGGGGTTGCATTATCATTTCAAGGCACCTCAGTCAGATTCTCTAGAAAATTCAGACTTGGAAAACCTTTCAGAATTATGTAGTGGTCTGTTCAGGAGGACCAAATCAGTTGGTGGAGAATTGTATAGACCAGTGGGGAATTCACTAAGCATCCATGAAGTCGAACATGGCATGTCAGAACGCCTGACAAGTAAGAGCAATAGGGTAATCACAGTGGAAGATTTTAATGTGTGGGGTGATCAAAGGAAGGACATCATGATCAGGAGGGTGAAAGAGGTCATCAAGAGCTTAAGTTACATACAACATGTTTATGGGCCATCCTTCAGGCCATCGGTTGGACTGCATGATCTCTGGTGGAATAGGCCACGTAAAAATATAGTCATTTCTCTAATCCTAGATTGATTGTTCAATTGGTGGAGGGGCTTTACAAGGAGACCTATCTAAGCACTTGCCTTAGAAAAGCAAAAAGGAAAAGAAGTGACTGGTGGATTGATCCAATTCAGGTCAGCACTGATAATGTTTGAGGTTGCATTACAGACTGTCGATTATTTGACCACCAAGCCACCCCACACAGAGTCAAGCCATTATGTAACTTAGACTAGTTTCTGCCCCAGTAGGAACAGTCAGTCCAAACTGCCAGGCTAGGTCCCCTCTGGACAGAAATACAAGCAACCCAGAGTGGTTTCTGTCTATTTGGGCCTCTTTCGTGAGGAGAGTCCAGTGGCAATATGGCTCACAGAGCATCACCTGGCAGTAAGTGGTTTACCGCTGAGCTCAGCACACTCAAACTCAGTCTCCGCCAGGCAGAGAGACACTGGCGCCGGGATTATTCCCTTGAATCTAAAGAGATTTTCTCGTTTCGGTTGAAGGAGTACAAGAAAGCAATTACTGCGGCCAAATCATGCTATTTCTCAAGCAAAATCTTGAAGTCCTCCAATAAATCCAAAGATATTTTTTCCATAGTGGATGAACTATCTAACCCGGAAAGAGTCGCCCTAGCCCCCCTCCCTTCCCAATCCCTCTGCGACTCCCTTAACCAATTTTTTTTTGAGAAAATCATCAAAATCAAAACCAGCATCTCCATTTCTTCACCTGCTCCCACACCTTCTTGTGTTCCTAGTCATTCTTACACTCACACTCTTACTCACATCCCTCTCATCTCAAAGGATAACTTTTCGTCACTCCTACACAAAGTCTCCTCTGGTTCTCCCAGCGATTGTTGCCCCCCCCTCGGTCCTCCGAGAAGCCTTTACCTCTTGTCCAGACCCCCCCCTTGCTCTTTTGAACAACTCTTTGACCATAGGGGAGGTTCCTGGACCCTTCAAACAGGCCGAGGTGGTTGCCATTCTAAAGAAACCCTTGGCAGACCCTTCCATCATGAGCAACTATCGCCCAATTTCCCTTCTCCCTTTTCTCAGCAAAGTCTTAGAGTCGCACGTCACTCAGATTTTCAGTTCGTTTGTGGAAGACTCTAGTGTACTGGACCCCCAGCAGGCTGGATTCAGACCCGCGCATTCAACAGAAGCTGTCATTCTGTCTGTCATGGAGGAATTGCGCAGGGGAGCGGACGCTAACATCTGCCAGGCCTTGGTCCTCCTGGACCTGTCGGCCGCCTTTGACACGGTCGACCATGATATTTTGGTCGACCGTGTCAGGGAGGCCGGCATCCAGGGTACCGCCCTGGCCTGGGTCCGCTCCTTTCTGACCCAACGCCATCAAGCTGTCAGACTATCCCAGTTCTCTGCTTCCCAGGTCAAACTTACCTGTGGTGTCCCACAAGGTTCTTCCCTAGCCCCCCTCCTTTTTAATTTGTATCTTTCCCCACTCATCCGTGCCCTCCGACAGTTCAATGTCACAGCGTTTAACTACGCTGATGACATACAACTCATTTTCAACATTGATTCCTCTGCTGATTTCATTTCCACTTTCCAAAATACCCTCTGCTTTATCAGCAATTGGATGAGCTCAAACCATCTGAAGCTCAACCCCGACAAGACCGAGCTGGTTCTTGTCGGGGGCTCTTCCAACCCTTGGGACTCCTCCTTCTGGCCGGTCAGCCTCGGCAGTCCACCCCGCCCTGCCAACTGTGCCAAAAGTCTGGGAGTCGTCATCAGCAGCGACCTCTCTATGACGCCCCAGATTAGCGCGGTAGTCTCCTCCAGCCATTTTCAATTAAGGAAAATTAGGAAAATCTCCCGGCTACTTACTTCCGAGGCCCTTACCCTGGCCCTGCTTGCGCTAGTAATATCGAGGCTCGACTACGCCAACGCGCTCTATGTTGGCATCCCAGCTTACCAACTTAAGCGGCTTCAGCTGATCCAGAATCAGGCTGCCCGCCTGATTCACTTTCTCCCAAGAGATCAACACGTCCGCCCCCTCCTAAAAAGCCTTCATTGGCTCCCGGTAGCCGCCCGTTGCAAGTTCAAGCTGGGCTGCATCATTTTCAAATCCCTTGCCGGGCAGGGCCCCCTCTTCATTTCTTCCCTCCTTCAACCCTATGTTCCCCCTCGCACTCTCCGGTCTTCCCAACTGGCCCTGTTATCCACTCCCAGATACAAGAGGAAGAAACACGGCGGGCTTAAGTTCTCCTTCCTGGCCCCCACTTTTTGGAATTCCCTCCCTCTGCCTCTCAGACTGTCTACTCCGTACCCCAAATTTAGATCTTCTCTTAAAACTTTTCTTTTTACTGAATCCTACCAATAAACGTCCTCTGTTGCTTCCTCATCTGCTCTCTTCATTACGGCGCCAAGAAACCTAATGGTGTTAGTTGCGCCTTACAAATTTGTTTAACATAACATAACATAACAGTAAGAAAGCTCCGCAAAAGGTTTGAAAGCTGATGGAGTAAATCTGAGGCAGAGCCAAACAAAATACCCTAGAGGCTCTTTAGGGCATAAAAGCTTCTATAATAACATCATTGATGAGGCATGATATAACTATGCAGCCCTATTTAATGTCATTAAAGGGTAAACAGCACCAGTTTGCTTGCAAGGAACTCCATCCATTTTGCTTATGTTGGTGGAGAAGCTCTCTAAGTACTTTGGGCAGAAGCATATTGACCGTAGCTCTTTTTTTGAGATGGCATAGGGAACTCAGGTATTCCCTGATTTGGTCAGTAGGATCCCTGTGAGATGCTATCAGATAGGGAGCCGATTACAGAAGAACAAACTGCACAGGTGCGCAGAAAACGGCACTGCTCCTTATCCTTGCCCCACACCACTCTTGATATCCTTAACTGAGGTGGTGACACCATTCTTGACCAAGATCATCAATCACAGCTTAGGCAGAGGGTAGTCCCATCAATACTGAAGAAGGGGTGGTGGCTCAATTTATTTTTAATTGTATGTTCCCTGCGGGTTATGTAATATAATGTAAATAACACCTGTATAGTGCACCACTACCCATATGGTGCCCTGGCACTACAAGTAGGACTAATTTACTGAGGGAGGGTTCTCTGTTAACAGAGTATTACAGGAGAGTGTAGAGCCAGGGCACCTTATATGTCACAGGCTATTTGACCATCTCTTACTCTTGGCTATGTTGGCCACCTTAGATATGGTAGATCTTGCCTTGCTTCTTCATAGGCTGAGGAAATGAATATGATGGAAAGCTAAGGTTGGGGTATGGTTTTGTTTGTTGTTAGTTAATGGAGGTCAGGGTCTCAGTATGGGCAGCAGCTTCACTTCCCCAAGAGAAATGGTTGTTCATGGCTTCTCCTTATCTGTACCACTTTTTAACATCCATATGTTACTGCTGGAAAAGGTGTTAAGGACAGTGGCGTAGGAAGGGGGCAAAAGGCACGAGTTTTGAGGGCGGCGGCAAGAATCTCTGCCAGCACCCCCTCTCTTCAGAGTGGCGTGCAGCGGCAAAAGCCAGGGACCGCCAAGGGCGGCAGAGTGCCTAGCTATGCGCCTGGTTAAGAAATCAGTGTAAATAACTGCTTCTTTAAATACACAACACATTTCAATTAATGCTATAATAAGTGGTTCAGGGAGGTGTTTGATGCAATGCTTGGCAGTCCTGAAGATCATTCTGCGTCTGTTAGCTGCTTTATTGATGCCGTTGGTATAGAACTTGGCTTCAGTTGATGTGATGAGTTGTGTGTGTGTTGGGAGCATGAGGTCCTTGACGTTCTGTGATTCCTCTGTTTTCTTTCCTGACTGCTGATTGAAAGTTTGTTGTCAGCCAGGTCTTTGGAATACCAAGGTGCTGAGGGATTCCTTTTGCAATTGTGGATTTTATTTGGAGCATTTTTGTTCACGCTCTCTCTCCAGATATTTGTGAAACAATCCTTCTTCTCCTCTTGGACCCATCCATTGGTGCTGCATCACCCAATGGTCATCGTTCAAACCCACCTCCTATGCGGATAATGTCCTACCCTCACCCATCATCAAACTCCTCACAAGAGAAGCTCTCTCACCTACGCCTAGCATTGTTGGAGCAAACCTCACAAACAACATCTTCCTTAAAGCTCTGAGGACAGGCCAGATACTCCACTTCTTGATCATACTGCAGAACAGAAACAGCGACATTATAAACTGTGGACCACGTTCCTCCAATCACTGATAAATATGACCCCTGACTGGTAATACTTTTTCACCTATTAGGCACATGGGATACAGTTGATTAGCCCACTGTCATCTTAACCTTGAGACCTTGAATTGGATACATCAGTGTCACTTCCAATAATATAGCTTGGCCCTGGGTTTGTGACTTTCAGGCTTTTGTTGATTTTGAGTTGACAACATTATGTGCATCTATGATAAGACTTTTTTAAATCAATGAGAGTGTTGCCAATGATTGCTCAAGGACCATCAGTTTTTTGTTGGTTAAATTTAAAATCGAAGCCAGAGCTAAATGCATAGAAGACATCATTGCCAAAATTGGAGCTTTGGCTGTAGGAGGTTGGAGAGAAATTTCTCCTAAATGAGATGTTGATGCCCTACATTCCAAGACAGAGGCATATTTAAGTAGTATGTGGTGGGCTTTTCTTCTTCAAACCTTTGGGAAACCTGCTCAAGAGAAGAGGCGTGGAATGGGAAACTGCTATTAGACACCAGCATGTTATCGGTCACCTCGTTGGTCATCAAGCTACCATGTTTTCACAAACAATTCCACAGATCAGTTTAGGTCATGGCAGCATGAATGCTCTTGGCATACAGATGTAAAGTTACCTGAATTCACATTTGCTGACTGGCAAGCAAACAAACTTGGCCAAAATGACACTTAACAGAGTGGAATCATATACAAAGGTACCAATCCAATATGGTGGATATAAGTATATATTAGTTTATGTCTGTGTTTTTTACAATGCTAGGAGTGATGATATAATAATTTTAGAGCACTGATCATCACTATTTCGACAGTGTCACACTAGAACACGGGGATTCCAGTGTCAGAACTGTTCATTGAGATTTAAGGACCATAGAAATAGAAGAAGTTAGCTTAACAAAATTAATAAAATGACATGCAAGCAATTTACAATAAGGTATATTGTGCCTATCTGACAAACAAAGTACTGGTACTGCCTCTCTTGCATGTATGAAATGACTCAGGTAGCTCTTCCACTCATATATTTCATCTGACAGGGAAGTCAGGGAATCCATTACTATAAACTTTATGTCAAATGCGATAAAGGAAATAGGCACACATAGCATATTGGGGAACACAGATTGGAAAGTTAAGCTGCAGGGTCCTTGTTAATGTTAAAAAAACAAGGGTGGTAAAGAGAAGATTGCAGCGGTTTCAAAAAACACTCATTATTATAGTAGTTCCTGGTACTCTAGGGAACCACTTTGTGTGTAGATGTGCTCCTTGTGAAAGGGTGTAATGCCGTCACGTGCAGTGGAGGTAGCCAATTGCTACAGTTAGTTGACCCTTTTACTCAGACTGGATACTGTGACGAGCGTAAGTAAAATGTGAATGAAATAATAACAGAGCAACGGAAGAAGAGGGCTACATAAAAGCTTCAATAACAATATTATACACAAAATGTTAGTGAAATCAAAAGGCCTTGGCTAATCCCGGACAAAAAGATCCTAAAAAAGTTAATAGGTCATATTCAGAAAACTTTAAGCACAGAAAATGTTTTCAAACTATGGCTTCTGAGGCACAACCTGATTCACACAACTATGATCACAAGAGAAGAATTTCCACAATAAATGCAGATTTTTCCACCGTTGCAAGCGACAGACACGTCTAGGGTACCCTATGGGAGGGGCTGGGACAATTTAGAGAACTATAAAGCAAATGAGGTTAACACCCAAAGAGCCAAATATTTCTGGGTGGCCACAGACAACTATAATGACTTTCCCAGCCAAACCTGCACCTCTAAGTTTACACCTGAATGAACCAGACTTAAGGGGGCAAAATATGTGGGGTAGTGCGCCACTTCCCACTGTGCATGGGGTAAGGGGAGGCTACCTGGAAAAGTCTTTTGCACAAGAAGAAAATAGACAAATAGATTTATAAAATATCTCATCTTCCTGTTTCTAGTCGTGTTTTTTTAGGTCTCGCCTAGCGACGCACCGCAGCTGCTCGCTTAGCGAGACTATTGTCATCGATTTTTGTTCGGAAGGGGAACAGGAGATGTGCACGTGCCCAGACAGGCGATGTGCATGTGTACAATCCTGGCATTTGAGCACAACGCGCACATGGCGCGCTTTCACTTTCCCTCCCTCCCCCCGTCGGCTCCAGATTATCTCGGAAGCTGCAAAGAAAAAAACTTGAGTGGGTGAGTTTGACATTTATGGACTTTGTACGTTTTGAGAACTCAGTGGGTAGTATCAGATTTTACCAGTGGCATCTTCTTTAGTGAATCATGTTACCTTGGCGCACCGACATCACCTCTATAGTTAATGTGTCTTTAATATATTCTTCAGGGAAATTGTTCCTGCGCCAAGCGTGTATTTCAGCTCCACTGTACATTTCTGAGGCCTGGCTGTTGAAACATGTCCATGGAACGAGTTTAGAAGCAGGGTTCAAGTTCCCACGTGTTGGGCAAACGTAAAGAGCACTTGAACTGCATTTGGAATTCACAGTTTAGCTTCGCCTGGCATGCACTGTAAAACTAGCAGTGTACACGCGCACCCCTGAAAGGTTTGTGGACAGTTTTAGGGAGCACATGGTGTTAATTGATTTCAACAGCATACGCACTGATTTTCACAGGGCTGTAACTACCATATTGGCAGCAGGTGGAGTGGCACCGGGGCACACTGAACCCTTGTTATTGGTTAATTTCTGAATGTAAACAGCGGCCAAGGGGCCCATTTGCCTCCTTGCACTTGATACATTGGCTATGTCACTGACGACACAACCGAGTTAGAACTCCTATTTCATGGTCATCCCACAGAATACTAAGCTTGAGACCACACCATTGACCTACCTGTCAGTCATAGTGTTACTTGTGTGGTAACTTTTGTAATTATTTCTGTGCTGTGTATTAAGTCATTTGTTGCACGAGTCCCGAAGCAAGCAGAAAAGTATGATGACCAGAATGTTGGTGTTAGAAAACAGGCATGCAAACATTGCTCGTAACACCCCCACATCTTTTAAATCAAAACACTTGAAAAATGAATAAAACCAGTTCATACTTCTGCAGCTGAAGGTGCATCTAAGAAAATAGGTAGACACATTGGTGTTCAGACAATGCTCCAGTGACAATGGACAGACCTCATCCCTGCTGCTATCATCTTTATTTAAGTGTCATTGCCTTCTGTTGAGCTCATTAACAGCTGTTAAATGCTCCCTGTGCCTTTGTGGACCAAGCTGAAGGCTGGGCTGTGAAATGATGAAACGGGCAATTAACAGGTATAACTGACCTTGGAATTATTGACCAGGGAAGGCTCTGACTCCAAGCATTTGAAGCTCCCATCACAGTGCAAGTCTCAGTCATGAAGTAAGTTAAAACAGATTGTGTGTTGCCGCTACCTTTCAATAGGCCAGGCCACCTGCAGCGAGAGAGCTAGCCCCACAAAAATCCACACCCCTGCATAAGTCGCAGTCCCAGACACTGCATTTAATTACTTCACAGCATCCCAGCTTTACTCCGAGCCCCAGGACAGCAGTGCATCAGAGAGACCTACGCCCGGCCTCTGATTCTAGAAGGCATTGCCGTGTTTGTTTATTGGCTCTCTTCTCTGTCATACCCATAATGCAACTCTTCTCAGGCTGGCCGTCATTTTGTTTCTGCACACTCACAATATCTGCCCACCAGGGATCACTATGTACCATGTCGAACATAATTCATATTCTTTCACTCGCATTTTTACCATCGTTTTACTTGCAGAGCGCTGGTCTTTAAAACACACAACATAACCTGTGGCAATTCCCAGTTTAGTCTTCTATTTGACCTTGCTAATTTTCACGCAAATTCCTTCTAAAATCTTTTGGCAACATGAGGTGAAAGGGAGCACATTGGTTGCTCCCTGCAAATACTTAACCTGCCACTAACAATAAACATTTGCTATTGGCATTGTAAATGACTATGGGGCATATTACCAACAACTAGCGATAATTATCCCTATTTTGGCTTAGCGGCAATATTTTTATCGCCGAGCTGCGGCGATTTTTATCGCTTAGGAGCCTTGCTATTATCAAGGTTTAATCTCCTAAGCGATAAAAATCGTCCGAAATGCATGAATATCGCTGAAATGTCCGCGATATTCATGCATTACCGAGCTAATGCTCTTAGCCATGTTATCCACCTCCCATTGGATAACATGGCTAAGAACTGCTCAGGGCAGGTGTTAGCTTTTGGAGATTCGCGCTTAGCGCGAATATCTCCAAAAGTTGGTAATAGGAGATAGTGATGTTAGCGACTATTTCCAGTCGCTAACATCTTGGCACGCCCACTTTGCATGTCATTAGTGATAAATTTCACTGACATGCAAAGCGGGGCCCAGGATGGTCGCTATCTCCTACTAGCTGTCGCTAACTGGTGTTAGCGACAGCTAGGTAATAGGGAGATCATTTTATCTCCGCTTTCTTGGCTTTTCACAAAAAAGCGGAGATAAACCCCCTTGATAATATGCCCCTATGTCTTTTATTTATCTGTTTTAAAAACAGCACATGAATAAAAGGCATTGTCATTTACAATGCCAATAGCTCAAGCTCGTAAATGCGAGACCTATTGCAATTGCAAATGCTTGTTTCATTAGTGCAGCGAATGCACATATGTGCTTTCCCTTCCCTTCATGGAAAGGGGATTTGTTTTAGCCCTGTGCAGGACGAACTTTGTGAATGCTCACAAACTGAATTATTTCATGTGTTCACAAATTCACAGGGCTGAGCGAGATGCGCCTGCTGGGTACCATTTTGTGAAATCCCCCCCCAGCATAAATCAAACCTTTTTCAGCTGTAGACACTCCTGCCATACGCGAAAAGGTTCTGTCACACGAGTTCTTACCCGTAAATCTCAGCGGGTGCCTATATGCCTGCATCTGGTGGTTTATGACTTCAAAAAAACAAGACTTGGTCCCAACAAGTCTCCTCAGTTCCAATATTTCTATCCAAAATCGCCGCGTTTGGGAATTACTGTGAGCTAGGAAACCACATTCTAGCTCGGGGACAAGAGCTGTAAATAAAGCTGAACCGAGGTTTGTCTGATTTATGGCCCCGCTAGTTCCAGCTGTCAGAGGGTTGTGAGTTCCCAGAACCGCCTGCCACTGGGCTGCAGGCCCAGCCTCTGGCCTCAGCCACTGAGCTCCACAAAACGCGAGTGCCGCCTCTGCTGCTGGCCCCTGGCGTTTCTTACTCGTCCACCAACACCCATCACACCCATCCGAAAGCAAGTAGCATGAGAAATGAGGCTGCGGATGCGAACAATAAAGGCAAGCGTGGCTAGCGTGCACGACAAGTTACGATCACTCACCCTGCAAGGTTTCTCTTTAGGTCTGGCATTAACAAAGACCTCTTGGTTTGAAGAGCATTTTTTATTTCGTTATATCATGTCTTATCAATGATGTCATATGTGAGGTCATAGCACAGGGTGCAAGCTACAGTTAACTCTGAAAACTAAATATAACTGGTGTATTTCATATTTTGCTTTGTTTCTTATACATTAATTTTCTCCTTACTTCAGTGCCTAACTATGTCACCTTAACCTATTTATATATATATGCGTTTGTGAAGATAGATAGACGGACTGACGGACGGATGGAAGTATGGATGGATGGATGGATGGATGGATGGGTGGGTGGGTGGATGGATAGATAGATTTCAGCCAGTGGTTGTTGGTGGGGCCCACTAGTACTCCTTTTTGGGGAACTGCACATATTTTTTCCAATCAGACATTTCCTGACATCCTGCCTCAAAGTAGTTCCTATCACTACCAGAGACTGCTTTGTCAAACTGGAATATTGATAGGGGGGTTGACCCAGTTAAAGTTACAGGGACCTGGGTTAGTAAGCGTGTAAAGCGAAGGGGTCCCAGTAACAGGGAGACATTAACCAAACAAATAGAAATAAGTCAAATCAACAAAGCTTCAATCCACATTGTTTTAATTCACAATGGGACGTTATATTGAACATACACAAATTACACAATAATCAAGCATTGGTTAATTACAGTGCCCCAAAGGGTAGAAGCGGCGGTGCTTCAAAGGCTGCGTCGTTCACGGAACGACGCAGCCTTTGAAGCACCGCCGCCCGACTGCCAATGAACACGATCTTTGCCGGACGTGTCCTGGCTACGGCGTTCTGATTTTGTCGATGGTAATAACGGACCCCCCTAGACCAGTGGAATCACTATGAACAGCGTTTGGGCTACATCTTGATCTTTTCCTTTCAATTGGCATCGAACCCACGCTTAATCGGGTCCTGTGTGTACCACGTGTGTGGTTACGTGTCCCCTACCCTCCAGTCCTGATGAAGACCCTACAGCAAGATTATAATAATATCTGCGCCTACGAGGGTCGAAACGTCGACATCTGATTGCCTTTCATTATCAACTCCACACCCTATTGGTTTCATTCATTGAACTTTTGTGTATGATCTGTGTCTAAAATAATATACATGAACCTGTTGGTCCTGTTTTTGGTACAGAATTTGTAACTGTGCGAAACAAGCCTCAATTGTTGATTTTACCGTCACCTAAGAATCTTCTTTCTTTTCCTCACCAACTCCCATCACTATCACATTACCCTCCCCGCTTCTACCCTTTGGGGCACTGTAATTAACCAATGCTTGATTATTGTGTAATTTGTGTATGTTCAATATAACGTCCCATTGTGAATTAAAACAATGTGGATTGAAGCTTTGTTGATTTGACTTATTTCTATTTGTTTGGTTAATGTCTCCCTGTTACTGGGACCCCTTCGCTTTACACGCTTTGTCAAACTGGGCTTTGAAAGGCCCAAAAATATTTTTGCTTTTAGTCAATGTTTATTTTTGGGAAGGGCCTGGAAGCTTCTCAAAAATAAAGTTATACAAAAACAATGACAAAACAAGACAAGCGTTGACAAAGACAAAAGGCGGGCAGCCAATGCCAGACCTTTTCCCTTTTACAATGCTTGTTTTAGATTTTGTATGAAAAAGATGCAACTAAATAAGACCTCACTGACTTTCGAGATCAAAGCTATTCTATTCATTAAATTGTGCTGCTCTGCAGGAACCAAAGCAACATACTGTCATGCAGCTTGAGTGGATTTCAGGTTAACACTTTAAAGTATGTTAAAGTAAGCAAAGGAGGAACAAGCTGTGTATTTTATGTGCATTTGAGAACACTAGGGAGTTTCCCTATTTCCGATTTACCTCAATAGGAAGTTAATAATGCACATGATCATATCACCAAGAATGGAACGTGGATCTCCTGCTGTAGTTTTTCATTTAATACGTTAATGCATTCTGGGAGTTGTAGTCCTGAATCACTTTAGTTGCTTGAATACAGTATGCGCAACTATAAACAATGATTTCTAAAATAACAGCCCATGAAAGAATTGTTGTGTAATTGACGGCATAGAGTCCTCTGGTGATCTGATGCAAACAAAATCACCCTATGCTGCAGTAACTCTGCAGGCAAGTTAAAAGAGCTAAAAGGTTTTCAAGGCTTTTGTGGGTACACGTTGCTTCTGATACTGAGGGAGCAAATGTTCGAAATCCTATATTGATAACACAATTTGTGATTCACAAAATCACAGGCTTTGTCAGACGAAAGGGGCTAATCTCAATATGCCAAAGACTCCCTGCGATTAAGAAATTATTTTTTAAGATGCAAAATACCTTTTTACAACTGATTGTGATTCAGTAAGAGGAACCTCTCTTCCTACTAAACATCAATAGAATTTCTCAATGGTTCACGACCACAATATTAGTCTTTCACCATTATGCCCGACGTGGGTCCCTTGCTCACTGCACCACTGGATTCAAGCTAGCCTGGCTGAAGAAGGGTGACATACCCTGAAACCGGTCCCAGGATGCTTGTTTCCGGTCCAGGGAGGACCTGGCCTGGCAGTTCGGCCTGGACTGTTCCCATGGGGCACAGGGTCAAGGCTGATTTGCATATGGTTGGGTCCAAACTGGGGTGGTGTAGTGAGCGAAAAAATGATGGATTAAACCCAGATCTTTTGATTGGGGAGAATGTTTGCATTTTCAGCAATCCGTCCATCATTTGTTTGCTGTACACTTTTCGCCCTAAGTGGGACGGGTATGCCCATACTTGGGTCCCTTACTCACTGTGCCACTGGATTCAAGCTAGCCTGGCTGAAGACGGCTGACATACCCTGAAACCGGTCCCAGGATGCTTGTTTCCAGTCCAGGGAGGTCCTGGCCTGGCAGTTCAGTCTGGACTGTTCCCTTGAGGCACAGGGTCAAGACTGATTTGCATATGGCTGGGTCCAAACTGGGGTGGTGTAGTGAGCTAAAAAACTATGGATTTTGATTGTTGATCTTTGAGGGAGAATGTTTGCATTGTCAGCATTCCGTTCATCATTTGTTTGTTGTAATACTTCCCTGGAGCAGAACATCTTTGCCATGCTTTTGATTGGATGATTTGTAGCCGTCAACAGCGCCACATCAGAGAACTACGTTTCCTCTTTTCTTCTAGTACTTCATGGGGAAGGACATCATGATCAGGAGGGTGAAAGAGGTCATCAAGAGCTTAAGTTACATACAACATGTTTATGGGCCATCCTTCAGGCCATCGGTTGGACTGCATGATCTCTGGTGGAATAGGCCACGTAAAAATATAGTCATTTCTCTAATCCTAGATTGATTGTTCAATTGGTGGAGGGGCTTTACAAGGAGACCTATCTAAGCACTTGCCTTAGAAAAGCAAAAAGGAAAAGAAGTGACTGGTGGATTGATCCAATTCAGGTCAGCACTGATAATGTTTGAGGTTGCATTACAGACTGTCGATTATTTGACCACCAAGCCACCCCACACAGAGTCAAGCCATTATGTAACTTAGACTAGTTTCTGCCCCAGTAGGAACAGTCAGTCCAAACTGCCAGGCTAGGTCCCCTCTGGACAGAAATACAAGCAACCCAGAGTGGTTTCTGTCTATTTGGGCCTCTTTCGTGAGGAGAGTCCAGTGGCAATATGGCTCACAGAGCATCACCTGGCAGTAAGTGGTTTACCGCTGAGCTCAGCACACTCAAACTCAGTCTCCGCCAGGCAGAGAGACACTGGCGCCGGGATTATTCCCTTGAATCTAAAGAGATTTTCTCGTTTCGGTTGAAGGAGTACAAGAAAGCAATTACTGCGGCCAAATCATGCTATTTCTCAAGCAAAATCTTGAAGTCCTCCAATAAATCCAAAGATATTTTTTCCATAGTGGATGAACTATCTAACCCGGAAAGAGTCGCCCTAGCCCCCCTCCCTTCCCAATCCCTCTGCGACTCCCTTAACCAATTTTTTTTTGAGAAAATCATCAAAATCAAAACCAGCATCTCCATTTCTTCACCTGCTCCCACACCTTCTTGTGTTCCTAGTCATTCTTACACTCACACTCTTACTCACATCCCTCTCATCTCAAAGGATAACTTTTCGTCACTCCTACACAAAGTCTCCTCTGGTTCTCCCAGCGATTGTTGCCCCCCCCTCGGTCCTCCGAGAAGCCTTTACCTCTTGTCCAGACCCCCCCCTTGCTCTTTTGAACAACTCTTTGACCATAGGGGAGGTTCCTGGACCCTTCAAACAGGCCGAGGTGGTTGCCATTCTAAAGAAACCCTTGGCAGACCCTTCCATCATGAGCAACTATCGCCCAATTTCCCTTCTCCCTTTTCTCAGCAAAGTCTTAGAGTCGCACGTCACTCAGATTTTCAGTTCGTTTGTGGAAGACTCTAGTGTACTGGACCCCCAGCAGGCTGGATTCAGACCCGCGCATTCAACAGAAGCTGTCATTCTGTCTGTCATGGAGGAATTGCGCAGGGGAGCGGACGCTAACATCTGCCAGGCCTTGGTCCTCCTGGACCTGTCGGCCGCCTTTGACACGGTCGACCATGATATTTTGGTCGACCGTGTCAGGGAGGCCGGCATCCAGGGTACCGCCCTGGCCTGGGTCCGCTCCTTTCTGACCCAACGCCATCAAGCTGTCAGACTATCCCAGTTCTCTGCTTCCCAGGTCAAACTTACCTGTGGTGTCCCACAAGGTTCTTCCCTAGCCCCCCTCCTTTTTAATTTGTATCTTTCCCCACTCATCCGTGCCCTCCGACAGTTCAATGTCACAGCGTTTAACTACGCTGATGACATACAACTCATTTTCAACATTGATTCCTCTGCTGATTTCATTTCCACTTTCCAAAATACCCTCTGCTTTATCAGCAATTGGATGAGCTCAAACCATCTGAAGCTCAACCCCGACAAGACCGAGCTGGTTCTTGTCGGGGGCTCTTCCAACCCTTGGGACTCCTCCTTCTGGCCGGTCAGCCTCGGCAGTCCACCCCGCCCTGCCAACTGTGCCAAAAGTCTGGGAGTCGTCATCAGCAGCGACCTCTCTATGACGCCCCAGATTAGCGCGGTAGTCTCCTCCAGCCATTTTCAATTAAGGAAAATTAGGAAAATCTCCCGGCTACTTACTTCCGAGGCCCTTACCCTGGCCCTGCTTGCGCTAGTAATATCGAGGCTCGACTACGCCAACGCGCTCTATGTTGGCATCCCAGCTTACCAACTTAAGCGGCTTCAGCTGATCCAGAATCAGGCTGCCCGCCTGATTCACTTTCTCCCAAGAGATCAACACGTCCGCCCCCTCCTAAAAAGCCTTCATTGGCTCCCGGTAGCCGCCCGTTGCAAGTTCAAGCTGGGCTGCATCATTTTCAAATCCCTTGCCGGGCAGGGCCCCCTCTTCATTTCTTCCCTCCTTCAACCCTATGTTCCCCCTCGCACTCTCCGGTCTTCCCAACTGGCCCTGTTATCCACTCCCAGATACAAGAGGAAGAAACACGGCGGGCTTAAGTTCTCCTTCCTGGCCCCCACTTTTTGGAATTCCCTCCCTCTGCCTCTCAGACTGTCTACTCCGTACCCCAAATTTAGATCTTCTCTTAAAACTTTTCTTTTTACTGAATCCTACCAATAAACGTCCTCTGTTGCTTCCTCATCTGCTCTCTTCATTACGGCGCCAAGAAACCTAATGGTGTTAGTTGCGCCTTACAAATTTGTTTAACATAACATAACATAACAGTAAGAAAGCTCCGCAAAAGGTTTGAAAGCTGATGGAGTAAATCTGAGGCAGAGCCAAACAAAATACCCTAGAGGCTCTTTAGGGCATAAAAGCTTCTATAATAACATCATTGATGAGGCATGATATAACTATGCAGCCCTATTTAATGTCATTAAAGGGTAAACAGCACCAGTTTGCTTGCAAGGAACTCCATCCATTTTGCTTATGTTGGTGGAGAAGCTCTCTAAGTACTTTGGGCAGAAGCATATTGACCGTAGCTCTTTTTTTGAGATGGCATAGGGAACTCAGGTATTCCCTGATTTGGTCAGTAGGATCCCTGTGAGATGCTATCAGATAGGGAGCCGATTACAGAAGAACAAACTGCACAGGTGCGCAGAAAACGGCACTGCTCCTTATCCTTGCCCCACACCACTCTTGATATCCTTAACTGAGGTGGTGACACCATTCTTGACCAAGATCATCAATCACAGCTTAGGCAGAGGGTAGTCCCATCAATACTGAAGAAGGGGTGGTGGCTCAATTTATTTTTAATTGTATGTTCCCTGCGGGTTATGTAATATAATGTAAATAACACCTGTATAGTGCACCACTACCCATATGGTGCCCTGGCACTACAAGTAGGACTAATTTACTGAGGGAGGGTTCTCTGTTAACAGAGTATTACAGGAGAGTGTAGAGCCAGGGCACCTTATATGTCACAGGCTATTTGACCATCTCTTACTCTTGGCTATGTTGGCCACCTTAGATATGGTAGATCTTGCCTTGCTTCTTCATAGGCTGAGGAAATGAATATGATGGAAAGCTAAGGTTGGGGTATGGTTTTGTTTGTTGTTAGTTAATGGAGGTCAGGGTCTCAGTATGGGCAGCAGCTTCACTTCCCCAAGAGAAATGGTTGTTCATGGCTTCTCCTTATCTGTACCACTTTTTAACATCCATATGTTACTGCTGGAAAAGGTGTTAAGGACAGTGGCGTAGGAAGGGGGCAAAAGGCACGAGTTTTGAGGGCGGCGGCAAGAATCTCTGCCAGCACCCCCTCTCTTCAGAGTGGCGTGCAGCGGCAAAAGCCAGGGACCGCCAAGGGCGGCAGAGTGCCTAGCTATGCGCCTGGTTAAGAAATCAGTGTAAATAACTGCTTCTTTAAATACACAACACATTTCAATTAATGCTATAATAAGTGGTTCAGGGAGGTGTTTGATGCAATGCTTGGCAGTCCTGAAGATCATTCTGCGTCTGTTAGCTGCTTTATTGATGCCGTTGGTATAGAACTTGGCTTCAGTTGATGTGATGAGTTGTGTGTGTGTTGGGAGCATGAGGTCCTTGACGTTCTGTGATTCCTCTGTTTTCTTTCCTGACTGCTGATTGAAAGTTTGTTGTCAGCCAGGTCTTTGGAATACCAAGGTGCTGAGGGATTCCTTTTGCAATTGTGGATTTTATTTGGAGCATTTTTGTTCACGCTCTCTCTCCAGATATTTGTGAAACAATCCTTCTTCTCCTCTTGGACCCATCCATTGGTGCTGCATCACCCAATGGTCATCGTTCAAACCCACCTCCTATGCGGATAATGTCCTACCCTCACCCATCATCAAACTCCTCACAAGAGAAGCTCTCTCACCTACGCCTAGCATTGTTGGAGCAAACCTCACAAACAACATCTTCCTTAAAGCTCTGAGGACAGGCCAGATACTCCACTTCTTGATCATACTGCAGAACAGAAACAGCGACATTATAAACTGTGGACCACGTTCCTCCAATCACTGATAAATATGACCCCTGACTGGTAATACTTTTTCACCTATTAGGCACATGGGATACAGTTGATTAGCCCACTGTCATCTTAACCTTGAGACCTTGAATTGGATACATCAGTGTCACTTCCAATAATATAGCTTGGCCCTGGGTTTGTGACTTTCAGGCTTTTGTTGATTTTGAGTTGACAACATTATGTGCATCTATGATAAGACTTTTTTAAATCAATGAGAGTGTTGCCAATGATTGCTCAAGGACCATCAGTTTTTTGTTGGTTAAATTTAAAATCGAAGCCAGAGCTAAATGCATAGAAGACATCATTGCCAAAATTGGAGCTTTGGCTGTAGGAGGTTGGAGAGAAATTTCTCCTAAATGAGATGTTGATGCCCTACATTCCAAGACAGAGGCATATTTAAGTAGTATGTGGTGGGCTTTTCTTCTTCAAACCTTTGGGAAACCTGCTCAAGAGAAGAGGCGTGGAATGGGAAACTGCTATTAGACACCAGCATGTTATCGGTCACCTCGTTGGTCATCAAGCTACCATGTTTTCACAAACAATTCCACAGATCAGTTTAGGTCATGGCAGCATGAATGCTCTTGGCATACAGATGTAAAGTTACCTGAATTCACATTTGCTGACTGGCAAGCAAACAAACTTGGCCAAAATGACACTTAACAGAGTGGAATCATATACAAAGGTACCAATCCAATATGGTGGATATAAGTATATATTAGTTTATGTCTGTGTTTTTTACAATGCTAGGAGTGATGATATAATAATTTTAGAGCACTGATCATCACTATTTCGACAGTGTCACACTAGAACACGGGGATTCCAGTGTCAGAACTGTTCATTGAGATTTAAGGACCATAGAAATAGAAGAAGTTAGCTTAACAAAATTAATAAAATGACATGCAAGCAATTTACAATAAGGTATATTGTGCCTATCTGACAAACAAAGTACTGGTACTGCCTCTCTTGCATGTATGAAATGACTCAGGTAGCTCTTCCACTCATATATTTCATCTGACAGGGAAGTCAGGGAATCCATTACTATAAACTTTATGTCAAATGCGATAAAGGAAATAGGCACACATAGCATATTGGGGAACACAGATTGGAAAGTTAAGCTGCAGGGTCCTTGTTAATGTTAAAAAAACAAGGGTGGTAAAGAGAAGATTGCAGCGGTTTCAAAAAACACTCATTATTATAGTAGTTCCTGGTACTCTAGGGAACCACTTTGTGTGTAGATGTGCTCCTTGTGAAAGGGTGTAATGCCGTCACGTGCAGTGGAGGTAGCCAATTGCTACAGTTAGTTGACCCTTTTACTCAGACTGGATACTGTGACGAGCGTAAGTAAAATGTGAATGAAATAATAACAGAGCAACGGAAGAAGAGGGCTACATAAAAGCTTCAATAACAATATTATACACAAAATGTTAGTGAAATCAAAAGGCCTTGGCTAATCCCGGACAAAAAGATCCTAAAAAAGTTAATAGGTCATATTCAGAAAACTTTAAGCACAGAAAATGTTTTCAAACTATGGCTTCTGAGGCACAACCTGATTCACACAACTATGATCACAAGAGAAGAATTTCCACAATAAATGCAGATTTTTCCACCGTTGCAAGCGACAGACACGTCTAGGGTACCCTATGGGAGGGGCTGGGACAATTTAGAGAACTATAAAGCAAATGAGGTTAACACCCAAAGAGCCAAATATTTCTGGGTGGCCACAGACAACTATAATGACTTTCCCAGCCAAACCTGCACCTCTAAGTTTACACCTGAATGAACCAGACTTAAGGGGGCAAAATATGTGGGGTAGTGCGCCACTTCCCACTGTGCATGGGGTAAGGGGAGGCTACCTGGAAAAGTCTTTTGCACAAGAAGAAAATAGACAAATAGATTTATAAAATATCTCATCTTCCTGTTTCTAGTCGTGTTTTTTTAGGTCTCGCCTAGCGACGCACCGCAGCTGCTCGCTTAGCGAGACTATTGTCATCGATTTTTGTTCGGAAGGGGAACAGGAGATGTGCACGTGCCCAGACAGGCGATGTGCATGTGTACAATCCTGGCATTTGAGCACAACGCGCACATGGCGCGCTTTCACTTTCCCTCCCTCCCCCCGTCGGCTCCAGATTATCTCGGAAGCTGCAAAGAAAAAAACTTGAGTGGGTGAGTTTGACATTTATGGACTTTGTACGTTTTGAGAACTCAGTGGGTAGTATCAGATTTTACCAGTGGCATCTTCTTTAGTGAATCATGTTACCTTGGCGCACCGACATCACCTCTATAGTTAATGTGTCTTTAATATATTCTTCAGGGAAATTGTTCCTGCGCCAAGCGTGTATTTCAGCTCCACTGTACATTTCTGAGGCCTGGCTGTTGAAACATGTCCATGGAACGAGTTTAGAAGCAGGGTTCAAGTTCCCACGTGTTGGGCAAACGTAAAGAGCACTTGAACTGCATTTGGAATTCACAGTTTAGCTTCGCCTGGCATGCACTGTAAAACTAGCAGTGTACACGCGCACCCCTGAAAGGTTTGTGGACAGTTTTAGGGAGCACATGGTGTTAATTGATTTCAACAGCATACGCACTGATTTTCACAGGGCTGTAACTACCATATTGGCAGCAGGTGGAGTGGCACCGGGGCACACTGAACCCTTGTTATTGGTTAATTTCTGAATGTAAACAGCGGCCAAGGGGCCCATTTGCCTCCTTGCACTTGATACATTGGCTATGTCACTGACGACACAACCGAGTTAGAACTCCTATTTCATGGTCATCCCACAGAATACTAAGCTTGAGACCACACCATTGACCTACCTGTCAGTCATAGTGTTACTTGTGTGGTAACTTTTGTAATTATTTCTGTGCTGTGTATTAAGTCATTTGTTGCACGAGTCCCGAAGCAAGCAGAAAAGTATGATGACCAGAATGTTGGTGTTAGAAAACAGGCATGCAAACATTGCTCGTAACACCCCCACATCTTTTAAATCAAAACACTTGAAAAATGAATAAAACCAGTTCATACTTCTGCAGCTGAAGGTGCATCTAAGAAAATAGGTAGACACATTGGTGTTCAGACAATGCTCCAGTGACAATGGACAGACCTCATCCCTGCTGCTATCATCTTTATTTAAGTGTCATTGCCTTCTGTTGAGCTCATTAACAGCTGTTAAATGCTCCCTGTGCCTTTGTGGACCAAGCTGAAGGCTGGGCTGTGAAATGATGAAACGGGCAATTAACAGGTATAACTGACCTTGGAATTATTGACCAGGGAAGGCTCTGACTCCAAGCATTTGAAGCTCCCATCACAGTGCAAGTCTCAGTCATGAAGTAAGTTAAAACAGATTGTGTGTTGCCGCTACCTTTCAATAGGCCAGGCCACCTGCAGCGAGAGAGCTAGCCCCACAAAAATCCACACCCCTGCATAAGTCGCAGTCCCAGACACTGCATTTAATTACTTCACAGCATCCCAGCTTTACTCCGAGCCCCAGGACAGCAGTGCATCAGAGAGACCTACGCCCGGCCTCTGATTCTAGAAGGCATTGCCGTGTTTGTTTATTGGCTCTCTTCTCTGTCATACCCATAATGCAACTCTTCTCAGGCTGGCCGTCATTTTGTTTCTGCACACTCACAATATCTGCCCACCAGGGATCACTATGTACCATGTCGAACATAATTCATATTCTTTCACTCGCATTTTTACCATCGTTTTACTTGCAGAGCGCTGGTCTTTAAAACACACAACATAACCTGTGGCAATTCCCAGTTTAGTCTTCTATTTGACCTTGCTAATTTTCACGCAAATTCCTTCTAAAATCTTTTGGCAACATGAGGTGAAAGGGAGCACATTGGTTGCTCCCTGCAAATACTTAACCTGCCACTAACAATAAACATTTGCTATTGGCATTGTAAATGACTATGGGGCATATTACCAACAACTAGCGATAATTATCCCTATTTTGGCTTAGCGGCAATATTTTTATCGCCGAGCTGCGGCGATTTTTATCGCTTAGGAGCCTTGCTATTATCAAGGTTTAATCTCCTAAGCGATAAAAATCGTCCGAAATGCATGAATATCGCTGAAATGTCCGCGATATTCATGCATTACCGAGCTAATGCTCTTAGCCATGTTATCCACCTCCCATTGGATAACATGGCTAAGAACTGCTCAGGGCAGGTGTTAGCTTTTGGAGATTCGCGCTTAGCGCGAATATCTCCAAAAGTTGGTAATAGGAGATAGTGATGTTAGCGACTATTTCCAGTCGCTAACATCTTGGCACGCCCACTTTGCATGTCATTAGTGATAAATTTCACTGACATGCAAAGCGGGGCCCAGGATGGTCGCTATCTCCTACTAGCTGTCGCTAACTGGTGTTAGCGACAGCTAGGTAATAGGGAGATCATTTTATCTCCGCTTTCTTGGCTTTTCACAAAAAAGCGGAGATAAACCCCCTTGATAATATGCCCCTATGTCTTTTATTTATCTGTTTTAAAAACAGCACATGAATAAAAGGCATTGTCATTTACAATGCCAATAGCTCAAGCTCGTAAATGCGAGACCTATTGCAATTGCAAATGCTTGTTTCATTAGTGCAGCGAATGCACATATGTGCTTTCCCTTCCCTTCATGGAAAGGGGATTTGTTTTAGCCCTGTGCAGGACGAACTTTGTGAATGCTCACAAACTGAATTATTTCATGTGTTCACAAATTCACAGGGCTGAGCGAGATGCGCCTGCTGGGTACCATTTTGTGAAATCCCCCCCCAGCATAAATCAAACCTTTTTCAGCTGTAGACACTCCTGCCATACGCGAAAAGGTTCTGTCACACGAGTTCTTACCCGTAAATCTCAGCGGGTGCCTATATGCCTGCATCTGGTGGTTTATGACTTCAAAAAAACAAGACTTGGTCCCAACAAGTCTCCTCAGTTCCAATATTTCTATCCAAAATCGCCGCGTTTGGGAATTACTGTGAGCTAGGAAACCACATTCTAGCTCGGGGACAAGAGCTGTAAATAAAGCTGAACCGAGGTTTGTCTGATTTATGGCCCCGCTAGTTCCAGCTGTCAGAGGGTTGTGAGTTCCCAGAACCGCCTGCCACTGGGCTGCAGGCCCAGCCTCTGGCCTCAGCCACTGAGCTCCACAAAACGCGAGTGCCGCCTCTGCTGCTGGCCCCTGGCGTTTCTTACTCGTCCACCAACACCCATCACACCCATCCGAAAGCAAGTAGCATGAGAAATGAGGCTGCGGATGCGAACAATAAAGGCAAGCGTGGCTAGCGTGCACGACAAGTTACGATCACTCACCCTGCAAGGTTTCTCTTTAGGTCTGGCATTAACAAAGACCTCTTGGTTTGAAGAGCATTTTTTATTTCGTTATATCATGTCTTATCAATGATGTCATATGTGAGGTCATAGCACAGGGTGCAAGCTACAGTTAACTCTGAAAACTAAATATAACTGGTGTATTTCATATTTTGCTTTGTTTCTTATACATTAATTTTCTCCTTACTTCAGTGCCTAACTATGTCACCTTAACCTATTTATATATATATGCGTTTGTGAAGATAGATAGACGGACTGACGGACGGATGGAAGTATGGATGGATGGATGGATGGATGGATGGGTGGGTGGGTGGATGGATAGATAGATTTCAGCCAGTGGTTGTTGGTGGGGCCCACTAGTACTCCTTTTTGGGGAACTGCACATATTTTTTCCAATCAGACATTTCCTGACATCCTGCCTCAAAGTAGTTCCTATCACTACCAGAGACTGCTTTGTCAAACTGGAATATTGATAGGGGGGTTGACCCAGTTAAAGTTACAGGGACCTGGGTTAGTAAGCGTGTAAAGCGAAGGGGTCCCAGTAACAGGGAGACATTAACCAAACAAATAGAAATAAGTCAAATCAACAAAGCTTCAATCCACATTGTTTTAATTCACAATGGGACGTTATATTGAACATACACAAATTACACAATAATCAAGCATTGGTTAATTACAGTGCCCCAAAGGGTAGAAGCGGCGGTGCTTCAAAGGCTGCGTCGTTCACGGAACGACGCAGCCTTTGAAGCACCGCCGCCCGACTGCCAATGAACACGATCTTTGCCGGACGTGTCCTGGCTACGGCGTTCTGATTTTGTCGATGGTAATAACGGACCCCCCTAGACCAGTGGAATCACTATGAACAGCGTTTGGGCTACATCTTGATCTTTTCCTTTCAATTGGCATCGAACCCACGCTTAATCGGGTCCTGTGTGTACCACGTGTGTGGTTACGTGTCCCCTACCCTCCAGTCCTGATGAAGACCCTACAGCAAGATTATAATAATATCTGCGCCTACGAGGGTCGAAACGTCGACATCTGATTGCCTTTCATTATCAACTCCACACCCTATTGGTTTCATTCATTGAACTTTTGTGTATGATCTGTGTCTAAAATAATATACATGAACCTGTTGGTCCTGTTTTTGGTACAGAATTTGTAACTGTGCGAAACAAGCCTCAATTGTTGATTTTACCGTCACCTAAGAATCTTCTTTCTTTTCCTCACCAACTCCCATCACTATCACATTACCCTCCCCGCTTCTACCCTTTGGGGCACTGTAATTAACCAATGCTTGATTATTGTGTAATTTGTGTATGTTCAATATAACGTCCCATTGTGAATTAAAACAATGTGGATTGAAGCTTTGTTGATTTGACTTATTTCTATTTGTTTGGTTAATGTCTCCCTGTTACTGGGACCCCTTCGCTTTACACGCTTTGTCAAACTGGGCTTTGAAAGGCCCAAAAATATTTTTGCTTTTAGTCAATGTTTATTTTTGGGAAGGGCCTGGAAGCTTCTCAAAAATAAAGTTATACAAAAACAATGACAAAACAAGACAAGCGTTGACAAAGACAAAAGGCGGGCAGCCAATGCCAGACCTTTTCCCTTTTACAATGCTTGTTTTAGATTTTGTATGAAAAAGATGCAACTAAATAAGACCTCACTGACTTTCGAGATCAAAGCTATTCTATTCATTAAATTGTGCTGCTCTGCAGGAACCAAAGCAACATACTGTCATGCAGCTTGAGTGGATTTCAGGTTAACACTTTAAAGTATGTTAAAGTAAGCAAAGGAGGAACAAGCTGTGTATTTTATGTGCATTTGAGAACACTAGGGAGTTTCCCTATTTCCGATTTACCTCAATAGGAAGTTAATAATGCACATGATCATATCACCAAGAATGGAACGTGGATCTCCTGCTGTAGTTTTTCATTTAATACGTTAATGCATTCTGGGAGTTGTAGTCCTGAATCACTTTAGTTGCTTGAATACAGTATGCGCAACTATAAACAATGATTTCTAAAATAACAGCCCATGAAAGAATTGTTGTGTAATTGACGGCATAGAGTCCTCTGGTGATCTGATGCAAACAAAATCACCCTATGCTGCAGTAACTCTGCAGGCAAGTTAAAAGAGCTAAAAGGTTTTCAAGGCTTTTGTGGGTACACGTTGCTTCTGATACTGAGGGAGCAAATGTTCGAAATCCTATATTGATAACACAATTTGTGATTCACAAAATCACAGGCTTTGTCAGACGAAAGGGGCTAATCTCAATATGCCAAAGACTCCCTGCGATTAAGAAATTATTTTTTAAGATGCAAAATACCTTTTTACAACTGATTGTGATTCAGTAAGAGGAACCTCTCTTCCTACTAAACATCAATAGAATTTCTCAATGGTTCACGACCACAATATTAGTCTTTCACCATTATGCCCGACGTGGGTCCCTTGCTCACTGCACCACTGGATTCAAGCTAGCCTGGCTGAAGAAGGGTGACATACCCTGAAACCGGTCCCAGGATGCTTGTTTCCGGTCCAGGGAGGACCTGGCCTGGCAGTTCGGCCTGGACTGTTCCCATGGGGCACAGGGTCAAGGCTGATTTGCATATGGTTGGGTCCAAACTGGGGTGGTGTAGTGAGCGAAAAAATGATGGATTAAACCCAGATCTTTTGATTGGGGAGAATGTTTGCATTTTCAGCAATCCGTCCATCATTTGTTTGCTGTACACTTTTCGCCCTAAGTGGGACGGGTATGCCCATACTTGGGTCCCTTACTCACTGTGCCACTGGATTCAAGCTAGCCTGGCTGAAGACGGCTGACATACCCTGAAACCGGTCCCAGGATGCTTGTTTCCAGTCCAGGGAGGTCCTGGCCTGGCAGTTCAGTCTGGACTGTTCCCTTGAGGCACAGGGTCAAGACTGATTTGCATATGGCTGGGTCCAAACTGGGGTGGTGTAGTGAGCTAAAAAACTATGGATTTTGATTGTTGATCTTTGAGGGAGAATGTTTGCATTGTCAGCATTCCGTTCATCATTTGTTTGTTGTAATACTTCCCTGGAGCAGAACATCTTTGCCATGCTTTTGATTGGATGATTTGTAGCCGTCAACAGCGCCACATCAGAGAACTACGTTTCCTCTTTTCTTCTAGTACTTCATGGGCGTGCATTTATTTTCTTGTTCTCATCCCTCTACGCTACTTCTACTCACATCTCTGCCTTCTTCACTCTCCATGATGCTCTCCGCCAGCCTGTCCATTGCTTCCCCACCAGGTCATAATAGGCAGGTTTTCAAAGTTATTTTTTTTATTCAAACATCCCCTCCACGTAGCTCCTCTATTGCCCCCTCCCCTGCTTCCGAGACTCGTCAGCTTTTACTTTACTATCGCAGAACTTTTGCCACCGGTTACATTTTTTATAGCAATTTTTTTTCTCAGAGGGAGGGCCCAACAGCTTCAAGTGCTGATGGCCAGTCCTTTGTAAAAAAAAAAAAAAGTGCTTTAGTACACTTTTTACATTTCTTTTTTTTTGTTTACCGCTCCAAGGTGCACATGCGCCATCTTGGAACAATAAATTAAAATAAAATGGCCATAGCATCAGGACACGCACGCACATGATGATGTATACATGCATATTAATCATTGCTATTTTTTGCTGATACTGCTCTGCATGGGCAAACAAGCATTCTTTTCCCCCATGTGGAAATGTGTTGTAAATAAGATGGTGATAGATGACAGGATACTTCTAGTTGATTACATGTAGATTTATTGTAGGACACAGCTGAGTACACAACCTCGCCAGCTGACCAGACCATCAACTGACAATGGGAGAACACTCTGGTACAGATTAGAACACTCACAGGTATTCTGGGAAGCTAAGGAGGTAAGAACACTAAGGAAGGGCTAAAGACTACTGTCAGCCATATTACAAGAAGAATCAATAGACAACAAAATGCTTCTGCGTAATGCGTTGGCCAAGCTGAAAGGTTCGTTAAAACCAGGGAGAAGTGAGTTATTTCGTCTTTTTCTTTAGGTATAGATAGGGGATGCTTAACAATTTCAGTATTTAGTGTATGTGAATACAGAAACGGAGGTCTGCCGTCCATGTAGATCTTCATCCTTCCATTTTCCGCCAATTTGCAAGGAGGCTCAAAAGAACCACTGCCTCCTGAATATTCATCAAGCAGGAAGGTTTGCAACTGCCTGCGAGTTGGCCTTTGAGAACTTCCCATTGTTGGGCTCTGAGGAAGGAGCGGTGTCTGTGGTTCTTGATTGTGTTGTTTGCAGTTGGACTGGCAGGGAGTGTCGACTTTTGAGCAGCGGAGGAGGCCTGGGTTATATTTCCTGGGGTACATGGGTGTTGAGGGCATTTCTGTAACCCAGTTGCTGCTCACTCTTGCGTTCCAAGCGCACTTAAATTCACTAACTCTTGGTTGAGACTGCATTTTCCCTGCTTATTTGATGACAGGAGACAGAAGTGATTTGCCCAGTGCTCCACTATAATTAGCAAAATGATTTGCTAGTTGTCTTACTTGTTGGAGTGTTTATAAACACTTAACCATCCCTGAAGAGAGAAATGCAAACAGGAGAGATAGAAGAGGTTAGAACGAGACCTCTGCCCCACTAATGCTTCCGGGCCCCCATATTAGGTCAAAAGTTCCTCCATTTCAGCCTGTCAGGAATTTAGAAAAGGAGCCCAGGCAAGTGCATTGGTATTACTAGTGGGAATTTCTCTGACAAAATTTGCTCTAAAAAAACCCACCTAAAGGGTGTGGCATGGGTGGATCAAGGTTATGGTTTCCTGAAAGTTGGCAAAGAGCCACAAACTTGTCAGTTTGGGCATTCAGAAACTTCGATCCAACCTCTTTCCCACGCTGGAAAGGGTTAGAATTGTACTTGCGCAAAGGGCTAGAGAAACTTCCTTTGTAGAGTGAGAATAAGAAAGAATCTTCTCCCATTTTGGTGGGATGTGGGAAAATAGATTTCATCATGGGGTATAGAGTTTTCTCCAAGGAGAAGAAAAGAGAAAGGACAAAAAGGTTGCTTATCGGCTTGCATTTCCCCAGAGAAGAGGTGTACACTATGCACAGTTCCCTATTGGTGAAACTGGAGCATGAGAAACCTGTGGAAATCTAAACCTGACACAGCTTTCCAGGGATACTGTTACTGAGAATGTTTGTGAGTTCCCAAAAGTAGGAAATCTGCTCCCATCCATAGAAAGTACTGCTACCTAGTCAGATGTATCCTTTTTTTTCGAGCTCCCTGTGTACCCTTGTCAGGGTTGTACAAAATGTCCTTTTTTAAGTCTCGGCCTAGCGTACACTGCGCAGGGCAGCCGCGGCTCGTGCGTGTTATTTCCTAGGTCCATTTTGATTGGGCTTTCTGTACATGTATTTTCAAAACAGAACACGCAATAGGCCTGGGCGGTCGCGTAGCTCCGTCCATGGCCTATTGGTGTTTGTTACGCGGACCAAAGCCCATGCGTCTTCAATTATCATGCCGACACAGGCGCGATAATTGAAGACATGCCTGCAGTGGCGCGCGCGGGCACACCATTCGCAGGCTTTTTTTTTTTTTTATAACTATAGTGATCGCTTTCAGTGCTGCTTGTTTCGTATGCTTTTTATCTGGCATGTTCCGAAATCCCCATGCTGCATACCGCCAAGCACACCAGGCACGAACCAATCCCCCCCCCCCCGCAGCTCTCACCTCCATTGGTCTGCAGCCCCCCAAAATTTGCCTTTGTCACCGGCACACGGCGGGCTACCAGGCTAGCAGTATGGTATCGATGTACCAATATGATCCTGACCAGAGCTGGGCCAGAGCAGGCAAAAGCAGAACCAGAAGCACCAGGCACCAGGTAGGGAGGCAGCGGAAGGTGGAGGGTTTTATGGTTTTAATGTCTTAGGATCTTTGGCGGAACAGCAGGACTCTGGCGTCGTAACACACCAGGACACGGAGCAGCCAGCAACAGCCAGCAAACAGTCAGAACAATCAAGCCGCGAACCGCGGCAGGCACTCCGGGGTACTGAGATACAAAGCAGTCCAGCCACAGAGTAAGACAGCAGGCAGTCAAGCCGCAGACCATGAGCAGCAGCGACAGGATAATGAACAGTCAGCCATGGAGCAAAACAGTGCACTGCAGGCAGGCAGTCGAGCCGCGGGCATGGACCGCGAACAGTAGCAGGGACGGGAGCAACAGCGGCAATGTGTGGCTCCACCTCTTCCTCTTCCAAAACACAAGTCCAGTGTGAAAACCCTGAGTGTTGCCGACAGTGAAAACCAACATCAAGCAGTTGTATAGCGCTTAGTGGAATGACTGCCATTCAAAATACCACTAGCGTCAGGGGAAATGATGTTATCCTATGAGAGAAAAGATCATGAGTTCTTTTGTACCAGAAGCTTTTGAGTTGCTACGCAGTTGCTTTATTACAATCCTAAGGCCATGGGAAGTGACAAAGGATCAAATATTTCACATACAGTATGTCCTTTGCTCTGGTTTCTCGGTGGCCCTCTATGCAAGGTAAAGCAGAGCAGTGTGTTGTAAGTCTAGGTATATAAATGTTGCCAAAATGCCTGAAGAACAAAAATGCCTTTTCTGTCTTTGGGACTTGTAATGCCTTTTGTTTGGCTATTGGCCTTGTGTTTTTCCTGTGTCCCAACATTGTTTTTATGAATGTTTTTTACAAGCTACCCAATCCAGACAGACCCTCAAATCACCTATTATCAAATACATACTGCCAACGTCTCCCCCTTACAAAGTTCTCCTTCCAAGAATTTTGACATGCATCAATCATTTGCCCTCTGTACTAAATTTGCCCCGTAGTACAACATGGGGGAAGTGAGGTTGGCCTGATTTAGAAAAGTCAAACATGTTAACATTTCTGTAAGGAGTTATTAAAGAAAGGTCAGATTTCAGCATTCTCTGTTTGAGTAGATGGGTTTTCAGTCTGGTTTAAAGCCTGCTCATGTAGATCCATAGCTGTCACTCCATTTTAACTCTGTCTCCCTTTAGGTCTTCGATTACTCATCATTGTTCTGCTGTTGGCCCTTTATCGTACTAGAGGTTTCCAGTCATTCTCTGTATGGCCTGTGGTCGAAACTGGATGTAAGACTGGCCATAGAGGACAGGGCCTCTGACCTTCACTTGTGACAGGCAGACAGCGCTGCATAACAACATCCCGCTCTCTGAAACACAGCACAGACAGTAGCAACCAAAGTTCAAACACAGCTTATTCCATGACTCAGCTACATACCCATGCAATAACATAGCAACCAATATTACAACTAATGGACACCCACAACCACACAACACACACACAACCACGCACACACACAACCACACACAACCACACACACAACCACACACACAAGCACACATATACAATCACACACACACAACCACACACACACACAAACACAGAGTCCTTTTCTCGGGGTTTTAAAAATGGACCTGGAAATTCCACACAGCTCGTGCGTGTTATTTCCTAGGTCCATTTTGATTGGGCTTTGTGTGCGTGTATTTTAAAAAACAGAACACGCAATAGGCCATGGGCGGTCGCGTAGCTCCGCCCATGGCCTATTGGTGTCTGTTATGCGCACCAAAGCCCATATGGCTTCAATTATCGTGCCGACACAGGCGCAATATTTGAAGACATACGCCTGCAGTGGCGCGCGCGCGAGCACAACTCGCAGGCTTTTTTGTTTTGTTTTTACTATACACAAACAACCACACACACACACACACAACCACACACAACCACAGGCACACACACACACCCACAGGCACACACACAAAACCACACACACACACAACCACACACATACCCACAAACACAACACACACAATCACAACCACAACACAAACAACCACAACCACACACACAAACACAACACACACAACAACACACACACACAACCACACACATAACCACATACACAACCACACATGCAACCACACATACAACCACACACAACCACACACACACAACCACACCATCAGTGCACTTTCACCAAGCACAGACACCATCAGTCATCAGTGCATGCTTTCACCGGGCACAAACACCACCAGCCGTCAGTGCACGTTTTCATCGGACGCAAACACCACCAGCCATTAGTGCACGCTCCCACCAGGCACACACCACCAGAAGTCAGTGCGTGTTTTCACCAGGCACACACACATACCACCAGCCGTCAGTGCACGATTTCACCAAGCACACACACACCACCAGCCGTCAGTGCACGCATTCATCAGACACACACCACCAGCCGTCAGTGCACGCTTTCACCAGGCACACACACCACCAGCCGTCAGTGCACACTTCCACCAGGCACACACACCACCAGCCGCCAGTGCACACTTCCACCAGACACACACACCACCAGCCATCAGTGCACAATTTGTACAGACACACACACCACCAGCCATCAGTGCACACAGTGTTAACGAATCCACAATTAACTATTTTAGCAATAGCAGTAGGGCGCACTTTACTTTTAAACATATTAATCATAAAGTGCAGAATGCCACCATTGCTACAAAAATAAATACACATTTATTTGGCCTACAATTTATAGACTTTTGTTGCAGTTGGTGCTGCAATATTTAGCAATGCCAATAGCTCAAACTTAATTAACCCGAGACCTATTGCATTGTAAATGCTTGTTCTGACTGGAATCCTGCTGAGGGGCATATGTGTAGAAGTTCAGGAATTGACTTTTTATTTGACAGGAAATAAAGACATAACATTTGGGCTCAAAACGTGAGATGATTTTTTGAAAAAAAGGTGGAGCTACAGAAATATCAGCATACAAACAAGCATTTCCAAAGAAAAGTTTTTGGCCTTTTTATAATAAAAAATGATATCAAGGTTCCCTCAGGGTAGAGCACGGCAGCACCAGAGGACATTTCTATAATAAACAGAACTGGCAGGGCACAGACAAACAAAGATACCTTGTTTTCGAACATATTTGAGTTCTCATAGAGCAGTTCTTCAGAGCGGGTAAACAATATGGAAATACTGAACATGAGCAAAAGAATGTTGCGGTTAGAGGGAGGGACAATAACACAATAGTGCAACAGTTATACTGTGGACTTTGTACGCATCACCGGCATGACTTCACATGAAGTCCTATGTCTGGTTTTGTAAGCTAGTCTAGAAAATTGCCTAGATATCAATGGTACACCTGGAATTTGGTGTGTTGTGTCCAGTGTGTGTCCAGTGCTTAAAGGCTAATCTGTGGTATTTTGTGGGTCAAGTGCTTGATGCCTAACTTGGAGTCTGGTGCTATCTTTAGAGGCTGATATATTACAGAGGCCACCGTGGGGCTATTGTGTCCAGTTGTGGAGGCCCGAGCTGGAGTGCTGCATTTGGTTCCAGTGGTTTAAGATGGAGGCGTGTGTCCAGGTCAAGAGACACAGGCTGCAGCACTGTTATAAATGTGTACGCTGAGGGTGGGAGGAGAGGGAAGGGGTTCCAGATACATGAAATATAGCTAATACAAATGTGTTAGGCTTTCCCAGTAACCTGTCGCTTCACTCTCTATTCTCTGCTAACACACCCACAAAAAGCTGTGTTGCCTTATCCCAACCATGCCCGGATGGTGTGGCCATTGTCTTTAAAAGGATGCCATGTATTGAGACCTCACTCATCAAGAAGTAGGAGAACAGTTTCTTGGCAGCAGATCCTTAGGGGCATATGTGTCAAGCCCTTTTCCCGTTCGCAAACGGGCAGATTCTCAGAATCGGCCCATTTGCGAACAGGAAAAAGCCTTTTGAAATGTATCATCCCAAAATGCCCTTGCAAAATATGGAATCGCAAAATTTGTGATTCCCTATTTTGCAAATGCATTATTCCTTAAATGCAATGTAGGAAGCACCCAAGTTGTGCGATTTCTTTGAAAAATTCACTTTTTTGCATTTTTCAAAGTGCCATGTGCCTCACATACATGCCCTTAGGGTATGTATGTGGACCACATGTGCACACACACATATTTCAGGGCTGCTACAGGTGTCCTTTTGACACCCTTGCACCCTTGAAATTGCATTCGCAATTTGCGAGTATTTAATGAGTACTCGCAAATTGCGAATGTTTTCCCATTCATTCCTATGGGCCTCAAGGCCCATAAGAATGAATGGGAAGGTAGTCCTTAATTGCGAACTGCAATTTGCGATTCGAATTAAGGAATATGTAGGAATCACAATTATTATTGTGATTTCTACATACACAGCAGGCTGCAAGTCCATGATAGCGATTCGCTAAAAACCGCTAATAAGGATTTGCAAAAGGCTACTTCATACATATGCCCCTTAGTTTGATTTCACTACCTGAGAAGCTGTGTCCTTTTTCTCTGAAAACCCAGGCTAAGAATGAGAGATACACCCCATTTCAAGAAGGCCAGCTTCTCGGGTTGCTCACTCCCAGTTTAAGGTGGCTGGCTCCTCCTGCAGCCATACACTTCTAATCTAGGATGGCATGCTCCTGCAGCTGAACCTACCTACAGAAATGATGGCAGCTGTCTTTAGAAAAAGCTGCCTATAAAAGCAGCCTGACCCAGAAACCCAGCTTCTTTTTACAACCTAACACTTCAGCATGCCAGCTTCAAGGCAAGGTGTCTGTGCTTCCTTTATAAATGGAGACATTCAGACTTTGGCTCTTGGATAAGTATTTGCACTAAGTGTTTAAAAGCCTAGCTCTCGGATGCTCTTCTGTTTGTTTCTAGCTTTCAGTTTCTAGGAGAGTTTGCAAGGGAAAACACTGGGTTAGGTTAACTCTTTGGGAGGAAGTATAGGTAGTTCATGGGAATATATTTAGTTACTGACTGTTCTTTTTTCCTGTATACTTCTTGCCCCGTGTGTTCTGATGTCACCATCCAGTCCCTTCTTCCTGCAGAGATGCTTCTCCTTTGTTTATGCACCCTTGCCTTTAGAAACATAGGGTTAGATGTGCAAAGCTTTTTTCTGCTCGCAAAGGCCGGATTCGCAGAATCGGGCCTCCTGCGACCAGCATAAGCATTTTCTGATGTACCAAACCCTATTTGCGATTCAGTAACCTTTTTCCACTCGCAAATAGTGGTTGCAAGTCGCTATTACGGAGGGATGTGTAAAGGGCGTCCCTTCCCAATAGTGAGTCGCCCTGGTATATAAGAACGTTTTGCAACTGGGAATGTGGTCGCTAAACATTCGCAGTTACCACCAGCTTCATGTTGGTGGTAACCCATTTGCAAATAGGAAGAGTCCCCAAGGGACTCCTTCCCTTTGTGAATTTGTGAATGTGGATGCCAACATTTTTTAAGAGCAGGTATTGGTCTCACGGACCACAGCCTACTCTTAAAAAATGAAAAGGTAGCTTTCGCTTTTTTATTTTTGAAATGCAACCCGTTTTTCATTAAGGAAACCGGCTGCATTACAAAAGAATTGCTTTATTTAAATAGCAATGAATGACATGGTGGTCTGCTTACCCCAGCAGGCCACCATCCCTGTGAGCGCTGGACATTCCCAATGGGTTGCAAAGCCGGACCTTCTTCATGAATATTACATAGATAGGACTATTTGCGACCCATTTGGAATCGCAAAATGTATCTAAGACACATTTGTATATGGGTGCTTGCAATTTTCTAATTGCGAATTGCAAAAAAACGCAATTAGGAAATCTCAAATTGACTTTTATGTACACCTGGCCCATAGTTGATAGAAATATTGTCTGACATAAATATTGTGTCTCTAATATTGTTTACAAAAACATTGTCCCATTAGATGTAGATTTTCCTTTATTAATTGGAAATTAAAAAAATTTTAAAAGAAGAAGTAAAGCAAGTAGATTTCATTTCCTAGTCTCCATCTCCACAGTATGGGGCACATGCATCATTGTAGGAATTTGCATTTCCTAAATTGCGAAAATTAAGGAATCGCAATTTAGGAATTGCAAAATCCTATGCATCAAGAAATCCTAAATTTTTTTAGGATTTCTTAATTTTCAGAATTTGCGATTCCTTAATTGCGAATTGCAATTAAGGAATGGCATTACATTGATTCCTATGGGCCTAGAGGCCCATAGGAATCAATGCCGTTTTGCATTTCTTTGTTTTGGAATTCGCAAATTGTTGATGCATTGCAAGGGTGCAGAGGGGGGTCCAAAGGACCCCCCCTGCACCCCTGAAATGTATTTTAAAGTGCATGTTTCACACACACATGTCCTAAGGACATGTGTGTCTGTAACATGACACTTTCCAAAATGTGGTTTTTTAAAGAATTTCGCAAATTAACACGAGGGTCAACCTCGTGTTAATTTGCACTTCCTATTTCAAAATCTGCATTTTTTTAAAAATGGATGCATTGCATTTAAGGAATCGCACAAATGCGATTCCTTAAATGCATTTGCATTTTTAGGAAATGCAAAAAAAAGCGAATTTTGAAAAATTGTTTCATGCATCCCAAAAACGTATTTAGGAAGTGCAAACGGCCGAATTTACCGATTCGCACCGTTTGCACTTCCTAAATAGGTTGATGCATGTGCCCCTAAGTGACACCACTGGTTACCCAGGAAAAAGACTGTCAAACAAGAAGCCAGGCAATTGAACTTCATTTCCCATCATCCATCTCCACAACACGTCACATCACTACAATTTCCAGCAACACCTCCAGCCTTACCCCTGCATCCATCAACTCCTCAAGGCATTGCACTGGTCATGCATCCCTAGTGATGAGCAGACACAGATAAAGGCATTGCCTATTTGGTTCTGTTAAGGTCAGGAATGGCCTTGGTTGGAACCCCACTTCCACTGGAACCTACAAAGTATGATATAAACGTGCCACACCCCAGCACCCTTTACTGTCCATTCCCCAAACCACACCAGCACCTAGATGACAGAAACAGCCACACAGCATTCTCACAGCATACAGACCTAACATCATGCAGATCCCACTAACTCCAACATACTCTCAGATTACAGAACACACATTCCAATGTATGTTCATTAACACTTGCTCTGCAGTGTTCCATGCACCGGACATCGCAGACCAGTAAACACTTTTCTGATGATCCATTAAGCTTTGACGTGGGTTGCTTTGCTTCACCATCCACCGGCAACCACACTGCAGTCCCCAGGTACTTACTTTTCTTCCACAAGGTCTGAGCCATAACACCAAAACTATGGGCCTGATTTTCAGTTTGATGGACAGTACTCAGTCCATCAGGGTGGTGGACGGTTATCGACCAAACATTTAACATTATTTTTTTTTTAAAACAAACTCTCAAAGTTTGAACTTTGATTTTTCAAAAACAAAACACTAACAACCCCCACACATCTGGAGTTTCTCCAGGGTGTGAGGGTCATTATTGTTTTTTTGTCTCTCACCTCCTGGTTTTTCCTGGCAGTGATGGACAAAAATCAAAGGACATTATAATGTCTACCTTTAATAGGGTGGGTGGTGTAATGCCCTTCCTCTGATGCCCCCCTACACTGCGGGGATGTCAGAGGAAGTTTTCCAGAGCCAATAGGCACTGCTGGAATGGGAACCAAAACCGGCCCTGGCAAACAGCTCGTCTGTCCCCCTGGGGAAGCGGGTGAGGTGGGTGTGAGTTGGAAGCACCTCTCCCATCTCACCACTGCCGCTTTTGTTACAGGAGCCGATATATGCTGCAAAACCGGCCCCACCCTGGCGGCCCACCGGGAAACGTCCGCTACCCGCTAAGGCCAGCCCAGAACAGCCAAGAGGAGCTGCATGTCTAGATGAGGCAGGCAGACTGAGAATTTGGTGCCCAAGGTTCTGTGTGTGTGTTTGTGACGGAAAACTTTAAATCAGGACCTATACTTCCTCATTGGAGTGGGAATAGTAATTGTTTCCCCTCCGCTATCTAACACTTTCCCTACTGTTGTACTGACTGGAGTGTGAATAGTCATGTTTACCCCTGTGCTGTTCAACACTTTACCTACTGTTGCAGTCATTGGAGTTGGAATAGTAATTTTTACCCCTCCGCTATCCAACACTTTCCCTACTGTTGCACTCACTGGAGTGGGAATAGTACTTTTTACCCCTTCACTATCCAACACTTTCCCTACTCTTGCACTCATTGGAATGGGTATAGTAATGGTAACCCCTCCGCTATCCAACACTTTCCATCAACACTTTCCATACTGCTGCACAGACTGGAGTGGGAATTGTAAATTTTATCCCTTCGCTATCCAACACTTTCTCTACTTTTGCACTCAGTGGAGAGGGAATAGTCATGTTTACCCCTCCGCTATCCAACACTTTACCTATTTTTGCACTCATTGGAGTGGGAATAGTAATTTTTACTCCTCCGCTATCCAACACTTGCCCTACTGTTGCACTGACTGGAGTGGGAAATGTAAGTTTAAAGATTTTGAAATAGTTTAATATTTTGATTAATAATAGATTATTTAAAGAAAATTGATTTTATGTTATTGGTGTATATATATATATATATATATATATATATATATATATATATATATATATATATATATATGTATATATATATATATACTTATTTGTTACAGTCTAATATAATTTTAAAAGTTTAAAATACATTACAATTATTAGTTTAATAATTGTTTTAAAGTAAATATCTATAAATATATATGAATTATCATATATGTGTTTAATTTTTTTTAATTAAGTTTATTTTTATATTTGTTATAATGTATATTCAATCGTTTTTTATATTAATTGTATTCTTAAATATATTTAATATTTATAAATTTATTTTATATGTATGGATAAAAAACAATATTTTGTCCAACTATATTTATGACATCAATATTTTTTTCCAATACTTTTGTACTTTTTATTATAAGTATAGGATGTAGATATTTTTGACATCGATATTTTGGACATGATGTTTTTGTATGGGGATATTTTGTGTGTCGAAATTTTGTCAGTGTACCGTGGTGATAAAGTGTGCCACATAACCTTACCACTACCAATCATGCCTCAGCACAAAACCCTCCTTCACTGTTGGTTCGCTTTTGCCCTGTAACAGTTTGTTATAATGTCGAGTCAGTTGGTAGCAGCTTACTTCTACCACAGGCGTACTTTCAAAGTGCCTAGGATTTGAAAAGTAGATTCTTGACTGTCAAGGACAAGCCACAGGAGTAAAGTGATAAATATAGAGGTGGTCCCAGTACAGAATGCACTTTGCGGGGGGAAGTGACAGATTAGGGAAGCAAAAATTACAAAAAAACTAATCATGGGTGGTGGAAGACTCTAAACCCAATGTTATTTAATCACATTGAGAAAAGCACAAAACATTTGATGTAAAGAGCATATCAGTGGAACAATCTTACACAAAATTGTTGAAAAATAAAATTCCACATATTGAAAGTAGGGTGCCGGGGGAGAGGGGGGAGGGGGCCCAAGAAAGGAAAATAAATGAAGTAAAGGGAAGTTTGAGTGGAGGTGACAGAAAATCACATACAGATTATACACATGGTACAAATCCTCAGGTTAAATACATGAAAATGCCATACAGTCATAGAGAACGCAGTTAATTGATCACTGTCAATTCCGTATTGGCAAAGGTCGTGAAGTCGACGTTTCGACCCCTATAACCATAGATGTCTTGGATCGCCCCAGAGCTGCCAGCCTTTTTTAGGAGAGGGCCAATGGAGGCCGCCCAGAGGTCGAGCTATGAACTGGCCAAGAGGACCACCTAGAGGTCGTCAATCCGACTACCCACGAGCGAGAGGGATACCACCCAAACAGGTGCACTTTCCACCAGAGGTCTACGGGGAATTCTCCACCAGCAGGAAGGTTTACAGGTGGGAACTACTGAAGAAAACCCCCCGGCGGCTGACAATATCAACCCAGTGCTAAACATATCCTCATGTAAGCTTAAGGATGAGGAACTTAGGGCCAGATGTAGGTGGCCATTTACCGGCCGGTAACGGCCGATTTCGGCCGTTACCGACCGGTAAATGCAAATTGAGATGTAGGGCCCTGTATTTTACAGAATCGGTAAATTTACCGATCGGTAAATTTACCGATTCTGTAAAATACCGAATCGGTATTTTTACAGATTCAGTAATAATGAGATGTAGGTGGGACTCTTCTGAGTCCCACAAGCCTTACAGAATCGGTATTTTACCATCAAATACTATTTGATGGTAAAATACCGATTGTGGTGTGCATGCACATGTGTGCATGCACACCTGTGCCATATGACAGGCAGACCTGCCCTTAGGGCAGGTATGCCTGCCACATGGCCCCCGAACCTTTTTTGGGGGTGCTAGAGGGTGTCAAAGTGACACCCCCTGCACTCTTGTCAGAATCGGTATTTACCGATTCAGTAAATACCGACCGGTAATGCCCCATTCATTCCTATGGGCTTCAAAGCCCATAGGAATGAATGGGGCATTACCGGTCGGTATTTACCGAATCGGTAAATACCGATATTTACCGATTCGGTAAAAGGAACATCTGGATGTTCCTACATATCCACCCCTGAGATTTACCGATTTTTAATTACCGAATCGGTAAAAATCGGTAAATCTCATTTACCTACATCTGGCCCTTAGAGTACTATCCAAAGGACTAGGCTTTGTGCCCACCAATCAACCTAATGTCTTTAATATCAAGACAGAACTCTATGCTTTCTTTCGAAAAATATACCTGAAATATTTCTTTAGGAACTCTGCCTTGAATACCAATAATTCCTTCACCGGACTAAGAACCCCTTCAACTTTCTTTCCTCCCACTTTTGCACTGCTAAACACCATACCAGCCTATGAGAACTTGGTGGCGAGGGGCATTTGCAAACTATTGGACGCTTACAAATATAATGCTCAAAACCTCCGCAGACAAGAGAGGACAGCACTTACGAGTCTTAAAAACAATACAGAGATTGTTATTAAAGCAGCGGACAAGGGTGGAGCAATTGTCATCCAGGATACCACAGTGTAGGAAGGGGGAGGCTCTAGTTGGCGCAGTGTAGCACTAGCGACAAGCAGGGACTCTCTCTTCCTCGTCAGGGCTGAGGGTTACCTTCCAGACAACCTCTGCTTACCCTCTAGGTAGTGTGGCTTAAGCAGTCTTAGGCTAATCTTTGGGGCACATAGGGTTAAACATTTGCAATATCACACCGTCACAACCAACCCACCACACAATGACACCAAACTGTATTTGTAAAAATATATATCTTTATATAAATTTCAAGCAGGCTTGTAAATACAGTTGTAAAACTTTCAATAGCGGTTCCCGGTTACTTAAGTTTAGGTTTCCACAGTTCTCTTTTAGCAATAAGCAATCTTTCGGGCCTTCTGCCCAGGTTCAACAAGGTTCAGTGTCTCGTAGCGCCTCAATGCGCTCTCTGCGTGGGCCTCGAGGGCCAGGAGCTGTGCGAGCCTCGGGTTCAGAGGCGGCTCGCGTTGGGAGCGGATAGCGCGGTGCGAGCTCGAGTTGCAGGACGCTCGCACCGTGAGGATACAACACAGTACCTTTCAAATTCTTGTGGAGCGGGCGGCTTCCAGGGGAGCTGTCCCACGTCGCGTTGCTTTTCCGGGGTCGCTGTTCGCTGCGGCTCTCAGCCGGGCAGGTCACGGGTCATCCGGGGCGGCGGTGCTCTGTGGCGGCAGGGTCCTTTCCTCGTCGTTCGCTCCGACCCTGGAGGCGGCGGCTGTGTGGTGACGGCAAGTGGCAGTACGGTCCCCAAGTGCAGGACGTACCCAGCCAAAGTACCGGTTGCAGCTGTGCGCTCACAGCTGAGCTGTCGGGCAGGCTACCGACCAGAGGGGGTTATCACAGGGCAGCTGTCCGTCTTCGCAGGTGGATTGACGGCTCGAAGCGCAGTCAATTCGGGAGCTTGGACCGGACGGGTCCTCCTTCACTTTGCTCTCGGGCTCCCGGTGCAGTTGCGGTCACGGTGCTCGGGCCAGCGGCGGCTGGACCTCACGTTGCTCTCGCTGTTGCTTTGGGCCCGGTCACGGTGCTCAGGGGGATGTCGATGCCTTGGTTACGGGGAGCGTGGCAGGCTTGCCCAGCGCTCCCAGACCCCTCTGTCAGTACTGCAGCGATAAGCAGCACACACAGTCGCTTTCTTCAGGATGTAGCGCCCACTGGTCCTGGGGCGCTGGTCAGGGGGCAAGTTCAACAGCAAGCCCTTGGAGATCTCTCAGCAGAGTTTGGCACAAAGTTTCTCAAAGCAAAAGTCTTCTTGTAGTCTTTCCTTTCCCTCTCCTTCTGCAGCAAGGCCCCAGACACAGGCAAGAGACAACACTCTTCCTTGTCCTTCCCGGTCCTTCTCGTCGGGTAGAGTTCCTTCTGTAGCCCAAACAGGATCTAATTTTCAAGGAGCAGGGCTCCTTCTTTTATACGGCATTTCTTTTGTTTCTCACAGGCCAGGGGGGCCTTTGCATAGCCACTTTCAGTCCTTGAGCACTCTGGTGGGTGTACTCCGGCTTCTGCTTTCAGTGTGAGGGGCAGGCGCATCAGACGCCCCACAGGAGGTGGAGCCAGCATTGTGCGGACAGGGGCAGCCAGAGTACCTTGTTGATGGGGCTTCGCCCTTCCTGGGCCAGGTGTCGGCTGAGTCATCAGTCGCTCCCCAGGAGGGTGGAGCCAGCATTGTGGTGGCAGAGCACAGCAAGATCCAGAGTCAAGAGCCACTCCTACCTCCCACTAAGGTGTAATCTGCGCATTCACCACCTGTCATCTCCCAGCCCTGTCACTCACACATCCCAGACAGTCAGATACACATACCAGCAGAGGCGGGCTGAAATGGTTAGGCAAGCAAATGCTAACTTTCTAAAAGTAGCATTTGCAAACACAGGATACTAAAATAAACTTTACTAAAAGAAATATTTTATCATCCTGAGTTCAGGCATACTAAACACGACTCTCTACCATGCTCCCTGAGCCTGCTGGGATTATAGGGTGTAATAATTCCAGCAGCTCAGTCTGGCCTAACGGGAGCAGGTAGCCTTCAATAGTGAAATACGAATTTAGTTGTAAGTCACTACTAGGACATGCCACACACATCAGGGCTTGTCCTACCTTACACCTACAATGCACCCTGCCCGCAGGCCTACCATAGGGGTGACTAATATGCAGTCAAGGGAAGGTTCAGGGGCTGGCAAGTGGTTGCACTTGCCCAGCCAGCATGACAGTACGAGACTGCACGCGGGTTCTGCGGTGGCAGTCCCCAGACACATCTTACGGCTGCTTCTGTGGGTGGCGCAACCAGCGCTGCAGGCCCACTAGCAGTATTGGCATCTACAAGCCCTGGCACTCCTAGTGCACTTTACTAGGGACTAACAGTAAATCCAATGAACCAATCATGGATACCAATCACATGTACAATTTACAGTAGGGAGCACTTGCACTGCGGCACGGGTCGGCCGTGGCGCAGTGCCCTGAGTATCGGAAAACCAGCAAAACATCTGAGGCACATCAGCAAAAAGTGGAAGGGAAACTCATGCCAAGGTGCCAGGTCTAACATGTGTCCCCTCCAGCTGAAATGTGGGGGGAACTACCCTTCCCCAGGGAGTTCCACATCACTAAGGCGGAAAAATCTGGACAGACCATCAGCGTTGGCGTGATCTGTGCCAGGGCGGTGTTCCACCGTAAAGTCCATACTCTGTAGAGAAATGGACCCAAAGTCAAAGGGAAATCCCTGGGATAGATTTGAACGGCTATAATGTCTAGAACCAGGCAGTTGCACTATAGTATCTAGTTAACAGACTACTATAGAACACTGGCTAACAGAAAAATATTAACGTAATGATTTCCACAGAGAAAAAGTTTGTTAACAATCTAGTACTTTATTAAAACAACCAATGTCTTACAATAAAAAACATACATTTAAAATTTCAAAAGGATCTTTCCCTGAAACATAAAAAGTTAATACAATAAAAACATACAGAATGGTGGTGAAGCATATAAATTCATACACAGCAAGTTTATGTCTCAAATACAAAAGAAGATATCACAATCAATCGACAAAGAAAAACAGACCCCCTTTAAAATAGTGGTACTTAGATATTTTAACCACACTTGATTATCAGATCCACTGGCCTAGCATTACTCGTACGTTCTTACACAAATGTGACAAAATTACATGTACATCCCATGTGTATTTAGGCTTAAGTGGATTCTCTCGTATATAGTTGCGTCGACGCGTTTCGGTGCTATCCACTTGATAAGGTGGCACCTTCTTCAGGACTGCTTAATTGGGGTTTTCCCTGCTCATGCAGGGCTTCACTCTCCCTATTATGGGGTGCAAAATGGTATCATGTCAGTACCTATTATTTTATTTGCATGTCTTAATCATATCCACTTTCACCGTTTGTCATAGTGGTAAATCCATGTGTTACGGTATTATTTTACCATTCAAAACTTTATCCACCAACTGATTATCTATACATTTTCTGGTGGATAATGCATGACCGTTGCCCAATTCCACATCTCATTTTTTGGACCTTCATCTACAGTCTGGTTCACTGATGGTATCAACATTATCTTTCATAGTAGATTTACAATCCTTCACTCTACAATCCATTTTGCAAAAATGTTAGATGACCTCCAAACATAATTCTATGTGGAAACCAGTGGTTGGGGACTCTTGTATCCAACGAGAGATAGTTATAGCCTATTATATATTACCCACGTTCTCACCTTAGGGTTGAGGGAGGAGGGTTTCTTTAATCCTCTAGCACTGGGTGGTGGCAGGGCGCCCGTGGCGTCGTACGAGGACAGGTGGGTTTAAAACAATCTTGGCTGGATTGGCCTGGGAATAGACGTATAAGTTTCAATTGCATGAAAGAAAGGGGTCAAACACCATGTATTCTTTAGGGCTTTGTTTACCTGTTTTCTTTCTCTCAACCTCCTACTTAGGGATTCCGTTATATCAGAATTTTGTCCAAACTTATTCCTTATAGGGAACAAGTACCTGATAGAGAACAAAGGTATAGTTGTAAATTCTTTATTGTAGTGTTTAATGTAGTGTTTAATCTAGCTCTCTCCTCTTAGTTGGTAGTTACCTTTTTGTTTATAAAGAGACTCCTCCTATGGGGTTCTATTATCTTCTTGTTGGTCTCGTATTTTTCTTCTTTTTTAGTTATGTATCTAATTAAGATGAGGAAAGGGGAGATTTAATTTCAGATCATATATCAATGGACCACCTCAACAGTTTCGGGTTCTCACCCCTCATTTGCATCAACCATCTGAGGGGCCTGTGGTCCGTCTGAACTCGGAAGTGAGACCCAAACAAGTAGGGTCTTAGCTTCTTCAGCGCCCAGACCACAGCAAATGCTTCACGCTCTATTGCACTCCACCTACTTTCCCGTGGAAGTAACCTCCTACTTATGAAGGCTATGGGTTGGTCAAAGCCCTCCTCAGTCATCTGTGAAAGAACAGCCCCTACACCATGCTCTGAAGCGTCTGTTTGCACTATGAATTCCTTGGAGAAATCAGGAGCCAGGAGCACGGGCGCCGTGCACATGGCAGTCTTCAGGGTGTCAAAAGCCTTCTGACAGGTGTCAGTCCAAATCACATTCCTGGGCTGCTTCTTCGAAGTCAGCTCTGTCAAGGGGGTCACGATCGTGCCATAGCCCTTGACAAACCTCCTGTAATACCCAGTGAGCCCCAGGAAGGCTCTCACTGCAGTCTGGGTCTTGGGGGGTTCCCAAGCCAGGATGGTCTCGATTTTGGGTTGCAAGGGTGCTACCTTGCCACTCCCCACTTGGTGTCCCAAGTACATCACTGAACCCTGCCCAATCTGGCACTTGCTTGCCTTGATTGTGAGGCCTGCTCTGCGCAGGGCCATCAACACTTCCCAGAGGTGTCGCCGGTGTTCTGGCCAGGTGCCACTGAACACCGCGATGTCATCCAGGTAGGCGGCATGGAACTCATCCAGTACAGCCAACACCTGGTTGACCAATCTCTGAAAGGTGGCAGGGGCATTCTTCATTCCGAATGGCATAACCCGGAACTGGAAATGCCCATCTGGTGTAGAGAATGCTGACCTCTCCTTTGCCCCATCGGTCAAGGCGATCTGCCAGTACCCAGACGTTAAATCAAACGTGCTGAGGAACCGGGCAGCCCCTAGCCGATCAATGAGCTCATCAGCTCTGGGGATGGGGTGGGCGTCAGTCTTCGTGACTGAATTGAGTCCTCTGTAGTCCACACAGAACCGGAGTTCGGGTGTGGCTCCCGGCGCAGCAGCCTTTGGGACCAAGACCACGGGGCTGGACCAAGGACTGCTGGAAGACTCAACCACCCCAAGGGCAAGCATCTTGGAGACCTCCTCCTTGATGCAGGCCCGGACCCTGTCAGTCACTCTGTAAGCCTTATGCTTCACAGGTAAGCTGTCTCCAGTGTCCACATCATGGACGCACCAATCTGTGACACTCGGAACCAGGGAGAACAGATCTGGAAACTGCCCCAGCAACTGGCGGCAGTCTTCCTGTTGTTCGGGGGTCAGGGTGGGTGAGAGGTTAACTCCATCCACTGACCCGTCTTTCTCACAGGCCACTAAGAGGTCAGGAAGAGGCTCCGACTCCTCCTCCATTCCATCATCAGTTGCCAACAACATGCCCCCTTCGGACCTTCTTAAGTGGGGCTTGAGGCGGTTGACATGTAGGACCCTCAAAGGGTTCCTGGGCGTCTTCATGTCCACCAAGTATGTCACTGGGCTCTTGCGTTCCACAACCTCAAATGGACCTGTCCACTTATCCTGAAGGGCACAGGGTTCCACTGGGGCCAGGACATACACCCTTTTGTCCAGGCTGAAGCTCGACCAGAGTGGCATTCTGGTCGTACCACCGCTTCATCTCCTCCTGGCTTGCTTCCAGATTTGCCTCGGCAAGTTGTCTGAAGCGCCTGGTTTGGTTTCTGAAGGCCAGCATGTAGCTATATACCTTCTGGGGAGGTTTCCTGGGAGATTGCTCCCAGCCTTCCTTTACCAAACTCAGTGGTCCTCTCACGGGGTGACCGTACAGTAGTTCAAAGGGGCTGAACCCTAGGGACTTCTGTGGTACCTCGCGATATGCAAAGAGCAGGCATAGTAAGAGGACGTCCCACTTACGCCTCATTGGACCTTCCAGGCCCATGATCATGCCTTTCAGGGTTCGGTTGAATCTCTCAACCAACCCGTTACCTTGGGGATGGTAAGGCGTGGTGAACTTGTAAGTTACACCGCACTCTTGCCAAAGGGACTTCATATACTTGGATATGAAGTTGGTCCCCCTGTCGCTCACCACCTCTAGAGGGAATCCTACTCGTGAGAAAATTCCCATCAGTGCACGTCCCACCACGGGGGCCGTCACTGTCCTCAGAGGGATGGCTTCAGGGTACCGGGTGGCATGATCCACCAAGACCAGGATGAACCTGTTGCCCATGGCTGTCTTGGGGTCCAGAGGCCCAACAATGTCAATACCCACTCGCTGGAATGGCGTAACGACCACAGGGAAGGGTTGGAGGGGAGCCTTGTTCCTTCCTCCGCTCTTCCCACTTGCCTGGCAAGTCGGACAGGTTCTACAATGAGCGTCTGAGCTCTTGTGCATTTGGGGCCAGTAAAAGTGGGTGACAAGCCTGTCATAGGTCTTGTCCATCCCCAAATGTCCTGCTAAAGGCACATCGTGAGCCAGACCCAGTAGGAAGGCTCTGAACTTCTGGGGTACCACCAGCACACGGGCTGACCCAGGTTCAGCAGCCTTAGGCTCTGAATACAGGAGGTCGTTCTCCCAGTACACATAATGTGTTTTGGCCTGAACACCATTGGCCTGGTCTGCAGCCTGCTGCCGCATACCCACGAGAGAAGGGCATTCTTTCTGCTCCTTGCAGAATTCCTCCCTGGAGGGTCCTCCTTCTTGCTGCCAATGGGTCAGCTCAGGCAGGTCCCCCAGTTCGGCAATCTGTTCCCCTGTAGGCTCCAGGGCATCCCCCTCAGGGTCTGCTTCCTCCTGGACCGTGGGAACTTCAGGGGCCGGTTTCCCGCGCCCCCTGCGCCTTCTCCCTAAGGCCGGTTCCTGGGCCTCTCCTTCAGGCCCCAGGACTTCTTGATCACCCCTACTGGCTGCCATTGACCGGGTGGTCACGCACGCCCAGTCAGGCAGACCCACCATCCGCAGGTGAGTCGTCATCTCCACCTTTTCCCAAGGGGAGTGCTCCAAGTCATTCCCTAGCAAACAGTCATCAGGCATAGTTTTCCTCACACAGACCTGCAGAGTACCAGAGACCCCCCCCCCCCCACTCGAAGGGAACTTGAGCCATCGGACACTGACTCTCTGAATTATCAGCATTGATAACCCTACAGTAGGCATGGGGTACAACCTGCTCTTGAGACACCAGGTGCTGCCTCACTGCAGTCACACTGGCTCCTGTATCCCTAAGAGCCTCAGCTTCCTTACCATTGATGATCACCACCTGCCCATATTTCTTAGTGTTAGAGGGCAGGTAGTTTGTAGGGATCATCTCACTGTCTCCTAGCGAGACTAGGGTCATGTGAACGGGATCTCCACCCCCCGGGACCATCACTTCTTCTCCCAAGTGAACACTAGTCACTTGACGGGGCGGAGCACCAGTGGGTGCGGGTTTTCCAAACAGGCGACACTTGGGGTCACTGGATATGTGCCCCGGCTCACCACATTTGAAACAATTGAAGGGCCCCTTTGGAACAGGTTTACCTGTCGGGGCCCCATTCTGCTTTGGGGGTGGGGGAGGCTGAGAACCTTTCTGCTGGTCCCCTTGGGGATTACTCTGGGGGCCTTTTTGGAACCCTTTCTGTTTTCCCTTGTCTCCCCCACTCTTCTGCTGGGGACCCTGCCCACTCTTGGCGGAGTCTCCCACTGGACCCTTGTGGACCCTGGTGCTGAGCCAGCGGTCCGCCTCCTCAGCAAGCTTCCTCGGGTTGGACAGCTTGCTATCGATCAGGTGTTGGTGTAACTCAGGAAAACAGTGATCAGACAAGTGCTCCCATGCAATTAAATCAAAGAGACCTTGAAAATCATTCACTTGGCTACCCTTCACCCAACCATCCAGTGCTCTGCAAAAATAAGTCACATACTCCACATACGTATTCCCAGGCCGCTTAGTACATCCCCTAAACTTCTGTCTATACATTTCAGGGGTAAGCCCGTACCTGTTCATTAAAGCTTCTTTCATGTGGGAATAGGATCTCTGATTTTCAACGGGCAAATCTAGCAAGGTATCTCGCCCTTCGCTAAGGAACCTTCCCCACAACCCCGCTCCCCAATCCTTGTCAGGGACCCGGTGGGAGGACATGGCTACCTCGTATGCCCTAAACCACTGTCCTATGTCATCCCCCTTAAAGAACTCTTTAACTACATCTTTTGGGATGTGCACTCTAGACTCTACCTGCACTGGCGATGTGCTGCAACCAGAGGGAGGATGATCCAAGTTTCTCTCCTTTAGACTCATCTCCCTCATTTTCAATTCGTAATCCATTTGGTGCTTTCGCTCTTCCAGCGCCATTCTTTTGGTTTCAAGCTCCAGTTGGATTTTTAATTCTGCCAGCTTTCTTTCATGATCCCTCGTTTCCTTCCTGTCCGCCAGCTCCTCTGGCGACAGGCCTTTACCAAAGCTGTGCACGCTGTCTTGCCTTTCGAGATCCACCAGATCCATAGGTGCATTCTGCTCTTCAGTTGCATCTTGCTCCGCGAGGGCATCTTGATCCTCCGGGGCCTTTCTGGACTCTATCCAGGCTTTCAGGGCCTTGTAGAGCTCTGGCTTGTTCTTGCAACCGGCGTGCGGAACCTTGAGTTTCTTACAGAAAAACTTCAGTTCACTCTTTGAGTATTTGTCCAGCTTTGCGGCGTCCCACTCCACCTCCAACATCTCAGAGGTCGTGGACTCTGCTCCATCCAGGCTCTTCGTGCCCGGCATGGTTTCTTCGCTAGGGATCTTCTTTCGGCAAAATTACAACAAAACCTGTGGCCAAGTAACTGGACTGAAATCACTGTGCAATGGTCAGAAGTTAAGGTATAAACACTGCAAATGTAAATTCGAAAATCCTCACCGCTGCGTCCAATGTAGGAAGGGGGAGGCTCTAGTTGGCGCAGTGTAGCACTAGCGACAAGCAGGGACTCTCTCTTCCTCGTCAGGGCTGAGGGTTACCTTCCAGACAACCTCTGCTTACCCTCTAGGTAGTGTGGCTTAAGCAGTCTTAGGCTAATCTTTGGGGCACATAGGGTTAAACATTTGCAATATCACACCGTCACAACCAGCCCACCACACAATGACACCAAACTGTATTTGTAAAAATATATATCTTTATATAAATTTCAAGCAGGCTTGTAAATACAGTTGTAAAACTTTCAATAGTGGTTCCAGGTTACTTAAGTTCAGGTTGCCACAGTTCTCTTTTAGCAATAAGCAATCTTTCGGGCCTTCTGCCCAGGTTCAACAAGGTTCAGTGTCTCGTAGCGCCTCAATGCGCTCTCTGCGTGGGCCTCGAGGGCCAGGAGCTGTGCGAGCCTCGGGTTCAGAGGCGGCTCGCGTTGGGAGCGGATAGCGCGGTGCGAGCTCGAGTTGCAGGACGCTCGCACTGTGAGGATACAACACAGTACCTTTCAAATTCTTGTGGAGCGGGCGGCTTCCATGGGAGCTGTCCCACGTCGCGTTGCTTTTCCGGGGTCGCTGTTCGCTGCGGCTCTCAGCCGGGCAGGTCACGGGTCATCCGGGGCGGCGGTGCTCTGTGGCGGCAGGGTCCTTTCCTCGTCGTTCGCTCCGACCCTGGAGGCGGCGGCTGTGTGGTGACGGCAAGTGGCAGTACGGTCCCCAAGTGCAGGACGTACCCAGCCAAAGTACCGGTTGCAGCTGTGCGCTCACAGCTGAGCTGTCGGGCAGGTTACCGACCAGAGGGGGTTATCACAGGGCAGCTGTCCGTCTTCGCAGGTGGATTGACGGCTCGAAGCGCAGTCAATTCGGGAGCTTGGACCGGACGGGTCCTCCTTCACTTTGTTCTCGGGCTCCCGGTGCAGTTGCGGTCACGGTGCTCGGGCCAGCGGCGGCTGGACCTCACGTTGCTCTCGCTGTTGCTTTGGGCCCGGTTACGGTGCTCAGGGGGATGTCGATGCCTTGGTTACGGGGAGCGTGGCAGGCTTGCCCAGCGCTCCCAGACCCCTCTGTCAGTACTGCAGCGATAAGCAGCACACACAGTCGCTTTCTTCAGGATGTAGCGCCCACTGGTCCTGGGGCGCTGGTCAGGGGGCAAGTTCAACAGCAAGCCCTTGGAGATCTCTCAGCAGAGTTTGGCACAAAGTTTCTCAAAGCAAAAGTCTTCTTGTAGTCTTTCCTTTCCCTCTCCTTCTGCAGCAAGGCCCCAGACACAGGCAAGAGACAACACTCTTCCTTGTCCTTCCCGGTCCTTCTCGTCGGGTAGAGTTCCTTCTGTAGCCCAAACAGGATCTAATTTTCAAGGAGCAGGGCTCCTTCTTTTATACGGCATTTTTTTTGTTTCTCGCAGGCCAGGGGGGCCTTTGCATAGCCACTTTCAGTCCTTGAGCACTCTGGTGGGTGTACTCCGGCTTCTGCTTTCAGTGTGAGGGGCAGGCGCATCAGACGCCCCACAGGAGGTGGAGCCAGCATTGTGCGGACAGGGGCAGCCAGAGTACCTTGTTGATGGGGCTTCGCCCTTCCTGGGCCAGGTGTCGGCTGAGTCATCAGTCGCTCCCCAGGAGGGTGGAGCCAGCATTGTGGTGGCAGAGCACAGCAAGATCCAGAGTCAAGAGCCACTCCTACCTCCCACTAAGGTGTAATCTGCGCATTCACCACCTGTCATCCCCCAGCCCTGTCACTCACACATCCCAGACAGTCAGATACACATACCAGCAAATGGTTAGGCAAGCAAATGCTAACTTTCTAAAAGTAGCATTTGCAAACACAGGATACTAAAATAAACTTTACTAAAAGAAATATTTTATCATCCTGAGTTCACGCATACTAAACACGACTCTCTACCATGCTCCCTGAGCCTGCTGGGATTATAGGGTGTAATAATTCCAGCAGCTCAGTCTGGCCTAACGGGAGCAGGTAGCCTTCAATAGTGAAATACGAATTTAGTTGTAAGTCACTACTAGGACATGCCACACACATCAGGGCTTGTCCTACCTTACACCTACAATGCACCCTGCCCGCAGGCCTACCATAGGGGTGACTAATATGCAGTCAAGGGAAGGTTCAGGGGCTGGCAAGTGGTTGCACTTGCCCAGCCAGCATGACAGTACGAGACTGCACGCGGGTTCTGCGGTGGCAGTCCCCAGACACATCTTACGGCTGCTTCTGTGGGTGGCGCAACCAGCGCTGCAGGCCCACTAGCAGTATTGGCATCTACAAGCCCTGGCACTCCTAGTGCACTTTACTAGGGACTAACAGTAAATCCAATGAACCAATCATGGATACAAATCACATGTACAATTTACAGTAGGGAGCACTTGCACTGCGGCACGGGTCGGCCGTGGCGCAGTGCCCTGAGTATCGGAAAACCAGCAAAACATCGGAGGCACATCAGCAAAAAGTGGAAGGGAAACTCACGCCAAGGTGCCAGGTCTAACACACAGCCTATAAAACGGAGATTCACAGACAATTACAAGATGGCGTTAGCTATGCCCGGTTGAGAGCTGACCCCTCAAAAGATTTGGCCACTGAAATTCTGATCCTCACCTCGGAGGCACTGGAGAAAGGTTTCCTGAGCAAACTGGAGTTTGAATATTTGAACCAACAACATCCACGATTACCAACAATCTATACTTTACCTAAAATACACAAAGATTTGACTAACCCACCTGGAAGGCCTATCGTTTCAGGCTGTGGATCCCTGCTTGAACCCCTTTGCAAATATATTGACATTTTTCTGAAGCCTATAGCAGAGAACACAGCCGCATATCTACGAGATACTATGCAAACTATCACTTTGATAGACTAAATCCCATAATTCCAAAATCCCAGTTCTTCTTCTTCTTCGAGAGAGAGAGAGAGAGAGCTTTAAAGTGGTCAAAGAACTTCTCAAAGTTCCTGAGCCGGCTGTCATCTATGACAAACAGAAATGTACGGAGCTGGCAGAGTTCTTCCACACAAAAAATTGTGAAGATTTTAAACACCCTGCCCCAGCCCACGCTGCTTCAGGACAATGGTAGGCTGATCTTAGGAACACAGGCCAGAGAGACAGCTATCCAGCTTGACTCCTTTGGCCCAGTATCAGTGAGCGAGGTATCCAAAGCCTTAGCATCCCTGAAAAGTGCCTCCCCTATGGACCCGGTCCCCATGAAGTTCCTTAAACAAGCAGCTGCTTCCATCATGGGTCCTGTGACAGACCTAATGAACGCCTCTTTTGCCCAGGGTCTGGTGCCACCTTCTTGGAAAACTGCTGTTGTTAAGGCTCTTTTAAAGAAGCCCAATTTGGATCCTTCGGACCTGTCTAACTTTAGGCCCATCTCCCTGCTGCCGGGGCTCGGCAAAATTGCTGAACGGCTGGTCAACCAACAATTTGTCAGCCTTCTTGGAGTCCAATGGACTGCTCCGTGCTTCGCAAACCGGCTTTCGCCCAGGTCAGGGCACCGACACTGCTCTCTTGGCGGTCGTCGATGAAACTAGACGTATTCTGGATTCAGGAGGGTCAGTGGCAGTGATCCTCCTGGACCTCAGTGCGGCGTTTGACACCGTGAACCATCAGGTGTTGATCCGGCGGCTGGCTGAGGTAGGGGTGTCCGGGGTGGCCCTGCAGTGGCTGAGATCATTTCTTACCGGATGAACATACCAGGTCTGGGACGGCGGTGAGCGCTCTAAATCGATCCCCCTCCAGTGTGGAGTGCCACAGGGCTCCTCTCTTAGCCCTACATTATTTAATGTTTATATGGCCCCCCTGGAGGATATAGTGTCTCCGTATGACATCAAGATCATCAGTTATGCGGACGACACGCAGTTGGTGGTTTCTTTATCCCAACTGGCTGAGAATCCGGATACCCTGCGCTCCTGTCTGTCGGACGTTCACACCTGGATGGATGAATCTGCCCTTAAACTGAACGGTTCGAAGACGGAAATAATGCTGCTAGGGAGCAAATCTCCTCTTCTTCCCTTGACCAGCTGGCCGAGCTGTATGGGAGACCTCCCGGACCCCAAAGAGGTGATTAAGAGCTTGGGAGTCTGGCTGAAACAAGACTTGTCATTTCGGACCCAAGCTAAGAAAACTGCAGGAGTGTGTTTCGCCCTGTTACGGTCTGCTCGAAAAATTTTCCCTCTCTTACCGGTAACATCGAGGAAGCTGTTGATTCAGGGCCTGATAACATCCAGATTGGATTACAACAACGCCATCTTTCTGGGCGCCCCTGAATCCACCCTCAAGACTCTTCAACAGGTCCAAAATGCAGCGGCAAGGCTGCTTATGGACGTCCCAAGGACGCAATCAGCAAAACCCACCTTAAAGGCGCTGCACTGGCTTCCAGTGCGGGAGAGAGTGATATTTAAGGCACTTTGTACAGCCCACAAAATCCTTCTAGGGAAAGGTCCCCTCATTTTAAAGAACTTAGCGATCCCATACAAAGCAAGCAGAATGTTGCGATCTGATCAAAAACACCTTCTTTTTGTCCCTAGAGTTAAAAGGGCTCGCACGGTCGGGAGAAGATTCTCATTCAACACGGCAAAGTTGTGGAACTCGCTCCCTTTAAAATTACGCGCCGAGACCTGCACACTGCGTTTTCGCAAAGGTCTTAAAACCTTTTTGTTTCCCGCTTGAATGCTTTAAACTGGCTGTTTTTACTATCTGATGGTGTCTAGAAAAGCGCTGGGATGCCTAAGGGTAACTGCGCGCTATATAAAATTTTAAATAATAATAATTTAATAATAAATAATATGACCCAACCAAGCAATTGCTAGTGACGTGTGATGTAGTCTCCCTCTACACTAGTATTCCACAAGATCCAGCTTTGGATGTCATAAAAGAGTATCTGGACAGACGGATGGAAGTACCAACCAGCTTCATTATCGATCTATTAAAGATAGCAATGAAAAAAAGCTTCTTCATGTTCCAAGGTTACCATTATGTCCAGACCAAGGGAGTAGCGATGGGGGCAGCATTCGCCCCAGACCTGGCGATCTTTTATATGAATCATTTTGAACAATCATTTATCTTCTCCAACAATCACTACTATCAGATGATAGATATGTGGAGAAGGTACATAGATGACATTTTAATTATATGGTCAGGAACTGAAAATGAGCTCTCACATTTCTATGATTGGTTAAACCGCTGCGATGCCGATATCCAATTCACCAAACAGTCGCATCCAACAGAAATTGCATTTCCTGACATCAAAATCGGTCATGACAACAATGAATTGTATACCACCCTCTACCGGAAACCTACGGAAAGAAACTCTTTGCTGAGATACGAAAGTCACCACCCGAGAGCACTGCAGTACAATCTGCCGGTCGGTCAGTTTTTAAGAATCCAAAGAAATTGCTCAAAAAATCGGATTATATGGAGCAATCTGACATCTTGGGAGCAAGACTTCAAACTCGCGGATACTCTAGATGGATGATCAGGAGAGCCCAAAAGAGGGAATGGTTCAGTCCACGAGATGAACTTCTAATACCAAAGGATCGACAAGACCCCTCCCATAAAAGATTAATTTGTGTAACTACTTTCTCGACAAGGAGCAACGCCATCAAGAAAGTGATTAACAAGTACTGGAATTTGGTGGCCGAAGACTTCCAACAACGAGAACCACCAATGCACGCCTTCAGAAAAGGAAAGAGCATAAAAGATCATGTAGTTAATTCCCTACTGCCCGTTGAGGACAACTCCACAATACACTCCATGTGGAATCTACCTCCAATTAAGGGCCACCATAAATGTACCAAGTGTAAAGCATGTGCTACTACTGTAGAAACAAAAACTTTCAGGCATAAACAGAAGATCTTTGACCTAACGGATTTCACCAACTGCAATACGTCAAATGTAATCTATGCTATCATGTGCCCTTGCGGCCTACCATATGTGGGCCACACACAGTAAAAGGTGAAGGCTAGGATCCTCCAGCACCAAAGCCGCATAAGATACCAAATACAAGGAGCACCATTAGTTGAACACTATGTAAAGCAAAACCATCTACCAGATCAATTGCAATGGCTCGTATTGGAAAAAACAGTTTTGGGCCCAAGAGGAGGAAATATCAGCTCCATTCTCAATCTGCGAGAATCCAAATGGATGCAGAAATTGGACTCTATCACTAATGGATTGAATGAACTCGATACGAGTAATGCACAATTGGCATGCCTTAGTTTAAGATAACTGAGAATACCACCTACACCCCATCGTGGGTATTTATAATATGATTGTCCTGTGTTTGATCAGGCCTCTTACCCAATTTAGTCATCATCAATTGACTATAAACTTTACCTTTTGTATAACTAGGCCTGCTTATATGACCATTCATGGTGATGACGTATCCTTCACAGTAGTAGTTTTGTGCAATAACTGTCTGCCGCTATTGATATTCTTTCTGTCACTCAATTATGGCTATTAAATTACTGTATGGAGCCCAACATGCATGTTTTCAGCAAGTTGCAACAACTGTTTACCGCTAATGATGCTCTTCAATGTGAGATGGCATCTATCGTCTTTTCCAATTGTGTATGGCAATCAGAACACTATATGGTTCACAGTATTTCCATGACTTGTCACTTTTGAATGACGTTTTTCCATTCCTGTAATTTAACGTTTTTACAAATGCAAACATTGTCTTGCAACTATGTGATTACCAACACTAGTCATCCTCTATGATTGTCCATTCCTACTGATTTTTTGTACTAATAACACATCGTGCAATTCCCCTTTTTCATTCATAACTTGTGTCGGTCACAACAACATGAAATGACACTATCCCCTTAAGGACACTGCTTTCTATTTCACGTAAACACCATCCAGCCTGTCGTTTAATTAATTCTTTGATGACCATAATGTTTGTCATGCTTTCTTCTTCTCTTTTACTTAGTCCTCATATTAGGTAATGTATTTTAGGAAACTTCACGTATTGACATGTGCCCATCCAGGCCTCCTTGAAAATACGATCCCAACACAAAAGATAGTTCTGAGCAGCATTTTTTTATTCATATCCCAATGCATTTTGGGCAATTTCTTGCCCTTCGTCGTGGGTAACTGAAAGTCAACAATTACAGAAACTCCATTAGTATTTGTGCCTTTGAACCATTGAAATCATGTAAATCTTAATTTATCCGGGCGCATATACAAGATGTAGGAAGTTCGGAAGAAAGGATCGTTTTGATTGAAGATGCCACATATTGCTAAAGAGCGAGTTCCCAAAATACATTACGTCTAATATGTGGACTAAGTAAAAGAGAAGATGAAAGCATGACAAACATTATGGTAAAAATTGGATGAACATGAATAAGGACAAATGGATAATTACCAGTTGGATCTAGTATCCTCAAAACGCAGCACCTCTGGGAGTAGAGCGTGAATTCCACACTCCCCACATGTAAATGTGTTTGTATTTACATAGTGCCTTCTACCCAGAGGTCTCATAGTGCTGTGTTTATACTGCTGTGGAACCCTTCCTGGTTTTCCTGTGAGATGTCCACTCCTGGGCACCCCCAAGGTGAAGCCAGGCTCCAAGTGCTGCTGGGGCCGTTGTGGAGATTAAGCAAGCTATTGCCCAGAGTCACAGAGTGGGACCCATGATTAGACTAGGCACCAAGGCGAGAATTACCAGGTCAGGGGAGATTGAGTCCAAGAGCCGCCGAGGCAGGAATTGAACCCTGGTCCCGGGCCAGACCTCTGCATCAGAGGTCTGCCTGTCTAACCATTGAGCCACGCTTCTCCACATTGTACCGTGAGATCATCAGCATAGATAGTCACCTTTTTCCCCAACCATTATACCTGAATGGATTCATTGCTGGCTCCTTCCTAAATCTGCTCACTAAAGGTCTATGTAGAGGTTGAATAGCAATGGAGAAAGTGGGAAGCTTTACCTTGTGTCTCTCAGTTTTTAAACTCTGGTGTTAAGCAACCATTGAGAAGGATTTTAGCAGTGGAATCTTTATATATTTGCTGGAATGTCCTACAAAAGTTGCTTGCCCAGGTTAGGTTTGTTCAGTACTGTAGCTAGAAACTTCCAGTTCACCCAATCAAATGCCAACAACTTGCCGCTATTCTTTCCATATTCAAAATGTGTCAATTTAATAGCCTCCCACCTCGTCCTTGTTAAACGTTCACTTTTGCGTACGTATGTTTGCTATTCACAAAGGTATTTTATGAGTAGTATCACATGAAAAGATAGGGCTTTCCTATTTTTTATGTGCGGAGACGCCATAGTAGTACAGATACTACTCATAAAATACCTTTGTGTATAGCAAACAATCGTAACCTCACAAAAAAGTATACGTTTACTTATGTGAATTAGCACCTATGTTTCTTTTGTTGTAAATATAAGCACATTCATTTCATAAATCTGTCATTCATTGTTTAACGTGATAGAAAATATGTATTGTCACATCCAATGATGACATTAGGGCAAATTGGGACTGATTATTATTCACTTACGGGTTGTTATTAGGTATTGTTGCATTTTATTCTGTATTGTGATATGTTGACCCTATGTATAATTTTGCTTACCTCATGTTGACTGTATGACTTTGCTGTGTATTTTGCTACAAAAAAGGCTCAGTTTGCAGGTGAGCCAGAGTGGAGGTGAGCTGACTTTCTGAGGGTTGCTTTCCCTGGTTCTCTGAGAGCAGACACATATTTGTCAGATCTTATGCTACATCTATTGCCTTCATACTAGACCATATTTAGTTCTAGTACTAATTCCCTGTATATGAGATTATTTAACTTTGACTGATTAACTATGGGGCATATTACCAAGCAATAGCGATAATTATCGCTATTGCTTGGTTAGAGACAAAAATTTACCGCTGTGCTGAGGCGATTTTGATCGCAGATAAACCTTGGTATTACCAATGTTTATCGCAAATGCGATAAAAATCGGCCGCAATGCATCAATATCGCTGAAAAGTCAGCGATATTCATGCATTACCGAGCTAATGCTCTTAGCCATGTTATCCACCTCCCATTGGATAACATGGCTAAGGGCAGTTGTTAGCTTTTGGAGATATTCACGCTTAGAGTGAATATCTCCAAAAGTTGGTAATAGGAGATAGCGATGTTAGCGACTGTTTCCAGTCGCTAACATCTTGGCACGCCCACTTTGCATGTCATTAGTGATAAATATCACTGACATGCAAAGCGGGGCCCAAGATGGTCGCTATCTCCTACTAGCTGTCGCTAACTGGTGTTAGAGACAGCTAGGTAATAGGGAGATAATTTTATCTCCGCTTTCTTGGCTTTTAAAGCCAAAAAAGCAGAGATAAACCCTCTTGATAATATGCCCCTTTATTCTTTCATTCCGTCATGATCTTACATTTTCAATAAACCTTCATGGTTTCTAACTTTTATCTGCCTCAAGAAGGCTTTCTTCATTGATTATGTTATGTGATTTGTTGATAATCTTAATATAGTAAGGTGCATGTTTCCTCAGAATTCTTGAGAACAACACTGCCCGATCCTGTGTTTGCGCTTTATCATCATCTTTAGATCATCAGATAAAATAGCATCATTTAGCATATTAGTAAAGACTTCAGGAGTAACAACCAGATGAAACTCATGAAACGGATTAGACCTTTTATTTCAGTATATGGCCTTAAGCAAGGGATACAATCCATGGTTCTCTCAAGACTATACGACGATTTATTCCAATCTCTGCGGAATTTCCCAAATATCTCCCACCCATTTTACAATTACCCTTCATGTTGCAGCCCAACTATTATCAGCTCTAGTCTAATCCTTTCAAAGAAGAAATTAGTGTATCCCAAAGCCTTTGAATACATATGTTAACAAGAGTATCTAAATATAATATGAAATAATGCTTTTGTGTCTTGCCTCATTTTAATTTGCGGTCGTTTAGAGTGCTTTGGGTAGCGGTACACAAAGGGGCATACGTCTTGAAGGTGAAGGGAAATCAATCAGCCCCTGAAGGGACAGTGGGTCATATGCATCAACACATTTTCCCATTGACACAGAATGGGCAAAACTCTTTGATGCATCTAGCACAGTGTGTTCAAGCATGTGCACTGATCCAGTATGCTGAGCTGGAATGGTAACCTGTTAGTCTGTAAAGTGGTGTCATTTTTAGGTCTCGCCTGTCGATGCGCATGCGCATCGAGCAAGGCGAGAGTATTGGGACTTATCCACTCTTTATCCACACTGCAAGGAATCGTGGCGATTCCTTGCAGTGCCCGTGACTTTTAAGCTCAATGCGCATGTGCATTGAGCTTAAAAGCGCGTGCACGTCCGTCTTTGTTTACCCGCTCCGCCCCCTCCCCTTCCCGCCGTGTCGCATTTCTCCTCCCCCCTCCCCTCTCTTCCCTCCGTCTTGTTTATTTTACCCGCTCCGCCCCCTCCCCTTCCCGCCGTGTCGCATTTCTCCTACCCCCTCTTCCCTCCGTCTTGTTTATTTTACCCGCTCCGCCCCCTCCCCTTCCCGCCGTGTCGCATTTCTCCAAACAGGGTGTTTGTTCGTCAGCGTTGTGCATTTTGTTCCAATGTCTCAACCCACTTTACCTTTTCTATGCAATTCTTGCAGAGAGGCAGCAGCCACCCCATGTCTGCCTCTGACGTCTCTTGCGCTGATCTTACACATCTTAAGATGGGGACGGTCGGCATCTCCAGCACCACTTGCCATCATTAGAGCTGGACTTTGGGTAGCCCCCTTAATAAGCTGCACTCAGCTTATTGCTAGCACACTCTGACGGAAAATACCCTGTCTACTGGCTTTCGCTGCGAATTACCCAATACTCCTGGGCCACTCCTGTCGTCTATCACTAATACCCTTTGATTTGCCTCTTCCCCTGATCCCACTGCCCTAAGGCACTTAATAACCAATGCCCTACTGGTACTCTGCACAGTGCACACCCTCAAATCCCTTTTGCCACGAACGGCCCTTTGCAACCTTGTCTACAGAACTCTTACGTTCTTCTTTCTACTCAATTTTATCTGTCGCACGCTTATGTCCCCTGAAACATATGTGACCCTCTACCCTTGACTCGTCACGGAGAGCAGGGCTCAGGGAATTACTATACACTGAATCTGCTCCCCTCCTCCCCCCCAACACCCTCCTAAACCCCTTATCTCGTTAGAAGCCACCCATATACATGTCAAACACTACTATATTTATGCCGATTAGTACCGATTTTAAAATTGAAAAAATAGCTTATTTCAGTTTTCTTCCGGTTAAACTGCCCCCGTTTTAATATCGACTACCAGGAAAGTAAAGTCCCAAGAATTTTTTGTACCCCCGTCCCTTATTCCGATACCAAAGACTGGCAGGCATGCACCCTTTCAAACTGAAACCCCAGAACACAGGCTCGCTTCCGCAATCCAATGAGAGACATGGACTACAGCTCCCATAAGAACCCTGCACACGACCACCATATTTGGTGTGTGTCATAGTAGGCTATAAAATAAATCACTTCACCAACATAGGAAGGTATTAGATAAGGGGGTAAGTATCGTGTGCTTCAAAGGAAATACAGGGAGCGCTAAGTCAATTTTTCGCCCGCTCCCGTTCCACCCGTGAATACTCGACTCCGCTTCAAGATGGCGGCTTTACCGTGAACATTCGATGCAGTCCGTTTTCATGCTCAATTTTTCTGATGGAAAGGTAGAAGGATCCAGATGACTCGGCGCTTGGCTGCTCGTGTCTGCATTTGCGGGTGAAGGGCGCCGGGAATGAATTAGTGCAGCCTGGGAAGATGGCCTCCAATGAGCAACAGAGGCAGGTGAGAAGGTAGAAAAGTAAATGGTGATGGGTTATGTCCCCTGCAAGAGAATCGTTAGCAGCTGCACTTTCTTGCCTAAACGTTAGTTCTATAATTCGCTACTTTCTCTACATTTCCGTTCCACCACCTGGCTCAGTTATGCCCCTGCTTGACTGTCTCTACCACACCTGCTTGCAAACGTCACTGCCTCACTGCAGCTCAAACCACTGTTGTGTATTGACCAAACACAACTTACGTTACTGATTATATATCACTCACTGTATTATCTTTCCAGCAATTCACTTCTGTCTCACGCAACTGCGTCGATGTGGGCAAGCCAGGAAATGTAACGGTTAGAGGAAGGCATAGCCAGGAATCTGGCTTTCAGAATCAAACAGGAGCTAAACCATACACTATTCGGCTTGTAAATGATGCAGCAACGGCCATATAAGACATGATAAATGCAGAGTTATGCTGAACATTTGGTTCCTTCTTCAACGTTTGTCTTTTGCTTTGTGGAACTATTATTTTTATTAAGTCGGTCTGCAGTGCACCCACGCACGTGCCTTCAGCCGCAGGTCGGCGGGACAAATGTAACGAATGTTACAAGAGTTAAACAACCAACCCTAAACACGTTCCCGCCCCTTCCCTCAGATCTGACCCTTTTTTTCGACTCTTTGACAGGACACAATACGAGCGTTCGACCCAGTTTACTTTTCGGTATTACTTGTAGCTTTACCCCGTGTCACTTCTGTCTTCTCCTTAAGCCCTTTGATTTGACCCCACTTCCGTTTGAGCTGTGATAAAGACGGTTAATTTCTTAGGCCTGTTAGCTCAATCTTTAATAAGGGTGGGTGAACGTGGTCCCCATAATGTCTGAAACCCCTGTTCCAGGGTGACAGATCTTCTACACCTATTTGCCCCTATACGCACTATATCCGTGACCGGTGGGGGGAGGGAGTATCTTGCTTGCTCCCCAATAAACTAGGAGCACTTGCTTGCCCCCCAATAAACTAGGAGCACTTGCTTGCCCCCCAATAAACTAGGAGCACTTGCTTGCTCCCCAATAAGCTAGGAGCACTTGCTTGCCAGCTCATAAGAAGAGTGGTAATTGCTTTCCCCTAGGGTAGCTCAGCAGGTATGTTAGCCTATCTCTTATACCATGTTTTATATAGATTGACAGTGTAAGGAGTTTGAACATCATGTCTATTGTCCTGTACCTCCTTCCAGTATATTTTCATCTTAGGGTAATGCCATAGTAGGTGGAGGAGGGTAAGGGTACCTTAAGGTTTACTTCAGTGCACCATATTGTTGGACTCATTACGAGTATACACTCTCCGGTATGTACTTCTATCTGCTTGATCTGGGCATCTTTTTCCAGCCGAGTACTTTCCACCCTTTTTTCTCCACTTTATTGTCCTCGCCCTGTTGATAATCCAAGCACGGGCAGCGAGGATCTAAGCCTGCTTTATTAGAAACTGGCAAATTCTCCTCCACTTCTTCTGTGCTCCGGTTCCCTCAACCCCTCACCCTCACTCACCCTCACCCACACTCACCCTCACTCACCCTCAACGCCTCACCCTCACTCACCCTCAACCCCTCACCCTCACTCACCCTCAACCCCTCACCCTCACTCACCCTCACCCTCACTTACCCTCAACCCTTCACCCTCAACCCCTCACTCTCACTCACCCTCACTCACCCTCAACCCCTCAGCATCACCCTCACTCACCCTCACTCACCCTCAACCCCTCACCTACCCTCACCCTCAACCCCTCACCCTCACCCTCACTCACCCTCAACACCTCACTCGCCCTCACCCTCACTCACCCTCAACCCCTCACCCTCACTCACCCTCACCCACCCTCACTCACCCTCACTCTCACTCACCCTCAACCCCTCACCCTCACTCACCCTCACTCACCCTCAACCCCTCACCCTCACCCACCCTCAACCCCTCACCCTAACTCACACTCACCCTCACTCACCCTCACCCTCACTCACCCTCACTCACCCTCACTCTCACTCACCCTCACTCTCACTCACCCTCACTCACCCTCACTCTCACTCACCCTCAACCCCTCACTCACCCTCACTCACTCACCCTCACTCACCCTCACCCACCTTCACCCTCACTCACCCTCACTCTCACTCACCCTCACTCACCCTCACCCTCACTCACCCTCAACCCCTCACACAGTGCAATAGGTCTCGGAGCATTTGAGTTAGAGCTTTTAGATTTGTTTATGGCTTTTTTTATTTGTAATTCTTTAGCATTGGCTACAGGAAACAAAAATGCTAAAGATTTACAAAAAAAACCCATAAACAATTCTAAAAGCACTAACTCTAATGCTGCGAGACCTATTGCATTTCCAATGCTTGTTGGCTTTGGAAATAAAGGCAATAGCCAGTCTGAGGCATCTGGCTGGTAAGTGAGTTCACAAGTGGTTATTTATTTGTTGTGCATGGCTCTCACAGAGAGCTATTAGCTTGAATGACTGGACTCCAAATGCAGTAATTGGCTGCTATGACGGTGGGTAACAGAACTTGTTAACCACTGTTAATGCCTGATAAAAGAATTCCAAGCTGTGCTGGGTGGGCCTCCGAAGAGCGTTTGTGTGCGGCGCTAGCTCAGAGCACAGCTTCAGGACGGGTGGATGTGCAATAGCATAGAGAGTGGTGGGAGTGTGTGGCAGGAGGCCAAGTATTCATTTTAAATTTCTGTACAGGGAGGAGAGGCCATGTTCTGTATGGCTCTCCCACTACCCATTGTCTCTGCGCGATAGTTGAAAGCAGGGGAAGATTATTCCAGGGGGCAGACACAACTGAAAATTGTAGATGAGTAAAAAGTGAATTATGGGGATGTTTTTTACTTCGGGTTCGGAGTGACATCATAGACAACTCGAACTTTGCTCTTGTCTATTTGATGTCACTTAGAATCTATAATTCTATATGTTGTGTGTGACTCTCAGCAAGCTCTACTAGAGTGAACACCATATTCTAAATCTTTTTAATGGACTCCTAGGAATTCATCTTTTCTACTGTTTTTCAGTCTTACAGGCTTTAATCATTTGTTGAATTGAAATGACGAATAAGATAGCTCAAGGCCATGTGGTAGACCAACCCCTAATACCCTGCACCTACTCTTAATGCCGCTCTTGCACTAAGCACTTTCCCTGGTACCCCTGCACACTGTCACTGGCTACTCTTACTGCAGCTCTTGCACTAAGCACTTTTCCCACTATTGTATTGTAATTGTATTGTAATTGCATTTATATAGAGCTTACTATCCCTGACGAGGCGTTGAAGCGCTTTTTCGGCGGGTAGCACGCTACTCCGGGACCCATAGAGGATTAGTGTTGAATTAGTATGGTGAAACATGCAAGTACATTTTGGGCCAGATGTAGGTAAATGAGATTTACCGATTTTAAATTACCGAATTTTACCGATTCGGTAATTAAAAATCGGTAAATCTGAGGGGTGGATATGTAGGAACATCCAGATGTTCCTTTTACCGAATCGGTAAATATCGGTATTTACCGATTCGGTACATACCGACCGGTAATGCCCCATTCATTCCTATGGGCTTTGAAGCCCATAGGAATGAATGGGGCATTACCGGTCGGTATTTACCGAATCGGTAAATACCGATTCTGACAAGGGTGCAGGGGGTGTCACTTTGACACCCTCTAGCACCCCCAAAAAAGGTTCGGGGGCCATGTGGCAGGCATACCTGCCCTAAGGGCAGGTCTGCCTGTCATATGGCACAGGTGTGCATGCACACATGTGCATGCACACCAGAATCGTTATTTTACCATCAAATAGTATTTGATGGTAAAATACCGAATCTGTAATGCTTGTGGGACTCAGAAGAGTCCCACCTACATATCAATTTTACCGAATCGGAAAAAATACCGATTCGGTATTTTACAGAATCGGTAAATTTACCGATCGGTAAATTTACCGATTCTGTAAAATACAGGGCCCTACATCTCAAATTGCATTTACCGGTCGGTAACGGCCGAATTCGGCCGTTACCGACCGGTAAATGCCTACCTACATCTGGCCCTTAAAGTGGTGGATAGGTTAGTCAGTTATTTGGATTTGGAATGATAGCAGAAGGGTAGAGGAGGACAAAGGTTTGTATTTATTTATCGCTTGTTGACACACGCTATTCAGGAAGCCTATAAAGGATTAGTGGTGAATTAATATGGTGAAATATTAGGTAATTTCAGTGGTGGATATTAGTCTGTTACTTGGAGTGAGAAGGATAGCGGAGGAATAAAAGGGGAAGAAAGATTTGCATTCATATAGCACTTGTTACCTCTGATGGGTGTTGTTGAAGCGCTTTTCTGGCGAGTAGCACGCCACTCAGGAACCCATAAAGGATTAGTGTTGAAAATTAGTATAGTATAAATATGAAGTAATTTGAGTAGTAGATATATTATTCAGTTATTTGGGCAGTATATTACTATAGTTGAATATGGAATTTGAGAAGTGAGCATGTTAGTCTGTTAATTTTGATTGAAAAGGATAGTGGAGCAGTAGGAAGAGGCTTTTGGATGAGTAAAATTGAGTTTTGGAGGGGAGGAGTTAGAGGGGAGAGTTTAGAAAGGTTTGTTTTAGGGGATAGGTGTAGTAAAAAGAGGTGTCAGATGATGCAAGGAGGGGTAGAGCAGGAGAGAGTCTAGAAAGGGTTATTTTGGCGATCATAGTAGTGGTATGGGGTTTGGGATAAATGAGAGAGTGGATGTAGAGGGCATATTGATAGATGTATAGGATGAGAGATAGGGTAGTGCATTGGAAGGAGTAGTAGAAAGAAGTTTGAGATGAGTCAGAAGGTTGGGCTAGAAGATACATTGAGCAAAGTATAGGCTGAGAAATAGGTTAGTGCATTGGAAATGCTAAATTAGAAAAAAGTGATAAATATATCGATCCATAAGTACATTGAAAGTATATAGATAGATAAAGGAAGGAAGTATATTTAGATTAAATATATTGATAGAGGCACAGGATGAGAAATAGGGTAGTGCATTGGATATGCTTTTTCAGGAGAAAAGTAACAGACAAACAGATCCAAGTACATGGAAGGTACATAGATGCACAATGGAAGTATGTACATGTAGACCAAAGATGATTTTTATTTATTGATTAATATTATTATTATTCTTTTCTTTTCTCGTAACAACATCATTATTTTACATGTTTTATAAAATAATACACAAAGATAGGAACATATCTATTGTGAAAACAAATGCTTATATACAGAGGGATAGGCTGTAGTTTCTGTTTCCGTATGGTGCTTATGTGGGGAAGAGCCAAATCTTGAGTAGTTTTCTGAAGATGAGGTGGTTGTCGGTGGATCTTATGTTGGGCGGTAAAGAGTTCCATAGTTTGGCTGCTTGAACAGACAAGGATGTGCCACCCATGGTTTTTTTCTTGTATGGTGGGATTTTGAGGCGAGATGCTCCTTTAGAGCGGATGTTCCTTTGTTGAATGTGTTTGGTGATTTTATTCCTGATGAAGAGTGGTCCTATTCCATGTATTGCTTTGTGGGTAATACAAAGCAGCTTGAACGTGGATCTTCTGGCAACCGGTAACCAATGCAGGGCTTTTAAGGCAGGGGAGATGTGGTCTCGTGGTTTGATATGCAAGAGTAGTCTGGCAGCCGAGTTCTGAATCTGTTGTAGTCTTTTCATGGTCGTTAAAGGTGATCCGTGGTAGAGGCTATTGGCATAATCGAGTTTGGATAGAACAAGGGAGATGGTAGCTTGAACCTAGGGTGGAAATCCCAAATTAGGGAAAATTCGTCGCAGCGTTTGTATAGTAGCAAAGCTTGATCTTGCTAGTTTATCCACTTGGGCATTCATCGACAGCTTGGAGTCCATGGCCATTCCGAGGTTTCTTACTTCCTTCGATACTTTAGGCAGTGATCCCAGTTCATCAGGCCATGCGGCTAGCGGGTTGTAATTTTTCCAAATGCCTCACGTGAGTATTTCCATTTTTGAAGCATTCAATTTGAGATGGCTCCAAGTCATCCACTGATCCACAGCTCTGAGACAGCTGAAAATTGGTGATTTTCCAATGTCTTTGGGGCATTCCAGTTGAAGGAGTATTTGCGTGTCATCTGCATAGTTGTAGCACGTCAGGTGAAATTTATTGAGCAGTACTGGTAAAGACTTCGTGTAGATGTTGAAAAGCATGGGCGAGATGATAGAACCTTGAGGGACCCCTGCTTTTGTGGAGTACGGTTTGGACGAGAAAGGTCAGGTATGGATGACATTAGTTCTTTTTCGAAGGTAGGACGCGATCCAGTCTAGAGCAGTTCCCTCTATGTCGGCTTCATAAAGTCTTTGTTTCAGAGTGTCATGATCAAACGTGTCAAAGGCAGCTGAGAGGTCCAAGAGGAGTAGCGCAGCAACCCCGTCAACTGTATTCTTTAGGTCATCCCAGATGGCAAGGAGGGCAGATTCAGTGCCTCTTCCCGGACAGAATCCTGTTTGGAAATCTGAAAGTATGTCATTCTCTTCAATGAATTGTGACATCTGGGCGAACGCTGCTCTTTCTATCAGTTTGCCCAGGAAAGGTCCATTTGTAATGGGTCTGTAGTTGTCAGGGTTCAGCAGGTCCAAGTTTGTTTTCTTCAGTAAAGGGCGTATGTATGACTTTTTGAGTTCTTCTGGAAATATTTCGGTAGTTAAGGAATCGTTGATGATTCTTCTTACTGGAATGGCAGCAGAGGTTGTTAAAAGAATTGTCTTGAAAGTTTGTGGCGGACAGGGGTCTGAAAGGGCTGCCGGCAGCCTGCTTGCTTTTACCAGGTCCAGAAATTCATGGTGTGAGATGTGTTGGAAGGAACGGAGGGGCTTGATTAGAGCATTCTTGGATAGTTGTTTTGTACAAGGGTTAGTGCTGGTGCTTTGTTTCTGTTTTAAGTATGAGTCCAAAGTATCTGCTTTGTCCGTGTAATGATTTGCCAGTTTGTCTGTGAAATCTTGAGTAACAGGAAGAGTTCCTTCTAGGCAATTTGCTTTTCAAAATTCATTGAGTATTTTATAGAATTCTTTATTTGCACATTTCGCGTTTTGAATTCTGTCTGAATAGTACCTTTTCTTAGTTTTTTTGATAGTCGACTTATATAATCTGTTAATTTTCTGTAGGTGAAGTTTGTCTTGTTTGGCGTTTGTTTTGAGCCAGGTATGTTGCAGCTTTCTAATTTGTTGTTTTATGTCTTTTATTTCTGTGTTTCTCCAAGGCGCTTTTTTTCTTTTGTTCTGTTGTGTGGTTTTGAGTGGTATCAGGATGTCAAAAGCTTCCTGTAGCCACTCGTATAGATTCTGAACAGAATTTATGGTTTCCAGATTTATACTGGATGTTAGTTGTGTTTCCAAGTGTTCCAAATTGAGTTTGTTCCACGGCCCAAAGGTGGATGGATGTAAGGTAGTTTTAGATGAGTCGCTTAGGGTTGTTTTATGTTGGAAAGCAAGCAAGTGGTGGTCTGACCATGTGACTGGAGTTATAGTTTGAAAGGTAACTAGTTCAGTATTAGCAAAAATGACATCTAGGATATGTCCAGCGGTGTGTGTCAGATTGTGGACAATCTGATGCAGGTTCAATGCTTCTAGGCCGGTGATTATTGTTTTTGGATGGGTCATATTGGTTTTATCAAACAAACGTTAAGGTCACCCAGAACACATAGGTTGGAGTGTATTGTTATCAGGTTTGAAACTGTGTCTAGAAGTTCATCTTGGAATGTTGCTTTGCTAGGTGGAGGTCTGTAAAGGAACAGGAAGTTACAGGTGGAAGACGGTGTAGAATTGCATCTTGTTAGAAGAGCCTCACAATTCTTTATGGAGATGCTGGCCGATGCTGCCCGAACCAGACCGCTGCTAAGCATACGATTAAGAGGCTGAATGGCCAGGCCATGCTGCTAATCACAGGCCTGCAATAGCTGGCAGTCATTATCTTTAATTTCTTTTATGCTTCATCATGCACTTTTCGGTATTTACTAAGTACAAACTTTTACTAGCACCCGGACTCTATTAATTATAGATCTCGAGGCAATTTTGTGCATTCAGACCCCGCTACTTGTTCCTAAGATCTGCGCAACATTACATGTGCCTCACACATGCATATAGGCTTTGAGTAACAAAACTGTCCGCCTAATGCTTTCCTGGCTGCTTTGCCTTTGGCCTCAAGTCACCCATACACATGGCACCTTACTTTTTTGATTCCCCCACGCCTAAAATACCCTGCTGCATATTTTGCCCCTACAGACGGGACCGGGTCTGCGCTCTGGCTAATTTTATGCTCATCAATCATTAGCCACATTTTAATAGCTTTTATCTCTCTTATTTAACAGCGTTTTTTTATCCTTGAATTGCCACATTGGTAATGTGTCACAACATGTACTTTTATTATGAAATCGTGTTAATTGACGGATGCTTGTAAAGGTTTTAATTAACTGTACAATAAAATGTACTTACTTACTTACATATTCTACATCTGGTAATTCACTGCTTTAACATAGCAACAGTGAAAATCAAAATCTGATAGCCATTGTTGTTAGTCATAAAGGAATTCCAAACTGCAATGGAAGGGTTCTCACAGACCTTGTCATGGCTGTGTTGGCAGAGCTGAGAGCACATCAGGATGGGAAGGGGAAGAAAGGCACACAGGATGGTGAAGATGTGGGATAGGAGGCAATTTATTATTCTCTTTACAACAAGGAGGCAAAGCCATGGCATGAATGACTCTCCCATTACTGCTCTGTCCCTTCATAGTACTCTTAAGCAGGGGAAGATGAATTGGATGGGCCATAAATAACATATGTATACCTTTGAGGTTCTGTCATAGACAATTTGAGCTTTGCTTTCATTGTCTTTCTGATGGCACTCAGAGCTCCTCTGCAAATAGCATCCCCATTATTCATTGTTACCCATTTACCTTACTATATATTATAGAGTTTTTTGTATGTCGCGTACAATGCCCTAGAGCATCAGAGCACTTCACATAAGATACTGTACAGACAACATAGTGCACAAAGATCGTAATGACAATATAATAATAGCACAATGTGTACGTCAACGAAAAAATCGCCAAAATCGATTGATCGCTCACATTAAGCTCGCCACCCCATTGGACATCCTGACACCAGCAACCAATAGCAATACCCCAATGATTACGCCTATTCGCTGGTCTTCCTTCCGTCCCGTCCAGGAAGAAGTGGTAAGCAATCTGATTGCCACCGCTAAACCCTCTTCCCGCGCCCTCGATCAGCTTCCCCTGAGACTGACTAAAGACTTGAAGCTTACACTAGTCCCAATTTGGTGCAAGATCATCAACAGCTCACTGAGCGAGTGTTGGATTCCAGACTGCCTCAAAATTGGACAATTCACGCCGCTATTAAAAAAACTGGCCTCGACCCAAAGGATATGAACAACTTTAGACCGGTTTCGAATCTTCCTCTCCTTTCCAAAATTCTAGAAAGATGTGTTCTTCCACAGCTAACCCAACACCTGGAGAACATCAAACTACTAGACCCACACCAACCAGGATTCAGAAAGGGCTGCAGCACCGAAACAGCAATCTTAAATGTCTTTGACGATCTTCACATGTCACTCGACACTGACCAATGTAGCCTTCTCATCCTCCTAGATCTGTCAGCCACATTTGACACTGTTGACCACATCCTGCTCCTCAAAGTCCTCCAGGAGAGAGCGAGCATTGAAAAGACGGTTCTAAAATGGTTCTCTTCCTTTTTCCACAACCGTACACAAAGAATAAAAATCAACAACTTTGAATCAGAACCCCTTCTAGTTAGCCGAGGAGTTCCTCAAGGGTCAATTCTCTCCCCACAACTTTTCAACATTTATATGGAACCTCTCACCACACTGCTAAGAAACTCCAACATCCCCTTCCACCTCTACCGAATGACACACAACTCTATCTGGAAATCTCCTCGATCGCAGACATTCACAGACTTGGTCCAACATTGGCTCTCAACCAACCACCTCAAACTTAATCAAGAGAAAACCGAAGTGCTCCTCATCTCTAACAGGGACAAAAAAAACAAATCGTCGAATGGCTCAAAGCCCTAAACGCCCTCAACTGCGCCTTTAGGACAACTGACGATTACCCTTGATCCCAAACTGGACTTTAAAAACACATCTCAAAGACTGCCAAAAAAAAAGCGTTCCTAAATCTGAAACTGCTCTACAAAATAAAACCCTTCCTGCCCCCGATAGATCTTAAACAGGCCACTCAGACACTGGTGCTCTCCAGAATTGACTACGGCGTCACAACACTGACCGTGTCAGCAACATCGCACCTAGGTCCTCTCTCTACTACCCTCAACCGCCTCAGCAAGAATGGTCACAGGAATGGAGAAATACGAGCACATCTCTCCAGCACTCAAGGAACTGAAATGGCACCCTATCCACCAGCGAGCCAGCTTCCGCACAGCTTGCCTCACACAAAAAGCCTTGCACACAGGCAAACCAGAATACCAGGCCACGAAACTCAAGAGGGCTGGTCAGGCCAGAAACCTCAGAAGCTCCAACACGCTTCTTCTCATCCCACTCAAATCACTGAAGCACAAAACCGCAAACAAATCCTTTTCAGGAAATGCTCCCAAGGTCTGGAACTCCATCCCCCCTATATCAGAATGACCACCTCCTATCTGAAATTCAAGACATTACTCAAAGCCCTGAAGAACCGGGTTTTAGAACCCAGCGCCGCCAAGGGCACGCCCAATGTCTTCGGGTTCACCTGTCTTAGAATACAGAGACACGGGATACTTCTCGGTGACGTCAAAGATCAGATTTATTGGCTGCAACCAGGAACAGAAGTCTACGAAGCACAACACAGGTGGTTCGTCAGAGACTGCACAATTTAGTAGAGCGAGACATCGTCTTTTATGCCAAAAATCACATTCCTGACTAGCATCAATTATTTACGAATTGTCCAATCACAAAGTGACATTTCAAAAGGTATCGCATAACGACAAGCCCACTTTCAGTTGTCCAGCCCACCATCAATTACAAGGAAAACCCAACATTCTTGCTCGGACAGGCCGGACGAACCAATAATAAAAGGACCTCAACCCAAACCATAAAGAGGCCATAAAAGAAGGAACAGAAACAGATGAGAAGCAAGATAGAAGGGTGTGTGCGTGTACCATAAACTCAGCAATGTCCTGCTCCTTGATCTCTATCTTGACCAGCTGCCGAACAAGGAACTGGCTCAACAAGGTTAGCTTCGGGCAATGGAGTCAACTCGCTCTGGTCACACAGAAGTCAGCTAAAGGTGTACGTGTCCCAAAGACTCGCTCGGCCATAGTCATCGGCCTATGTGAGGGTAACCACAAAAGGGCTGCCATACACAAAATGGAACCTGTAGGTTCGGAACGAAATCCCTGAATACACAGTGAATCCATCAATCGTACATGACGAAAACACTCGTACATACCGCACTCGTCCTTTGTGGTCCGCTGATTCCAAACTCGTCAAGATACGACGACCTTTATGAAACGGGTTCAGAATCACGGAACCTCAGCCCTTTTCCTAGAACGCTCTCTGACGTAACGTGACTCTCCCTTCTGTCTGGGGGTAGGACAGCTATCTCCCCCCCTGAAACCTGGCGCTCTCGAACTATGTTCCTCGTTGATCGCAAGTGGATGATCTGCAGACTTTTATTCCTCTTATTGTTTTCATGTTCTTGTTTGCCGCCCAAAAATGTTCTAGTTCATACTGTACATACCGTGAAGCGCTCTGATACCCTCAAGTCCAGCTAGCGCTATACAAAACTTCAATAACTAAATAAATAAATAAATAAAATTACAGCTTGTAAACATATGAATAATAGCAAAGGCAGATGTTATAACATACTTCACACAGGGAGAGCGAGAGAAGACCAACCTAGTTCCCTTCTCCCAAAATCATATCCATACACAAAAGGGCAACCAAGATTTTTTTAAAGAAAGTACAAGGAAACCACTAAGAGATCTTACTGGAAATCGAAAGTTTTTTGAGTAGATGCCTCACCCACTAATCTAAACAGTCATCATCGGTGCCTATCCACACTCTGGTAGGGTAGTACCACCAGGGTGGACTCGACCACGAATGGGAGTTCTTGTATAAAATATCTTATCTGGATAAAGCAGGGATCCAGTTGAAAAAAGAGAAAAGTTTTTAATAAAAACCTAATTTTATACCCTGTCAGAACTACTATTTATTAGTAGGGTATCTTGGACCACGCTGGAAACAGGCTGTTGTAATGAATGTTTTTATCCATGTTTCATTCGGATTGAAAAGAGAAATAAAGAAATAAAAATCAGACTAATTGCAAGACCTCTGGAATGTTATCTTTAACAAGCATTGAAAGTGTACGAGTTTTGCAAAGTTCACCCACCTTGTTTAATATGTAGAAAGGGTATGGCAACTTCACAGCCATTAACTAGTCGTTTTCAGTGTTTTATCCGCTGGATGCAGACATTGTATCTTTGTCTTTAAAGCACAAAACGCACCCGTGACCTTTCCTAAAATGCAATTCCTGGCTTTCTTGAATTTTCAGGAAGAGCTGAATTTTCCCCATGTAGGTGTGCTTGGTTGTGTTTTGGACACAATCCTCATAATAATTATGAGTGAAGGTTTTTTTATTAAGTATTACTCAATGACAATGACTCTTCCAAACCAAAACAAAGGAAGCAAATCTGGTGGAGCAGTGACATTCCTCCAGTGTCCCATGCTCAGCTTACAAGAGCAGCCAGCCATGGAAATGGCAAACTTTGTTTACTCTGACAGACAATAAAGCGCATCTGTTCTCGCAGCCATCTGACGGCCCGCTTTGTTGTGGTCCTGGATCAGATTCACTCGCCCCCCTCGGGAGCAGGAGAGAGTTAAAATGTTCAAGGGCGGTTTCGCTCCATCACCTACAGCTTTTTCGAGCTGTCATTAGATCTCATAAAAAAAATGCACAAATATGCAGCGCAGGGAGAAGAATATACAGCCCGCCTTTGTTGGTAGAGGCTGCTGATTGACACCAGACCTGACCTGTCACCAGCAAAAAAAAAAGTGAAATAGTTTTGCATCTTAGTGAAGAAAGGACCTCGGGAATCATGGAGCTGTGGGACTCTGGAAATAGACTGACAAAGGCAATAGGCTGGCCTCTGTTACTGTGAGTGAGTTTTATACGTCACTCTATAGCAGCACATTGTGTGTAGAGTTCTCCACCTTCTGAGGAAGGGTTGTAGACCGACAGGTTTTAAGTGCTGCTAGTCTGTGTTTTGGCTGGCATTTTTTTTAACGGAATTCATGTTAATGTGAATGATTATACATTGCAGTCTAGTGTGTTAGTCTTGTAGCCCTGGACAGGGCGTGAAAGCTCCTGGTTAGATTAGTGTATATAGGTTTTAGAAACCTCCAGTTGCAACTAACAATTGACGATGGCCTCTGACCCAGAAAAATTAAAGACCCTTATGCATATTCTATGCTCCCCCGTTTACAATATATTGATAGTGGTCACCTGCAGGCCTCATCCGTGGATTTTTTTAACCCCCTACAAACAGCATGCGTAAACGCACTATGGGCCAGATGCATCAAAGGATTTTGTCAATGCTGTGTCTATGGGAAGATGTGTTCATGCATATGGCCCGTATATCACAGCGTGGGTGCATGTGTGCTCTCATCCTCTGTTCTGCATTCTGTCCATCAACTGTGTTTTTTGCAATTTTCACCCCGTGTGGGCTGGGTATGCTCAGACGTGAGTCCCAGGCTCTCCACATCATTGGAGTCAAGCTATCCAGACTGAAGAAGGCTGATAGCCAGAAACCGGTCCTTGGATGCTTGATTCCGGTCTAGGAAAGACATGGCTTGGTAGTTTGGGCTGGACTGTTCCCATGAGGCACAGGGTCAAGGCTGATTTGCATATAGCCAGTGTCTGACCTAGGGTGGTGTGGAGTGGAAAAAAACGATAGATTTAGGCCCAGATCTTTGTACTGGGGTGAATGTAAGACATTGTTCTGCATTCTGTCCATCAACTGTGTTTTTTGCAATTTTCACCCCGTGTGGGCTGGGTATGCTCAGACGTGAGTCCCAGGCTCTCCACATCACTGAAGTCAAGCTATCCAGGCTGAAGAAGGCTGATAGCCAGAAACCGGTCCTTGGATGCATGATTCCGGTCTAGGAAAGACATGGCTTGATAGTTCGGGTTGGGCTGTTCCCATGAGGCACAGGGTCATGGCTGATTTGCATATAGTCAGTGTCTGACCTAGGGTGGTGTGGAGTGCAAAAAAACGATGGATTTAGGCCCAGATCTTTGTACTGGGGTGAATGTAAGACATACTTCTGCATTCTGTCCATCAACTGTGTATTTTGCAACTCATCCTGCCTAGCGCTATATAAGCTTTCCATACATTTATTCATTCTTTTATTTAGCTCAAAGATTGAAATGTTTTTTCAGGAGTTTCCTAAACTGAATGTACTCAACGTCTGTTCAGAGACAAAGACTAAGGGCAGATTTACCAAGGACTTGCATTCTTTGCGCATCCCAAGTCTTCGCAAGGCAACACACGTCCTTAACTGAGATTTACTAAGCCGTGTCAAGCCACTTTGAGTGGCCTTGCACAAAGCATTATGCTTTGTGCTATTGACGCTTCTTGAGGGAGCTGCCCTTTCAGAGGGCCCTTGGAATTTAAAATCTCATGGTCTTTGTAGGCTAGTCTGCCTCAGATTAGACAAGTGCAAACAAAGTGCAGCAGTAGCAACAACACTATAAGGTGGTAAAGATGAGTCAAGACTGCTCCTCACCCCTGGTGCTCGAACAATTTGCATAGTGGGGGTGCTGCCATCTATTTACATCACTAAAGGCTTAGCGAATGTGCAATATCCAAGCGCCCCACCAAGAATAAGTATAGTAAATGAGACACTCCTATTCAGTAGGAGAGTGGTAACGGTGTGGTATGTAGAGCTGGTGGTGCATTTTGGAGCATACTATCTCAAAGCTATTACTTTAACAGACACAAAATTCTGACTGACATGCAGTTATATTAATAAATTCACCGAAAAGGGGGTGTGGCCAACCATCATGCCCACGCGGACATAGCTTTGCAGGGCTCCACTCCGAGCCCCGTAGATTTTGCGGCTGCCCCAAACAGAACGCAGACCAAACCACACTTTCAGATGGAATAGTGCACGGGGCAACAGGAGGGCACTGTGACACCCTTGGGCGACTCCCACATTCCGTCTTTTTTTAGCAAAGTGAGGACTACTGCAAGATGAGGAGCGACAACCAAGATGGTGGCGGCCCATGACGGGGACTAAAGGGCGAGTGGGTGCTGCTCTCCCACACCCACAGAAGCATCCGGAAGCACAACGTAGAGGTCGCGACTCAGGAGCGGGGGGCTTCTACCAGAGCAAGTGCGAGAGGCAACATTGAACGAGTGATCAGGGGACCTATTCATGTGGGGACAGGTGAGGAGCACCCTATGGACTCTGTAACAGCCAGGTGGGGGCCCACGCTGCATCCGGAGAAGAGAGGGAGACATCCAGTGCTTCCCTAACTAGCTGCAATTTCACCAACGCGAGGCCCCCAACCTGATCAGCGTGCACAGTGCTTGACCTAATAATGGCACCCAGGAGGCCCTACCACTCACCAGGAATAGTGAGCATCAGTTGTGAAAAGCAGCGAGTCTTCTAAGACCCCCAATGCTGCCCGGTGCAGGATTCACCTCTAATTCACTTTGGGTTCGCTATCAAAATAATGAGGCAAGCGCTGGAAACTGAAAGTCAAGAAAAAGGTTTATTGCTCATGAGGAGACCACGTCAACTGCAGACACCGGGATGTCTGAGGGAGGTGTTCTGCTGGTATCTCCTTTGGCTCTTCCTTTTCTACAGGTTTGACACAATGCATTTGTTAAATCATCATGGTTACAGAAGCAGGGAGTCCCCGCCCCGGGCAGGTTGCCACACAAGCCCAACAGTAATTCTCTTCCCACCCAGGTCGAACAGGCAATCTTATCTTGCAGCTGGACCTTGCTTCAGGGTCTAAAACATGTGAGACCGGTCAGATCTAAGAGTCCGTTCTGTTGATAAAAACAGGTCCCATTGTTGGTAAAAACAAGTCTTGCTGTTTGCAGTGCAATAAATCATGCTGCAAGGGTCTTTTTAGTGTCTGGAACCTGTTTGTGTAACTAGGTGCGGTGAGGGGTAGAGTGTCCAAAGGTTTGCCTGCAAACAGAGATGAATGGAAAAACGAGTTTGTAGCAGCAAATGGCGCAGAGGTTTGTCATGACAATAGGGTTTATAGCCCCCAGCACACATATCAGGTTTGGTCAGAGGGTCTGTGGAATGCTAGTAAGGGCAGGGTGAAACAAAGGTGACCAGCAGAGTACAAAATGGCTGTGATGGATTAAAATGACTGCAGCTTATATGCACATAGAAATGTCCACCAGACAAGATGGCGCAGGCAATGTTCACGATTGTCATTTTGCTTTTAACAGTGGCCCCTTCGAACATAACTTAGCCAGCTTGTCAGTCTATTTCGATCTCCATAATGTCCTGTATCTCTTGATCATACATTACTCTCATTTCTGTTAGCTGAGTGTCCATAGTTTTAGGGTGCAAGGTAGTTATTTCAAGAGAACACAAAGGTGGTATACAGTGTATACCCAAACAACAACCACATATTGTCAATACTGGGAACAAGAGAATCATTGACATTTTCCAACCCCACTCCTTCAAGATGCCCCAAAGCCAACTTCCAATTGTCCAAGTCTCTGATCCTTGATGAATTTCTGAAGTCAGTCTATGGAGATGTTCGATTGCTTCATAGACAGAAGGTGAATTATCAGGAATTTATATAAAGCAGCTGGCACCGATGATGCAGGATGCTCCTCCACGGTCCGCAAGTACCACGTCTAGGGCCATGCGATTTTGCAGGGTAACCAGACGGACTGCTTGAAGCTCAGCAGTGTTGTTGGTGAGGATGCCAGCAGTGATATTCAGGGCGGTCTCTACCGCTTGGGACAGACGTCTGCTGGCTCGGCTGTTTGCCATCGGACCCCATAGGGGGACGAGCCCTTTTTCTGCGTCGAGGAACTGTGATGCGGCAGAGTCTGCTTGATCAGTGTCTTTAGAACGCTTTTCTCGATGATGCTCTGCTTTGGCTGTGTAGGTTGGTGGCAAAACAAAGGTGATGTAGCACGTGCCCCCCCCCAGTTTCTTGGGAGCCAGGTGTAAACTTTGGCTTCACAAACAAAGTACATATTGGGTTATGCAACAAGCGCAGGAGGGTTGGCAGTGTTCAAAGTCCTTACAATGCTGCAAGTGCTGTGACCCACATTCTTAGTCCCACGGCCTTCAATGAATACAAGGCCAGGGATGTTCACCACAGATAGGGTCACAGTTAGTGTTGCAGTAGTTCTTTTCTTCAGGTAGGAAAATGTGGCTCTGATAGGATTATTGAACACTCGTTGTTTGGAGGGGACATTCATCGGGAATGTCACATTGGAGGTGTGAGGGGAGAAGGGGGCAGCTGTTCTTCCTGTTTTGTTTAGCCAGAACTTGTAGAACTGGGCGATTGTCCCGTCGGAAGTGGCGTTGTCTTTGTAACTTTCTTGTAGGAGCATCATCCAGGCAAGGCAAGATCCGTGAATAGAAAAGGGAGAAGGAATGAAAGGGATGGAATCTTCAGTGGCATGTGGTAACAGCCCACAGACCCAACAGTTGGTAGCATTGGTGGCAAGATTGTGCTGGTGCAGCATCTGCACAAAATAATTATTCTAGAATTCTTTGCGTCATCTCGGAGATGTGGCAGTAGTGATACCAGGTAGTGTTCTTTCTTGGTGGTTGATTGCATGGTGGGTGACAATGTTCTGTATGCAGGTGCATTCTCTTCAATGATCCAGAATGCGACCATTAGCAGGAGACAGGTGAGAAATGCGGCTACAAGTGCAATTGTCTTTGTGCTGTGCAGGTTGGCAGTCTTGGTGTCTTTGCGGCGGCTTTGCAGGTGCTCTGTTTCTTCCATCATCTTCGAGGAGCTCAACAACTGTTAGGACCACAGACTTTTTTCTGGCGTTTTTCCTGGTAGCATTGGTTGACTGTGCTACCGATCTGATACCTTGACTCAGTTACTGGCCTGGTCGTTGGAGCACCCTCCTTTCGTCGATCTTAGGTTGTACCCTTTCTTGGATGGCACCGTGGGGTCGGGAAATTCTGATAGTTCGAGGGTGTCTTCTTGTGGGTAGCAACTCAGAGCTGGTTGGTCATCCGCGAGTACTTCCTCTTGCACCTCCACCGCTTCACAAGTTGCCAGTGTTGGAGGGACTCGCTTGCAGTGATGAGCGTGCAGCCAGTTTTGTTTTCCTTCCACTCGGAGAGCAGTTCTGGTGGTAATTAGGACTTTCAAATCATCAAGGAGGGAGGAGGAAGATGGGGTCCATTCAGCTTCCTTGTTCAATATAAAAAATCAGAGTGGGGAATGGACGACTTGTAACTACGGTTCCAATTTTGATTATTAGTGGAATACAAGAACCGCTAACAGTAGCTACACAAATCGTGTGAGTACTTACCTTTGGTCCTGAAGAAAGCCCCATAGACCCGGCTGGGCGCAGTGGGGCTGAAACATGTCGGTCTGATAGCTAATTAGTAGTAAAGAGGATCCAGTAACTTGATCCATATCTACACACCTTTGTTTTTATTATCCTTGAATCATCCTCTTTTTAATAAACCAGTTTGTCCTGAGATGAGCAAGAATTTTTAACTCACATCTCCTTTTTTTTTAGCACCTTTAGACACTTTATATGGACACTACTACGTATCCAGTCGTTACCTCTGGCTAGAGGTAAGCACACAACAAAAAAGACCCAATGATGATGCACCAACGCATTGTAATTGGCGGAGAATCAAGATATACCGCCTCCAACTACGTGCGTGTATGAGGGTTCTTTATTAAGAAAAGATAAAACCCCTGGAACCGTAGTTACAAGTGGTCCATTCCCCACTCTGATTTTTGGTGATCAGGACTTGCCATGGGCCCATCCACCTAGGATCCAGACTCTTCGTTCTTTAGAAGTTGCGAATCAAGACATAGTCACCAGGTTTTATTTCATGTCCTGGGCCTCTGGATACGTCAGGCAAGGCTTTCTGCACCTGTTGGTGGATAATTGTTAGCTTGTTCATACATTTATGCAAATAATCCGACATTCATATGTTCGGGACATTGTTAATGGAGGTGGGTCTTGGCGCCACCCAAATGCTCATAGGCCTGCCGCAGACTACCTCATACGGGGTGTTTGGTTGGGGTGGAGCGCATCGATAGCAACGCCAATGGGAGGGCGTCAGGCCATTTCAACCCGGTCGTGGCAACTATTTTGGCTAGTTTTAGTTTTAATGTTGCATTGTGTCTCTCTACCAGGCCCGCTGATTGGGGGCGGAAGACGGCATGGAACTTTTGTTTTACCCCTAACCCTCTCAGTATGTTCTGTATCACCTCAGCTACGAAGTGAGGGCCGTTGTCGCTCCATAAAATTCTGAAAAGGCCGTATCGGGGAAGAATTCTTTCAGCAATACTTTTTCAGTGGCTAATGCGGTATTGAAGCGGGTGGGGTATGCCTTCAACCATTTGCAAAAAGCGCACACAACCACCAGGACATATTTTAGACCATGGCATCTCTCTAGTTGGATGTAATCCATTTGAAGGATTTCAAAGGGGTGGTCAGGGACTCCAAACCCTCCCCGCGGTACTACTTTCCCCTTCCCTGGGTTGTGTTGTAGACAGACTATACATTGTTGTACTAGGCGTTTTGCAGATTCTGTTATCTTGACATTATGCCATACTCTGGTGATTAGTTCAATCATGGGGTGGAGCCTATGTGTGCTGGTAAATGTGCCACGGTCAATATGGGGATGAGATAGGCATTGGGTAACAGCCATTTATTTCCGTCTTTAGTTCTCCAGCAATCTTCCTCGTCTTTTAGTCCCACCCTTTCCCACTCGGTCAATTCGTCTTGTGTGCCTGTAGTCTGTATGTCCCTTACAGTGGTCCTAGCATCAGTTCATTGTTCAGCTTGTGACCTGGTCACATACATTCGTGTTGTAGTTCTCTCTCCTGCCGTGGCTCGTGCAGTAACATCTGCTAGTGCATTTCCCTGTCCAATGAGATGAGTCACTTTCCTAAGTGCTTGACATTTTATCACTGCTAACTTCTTGGGGAGGAGGACTGCTTGCGTCAAGGCGGAGACTAAATCTCCATGCAGGATGGTTGTACGTGTGAAGTCAGGAACCCTCTTTCTTTCCATAAGATCCCAAAATGGTGACCCACCCCGAAGGCATATTGGCTGTCGGTGTATATGTTAACTGTCGTGCCAGTTGCTAAGATACATGCTCGTGTGAGGGCAATGAGTTCTGCAGCATGGGCTGAACGTTGGGGAATACGGGCTGTTTCCAGACCGGTTCTGGTTGTGGTCACAGCATATGCAGCTGAGGTGGTGCCGTCGGGGAGTTTGATGCACGAACCATCCACCCATAGTTCTTCATCTGGTTCTAGAAAGGCGGTGTCTCTGAGGTCTATTCTACTCTTTGTTTGTTCATCGGTTAGTGTCACACAGTCGTGTAGTGGAGTCACGCTAGGATCATTTTCGGGTAGGGGTAACAGTGTGGCTGGATTGAGGGTGGTGCATCGCTTTAGGGTAATGTGCGGTGCTAGCAGGGTCAACTCATATCTTGTCAGTCGGGCGCTAGTCAAGTGTTGGGTTTTGGTCTGATTTAGTAGTGTGTCGACTGTTTGGGGTACTAAAACAGTGACGGGATTGGAGAGCACTATTCTTTCGCTCTGGCGTATTGATACTGCTGCAGCTGCCACAGCGCACAAGCACGCTGGCAGTGCTCTGGCTACTGGATCGAGGGTTGCAGAGAAATATGCACAAGGGCATTGTTTGTGACCAATTGATTGTGTTAGGACTGACAATGCACATCCCTCCCTCTCGTGCGTGTAGAGGTAGAATGGTTTGGAGTAGTCTGGGGTTCCTAGGACAGGTGCTGAACAAAGGGCATTGCGTAGTCCTTTAAAGGCTGACTGGCATTCAGGGGTCCAGGGGAGAGGTGAGGGGAGGTGTTTAACTGGGAGGGAGACAAGGGGTTTGACAATGAGGCTAAAGTTTGGTTACCACTGTAGGCAAAACGAGGTGAGACCTATCAAAGAGCGGACTTGCTTCTTATTTTTGGGTAGGGGGTGTCTAGAATTGTCTGGATCCTGTCAGGCGTGAGTTTCCTCCCTTCTTTTGATAAAAGGTGACCTAAATAGGTCACTTGTGATTTACAGAACTGCAATTTCTTTCGGGAGACCTTGTGACCCTTCTCAGCAAGAAAATGGAGTAGTATGATAGTGGACCGAGATCCAGCGGGAGAGGCTTAGAGACGGGGTTGGTGACAGGGACCCCAGAAAAACCCACAGAGACATTGAGAGAGCCAGAAAGGGGTGCCTCCGGTATCAACGTGTGCGCAACAGAGGATCTAATAGCCCTGGTGTCTGGGAGAAACCTCTTTTTATCCCCTGCAACGGACATAAGGACCTCGCTAATCAACAGGAATTGGCACTCTTACATTACCCATTTCCTGGCTTTCCTAAGGCTGGTAGAAACCTGTCTCATCAGTCTCATCATAATCATCGTTAAAGTAGGTCCGAGTGGCCTCATACCCGTTGTCAAATCTGTTAACTGTACCCTGGGCGGACCCATACGGGGTCGAACATTAGGATCTGGTGCACGCCTCTGCCTAGGACGTCCTATATTTCCTTCCCCTTGGGTTTGGGGCCTAGTTTTTCCTGACCGAATATTCTGGGCTAATACCGGACATTCACTAACCCAGTGGCCACAAGCCTTACAGTAGGCACACTGGTCTTTATCAACGGGACCTGCCGAACTGATGGACTTCTGTCAGGGAGACTGAAGGGGGCGCTGGGGCAGCCTCTGGAACTAGTCTGAAGGCGGACCTTGGCCTTTAGCATTTTGTCCCCGGGGTGGATAAGCTTTTTGTAACAAAACTTTAATTTTAAGGTCCTTGTTCTTCCTAACCTCTTTGTCTTTATCTTCATTCTCTCTATTATCATGATATTGGGCCATGGCAAGGATGCCTGCCATAGTCTGAGCTGACCACGTACTCTCAACCTTCTTAGGCGGGCCAAGAGAGATGCGACAATAAATTAGATACAAATGTATCAATAAACACAGAGCCCGAGCCAGGGGCTCTAGCATCCAATCCACTGTGACTTTTGTACTCAGCTTCGAAACGGGTGAAAAAATCAGCAACATACTCATCCGTACGGTTTTTACATGCATTTATCTTATCCCAATTAACAGCTATTTCGGGCAAAAGGGTCTTCATGAGTTGCAACAGATGACCTGGGAGAGTCAGAATAGCCGGATCAGGCTTAGTCCCCCCTCTCTGTCATTCTCCATCCTCTCAAAGTCGGTCCAGTCACCATGCAAAGCGGCATTATGTTTGGCATGGTGGATTTTCTCCCATATGTCGGGTGGTACTACTGAACCGAATAATAAGTCAATATCCTCTAAGATAAGGACACCAGAGGAAACAATCTGATCTAATTCCTGATAGTAAAGAGCCGAATTCTTACGGGGGTCTGGTAATTGGGATTTTAATTGAAGAACATCCGCTCTTTTCCATGGGACATGCACCCACATCCTATGCCAGTGGGCTGGGGCTGCTCCAACACCCTGGTTATTGGCGAGCAATGCAGGGATATCCTTTGTCATTCGGAGACGGCAGAAAAACCATTGTGTCTCTGAACGCAATCATGGTAACAAGGTCTTCATTCATATCATCTCCCTGAACATGACCCTTGGTAATAGTTAGTTTTAAATCAATCAATCCCCTAGGAGGGTCTATGAACAATGCTTCGTATATTTTTATTATAAGTGTGCACATGTACTCGGCCATATCTGTTTGTTGTATGGACGTCCATTGTCTAAACGTCGACCAGATATCTTTAACGCCATAAATATTACCATTATTAACCCAAAATGCAAATGTTTTTGCATAGCGTCCCTTTCACTAACCCCAGCGAGTTCAGCAGCCCTCAAAGACTCCTTTCTAGGGGTACCGAAGAATCCAAACAGGGTATTGGGCATAAGGGAGGACCATCTTGTTTGGTCTGGAGTGGCATAAGAGTCACCAACAGGGGTACCAATAGACTTATTATCAAGCAGACGGGAATGTATGGCCGGGGTTGGGTCAATAGGTGGGGCGGTATGAACTGTCGTTGGGATGGGTGCTGGCAGGAAGACGGGAGTCAAAGGATCAGGCAGTGGTACAATGGGTGTGGCAGCCTCAACCACCACTGGTGGGGTGGAGCGTTAGGAACATTTTAATGAAGAGCGGGATGCATAGGAGCCGGAGCATAGGCAGGAGGTGGACCTTCAAGAATAGCATTCAACAATGAGTCCCCCTCTTCTCCTTCAACCTCAAGGTCCCTGGGAGAACGAACAGGGTAACATTTTGTCACCTTAGCCCTATGATGCCTACCTGCCATTTCAACCCCTTCCTGAACCTTATTTTCTAAATGCGCTTTCGCATGATCAGCCATAGACATCCTCTCTTTCTTTTTATTCAACGCTTGCTTTTTTCTCATTTTTTGATCTATTTCTTTCCTCCACAAAGCGGTGGCGTCAAACATGGCTTGACAAGACCGTTTGCGGAGTAGTTGCTCCTCCAGGCTCGAGAGGACCTGGAGATCAACGGAGCCAAACTGTGGCCACTGTAATTCAACATTGCTTCATTTCGTATATTTTACCCATAAAGAAGAAAACATGATAGCAGATGGCCCATATTTAACATACATCTGATAACTTGGAGTTCCTTCTGGAGGAAGCAGGCAGGCTGCCTCCAGAAGGGAGTCCTCTGTACATATGCAACAACATAACTTTCAGAACTTACTACTGACTGGCATATTTTTACCTCTGGCAGACAACAGTGGGAGAAAAACACACATCTCACTGGCTTGGCTTTTGCAAAATTCAATACAGACAGAAAACAGAGCACAAGTGGTGGATGATCAGTCCACCCTTACCCGAAAATGTTGTTCTCTTCTGCAGACGTAGGCACGAGTCCAGATCCAGACAGAGACCGCACTAAAGGGGGCACCAGTGGGACTCAGTCAGGTGGCCCAGACCGGATGGGAGAGATCGTGTGCAAGACTTCTGTTCTACCGGGCTCAAAATGGTCCCTCGGGTAGGGTATGTCCATCGGACTTCCACCACTGGCCCCCTCACGACCCCTGGGCCAGACCTCGTCTCTGTGGTGTACCTGATCAATCGCCATTTGTAGAACCAAAAAAAAACACCACAAGGAGGAGTGGGGGCTTGGCGGGGCGGGAATCACCAAGTCTACTCTTTCCCACCTTATATAATAAAGTGGACCCAGGAAACCTTCGTCTGCAGAGAGAGCCACCTTTATTACAATAGCCCGGGCTATGGAACTGAGTCCCAAGCTAGTCAGAGACAAAACCCAGGAGGCTGCTGCTTTACTCTACAGCGAACAAGCCTTATATACATTTTTATTCCACTCTTTTGGCATTCAGTCCATTGTTCAATCAGGGCGCTGTTTGTAGTTTATGACCTGATCAAGACTTGGCATACATACCGTTGTTCAATCAGGGCAGTGTTTGTAGTTGATGACCTGATCAAAACTGGGCATTCAGACCATTGTTCAATCAGCTTGATCAAGGCTCGGTCAGTCAGACGATTGTTCAATCAGCTTGATCAAGGCTCGGTCAGTCAGACCATTGTCCAGATGACCTGATCACAGTGTCAACAATGTTTACCAAGCAGGGAGCAGAAGATGAAAAAACAAGCTTGTTTATATAGGGCGTAGGTGTCTCATGGCTCTCTGTTGATGAATTGGTTAACTGCAAAGAACAGGGGGCTTGGGTATGTGATATTTTTTTTTGTGTCAGAAGAAATGGAGGCTGTAGGCAGGGTTTTGTCACGAGATGGCAAGAAATGGAGGAATGTAAGGAAATTAATAGGACCTAGTAAAATCTTATTTTCTTCATCTCCCTAACCTGAGTGGAGCACTTCAAACGGCAGGGGAGCTAAAGTCTTGACTCCCCCTGGGCAAGGACGACACCCTCAGCACCGCCAAACACCTGCACTTCCAGATCCACACCGACACCAACACCACCCTCAGAGGAACCCTCATCTACAGACCGCCCGGACCCCAACCACAGTTCAGCGACTCCATCGCCGACTTCGTCAGCATACACGCCCTCGCCTCCACGGACTACATCATCCACGGGCACCTGAACTTCCACCTCGAGAACAATGACGACACCAACTCCACCACCCTGATCAACAACCTAGCCAACCTTGGACTCAGACAACTCGTCACAACACCCACCCACTCCGCCGGTCACACACTTGACCCCATCTTCTCCGCAAGCCCCTACGTCTCCTTCAACCATACCACCGAACTCCACTGGACCAACCACCGCTGCATCCACTTCACCTTCAAGAAACCCACCACACACCACCGCACCCAACAGATGCCTCAGCGCTGCTGGAGCAAAGTCACCAAAGACCAGCTAACCACCACCCTCGCCCAGAGCCCACCCGCCGACCATGCCGACCCCAACACCGCTGCCCTAAACCTCAGACAGTGGATCAACGACTGCGCCAACACCCTCGCCCCGATCAAGAAACCCTCCAACAATCATACCAACAAGAAAGCCAGATGGTTCACTGAAAACCTCTGGGCCTCTGAGCAAACCTTCCGAAAGCTGGAGAAGATCTGGCTCCGTGAACGAACACTGGACAGCCACGCCGCCCACAAGAATGCCACCCGCAGACACCATCACCTCATCAGATCCACCAAAAGGGCTTCCTTCAAAGACCGCCTAGACAACAACGTGCACAACAGCAAAGAGCTCTTCAACATTGTGAAGGAACTCTCCAACCCCAGCTCCAACACCAACGACGTCCCACCCTCGCAAGACCTGTGCGACTCGCTGGCCACCTTCTTCCACCGCAAGATCACAGACATCCACGACAGTTTCAATGCCACGACCGCCCCGACAACCACTGAGACCTCCGCCCCACGACCACCATCCGCACCAACCGCCTGCTCTACTGGACCAACATCAACGACGATGACACCATCAAAATCATCCATGCCCACACCACATCTTCAACAAAGCCAGCACATCCATCGCACCCCATCTCCGGAAAGTCATCAATACCTCCTTCGAGACAGCAACCTTCCCGGAGAGCTGGAAGCACACCGAGATTAACGCCTTACTCAAGAAACCCAAGGCGGACCCCAAGGACCTCAAGAACCTCCGGCCCATCTCCCTGCTCTCGTTCCCGGCAAAGGTCATTGAGAAGACCGTCAACTAACAACTGACCCGCTACCTTGAGGAGAAAAACATCCTGGACCCTTCCCAGTCCGGGTTCCGCAGCAACCACAGCACCGAGACTGCCCTCATTGCTGACATCAAGTCCCTGCTAGACAACGGAGAAACGGCGGCCCTCATCCTCCTGGACCTGTCAGTCGCCTTCGACACGGTCTGTCACCACACACTACGAACACACCTCCACAACTCTGGGATCCAAGAGAAGGCCCTGGACTGGCCCACCTCCTTCCTCTCTGGCAGAACACAGAGCGTCCGCCTTCCCCCCTTCCGCTCCAAAGCCACCAAGATCATCTGCGGCGTACCCCAGGGCTCATCCCTCAACCTAACTCTGTTTAACATCTACATGACACCGCTCGCCCACGTCGCCCATCGGCATGACCTCAACATCCTCTCCTACACCAATGACACCCAGCTGATACTCTCCCTCACCAAGGACCCCCACACCACCAAAACCAACCTTCACGAAGGAATGAAGGCCATTGTTGAATGGATGAGGAACAGCCGACTGAAGCTTAACTCGGAGAAGACGGAGGTCCTCATCCTTGGATCCAACCCTTCGGCCTGGGACGACTCCTGGTGGCCGACCGCATTGGGAACTGCTCCAACACCCACCGACCTAGGGGTCATCCTCGACTCCACCTAGGGGTCACCCTCGACTCCACCCTCTCCATGACTAAACAGGTCAACGCCGTCTCCTCCTCCTGCTTCAACACCCTCCGCATGCTCCGTAGGATCTACAAGTGGATCCCCACTGAAAGAGAAGAACACTCACCCAGGCCCTTGACAGCAGTAGGTTGGACTATGGAAATGCCCTCTACGCAGGAGCCTCGGCCAAACTCATGAGACGGCTCCTACGCATCCAGAATGCCTCTGCACGCCTGATCCTCGACATCCCTCACCGCAGCCACATCACACCCCACCTGAGAGACCTGCACTGGCTCCCGGTCAACAAGAGGATAACCTTCAAGCTCCTCACCCCCGCACACAAGGCACTCCACAACACCGGACCAACGTACCTCAACAGACGACTCAGCTTCTACACCTCCACCCGCCGACCTCGCCCTCGCTACAGTCCCCCGCTTCCGAAGAGCGACCTCATGTGGCAGATCGTTCTCCCACCTCGCCACAAAGACCGGAACACCCTCCCCATCCACCTATGGCAGACCCAAGACCGGCTGACCTTCAGACAACTCCTCAAGACCTGGCTTTTCGAGCAGTAGAAGCATTCCCCACCCCAGCGCCTTGAGACCCTCACGGTTGAGTAGGGCACTTTACAAATGATATGATTGATTGATTGATTGGGCACAGCACAAGGTTCTCAGTTATACCAGGGGCCCCATCCCAGATCCGTGAGTGTCCAAAGGGGGGCGGCTGCACGGGGTCCAAGGCCCGCAGCCCTATGCCTCCCAAGAAGGCGCAAGGCAATAGAGTCTCTAAATACTTCGCCCCATCGGACACCAGGATGGAGAAGGAGAGCGCTGCGCGTCATGAGGGCGAAATGGCGCTGACTCGTGAAAACTTGCTGACATTGCTTTGTGACTTTAAGAAAGAGCTGAGGGAGGACATTAAAGCAGATATAAGTGCCTCATTTGAGGCGTTTCGAGTAGAGATGGGCCCGAAGATGGTGGCGCTGCAGGCTGATGTCGACTCGGTGGGCACTTACACCCTGGATCTGGAAGTGAAATGCTGTGACTGGAGGAGCGGGTGGTGCCCTTGGAAGTAGGATCTGCCAACCTGCACAACCAACTGCGCGCCACCACACTTAAATGTGAAGGCCTCAAGAATCGTTCATGCAGGGAGAACATACGGGTAGAGGCCTGGAGGAGGAATGTGAAGGGCATGATCTAGAGGCATTCATGATCGGACTGTTCGCAACGGTCTTGGGAGACGGCAACCCAGAAGTCCTGTTTGGAGCGTGTCCACAGGGTCGGTCTGAGACTACAGGGAGACAACAGGCGGCCTTAAGACATCCTTGCCAAGTTCAGCTTGTTTAACCTTAAAGAAATGGTCCTCCAGAAAGCCAGAGGGAGTGATAAAGTCTCCTTTCATGATGTTTCGTGCTCTCTATTTAAGGACGTGGCCCAAGCTACTTTGGCTCGGCAACAACTTTTCCGCCCGGTCACAGATGCCTTAAGGGATTGCCAAATCGGATACAGGTGGACCTATCCCTTCAGCATTGCCTTCCAGACTCACAACAAGCAGCTCCACTTCACGTACCTAGGGGAAGCAGCGGATGTATTTGGGGCTCAAGAACATTCCACCACAACAGGAAGAAGCATTGAGAGCGCGGATGATGGGGATCATTCAGGGGAACAACACTCACCTGGCCCATGGCAGACGTCTAAGAGAAGAAGTAATAAGAAGGTGGGGTAACACTCATTGCAACTCATGGCCCCTAGGAGTTGAATTTATTCCAAGTTGCCCCCATGGCGAAATGGATCATGACAATGGAGAGGGAGGAAGGGGCAAATATGGGATGGACCTACGCTGCACTTGAATGCTCCGACCTTGAGACTGTACCTATGAGAAGCATCTGTCAATATAGTTTGGTCGTGTCTCTGCACTGTTAAAAAAACAGAGAACCTCCCCTAGAATGCAATATACAAATGGGTGTTAACTCCAATTCTTTTAAAATATCTGCATTGTCCCACACAGAACGGTTTATTTCAAAAGCATATAACTATTTATTATTTTTTCATCATCAAAAGGATCACAAATACAGTAGAATCATGGACATATATACATTCTATTTACATTACAGTATATATACATTACAGCCTTTAGACAACCTAAATACATTCAACATCCACACAAACATCCACACTATCATCAATAACACAGGACAATATTCCCTAAACAAAAAGTATAAATAAACAGACAAACAATATACAGATATGTGTATATACAGAGTGACCAAACAAGAAGAGAAAAGAGAGAAAAGAGTGCTGACGCTCGTTTCGGAAAAGGACCGAATTTTCACCAATCCTTCGTCAGGGCGCACAAAGTAAGCTTTTCTATAATATCTTCTCCACAATGGGGGATATCACATAGTGTCCTGTACTACAGTCTTTGTATAATACAAGTGGACTTTCAATCAAGGCTGTTTCTTCAATTCAGTTTACTATATATTTGTGTGGTATCATAAAATCCAATCCTAGAGACATATACGATTTATCGCCTTAAAGAACGTATAGTCACAGATGTAGCAAGTCGAAATCCTGCTCATATCATTTCGTCATAAGCGGCCATACAGCTCGATATAAGATGTGAAATTAACCCATCAATCTCTAAAAGTAGATAGAGAAAAGAAGAAGGAAACCGCCGTGGGTCGGATATCCTAGACAACCGATGCAGAGGCCACAAATAGTGCACCAGTGAAATGGAGCTGCGAAGTAGCTTTGCGGAGCAAGGTTCTATAAGGATGTCTCAGGAAGCGGCGCCTGCCTCTGGGGGGCTCGTGGCACATGAGAAAATATTGCGTCCTCTATTTAGGGAAAAATGTCACACGAGTCCTGGGATAGCGAGAGGGGGGCCAGCCTCACCTGGCCCATGGCAGACGCCTAAGAGAAGAGGTAATAAGAAGGTGGGGTAACACTCATGGCAACTCAGGCCCCTAGGAGTTGAATTTATTCCAAGTTGCCCCCATGGCGAAATCAATCATGACAATGGAGAGGGAGGAAGGGGCAAATATGGGATGGACCTACGCTGCACTTGAATGCTCCGACCTTGAGACTGTACCTATGAGAAGCATCTGTCAATATAGTTTGGTTGTGTCTCTGCTCTGTCCGGCCCAAGGATGATGTCTTACGAGAAATCCAGTAGCCCAGAAGGTATACCAATGGGGCTCCAGAAGCGGATGTGGTCTCGCCCTGGATCTAATGACAGTGAGGCTCCCAAATGGGGATGGAAGCTTCTTAGCTCACATTTATTGTCTAGTTCTTGAAGTTTTTGTTTGTTTCCATGGTGTTTCAAGATGGAACTCTCACACTTGGTCTGGGCGGGACTGGAAGGAGAGGAGTTCGGGTGGAGAACACCGGAGGCAGGCCATTTGTGGCGGCTCCTAGAGGGAGTGCTGCGGAGCGGGGGTGGGTCAAGGTGGGGGGTAGTAAACTCCAGCATACGGCCGAACGGAGTTAAGTAACTAAATAAATTAAACTAATTACATTGCATGCGCTGCATCGCGCTTTGGCGATGCAGCGGGCACAATGTAATTCGTTTTATTTATGTATTTATGTACTTAACTCCGTTCGGCCGTATGCCGGAGTTTACTAACCCCAATTCTGCCCCTCCCCTACCCCACTGCCCGCAGCACTCCCTCAAGGAGCCGCCACTGCATTCGTTGGCCCTCACCAGCTGCGAAACTAGGCATTCCATGAGTGGTGGCGGTTAATTTTGTGTCATGGAATGTAAGGGGTCTCAATTCACCTAATAAGAGACAAGCCTCTGGAAATACTTGGCAGATCACCCTAGTCAAATAGTGGCCTTGCAAGAAATGCATCTAAAGAAGGGCGAGGAGTCTCGTTTGAAGCATATATCTTACCCATTAATCTTTCGCTCCTCGAACACCACGAAACAGAATGGGGTCACCTTCCTATTCCATTCCTCGGCCTATTTCCACCCACACAACACTAAAATGGACAAGGCGGGGGATCTCTTATGGTGAGGGGGGAACCGAGGGATCGACCAGGCACTATAGCCACGGTTTATACACCCAACACAGGACAATTGGACTTCCTCCTTACATTTCTTGTGACACTGGAGGGTTTTGCCAGGGGGGACGTAATCCTTTTAGGTGATTTCAACTTTATTTTGGGACCCATTAGTCGATACTACTCACCCTCACAGTACAGCAGGAATGGTGTTTAGCAAATTACTTAAATCCTCTTTGCAGCGCATTGGCCTGATGGACGTTTGGAGGGCCCTCAATCCTACAACCCGAGATTATTCTTTCTTCTCCCACTCCCATAGGACATACTCCAGGATAGACCACATTTTTATGAGCCTGGCGCTATCCCAATCACTTCTAGGGGCCTATTTCCAACCAATATGTCTCTTGGACCACACTCCTTTGGAGGTAATAATTAATTGGCCGACCCCACGATCCAAACATGCCAGATGGTACTTCCCCAACTTTCTAAGTAGAGATAGGCTCCTCCATGATGACTTAGGGAACTCGATTAAAGAGTTCTCTGCCACAAATGACCCCGCAGATACCTTCCTTGGGAACAACTGGGATGCCTTTAAGGCAGTCATAAGGGGCAAATGAATAGCTTTGGCCACCACTCTTAAAAAACAAAAAAATTAAGATAGGCTTTTATTGGAGGAGGCCCTACAACCGACTCCCCATCCATGCAAAAACTACGAAGGGTCCCATCTCTACGATGTAAGCTGCAGGTTATATATACCAATAAGGAAGAAAAAACTATCCTAAGCCTCCAAGCCAGAGGGTACTATGTGGGCAACAAAGTGCGCACACTGCTTGCTCACCAACTGTGAGCGAAGGAGGAGAAAGAGTATATTAAACAAATAGTAGATGATGCCGGCGCCACGCACATTAGCGAGGGGGGAGACAAATGCTTTCCGGGACTTTTAAAGCTCACTCTACACTGCGGACCCCTTATTGGAACGAGACCAATCAAGCTACTTAGACTCCATATATTTACTGCAGGTAGCCCCTGCCATCAATATTGAACTTAGCAGAACTATTTCTATTGAGGAAGTCCAAAAGGCGCTAGACGCCCCAAAGCTTTAAAAAGCCCCATGCCCTGATGGGCTGAACGCTGTATTTTACCACACTTTCGCACCGGAGCTCGCCCTCCACCTGGCGGACCTCTTCAATGAAATAATCACTGAGAGCCGAGTTTCTGCCACTACGGGGGAGGCTCTAGTGACCCTAATCTCCAAACCAGGAAAGGATCCCCAATTGTGCCCGTTGTACAGATTCATAGCCCTCTTGAACCTAGATGCTAAATTATACTCCAAAATTCTGGCCAGCTGTCTAGAGAATATTCTACCTGCTTTAATACACTGGACAAGATGGCCGCCAGGTGAAGAGCTCCGGTCGGGAGCTCCCTGGCCAGGGATTTCCTTTTTGGACCTGTTCCCCTGGAATCTACCTCCCATGGACCTTTTTTTGCTCACCTGAGGTTCTTATGGACTGCGGCCATTCAGCTCTCCAATTTCTGGAACCCAGTTCGAGATCTTCTGATGAACCTTGAGTAGTGTGCTGACCGCGGAGCCTTGATCAACATGGCCAATGCCCGGTGGAGCTGTTTAGGCAGCTGTTGAGGAGATTGGCTCTGGCTCTCCCCCTCAGCCATTACCTACCCAGTCGGCAATTGGACATCGTTTGTCCTTGTCTCTCCGCTGTTTTTTCCTCTCCTCCCCCGCCTTCCGACGAGTTACTGGCGGTGGAGCCATTTCAGTTGCTGATGACCGGTGGGATATGCCTGGTTGCCTGGGGAGGGGATCAGCAGGGGATCTCCCCTCCTGACTGTCCCCTACCCTACAGGTTCTGCTGCTGTTGCCTGTCCTCTTGCATAGTCTCCCTATCGACGATGGAGATGCATGAATCTTGCTTCTCCTGGCTGGGGTTCAGCAGCGGTGAGTACTGCGGTGCTGCTGACGAATGCCCCCAAGCTTGTTTTGCTTCTTGAGTTTTGGGGAGGCGTGCCCTTCTGGTCCCTGCTGCTGCTGCCTCTACCTCTCCGGGGGGGTTGCCTGGTGCCTGAATCTGACTTTCCCCTTTCTTTGTGTCATTCTGAATGGCGATGCTGCAGCCCCTGGAACCCCGGGTGTGTGTACGGCGACGACCCACTTTGTGATCGGCGGTGTCCTGCCCTCCTCCCTCTGTGGTCATGTGGCTGCCTCCCCCATCCGACCCTGCATAAACCCTTCGAGTCTACTGCTTTATGGTTTTCTTGTTGGATTTTTATGTGTTCCGTCATTTTGGGTTGATGCTGTCGGTTCCCATGGCCTGGGTCCTCCATCTAGGCGGTTTTGACCTAACCTTATTGTTGCTGGACTGCTCCTTGTTCACCTGTCTGTTCTTTTCATCAAGTCGTCCCCCCCTTTGGTCTCCTACTCCAATCCCGTCTTATACTATCACCGATTCACAGGATGTTTATGATTGTTGGTACCCAGCCAGTTTGTATGTCTTTTACTATGACTGTTTTGTAAGTACTTTCCCTCTTGTCGGTCTGCCTGACCCGATTATGCATTCCTTACCCCTTTTTACCAATCCCCCTACCTTCCATGCCCCATTTGACATGTGTCTTGGCTATGCTCTGTGCTAATAACCCATGTTATTGTGTATTCACTGTTTTTCTCCTGTGGTATACTTGGCTCCTGTAACTGATGTAATTTTGTAACTTGTAACTCGCTAATCCTCATGTAAAGCGCTCTGATATCTCCGGGTCTAAACAGCGCTATATAAAACTCTGCAAATAAATAAAATAAAATCAATACACCCCGATCAATCTGGCGTCATCAAAGGGCGGCAGACTCATGATAATTTACGCAGGATAGTGCATTGAATTGAAAAAGTGCAAAAGAAGCACGTCCTGGTGGCCCTGCTCTCGCTCGACGCGGAGAAGGCCTTTGATCGGGTCGACTGGCCTTTCCTAAGCCTTACCCTGTGTCGCTTTGGATTCAGCCACTCCTTCATAGGTATGGCGCAAGTCAACTATCACGCCCCTAGATCCCGAATTCTAGTAAACGGGGACATTTCAGAGCCTTTTCAACTCTTGAGGACTACGGAACGGGCTGCCCCCTCTCTCCTATGCTTTTTGCCCACTGCATCTAGCCCCTGGCAGCCAGGATAAGGGATAACCCCGATATTCAGGGGGTGAGGTTCAGCACAAATGACCATAACATTTTGCTCTTTATGGCTGATGTCCTTCTTCCCGTCACCGATCCACTGGTTACACTACCAGCTAAACGAGCCAAACTAAGAAACGATGATGCTAGTTGAAGAGTCATTTCCCTTCTGCTGTGTCAGTATAGAAATTACTTATCTAGGCATAAAAATCATCCCCAAAATCTCAGATCTCTATAAAGCTAACTTCCCCCATTGTTGAGACACCTCAAATCTAATTTAAAGAAATGGAGCGTAGCTTTTATCTCATGGATAGATAGGATAATGCGATTAAAATTAATGTTCTACCCCATCTTCTATATCTATTTCAGGATCTTCCAATAGCCGTGGACAAAAATCTGTTCCCAGAGTCAAAAAAGATGATAACCAAGTTCATTTGGTAGGGTCAGACGGCTCGCTTATCTCAGCGGCAGCTGTGTAGACCTCAGCTGGAGGGTGGGCTCCCTTCCAGATTTCCACGGGTACAACAAGGCTGCCCAACTTCGGGTACTGGCTAAATGATCACTTAAGGCTTCTAAAAAACATTGGCTCCATGAGGACCGATAAATAGCAGGCAGAACTATTTGGGACCTCATCTGGAGCCCAATGTATACCTTAGGACGCCAACGGCCACCACCCTTCACGTATCGGACAAAACCACCGCCCTTGACGACTTTCCGCTCCCATGTACTCCCATGTACTCCCATTCAGTTCAACCCAGTCTTCCCTCAGTGCTGGACGAGGGTCCCTTTGATGCTTGGAGGGGGATGTCTTATGGTATCAGACCTCTTCAAGCAGGAAGTCCTATTCACGTTTGCGGAACGTGCAACCCTCTTGAAATTACCGCCCATAGAAGAATATCATTATCTACAGCTGAAACATTGGGTGCGACAGCCCCAGGGGGAGGCCATGACCAGAGACTTGCTCCCAATATAGAAGTTTATGCAATCTGGTTCTACAGATAAAGGCTGCATTTCATTCCTTTGCAACACCTTACTAATGGTAGGCCGCCACCTGAACCCCAGGCACCAAAGATTTTGGGGTGATCTACCGCCTACCCCCATAGGGGACAAACAATGGGGTGCCCTATATAAGGATGTTACTAAATCCATTTTCTTACAAGAAGCCCACTACAAAATTATGCATGACTGGTACCTCTACCCTCAGAAATTGCATTCTATATTCCAGAACACTACAGATAAATGTTAACGGGGCTGCGGGCTATTGGGCGACTTCCGACACATCTGGTGGGACTGTCTCTCTATTCAATCATTTTGGAAAGAAATTCTCTCCCAGATTAAAATTATTTTAGGATACCCAATCCCAGACACCATAGATTACACACTGCTGGGGGTGGGAGATCCTAGTCTGAAGTATCAAACAGGGTGATTGCTCCATCATGTGAGTCTGCCTGGGGCATTCAAAATGGCCATAGCCTCGGTGTTAAAGAAAACGGAGGCCCCCTCCCTCACCCAATGGCACACCCAATTGTGGCTCTAGCCCTCAAACGAATGACAGACATAGTTGAGGATACCTGGAGGAGCTTTGACTACATCTGGAATCCTCTGGTGAGCTATTTATCAGAAGTTCTGCCCCCTTTGCCATTTATGTGTTCCCTGTGGCCCCCAGGCAGCATTCTACAATGTATATGCTTTGTATTTGACATGGCGTAGGCACAATCTGGCACGGTTGGGAAAGGGTTTAAAGACAAATATGTTGCATCAAGATTTTGTGAAAATGCTGTGTGTCTTTTTCTAGATCTCTGTAACTCTTGACAAGTGAATCGGTGGACCTCTAATGTGTTCTGAAATTATCTGAAATTAATAAAAACAGTTTGACAAAAAATCACTGAAAGATTTATCATTTACACACCCATAAGCATCTTGATTTGTTTTGATTGTAAACAAAATTGCGTACTTGTGTTTATGTTATGTTATGTTAATTTCGATTTATATAGCGCCAAATCACCGACAGGTCTCTTAGCGCTTGCTTTGGGAACCCGTCCTGGCTTTCCCTGCAAGATAACCCCTACTGGGCATCCCCAAGGTGAAGACCAGGCATCCCATCGCGGTGGGGCGTAGTGGAGATTAAGCAAGCTATTGCCCAGAGTTGCAGAGTGTGAACTTACTACCCCAGACAAGGCGTTGAAGCGCTTTATGGCGAGTAGCACGCTACTACGGAACCCAAGGTTCAATCAATCAATCAATCAGTCAATCAATCAGGGATTTGTAAATGCACTACTCACCTGTGGGGGGTCTCAAGTCGTAATTAATCTAGTGGTTATTGCGATTAGTTATGTGCTCTTAAGAAACAATTGCATTCATTTCCTCCTGTTACTTTGTGATAGAATATATTAATACCAGTTGTGTGTGATATTAGTGGTGGCTGTGTGGTTTCAGGTGAATGGTTGGTGAAATTGGTAGGAGATTAGGTAATTTATTAATTTTTCAAGTTTTATATAGTGCAAACTTGACCCGAAGGTATCAGAGCGCTTTACGTAATGTTAGGTTAGGGATTATATAGCATAGAGGTTGTGATCTATGAAATAAGGTGTCAGCCAGTTGCAGAATTGCAATAAGGGGCATTAAGGCAGACATGAATGAAGAGCAGACTATACTCAGAAACAGAAGGCATGTGCAGGATGGAAGGTAAGAAGGGCACTTTGAAGAAAGAAAGGAAAGGAATCAAGTGGAGGTAAGTCAAGGCCAATTTTTCCATGCAGGGTTTTAGATGTGCAGTGGGAGAAGACTCTCTGAGACAGCAAGCAATCGGAGGATGTAAGCTGTGAAAGAAAACAACATTATACATGGTGCATAATATGCAGGGCATACAGCTTAAACATGCAAGTCTGAGTGAACACATCATTCAAACATAAATAGCCTGCTGTGTGCCAAGCCTAGGACAGCCCTATTACATATGGTCTGGAATATTCTTAGCTTGGCACTGGGTCTAAACGCTGAACAATGGAAGTTGGTGCCGAAAAAAGAAAAGGACTCATTTAAAGATCTTCCCTCGCTATTCTGTTCTAAAGACTTTTTTCCACTCACTCACTAAAATGTTTTTTTGGCACTGGCTGAGACTGTCTTGCCAATGCACAGTCGGATTTATACCTTGTTTTTTCAGTGAAAATGAATGTGATCCTGTGTAATGTAACCAGTGCTTATGTAATGTGCTCTGGTGCCCTGGGGTCGAGTTTGCATGGTATAAAACTGCAAAAATAAATGTAAATATTACGTCTATTGCTTCAAACACAGCAGAAGGTGCTGACAATCTCCTACCTGAGCAGAAACCTGCCCAGATATTTTCAGGTTCTCTCTTCCTCCTGCTGCTGGAATGGGGAAGTGAACATTTGGGGTGATGAGTGGAGTCTGTGAGGGTCTGAAAAATGAAGATAACTGCATGTTTTGATGGAAGACCATGGGGCATATTATCAAGGGGGCTTATCTCCGCTTTTTTGGCTTTAAAAGCCAAGAAAGCGGAGATAAAATGATCTCCCTATTACCAAGCTGTCGCTAACACCAGTTAGCGACAGCTAGTAGGAGATAGCGACCATCCTGTGCCCCACTTTGCATGTCAGTGATATTTATCACTAATGAGATGCAAAGTGGGCGTGCCAAGATGTTAGAGACTGAAAACAGTCGCTAACATCGCTATCTCCTATTACCAACTTTTGGAGATATTCGCGCTAAGCGGGAATATCTCCAAAAGCTAACACCTGCCCTGAGCAGTTCTTAGCCATGTTATCCAATGGGAGGTGGATAACATGGCTAAGAGCATTTGCTCGATAATGCATGAATATCGCTGACTTTTCAGCGATATTCATGCATTTCGGCCGTTTTTTATCGCATTTGCGATAAACCTTGTTAATAGCAAGGTTTATCTGCGATAAAAATCGCCGAGGTGCGGCGATAATTTTTGTCTCTAAACAAGTTAGAGACAAAAATTATCGCTAGTTGTTGGTAATATGCCCCAAGGTTTTTTGGTTCTTGTTTTTTAAAAATTGACAAAATTGACTGAAGCTCCAAGAACAAGAGCAGAGGCAGAGAATGATTGCCTGCAAGTCTATTTTTTAGTTGTGGTATTTTCAGGCAGGGGGCTTCTGGGGTTTGTGTTGCACAGCTTCAGCCTGCTAATGCGAGCTTCACAGCAAGGTATGATTTTGTTTAGAACTAATGCAGGCTGATGTGAAAGTGATACGTGCTTGAATTACGAGAAATGATTTGGGGGCAGATTTACAAGCCCCTTGCACCACTTTTGCATAACTTTTCCCATGCTAAGTGACGTAAAAGTGGCGCATGGGGCTTGTAAACCTGCCCATTTGTTTTGAAATGTACAATCATCTCACCATGGAGAAGGAGGTGGCTGGTAGGCTGTAGAGGAGATTATAACCCAGTTGAGGTGAGCGGCAATGTCTCACTGGCCTACAGAGGAGAGGGTCTGCTAGATTGCCAACTTTGGTGCTGAAACCAGGGTTCGAGCCCCGGGGTCAAGTCCACATCCTGTGATTTTGGGCAAATCACGTAATCTCCCCGTGCCTGAATTTGTAATGTAACCGGTGCTCATGTAAAGCGCTCCAATACATTCGGGTCGAGATCGTGCTATATAAATCTGCATAAAAAAGGGCTTTTCTGATATATCAGTGATTGGACTAGCTTTATGGCTGTATGTGGGCTATTTTATTGTTTGGTGGGATGGTTTTACTGTTGATTTATCTGATATCACCCCAAATTTTTCACGCAGCAATCACAAATGCTTGCCGTCTCCCATACCTAGCAAAATATCAAATCAGCGTGTCTTTACAAGTTGAAACCCGACCTGATTTGCAAATGGGGGCCACCATTTTAAGTTGTCAGATACGCAAATGGGAACTATAAGTACAAGGTTTTTAGTGTCAGTGAGCAACCTTCAAAAGTTCACACAGTAGTGTCTAAGGTATGTGTCAGATAAACCACAGGTCACATTTTTCACTCCATTTGCTTGTGTCACTGCTTGTCACACCACTGTTTTTCAATCTTTGATTACGCCTCAGGCGACCTCTTCACTGTTCTAAACACAGAGCCACCGTTTTCACAATTACGATCTTTCTTATTATATGAGCACGTTACTTAATAAGGGCAGCATGTATATATTCTTGAACATTATTTCGGATTATGTATAATAATAGACACTTTTTATTTATATAGAGCAATCTGACACCTGACTAACTACTTATGATCTGGGGCACTCTGGTGAACCACACAATGGACAACTTGTGTCTCTGAGGATACATTTTGCAAGAACTTGTCACAACTTATAGAGCTTTTTGATACAATGCACAAACACTTTGTGTCAAATTCGATACTACTATGTATAAGAGACTGTTTTGTAATTCCCAGCCCTAAAGATTGGCGTAAGCGATGAAACACTTGTCGGCTGGCTGCTGTTATATGGTTGAGAAATTAAAGAACTGAAGATTTCAGTCTACAAAAGAAATCATCATCTCTCTGCAACCTTGCTTGTGTTACTTATTACATATCCGATGATATACGTACTATCTGATTATAGATGTGTGTGCATAGGGTGCTTCTTTTCCAGATAAGCAAATGGGGGCCACTTTGAATTTTGTTTATGCACCTTTTTCTCTCCCAATCCTATCCTGGTGAAAGAGGACAGATAATAGTACTATGGCTTGGAAAATCGCATCTGGTCGGTAGCGTTTGTTTTCAGAGAGCAGCTTAGTGAGTGCTTGGCAGTCTGAGTAACAGAATTCATCTCCATTTAAAAAAATCCCCACCAGGAGGTCTTCATTTTCAAGCAGAAGTCAAAATGGGTATACACTGATGGGAACAACGTGTCCATACTTTTAAAATTTCACAAATAGAGTTCCCCTACTTTTTGTTTAAAGATAATCATCGCGGAACGGCAGTGCTTAATTTTTTTTTTTAAATAAGTGTCAGGGCTCTCGTTAGCCAGCCACTGCAGCTTGCACCACACATTGCCCCTGCCATACTGCCAATGGTTCTAACTATTTCATACAACAGCGGTCCCATGCATTCATAAATGAAAGAAAAAATAAATATAGACAAAATCCGTTCTATATTCCAAGTGACATGTCCAGCCGGACAGAGGTCTATAAGTTTACTAAATACACAATTCAATTCAGACAGAATACCTTCTACTAATCACCTGTGTGGTACACAAGCATGTGCCCAACACTAACAGGTCTTAATGCAGAAGGTAGGTTTACAGACAAGGAAAGGCTTTTAAGGCAGACAAACGTTTTCTGTGTAATAAATTCAGTTATACAGAAAAATCAAGAAAACACCATTACATCACATAGCAATCACGTTTTGTATAAGGTGTTACAGAAGTCGACAGCGTTTCGGTCCCCCAGTTAGTTATAGGGGCCATCATCAGGACATTAGAATAATGCCTTAACTTTGGTAGCCTCTAATTACCAGGGCAATCGTTTTGTCCGGCAAGAGGGGGTACCAAGAAGTGAGTACCGCAACCCAAAATGGCTAGCTATGCGCGTCGCGGTAAATACACAGTTCCAACGGCGCCAGGATACTGCCGGATTAGTCGGTGTTCAGTAACTGCCTGGCGTCCCCGAGGTCCCTTGTTGACTTAATTGGGGCCCCTTGTTGTTATAAATATGCCAATGGTACTAACAACACAACTACTAACCATCACACTTCTACAAGTGTGACAATTCGGACTATTCCATGCCCTCAAAGCTATTATAATGGCTTGGGCGGTAGGTAATAGTAATTTTTAATGTACATTGAATTAATAACTGATTGTTGTTTTGGTAATCTCGGACAGCGCCACCTTGTGGCAGACTGCCTCAAGCATCGGGTTGAAAATTAAGTGCTGGTGCCGAGCACCGGAAACCACTGCTCAAATTAAGCACTGCCGAACACTTAATTCCAATAGCTGAGTTACCTAGCTGAATGTGAAAGGGAGAAGGGTATCCTGTGCTATGGATGGGCAGCAGCCAACGGATAAACAAACCTATCTGCTTGAAAGAAATGCAAATGTGTGCAACTGGTTAATCTGCAAATGTAAAGGCTGCTTGAAAGCGAATATCGGCTAAGAGTTGTAATGAAACTGTGGAAATAAAAACTAGTTTATAAAAAGAGAAATAATGCAAGATTGTTAGCAGCTGGCTCTGGGGTGCCTGCTTTTAATGGACACATATAAAGAATGTTTGTACAAGGGATTGTATATGTCTAAAATCTATCCCCTAGATTCATCAAACATCCATTTTGCGATTCCTTATTAGCGAAAAATAAGGATTCGCTAATAAGGAATTGCAAAATGCAATGCATGAGGAACTTGCTTACAAAATAGCAATTTCTTAAAATTCCTTAATTGCGACTCGCAAATTGCGAGTCGCAATTAAGGAATACCTCTCATTCATTCCTATGGGCCTAGAGGCCCATTGGAATGAATGAGAATACATTCTCAATTTGCGAATCGCAATTAGTGAATCATAAATTGAGAATGCGATTTCAAGGGTTCAGGGGTGTCCCCTGAAATTGATCTGTGCACATATGTTGCGCACATACATGCCCTTAGGGGCATGTGTGTGCAACTTGCGCGCATGATGATACTTTGAAAAATGCACTAAAGTGCATTTTTCAGAGTTTTTGCAAATTACCATGAAGTTCAACTTCATGGTAATTTGCGAGCCCTATTAGCAAAATCGCTATTTTTTAAACTTTAATGCATTGCATTTAAGGAATCTCAATTTGAGATTCCTTAAATGCAAGTAATCGCAATTTTGCAATTTCTTAATTTGCGATTTTTGCATTTGGGATGATGCATTCCAAATGCAAAAATACCGGTCGCAAAGGGGCAGATTCTGAGAATCTGCCCCTTTGCAAGCGGATTTTACCTTGATGCATCTATGCCTATATTCTACTATCTTAATCCAAAACCTTTTTGCACATTTTGTCGCAACTTCTTTTATACTGTGTATAATGCACGTTTAAAATAATGACTTACACATTCAGAGTGATTTCTGTCACATGCTCTAAAAATACAGAAATCACTATTCTCCACTGCACCAAACAAGAGAAACTACTGTGGCTCTCTGGTTACATACAGACATATGCTGCAATCCCAATAAGCAATACAGGTTTCATAACATAGAATAGTGCATTGATTAATTCAGCTTGCATGTATTTTTATATGGAGTGTGCCTTATTTTATATGCAACTACAAGAAAAATGAAAGACCAACAAAACGATTACAGATTTTGTTGTTGTTTTTAGCCATGTCTTAGACCACGCCCCAAGCTCACTAACTCTGCCCATTGCAATTAGTATTACCGTTCCCGTACTTTTTTTACCCCACTTCGACCACTCCCTTCAAGCGAGTGCTAAGTACAGTGCCATCTTAAAGATTTTTGGGGCACCAGGCAAGACCTATCTAAGGTCCCTCTATTAAGAAAAGCCTTTAATTGAATTGACCGTTTTATGCTAATTTCAAGCCTTTTTGAGGTCACACAAATTAAACTTTCAGTAACTTCCAGAAACAGGATCACAAAAAACAGTCAAAATATATCTTGCTTGACGGCCCTTTGTAGAAAGAAAGAGAGTCAGAGGTAGAGGTAGGCAGACAAATGGTGACATAGAGAAAGTGACAGATGTGAGATGTATAGATAATAAGATCATTTTCCCAAAGGGTGCCCTTGGCATTTTCCCACCTTTTTCATGCATTAAAAAGTCTCTGGCTAAGTAGCTGCTACATTCTCACATCAAAGAGCATACAATTCATCAGAAAAAACACCCTGAATGACATATATATCTGAACAAATGCGCCTAGTTAACATCTGACATAGTGCTCACCTCTTTTTCCTAACTTGTTAAGATGTATGAAACTCGTTCTGGGAACAGCATACATAGGGCTGTCGCTGTACCCACAAAATGGTCCATTTACTCTTGCATCTCCACTGTAACCTGTTGACATAGACACTCCTGCGTTTCTCCTTTTTCGGATCAACCCAGTGAATTGCCTTCCTTTCTGTACCTTCATAATGTGCAATATTCAAGGCATATGAATACATTATAAAAGGTGTATTATAAAAAGTAAAATATGTGCACAGACCTTAAAAGAAGACTTTATCTGAACAGCTTGCTTGAACATGCTGGGCAAAAAGTGCTGTGGCAGAGAGAGATGACTGTACTTTTAATGTGTTTGGGTCTAAAGTGTCTGTTGTTATTACTATGACATGTCCACTTGCACCACAATCGCCATTCCTCCTGCCCCGACTTGTCCATATTTTCCCCTTAGCACTTGTCCCCAACTGCATTGCCGTCCCTGTCCTCTTAGCCCAACTTAGCCATGTGCACTTCAAACCTCGTTCCACCTACTCCAACTGGCCCATTACCCAAACCTTGTCCCACTTACCCTGACCTGTTTAGTTGTATCCCAAACCCTGCCCTTCTTACCCCAACTTGGACACGGGGACATCAACCCTTGCCCCTCTTACGCCTACTTGGACACTTACATCCTGGCCCTTGTCTCTCTTCCCCTAACTTGGAGGCTTGCACCACATCCCTCATGCCCAGCTCATCCGTTCAGATGGACCTTTAATTTTCTGCCTGAGTGGTGATGGGAGTTAACTTTACATCAATCAATTTCAATTTACTGAGTAACCTATTTGGCTACACAGTAAGAACGAGAAATCAGTGTCTATGGTTGAGGAAATTTATTACAAATTAGCAATCTAATTAAGGGACACGATTCTTATCACCATGCTTTAAAGATACAGAATAACCACAGGAAGGCCTAACCTCCTAAAGAGGTTTAGGTGGACTAAAATCAAGCAGACTAGGAGTTTAGTCACAGCAGTACAAAAGATTATCAAAAGAATGTGATACTCAGAGAAGAGTCTCAGATCGTCTCTTCTATACATAGGAAAATCTAAATCACTTAAAGTAAAGTCCAAGCTAAAAGGATGGAAAAATCAGGAAATTCCATAATGGATGAAAGAGGTAGGAAGGAAAAAAAGAGGAAAGTGGCAGCATTTCAAAACCTCGGTCCAGACGTTTCTTGGGTCAGGGAAATAAGTGTTAGCCTAAGCCACACTCAACAAAGAATCAAAGAAGAATAGAGGCATAAACCTCTCAAAGTCCAGGGGAAAGTGTTCTAAGGGTGTGGAAAGGTTCTGAAAGCGTTCCAAAGGCATCTTCTCTCCAATGGTGTGAACACTAAGTTATAACACTAGAGTATCCTAGGCAACACCACCTTGCACACATCATTAGGGGCCTATTGTCTTTCTCCTCTTCTCACGTTGTAGACTGCAAAATTCTTAAAGTATCCCATACTGAACATGGGAACGGCATCATCTTCTCAAACACACAGGCTAGGTTGTAACATTGCTGAATAGAACTTTCAGTTAAAACTCTGGTTCCCGATGTTCGTTCGTCAAGGTCTTCTTCTCAGGCTCTCTCTCTTCATCACTAATACAGTAATGTATTCTTTAACTAACCATGCATCTTAATACCTGCAAGAAATATCATGTTAGCAGAAAAGGGAAAACAATATTTTATACAGCATGTTAATCAGGTATGCTAAAGAATACTTAAGTATTTACTCAATGGTGCACATTTAAAATGTGTGTGCACATTTAAACACAAATGAATATGAACGATCATCAGTACATTAGATTCATATTACATAGGGCATACAGTAAAATCTTAAATGTGTATATGTCAGTATGTATGAGAACTACATTTTAATGCAATACTCATAAAACATTAGAGTACACATTGCATAAATCTAATTAGTTTAAATGGAAATTAGATTTTATAAAATGAAGATGGTTCCGTTTCTACTCAAACATCTAAATGGCAAATGTCGGTTAATGCTTTTAAGGCAAACATCATGTAATTCAAATTTGTTTCTACAGTGAGTTCATGTCTGCTAAGTAAGGGTGGTTTCAAGACTTCAGAGAATATATCAATTGGTATGGTTAAGGCACACAATATAAGTAAGTTCTCTAATCCCACAGTGACAGCACATTAAAAATAATGTCAAATGCAACACTTATTTTAATATTGTTGGAGTACACGAGACACATGTCATGTATCTGTTATGAAATTGTAACATGTAAAGGATGGGCAAAATTAGGCTGCACTGGGAGTATAGTTTAAAAAACAAAGATCGGATGGTAAAGTGTTATAGAGAGCGAAGGAAGAAACTGAGGAAAAAGCTGCTGAATGCATGAAGCAAGTAAGCAAAACTGCCAGTAGAAGTTCTGCAACAGGAACGGATCACACCAAGGTCAATGGGAGCCAGTGTGAGGGGACAATCTATTAACCTTGGTTTGATCTGTTCCTGTCGCAGGCACTAAGCCCAGCCACTCAAATGGAGCACTGTTTTTATTTGCACAAGTGTCTTAACACTGTTGTTGGACTTGGCCCTTTTGGCAGGTTCACCCCTAAACTTTTTTGCTTTTAAAAGTGACCCGATGTTAGTTGTTTTTGGCTTCTGCGCACTGTAACCCTGTGTCCCAGTGTAAAGTGCATGTGCAGCATGAGTGCGTGTAGAGAGATAGGCCTGCCCTCCCATAGGAATGCATGGGGGATATGTGTGTCCATGGTAGTTCCTGATGTGGGAGGAGTGCAGGGGCGAGTTGGGTATGTGCGAACTCGTGAGATTAAATGCTGCGCGACGGTGTGCGCAGATTTGATGTGACTAGTGTAGTGGCATTATGCAAGATAGCGTCTTCCTAGTGATTGCAGCAATAGTGAGGGCCACAGTTAGATGCAGTGCCCTCTGTGTGTGATTGTCGTGCCCTCGCACCTCGTGAAGCGGGACAAGTTCATTCTTAAATCGCGAATCCTAGAGTCTGCGAATCTTAAAAGCTGCCCCATTTTGACAGTGGGCAGCTGCAACGTTGAGAGACCAGTTATTTTCTGCTAGAGCCCCAGGAAGGCCCAGAGGGCACAGTCGTGCCAGGGCCCACATTTCCCTGACCCCAGCTGCCCTGCGAGAGCACAGGCAGCTGCATCGTTTGCACATGTTGGCACAAAAAGGGCACACGGAGTGCCAGTGCCCCTCTTTGTCATTTTACAGTTGCCCAGCAATTAGTGGGCAGCTCCCACGTTTAGGCTGCTCTTTTTCTTTGTTGCTTTCGCTGCGTGCGCAGCCAGCCCGGACATTCTGTGCATCGGGCATGTGAGCCCCTGTGGAAGGCCAGTTGGCCTGGGGGACAGTCCTCATGTGTGGTGGCCTCGCTTGGAGTAGACTGTTTTTGCTACTGTGTTTATGCTGATAATTGCCTACTGTGTTTTATGCGTAATGTGCAATGCCTTTATGCCTGTGATACCTCTAACTGTGTTTCATGATTATGAGGTTGTTTTGCCTAGTATAGTTTATGCTAGTCAGTTTATGTTTCACTGCGTGACCTATGCCTATGGTGATTAGTATTGCGTAGTGTGTACCTACCTTTATCCAGTGGTTACTGGTTGTGTTCTACAATTGTTATTTTGTGCTACAGTTATTCTATGTGCTACATCTACTATTTCTACTAAGTGCTGATTCTGACTGTGGCCCACGTGGCCCTGTCATGTGTAAATAGTCCCCTGTAAGTACTGCCCAGTGCCAGTTGGCACAGTGTATCTGTGTGATTATGATCTAATGTGTTTAGGGTAATACAAAGGCTATTTTTATATATAACCTTGTGTGGAGTTCCTTATTCTGGTGTGCCTAGTGTGTTGCTGCTGTGTGTGTGTGTTGCACAAACGCTTTACACATTGCCTCTGGGATTAGCCTGACTGCTCGTGCCACATTGCCAAGGGGGTAAGCAGGGGTTATCTTGCTGTGTAACTCCCTTGCCCTGACTAGAGTGGTGGTCTCTGCCTTGCTTTGGCGCAAGCCTCAACCAACCAGAGATCCCATTTCTAACACTGGAAACAAGAGGAAGGGATTTGGACTTGTGTTTGCGTAATACCAAAGCGACAACTGGTTGGACCACAAACTCTGCATTTAGATAATCACGTGTTTGGGAATTATTGTTTTTCAGTTTTATTTTATTGTTTCTCCTAAAAGTGTCCTTTTTAGATTGTGTTCTCTTGCTTCAGCTCAGACAGTTAAGTCCCCTGTGTTCCATGTGTCTCTGAGCGTCCTGCCAAAATGAAGTCTACTTTTAATTTCTGTGGTCTGTTTAGATACAGTATGTATGAGTTGGTAGATGTTTTGTGAAGAGAGAGACATAGCAGTGAATAGGTCCGACACCCAGTCCAAACTTAGGGACAACCTAATCCAATGGCAGAAGGATGAATGGAAACGTGAGCGCTGTGAGGAGGAGTGGGCCTGGGCCGTACGCCAAGGGGTGGTGGGTCTGAGGGGAGCCCTGAAGAGTCTGAAGAGGAGGAAGTAAATGACAGGACATGGACGCCAGTAGATAGTGAGGACCTCATAGATAGGGAGTCCCTTGCTGGGTCCAGTGTCGGAGTCAGAGCCCCATCCCTTTCCTGTCCCCAGAAGAGTGGGTAGATAGGAGGGAAGAAAGGGAGCATCAGCTGGCTTTAGAGAAACTCCAGAAGGAGAGCTATTAGTATATGGAAGCTCAGAAATTGGAGTTGGAGAATAGGAAGTTAGCCTTAGAGGAGAAAAAGGCATTATGGGCTCAGTAGTTGAGTCTTAGGGCGTTGGGCCTTGAAGAGCAAAAGCTGGAGACTGAGAGGGTCTTAGTGCAGGAGAGGATGGAGGAGGCTGAGAGGGCCTTCACCAGAGAGAAATTAGCTCTGGAGGGTAGATTATCCCCTGAGCGCAGTGGTAGTTTCCTGGATTCCCCAGTGAGGGTGGAGTCCAGTGGAAGCAGCAATATAGAGTCCAGTGCAGAAAGTCCCATTCCCAGTTCTCCATGTATGGTACCTTGTTCCCAAAAGGAGGAGTACAGGTTGAAGTTCAGGGACCGTAGGAAACCGTCTCACCAGTCTTGGGGGCATTTTGTGGATGACTGTTCGGATGCACTGGCTGATTGGCTGAAGTTTAACCCGGACCAGGAGGTGGAGGGAGTAGTGAATTTGTTTCTCAAAGAGCAGTTGCTCAGTCATTGTTGGCCGGGGTTGCGCCAGCACCTGTTGAGGTGTGACTCCTTTTGTCCTTGGGAGCTTGCCCCGGAAACAGAGTGCTGGGAAAGTGCCAGAGGTTCTAAAGAGGCATTGGTGAGTGATCCCACAAGTAGTGGTTCAGGTATCTTCCAGCCTAGAGTTGTGGAAGAGGTTCAGAGTAGCCCAGCTAGGTCCCAGGATAGCGAGAGGGATGTAGGGGCTCACGTCTTGTCTCAGTGGCGTAGGAGTGAGTGTGGGACTGAGAGTGCCCAGGTGTCCGAAACCCAGTCTCAGAACCTGGATGGCTTCTTGAGGGAAGACCAGGTTGGGGACCTAGGCTGTCCTGTTAGTTCATTTGAGGAGGATCTCCTAGTGTCTAGGTAACCTGGAGCGTCTGTAAATAGAGCTCCAGTGGTTCTAGTGTCTGGCAGTGCCACTCCCGTTGGGTGGACACAGAAGTCCGAAGTGAAGAGTGAATGGGGGATGTGTTCCCCAATGGAAGAACCAGTGGGTCAGGGACTAGCCAGTTGGGCTAAATTCCCTTGGAGTGACCATGGTGACACCACTTCTGTTCTGGGGGATCTTCGCGCACTGTCAGGTGGACAGGGGATGGGAGATCTGCGCCAGACAGATGGTCACACAACATATGAGTCATGTGTTACCTAAGCATGGGCAAAAAATCCGTTCCGCTCGCGGATTTTGCGGATTTTCGTTAAATTCGCAATCCGCGAACTCTCGCGAATTTACCAAAAATCCGCAAATTCGCACGCAGCGGATTTTTTTTCTTGGTGATACAATATTGCGGCGTGCGGCGTTCACTTACCGTCATTCAGCGTTTGCCGAGTTGTTTTTCTCGATATTTTGCGAGTGCTGCGCCATTTTGGATCTTGCTGCGGGATCCCACGGGAGTTTGGCGACGCATCGCGAGAGTTCGCAATTGCGAACATGTAGGTGCGGCGGGCAGCAACAATCTCACACTCGCGAAATTACAAAATTTGCAATTCTGCACAAGAAATCCACGAGCAAGCAGCATAGACCTTCTGAAAATGATGATTTTTATCAGAATAACTCCTCAGGTTGACATTTGCCTGCACTTTTTTGGATTTGAGGCCTTTTGACTTTCTTTGGATCACTTTTTGATTAGAAATCAACTTTCACAAGTAAGTTTGTTTGGGGCATTACAGTTGCTGTTCTGCAGAAAAACGAGTTTTGCAAAACTGAAAGCACTCAGCAGGTGCAAAAGTTCACTCATCATTAGTAACCATTCCCTGTAGTACTTCCTGAGGGGCCCCTCCAGAGTTCAGTTGCCTATGTTTGTTTGGGGCATTACAGTTGCTGTTCTGCAGAAAAACGAGTTTTGCAAAACTAAAAGCACTCCGCAGGTGCAAAAGTTCAAACTCATCATTAGTAATAGTAACCATTCCCTGTAGTGCTTCCTGACTGGGGCCCCTCCAGAGTTCAGTTGCTAGTTGCAACAATTCTATGACCCTGCTCTGACCCTCACAGCAGGCTCATAGAATAGCTACAAGTAGGCCACAAAGGTCCTGGGAAAAAAATTGTACTGCAACAGAAAGCAAATTACAGATAAGGAAGCAGGTGCCAGACTGGAATTTTAAAACAGTGACACATTAATAAATCAACCCCAAATTAATTCATGTCAGTTGGAGCAGGGCAGGTGTGCTTGCTTTCCCCCCCATAATCTACAGTGATGATGAACCAGAGGGTGGCATTGATGTACCAGAGGGTGGCATGGGTGAAACAGAGGGTGGCAGTGGTGAAACAGAGGGTGCTGGGAACCTGTGAAGATGAACCAGACGTAGAAACAACATAGTCGCGACCGTTGCGAGCCGACAAGTAAGTTCGCAATTGCGAACTGGTACAAAACCCTCGCGAACTGGCAGAAACCCTTGCGAACACAAAAAAAAATCAGCAAATTTGCGAGAATTCGCAGATTTTGCGGATTGCGAGTTCGCAAATACGCAAATTCGCGAACGCCAGATTCGCAAAATTCGTCCATGCTTACCAGGGGGATAATGTGTGAGTCCCCAGAAGTCCTAGAGTGCCAGGCAAGTAGTCCGCCAAAGGGTTTAGACCCAAGGGTGGGAAGCCAGGTTCAGGATCTACCTGACCTGGAGGAAAGGACGTCTGTAACCAGTGTCCTGACCAGGGAGGGTGCAGAACTCTGGAAGGGGGTGCAGAGGGAGGGAGTCCTTGCCTCTGACCCCGGTGCAGCCTGAGGGGTTAAACCCCAGGTTGGGAGATCAGTTATGGGATAAAGGTCCTGAGCTGGTGGGAGAGTGGTGTTCTATGGGTACCTCTCAGAGGAGGAGAGGGCGGGACCCTAGAAGGAGAGGTGGGGAAGGAGAGCCTCACCTGTGACTTCTGGTCAGCCTGAGGATGCAGACCCTAGGCTGGAGGATCAGTGGCAGTCTAGAACTGTCCTGAGGACAGGAAGCGTGGAGAATGGCTACTATGTGCCAGGGGTTACTACCCTCCACATGGGAGCAGCAAAACTGTTAAGGCTGTAGGGGTGATGGTGGGCCAGATGAAAGAATGGACCTGAACCACCCCATTATTTTATGAAAAAATATATTCCTGCCATACTGTAGGCTTTCTGGCACCCTGGGGCAACCCTCATGTATGTCCAGGGGGTGTGCGGTGCCAAAAAGACTAGTTTGTTGCTTTTTTGGACACGAGGGTATGGCCAGTGAAGAGTGCACCTCCTGTGCCACAAAGGCAAAATCCCTGGTATCAGGGCATCTCCCAATTGAGACAAAACTCCTACCTGCATCCAGGGGGCAGAAAGACAATAGTGCCCCTTATGGGGTGAGGGTCTGACTCGATGGCAGGATAGGCCGCTCTCCTCCTTTTGTTTGTTTTAGCTCTGTTTTGAAATGCCTAATATTTAGTAGGCAGGCTGTCCCCCTGGGAGCACATTTGGGGTAAATACCCTTATCCACCCCTGGGGGGCAGAAAGTCTATAGGACCACAGGGTGGGGGAGATCATGGGCCCATGTCCTGGGGTGCCGCCTCCCCCATACAAATACTGTATAAATGTAGTCTCTGTTTTTTAGGAGGCTTTCTGGGGTAATCGTCCCAATCCACCATCCTGCTGAGGAAGCTGAGGGAGGTAGGGGTGACATTCCTTGCTTTGAGCTGTTTTCAATCCTTTCTTTCTGATAGAAGACAAGCAGTGACCCTCCACCCTTGCCAATCTGCCTTTACCAACATCATGCATGGCGTGCCCCAGGGCTCTGCAATTAGCCCATTTTTATTTAATATCTACATGAAACCTCTGATTGCAGTCATAAAGACGTATAACATTAACATCATAAACTATGCAGATGACACACAACTGATTCTCCCCTTAGAGGGAGATCAGTCGACATCTCTGGAGGTGTTTCATGGCTGCCTGCGTGCTGCGGCTCATTGGTTGAGGGAAAACTCATTGCAATTTAATGCTGGAAAGACCGAGTTGCTCTATTGTTCAGTGGGGAAGGTTCCTTCTGTGCTGCCTGGAAATTTCTGTCCCTTAGATACATCGACTGCATTGAAGCCGGTGGAGAAGGTTCGGAACCTGGGCGGTATGTTTAATAACAAACTAACGTTGGAGGCTCAGGTTACTAAAACAGTGGGAAGCTGTTTCACCATTATTAGAACTCTGCGGGAAAAAAATTCCCTGTTGCTTTCCCATGCGCGAGTGCTAGTAGTACAAAGTACCATATTAAGCAGAATAGATTACTGCAACGTACTGCTGTTAAAGTCCCCAAAATATCTTTTAGATAGACTTCAGAGGATTCAGTCAACAGCAGCCAAGCAATAGCCAATAGAGCAACAACCAATGCCAACACGTGTTTCGTCATGGGGCACAGTCACCCAAATGACTTCTTCAGGGCATAAAGGTAATTTGTTTCGGACGCATACGAGCCAATTTCAGAAGTCAGTAGTTTTCACAGGTAAAAATTAAAACTCTATTCGTTTACATATCTCAGAGTTCTTCTTTGTAGAAAAATATTATGAATAGATCAGGGAGAGTGCTCCCTACAGCATCAGGTGGGTTCCAAATTCATTAATGAATTTGGCCCATGACGAAACACGTGTTGGCATTGGTTGTTGCTCTATTGGCTACATTCTGTATGTTTATGGATTATGAAGATTGAGACAATGATGAAGAATATTTTGATACATGAAGAGAAAATAAAATAAAATAAAAGGAACTGATCTAATGAACTTTGAAATAGTATTAATTTGATTTGGTTCATCTTTTCTCTTAAAGGAAAAATAAGAAACTGTTTGTTTGTACTCGGGGACAACCCTTCTTTTCCATTGTATTCTCTGTTATTACAGAGGAGCTTTTCGGGGACGTAGGTGGCCGCCTTCCCCTGTTCCCTTGAGCCACTCACTTGGAGGACACTGAATTAGTTGGTGTTGCGCAAAAGTTTACCCAGCCACTATTTGTCATGAATTATAAAATGGTCAGTCATAGGGTCCACAGAGGTAATGATTTGCAGATGAGTAGTGAGTTAAAAAAAATCAGTTCTGCCGAATAGTCTTATCATGCGGAAAAATATGATCATTCTGGAGTTGAATAGAGTGAAAGAGTACTACATGAAAGAAGCATTCATTAGTAGGTTTGGGTGTATTTAAATGCTGTGCTATACGTAAAAATACAAACAAGTCTTGTTGACAAACTTGAATGCATGGGATGAAACGGAGGGTTCAAGTCTGGATGGTTCAGAGTAAAGCAATGACTAATGAGTTCTTGTGCAACATTTTGTTAATGGAAAAACTCTCAGACAGTAGACTAATTGGCTCTCAGGTCGTTGATTTGAACTAACTCAGCTGGCCATAGCTGTGGATAAGTAGGACGTGAGCTGAGAATGAAAGACGGGCGGGGTCAACAGCAGATGAAAGGTGGTGGGGAGACCCCCTCAGAGTGAACATGCAGATCTCAAGTCTCAAGGCAGTGTAAGAGTCAGAAATCAAATTGAAACAGCGATGCCTAGACCGGTATCAAAAAGTTTGCTTTGACCATGGTAAGTAAGGGTTGTAAAGCAAGCATGGCTTGTGGCTCAGAGTCAGCAGAACTCCAGTTTACACTGTCTCATGGACGGCTGGTACGTCAATGTCCATTTGGAGGAATTCATGGTGTTGTGGATGCCCGGGAGACAGATTCCAAGGTTCTCTGGAGTGTGCTTCCCAGCAGCATTCTATACATCCACATCTGAATGTTAAAAGCCTGACTGCTCTTCAAGATTCTGGTCCCACTTGACCGTGGATAACCACATATATAACCCCAGTGGCGGCTACTGTAAATAAAAAATGGTTGGGCCAAAGGCTCAACTCACCATAAATTCGGGAGCATGACCGGTGCGGCACTTCTCTTAGGTTTCCACAAGCAGGAAAAGGAAGAAATTCCTTCCTGCTTGTGGAACGCAACTCCAACCAATCTTGGAGCTACTCTCATGCTTAGCCCCAGGATTGGTGTGAGCAGACTCACCCAGCTCTCATTTTGAGGCTGGGGGCCTGTGCCAGCAATCCCTAGACTGTTTGATAGTTTTTGGATTGCTGGGTCTACAGTGCGTATGTCGAGCTGGCTGCCACAAGATGCCCGACCAATCGAACATGCACACTGTAGACCAGTGCTGTTGTCCTGCATTTGCAGAATTTAGCCCTGTCCCCACCCTTGCGCTGTACATAGCCCGAGCCGGTGCGGTGGCAAATAAATAAAATGGCATTGACATACCATTTTACTTTTTTGTGTATGCCTGCTGTTCTCGCAGCAGGTGGGGCGGCGCTCCTCTGCTCCTGAAGAGGACCTGCCCCTGTATAACCCTAACAAATACATCAATGGAGTCCGAGGATCAGCAAGACTAGTAATGCGGTGAGTTTTACACTAGCCATTGCTGAGGAGAGACCTCAGGTAAGAGGCCTGATTGAGTTGGTCAAAGTGGAAAGACATTTCAGCTGGATTGACCTAATCGAGTTGAGGATGGTTCAAGCCATTTTTGGTTAATTTCAGATTACCCACCTAGAGAGATTTAAATCAGGCAATCTCTGAAGTGGATGTTTCAGAGATTTTAGTCAAAGGACACCGCAAGTGCAATGATGCGGAGTGCAGCATTGTATGACCATTCCACAGAGGAGCAACAACACATTAACCGTAAATCTGACCATAGCCCAAACCAGTGCTTCAAATGAGAAATAAAAGTGCAGGTACTCACCAAACTGAGCTGTGGCTGAGAGGGTGGGCCAACGAGGCGGGGCTAGAGGTGGGGTGGGGGGGGAGGAGGGGTAATGACACTACCAGCAAACATTTAATTGGATCAAGATTTTCGTGGTGCGAGTGATGAAATTGCAGCAGATGGTGGATTAGGAGGCAAATGTGACAAATCCATAATTATGCAAAGAATACTGTGGCCGCATAATTCCACTGGCCCTGCCTATGCCTTGCAGTTTGCATGCAGCTCCTCGAGACTGCAGCTCACGGTGTTGTATTAGGAATGTAACTTGTGTCCTGCAAATAACCAAAGGATCTTTGTGGTAAAAGCAAGGATCCTTGAAGTCATCTCAATGAAATACAACTCTAATTTGCATGTTGCACATTCTGCGTTGCAGGCACATTGGGCCCGATTCACAGAACTAACTTAAGACAAAATCCTAAACTTACTACTTTTGGTATTCACAGAAGTTACGATTTTGTCTTAAGTTTGTCTTAAAACAGACTTAAGACAAAATCCTAACTTAAGTCTGTCTTAAGACAAACTTAAGACAAAATCCTAACTTCCTTGAATACCAAAAGTAGTAAGTTTAGGATTTTGTCTTAAGTTAGTCCTGTGAATTGGGCCCTTAGATCCTCTATGATACTTTATTAGTCATACGGTGACTAGACGTTGCACATATCTCTCCAGAAGTGCATGAACTACCATAGTTCATTTACCATTATTTTTATCCCCTGAAGATTGCTGGGCACAGGAAGATTTCAGCGGGAGGTGCCTTCACCCAGAAGGGTGATGCACGTTTGTGACAAATTAAGTTAACTAGTACAGATTTATTTTTGGCAAATTCTATTTATTTATTCGAAAAAAAATCCCTTTTACCAACACAGTCGGAAAAACATAATTGGTACAGTTTCATTTCCCTATTTCATTTCATTGTGTTTACGTATGGTACTCTGCGAGTTTGTTAGCCAAAAGATCACATTTATATGCGGAGTTCAGCATTTCAGTGTTTCAACTGCCTTCAATTTATTCAGAATCGAAAGCAAGGACATCTAGGAGAAATCCAAAAAGCCCTCTTGACAGACACCATACACCCGGGTGACCTTTAAAATCCTGCTGCTGATTTTTGCGCTCAGCTCTCCCTGAAGGTCACGGCTCTTCAGAGAGACAAGGAGGTCCTTAATTCGGATGATGGGTAATACTAAAGTTTTAAGCATCACCAGGGCAGGACAAGAAGGACAATTGGAGACACGGGTCCATTAACAGACTTATAGTCACATTTGTGCTTGTTGACAAATGTTGTGCAGCTTTTAAAATAGAAATATTTCCCCTTATTTCCGGTATGGTTGTGGGTGAACATGACTGGAACTGTGTTATATGTGGTATGTTGGTTGGCATCCGCCCTGTCAAGTTTCCGAGATTCATGTGTGATATATTGCTCCAGGGCAGTTTTTTTTCCTTTGAATTCTGGGAATTGTAGTCAGGGCCGGACAGGGAATACAGACCAGCCCTGGCAATTAAGTCGGCCCGGAAACACTACTGCTGCTTTTAGTACAGGGGGCCAATATTGCAGCACTGCTGCAAAACCGACCCCCTGTACCAAAAATGGTCCCCACCAGTCCAAAAATGGCCTCCACCCTTTCAGGAAAACGCCCGGTGGGCCCGCTACGGCCAGTCCACCCCTCTTGTGGTCTTGTTATACCATTACGAAACAGGACTACAAGTCCCAGATTTCAAAGAACACCCCTGGACTGGGGAAACACATCACTCTTGGACCTATAAAAATTGGCAGCTACGATGGCCATTAAGTATTGGCCACGGCCTGCCATTCTCCATTCCCCCTTCCAGCCGGACCGACTCCCTGGACAGCCATGGGACTCCCTGGAAGGCGCCGGATCAATGGAGTCTCACACTCTGCAAGATTCTGGTTCTGGCTAGATTGATCAAACTTTCACGCAGCGCAACACAGCAAGACAACTTGCTGCGCTTCTCTGCGAAAAAGGAAGAGGTGCAGGAAAGCACCATACCTACCAACACATGGCATATTCCTGCTCTCTGCCTGCGCTGGCACACAATATGCTGCCTAGCGCCAATGCAGGCGCCCCTGCATGATGGTGCTAGGGTGCCTCCGTTGCAGGTAGAATTATTTTTGACCTTTGACCTTTCCTGCCACACAACGACCTGGCGGCTGATTTCGCAGTCTCTGCAAAGGTATTGATTCGATGATTGCCAAGGTATCACTTTCTTGATTTTTCCAGTGTCAGCTCAATAATTGTCCTCGATTTCACTCAGTTATCAGACCATTGCCAGACCATTGCCACAAATCAACTCATTACATATCCTGTTGTCAAGTCTTTCTGACTGCTATGGCTAATAGCAGGCTGGCTAGTTTTCTTGGCTTGTTCAGTAACGCAGGTGTCCCAAAAAACTATTTTTTCCAATTCTGTAAAATATGCATAGAGTGGGCTTCGGCTTCACCCAGAGAAGTAAATCTCTCTTTCCTATTGTTATTGGCTGTTTAGTGTTCTATTCCACCTCCTATGGACTGTTTGCATTGCAGTGCATGAGGAACTATTTTACAGGTTAAAGGTACTCTGGAATATCACAATTTATATTCTTTATTTCTTCACCTCATAGATAAAATCACTTTTATTGAAGAGTAAGAGTGCACTCAGCTATTACTTGTTTGTAAATGCCAGTAGCCTTCCAAGGCCTTACTAGTACCATCAATACTATCCAATCAGTAACCCTGTCATCTTCTAAGTTAATGTGTTTTTAACCATTCATGTTTTTTTCTACTGTTTAAAGCACCCTACTGCCCTGGTGTGCGAAGGGGTCTCTCTCTAACCTTAAAACATCTTCTGCATTATTGCTGCTGACCAGTCTGTATCTGTATTTCGACTTCAATTTGCTGTGTCCCCAATTCACATAAAAGAAAATAAGTGTGTAGTCAGAGTAATTAAATGTGCTGTGTAATTTTACTTAGGCGTGGCTTTGTTGCTTTCAAACATATACCCTGCCCCACTCTTGACAGCACTCCATTACGTGCAACAAATCACGAGGAATAGTATTTCTGCAAACAATTCACTGGTGTCTATATGAGGGTGGAGATGGGGCCATGCCCCAACTCCATTTATCCTGCCCCCCCCCCTTGTACCCTACCGCCACAAACGTTGACTGTTGCTTAGTGCCAGGACGCAATACTGGCTAAAAAGGCAAGCTGGGGTAAGGATAAAAAAGTTAGCAGGAGTAGGACACAAGGAGTGAGGTTGTGCTCCAGGTTTGGGACTAACAGAATAAGGGACAGGAAAGCCTACAGAAGGTACCAAATAGAAATGAGAAAATGAGAGTGACAATAAAGACAACTCAAGGTAAGCAACGGGCAAGCTCTAAGCCCGCTGTACGCTGATAATAGCCTTTTTTCACAAACCAGAGAGCGCAAGATGAGTCCTAAAAACAGACATCACACCATGCCAAATACATTAATATATCCATCTGCTTTTAACTGCAAAACATTGATTATTTAAGGTACTACATGAGCCTAAATGTTTGCTAAAATAGTTAAATATGATTCTGCATATGCCTGTGTATGTACCTCTGTCTATATATATATATAAAACTGGAAGAATAAAACTTACCTGGAAAAAGCTGTGGTCTGTCTCCTGCTTCGCCGGTCCTGTGGGATTGGAGGTGGTATTGCGGAGTTCCTGTTGATATATATATATATATATATCAACAGGAACTCCGCAATACCACCTCCAATCCCACAGGACCGGCGAAGCAGGAGACAGACCACAGCTTTTTCCAGGTAAGTTTTATTCTTCCAGTTTTTTCATAAACCAACCAACCATGACGCGTTTCGGGCTTTGCCGCCCTTGTTCACATGCGTATATATATATGTGTACATATATGTACACATATGTGTAGTCATATATATATATCCATTTATATATATGTGTACACACACACTTAGATAGAGATACAAGCACACATACGACCTATCTAGAGATTCTAGATCGATTGGATGCTCTGTAGCATACCCGATTGCTTTCAAATATGTCCGCGTATTAACTTCACCTTCTCCTGCACTGTAGCTGTGGTTAGGTCTTGAGTCTGGACCAGTGCTCCCATGCTGTAAAATCATCATTATTCTTTTAATACTTGATTAGGATGGGCATGTGTTCCACTCCACCTTCCATAATTTTCCTACAGTTACCTCTTTCCATCAGATGCATGAGAAAACACATACACCACACAATCAACATTCCACCCCTCTGTGCTAAAGAGATTAATCCAACCAGTACGGAAACACACTACATACTTCTCCACCATATCTCACAACTGCAGCTAACACACACACTACAACACATATCCCATTTTTTATAACCTTAATTTCTTTAAAGCAGCTGAACAGATTTCCACAAAATTCAAAAAGTACGCTTTCCTTTCTGGATATAGATATCTAGCTTTCTGCCATATTTGCTGTAATTCTGTTCAGACGTTTTGTCAATATTTTACTTTAATTTTCCCTATGCAAATTGCAAGTGGAATAAAGCGTCCCTCCCCCCCTCACCCCCTTTTCTTACCCTCCACTTGACGGAGCACTTCAAAACGTTTCAGGAAGGAGCTGGGGTGGATGAACTTTTTGGGGAAAGTTTTTTGGAGATTCATCCAAAATTATTTGGAAAACAAAATTGTTCTTTCTAATTATTTGTATGTTCATTGATTATGGGATTTATTTTTATGACTTTAGTGTTATTTATTAAATTATTGTGCATTGTTAATTTTTTTTAAAGTATTATTTTAATTTACGTTTGTGAGTGTAGGAGTCTTGGTGTTGTATGTTGGGAAGTATTTAAAAATATATGTATATATTTAGTGTTTTAATTGCTAATTATTTAACATTTTTGAGATATTATTAATTGTTAATGTATTCATCTAAATGTTCATTTACTTTGATACATTTTATAACATTACAAAAAATCTTTAATCAAAACATTTGTTAAAATATATATGTTAATATTTATACATTTTTTTAAAGAGTAGATATTAAATATATGTTTTATCAATTTTCAACAATTTCTCTACTGTTGATTATGTTAGCGTGGTAGTAGTAAATCTGAGCCATCTAAAGTCTAACACTTTCTCTACTGTTGCAAAGGTTGGAGTGGGAATAGTAAATTGGACCCCTCCAACGTTCTACACTTCCCTTACTATTGTTCAAGTTGGAGTCAGAATAGTAAATGTGACTCCTCCAAAGTACAACACTTTCACTACTGTTGTGGGAATACTACATCTGACACCTTCAATGTCCAATGCTTTTTCTACAGTTATTTACAGTGGAGTATGAATAGTAAAACCGACCCCTCCAAAGTCCAACACTTCCCCTTCTGTTGTTTATGTTGTACTTGGAATTGTTAGCATTACAGCTGCAAATTTGTGTTTATATGATTTTTTCTTGATTTTCATTTTTTAAAGATTTTATTTCACTTTTTTAAACTGTTCTTTTAAATTTTTCAAGTGATATTATTTTTTATAAAATATGTTTTACTTTTGGTACTTTTATTATGTGTATATATAATATTTGATATACTACTTTTTAATTCTCAATAATTATTTTTTATTTTTATTTTACCATTCATGCTTATTTTACCATTGTAATTATGTATACATATATATTGTTTATTCTTATTGTACTTAAATTAAATAATATATTTTGAAGTTATGTTTGTAAATTATATTTTATGTATTAATTTTTAAATAAATATTTTTTTTAAAGTTAATATATTGTATTAATTTTAAATACCTAGGGGCCTATTAGGATGACGGGCAGACTTTGTCCGCACGTCATCCTAGCGGGGATTGGGACCGCCCACCATAAGGGTGGGGGTCCCGTGGAGGGGTATTAGGATGTGTGCCCGCCACAGTGGTGGGCACATCCTGCATGTTAAGCATTGTGGCGAGCGGTGCTCTCAGCACCGCCCGTCACAATGTTTAAAAAGCACTTTTGCATTTGCATAATCAAAGCGGCAGGCACTGCGCGGGGCATGCCGCTTTGATTATGCAAATGCAGGGGGGTACCACAGGTAGCCCCCGTGTGCACCCCCCTACTCTCCTTCACTCTGGGGCCCGCAGGGGGCCCCCAGAGTGAAGTCTGCATGCCTTTCCGTGGCGGCATTTCTGCCACTAAAAGGCATTGAAAAATGCCTATCATAATATGGCTGGCAGTGTCTGATAGACACCGCCTCCATATTATTCCTTTTCCGCCCCGGCCACAAGGACCAGAAGGCACAAAAATTATGTCAATGGACACCAATGAACATGGTCAAGATGCTGGCAGATGATGCAATTTACAAATTCCACATAAAAGAATGTAGATCAGCATAACATGACCGAACCTCTAACATAATGTCTGGGAAATCATGTGCCATGAATTTTGTTTTACTGTGTTTTTCATCAATAATTCACAACCTTTTCAATTGCTGCTGTGCCAGATTGGTCATGTCCCCCATTATTGGATTAGTGTTTACCTTTTCTAAGCTTTGGAGAGTTAGCTTTGGCACAAATTGCCATCCTTGGATAAAGACATTATAATTACATTAAAATAAGGTGTAAGCAGCTTGCTTCGCTTATTAATTACTCTGTCTACAGGTGTTACATTGACAAGAAGAATGTTTCTGTGTCATCAGTAGATTATATTTTCTTTCCAAACATATGCTATTTATCTTATGTAATGGGACTTTTCTTCAGCATAACCCAATATGAGAGTCTAAAACTCCAACAGAAAACATGGAGTGATTACTTATCAGTTTAATTTGTCAGCAAACTGCTTATTTTTCTAAATTAGTTGCGTTACAATGTCATTTTTCGAAGTGTTGACGTTTCGCCCAACGAGGGACAAATGTTACAGGTCATCATCAGGGTATAGATTATTTCTTCATTGGCAACAATAAAATATTAAAGTAATTAAAAGTAACATGACTATTTTTTTCTTCTCTTCTCAGTACTTTGTGCAACTGTCATAAAGATATTATGAATTATAGTAATTCATGCAGAAAAGCTGTGTCCCAACCTTCAATTTGTGGAATGTTTTACATTTCTAGATGTAAAAAGGAGACATCTTCAAAATGATCATCCGGCCCTGCACATTAGCGAGTGAGTATGAAGATTTAATCATGAAAAAATAAGGTGCACCAAATTATTCCAGGGAGAGAGTTTTGCATAACATCAACTCTTAACCGAGCAGTAAATTTGATGCTCTGTTAAGAGCAACAACAATGCCAAAAACATACCTTCACTGAAATGGAATGCATGCTTTTGTCTGATACTTTTTTTTGCAATTATGGATCTGCTCGCCCTTCTCCTGAATAGTGCACTAGCCGCTCATCGTCCCTTATATGTCAAAAACGACTGAAAATGTAAAGAAAATAATTTACAATCATATTTAATATATAAATCTAATCAGGTTGTGTCAACAGATCTCTAGGGTGATTACCTGGATATACAATGTTCTATGAGTCACTCAGACCACACCTGGACAACAGAATGTGAGCATCAAAATTTCCCACACCTGTGAGGATTCTTTTATTCTACAACATGGCACCTTATCTGGAACATGCACTCAAGGCTTTAAGCAAACCTAGATGGAGCAGAGTACAATAAGGAATTCCAAATGTCAACACAGACATCATCCATTCACTATAGCACTTAAAAACTCCAGCTTTACTTCTATGAACTCACATATAGATTCTCTCCATAGTTGGAACAAAACATCTTTTATGGATGTTCTAAAACCTTGCAGGTCCCATTGCAATTGGCACCTGCACGAATAGATTATGTCCGTGTCAATACCTCTAATTTTAACCCATTAGGTTATGGAAATCCTAGCAGATCCCGCTCTAGCACAAGTAAAAGATTTCCCAAAGACTTCCAGACCAACTCTATCACTTGCAGATTTTTCTTGGCGGTTTGTGCACTCTTAATGAATCTGCCAGGCTCCCAGATGTTTCATCGTTGTTTGACATCCTAGATGAGCTGAGGCAATTAGAGGTTTTTCTGCTGATGTTCATCTCCGTGGGTGACCCATCCAGCGATTGGAAGGCCACCTAGTTTCACCCTGGATGGGAAGCCTTTGGTGTAAGTGCATCTGGAGGTAGAGGTTATACAGGATTACCCACCCAGGACTACTGGACTAGCAGGCAAGTGTGCCACACCTGGGGGTAAATTATTTCTGCGGTGCAAATCAATATTGGCTAGGATGGGGTATTGCATTACTAGGGAGGGGGGAGGCCAACAGGCTTGCCTCTGGACAATGCCACTTCCATTAGGAGTGCACATTAACAAATATTAATCACCCACCAAGGTGCCACCCTTCTGCAGCTCTACCCTCAGAGTGAACTACTTTACTCAATGTTAGGTTTGTTGGTGAATAGCGTTTCCATCTAAATTATATGATGTCCATCATAACAAGTGCAGACAGTAGTCGGGTCTGACCATTGAGCAGCAATAAGGTGAACAGGTAGGGTTCCACTTTGGTTTCGGTTGTGGCTAGATGGAAATGTTGCCTATTCGCAATCTCACATGGACTGACAACCACATAGTATCTTGGCAGTGAGATCTTGTGCTTGGCAGCCTAGGGTGGCAAGGAGCTATGGTAAATGCAGGAAATGTGGCAATAGAAAACTAGGAAGCAGTAGTCCCTTTTAACATCACATTGGCTCTACATCTCCGACCGGTCTTCTCTCAGTAAGTAAGAACTGACTACCCTCTGTGTTGTCATTTGCATGGACAAGGAAAATGTTTTTACAGTCTCTTGTAAGCAGCAACGCTGAGTGAGCTGAAGTCTTCAGGAACACATCCACTGGCAGTGCAGGCTGATTGTGGAGGCAGAGAGAACATTGAGAATATAACCGAATACAACAAAATAACAGGAGCAAACCAAGACACCATGGTACCTACCAGCTCTCCTTCTTAAAAAAAGTGAAACTGTTCCTTCCTTCCTGAAGCCAACTTCAGAGCAACAATACAAGCCATGATCATGTGCAACCTGGATTGTGAACCTCTGCTCTGCGGTTGTGCAGTGGCCTCTCAGTACTCTGAAATACATCTCACAAGCTGCTGCACTCCCATCACATTTGAGGACGCTCCACAGAAGATGTTGTTATGAACTCTTCTGCCTATGTACTAAATGGTGCAGTTTTTTAGGTCTCACTAAGCCAGCGCATGCGCTACTCTGCAAGATATTTAGTGTTGGATTTCAAAAGTCCTACCACACGCTTTTGGCTGGCATAGAACGTGCGGTTATGCGCACAATGACGAGCCGAGGCGCCATATGGCTTTCCTCTCTCGTCATGGTGCACGCACACCACTCGCAAGCCGGCATGTTTTTTCTAGTTTCATTTTTGCGTGCGCGCGAGCACACAACTCCCGGTGGCGGCTGCACGTCTGGCTCGCGATCACTTCGCGTGCACCATTTGCTTGTTTTTGTTTTTAGTGAAGCACCTGTATTTAGGGTTGTTTGACCGGAACCAATCGCTTTCTCCTAGCCTGCAAATCTGCATCTTGCTTCAGTACAAAGCCTCACCTCTTTTCAAGTGGCTAAGTGATTGCATTTATCACAGAAAAGACTTGTGACCTTTCTTTCAGAATCCTAGTGGCTGCAGCGCAATACCTTTGTCTCTAAACATTCGGGATGTTTGCATGCATTGCACATGACACTTACTGCAGAGACTGATCTAAAGATGCTTCTGTTGACCATATTTGTGCTCTCCCCTATTTCCCCCTTTGATGACAAAAGGATAGGCTGCTATTTAGGCTAGTCTGGGAAGCAGAAGTGCCTGTGAGCTGGGACAAGGTGACGGTGTAGTGCACCACTTACTAGAGTTGCAGCTTGTCTATCGAGTCTCTTGCATGAGGGAGAAGGTCTCACTAAAAGTGCACACTGTTTAATATTTTGGTCCGATGTGTTCACTTTATAGTGTACTGACCTATTGAATCGGCTTGCCAAGCCGCCTCAGCAATTGTGCATGTCTCTAGCATCTTAAGCAGTTAGCCAAAATGAAGGTGCTGAGTTGTCTGGTTACTTATTCAGCCTTAGGCTCTTATCGCATAAGACTGTGATCCAACCAAGGTAGTGTTGTGTTGCACTTCTAATGAGATATCAGGGTTCGCAAGGATGGATAATGTTATTGTCGGGACAGTGTAGGCCAAACTTTTTGTGCCATCGAGAATTGTGCAAGTGTTGTATAGCGTTTTAGGACCCTAGTGTAATTTTCCCGATTCATGTCCTTATATAGGTATAATACACCTTGTCCTTATATAGGCATAGAAATCATAACCATATTTAGACATGGCCCATGCAGTCCAAATACGGCATGTCTACTTCCACTAGTTCCGAAAAGACACAACGATTTCTTGGAAAACTCGGCTTCAGCAGTTAGGGACTTCCCCTTGCTTGAATATTAATTCGTCCAAGAACTCATGGAGTTTTCAAAGAACTGAGACTCTTTGATGACGTTATTATGTCCAACTTTACGTCAAACTCAGCACCTTCAAGGTATAAATATGCCCACACTTACCCTAGCAAACACACGGTGGTTTGGAGCAGTGCGACTATCTACTTGCCCGACGCATCTCGCTACAGCAAGTGCCGAGGGAAGCTGACCCTCCAGCAGACGCACTGAGAGAGACGCTGTCTTTTCTCTTGCCGATAAATCCAGCTCCGGTGTCCAAGCGCCCCTTGCGGGGTGTTGGGAAATCAAGTCCTGAGACAGAGAGATACTAGACCTCCTTCATTCTAAACCAAAGTATGGAGCTAATTAGAACCTAAGAGAAATCTTGAATAGATTCTTGGCAAAAAGAATACTAAACTTATGCTACACCACACTTACTTCTTCCCTCGTACTAGACTTAGGTTAGGTACATCGGAGTAGGCGTATTTTAGAAGCACAAGTTGAGTACTTTTAGTTTTTTTTTATTTATGTATGTATTTTATGGCTTAGAACAATGTGAATAACAAGGACCCCCTGTTAAAAAGATCAATTTTTAGGACAGGGAAATAAACAATGAAAAAATCATAGCATCATATTAACACAATCGATGGGAAGAAAGTACATAAAGGAACCACAAAACAAATCAATTAAAAACGTATATTTCATTTAATAAATACACAAACATTCGTATTAAAAACAATCAATAACATCACAGTTGAATACAAAACACATATACAGTTTCCAAACAGTCTATGCAAAAAGTTATATCTTAAAATAACAAGGTGGCAATCAATATTGTTCAATATTATATATTATATATAGTTTGGGTGGGAAACCAGGAAAGCCCGAACTAACAGAAAATCCCGAAAAGGTTTTTATTAAAAATCTCTCACTACTCCTAAGAAGAAGTGGGAAAACACTAAACCGACTCTTACTAAAGAGAAGCGCTCTCAATCCAAAGGTGGGTCTCCCCAAAAAGGGTTATAACCTCAGGAACAGGGATAATTTGAGAAAACCTGATAGATATCAAGATACTGATACACGTTCCTCTCGTACCTTTCAGAATTCCTGGCAGAAATCCGAAAGAAGGGGACGATCAGAACACAAGGAAGAATGTGTGAAGTCCAAAGACGATCAACACGTTCCAAAAAATAAGAAAACTCAATTCACCAAAAAGAAGGTAGCAAGTTTAAAAACCAGACATGCCGAGGATCTTGAGGACACAACTCAAGAACGGGGAGTGGGCTCAGACAATGCTGGACAGTGCAGCAGAAGTTACCATAGCTCGCAGGATCCGGAAGGATCATCTGGAGACAGTGGACTTGAATGAGTGCATTCAAGTTGAAACTGCTGATACCAGGGTTAGTATACCCAATAAGTTATGTGAAGTAACACTCCGGATAGAGGGGGACATAACTAGAAAAATAAGAGCACTCTTTTGGGAGAAACTCTCTAAGGGTTATGACATCCTTCTGGCTGAAAAAGACTGGTCACCTGAATTTGTTAGGGGTTTGCCCACATGGCGAAAAGATCATTATGCCAGCCTTCTCAAATCATATTCCTATTCATAAAAAATACACCTATGCCAGAAAACGGGCTATCGCCCAGGCTCCAGCATTATATAAAAATCATGTGGGATGGGATGTGGACTCTCCTCACTATAAGATCCAGTCAAAAAATCAACCTACTGCTCAGAGGCAGTATCCAGTTAAGCAAGAAGCTAAAAAACAGGTCAGGGAGATCTTAGATCAACTTGAATACGAAGGGGTTATTGAAACATGCACCTCGTCAATGAACAATCCTTTGTTTCCTGTCTCCAAACCAGACAATACATATCGTCTAGTTTTGGACTACAGACATTTAAACTCTTGTTGCAAAACTTTTGCAGTACAAAATGCACACAGTGCAGCACTGATGAATAACATGGTGCGCAAAAAATATAAAACCACATTAGATATTTCTAATGGTTACTTCTGTCAAAACATTGCACCGGAAAGCAGGTATTTGACCGCTTTCTCAATCATGAGGACACAGCGTCACTTCTGTCGTCTCCCTCAGGGATTCAAGAATAGTCCAGGGGTATTTTCAGCCAGAGTAACAGAGTTACTACAAACATATGATGATGAGGCATTATCTTATGTCGATGACATCTATCTAACAGACGATGACTTGGACAGGCACTTGAGCAGGGTGAACACCATAATACTTGTCTTCGCCTCTGAAGGGTACAAATTCAATTTTAAGAAATCAAGAATTGCCCACCTCAACGTCCTATTCTTAGGATACAAACTTTCAAGTGAAGGCAAAAGCCTGGCAGCAAACTTTTTAGAAAAATGTGTGCTGTTGCAACCTCCAAAAACGCGGAAAAACTTACAGTCAATTTTAGGTTTCCTGAAATTCGGAAGAACTTACATTCTAAATTTTTTGCAGAAAGGGTTAAACCTCTCTACGAATTAATCAAACCTGATTTCAAATCAACTAATTGGACTCAACAACACACAGAAATGTTGCGTTCAGTGCAAACAGACATATTAGCAACAACATATTTATAGACATGTGTAAATGTACGCAACCTTGTAATCCGAATCATCCTAGGGAGATGCAGATTCACATACCTAACCTTTAATGAAGGTTAAAAGGTACCAATAGCTTATAAATCACACTTGTACACACAAGCTGAAATGAAATTCAGTTCAACAGAAAAAAATTCTGACAGTGGTTCAAACTGCAGTAGCAAAGGAGAGAGCCCTGGCACAGAGAAAACGCTTAATGGTTGTTAAGTCTGTAGTCTGTACCTGCCTTAGAGGCAGTGACAAAAGCGAGCATTCCAAATGCAAAAGCTTTACATCCGAGATGGATACAATGGGTTAATTCTCTTGCTGCAACAGTCGTTGAATACGTTTTTGACCCCTACTTGAAAACTCAAGAATTTCTACAATACGAACAAGAATGTCCTCTGCCCACTGAGTTTCTGCCTCTAGAACATTACAGATGTATAATATATACAGACAGATCAGCACAGCCCGCAATTGGGGGTAAACAAGCATATAGTGCTGCATGCACAATTGGTAAACGTCACTGGCGCGATGGTAGATTCCGACCTATGGTCACAAAAAATCAATCTCTAGGAGATTGTACAGCTCAGCGAGCTGAACTACAGGCATTCAAGATGGCGCTTGGAAATACTGATCGTGAATTCCCCACACTCATAGTGTGCGATTCATATTACTGCTTCCAGTCTTATAATGAATACTTGCAGAACTGGGTTCAAAATGGTTTCAAAGACGCAAAAGGTGGCACAATCAATCAAAAATTGCTTTGGGAACTAGTAGTTCTATTACAGAAAGAACTACAATAGACTCACGTGATCCATACACTGAGTCATCAGCGTGATGGCGTTCACGTTGCAAGGAATTCATTGGATGATGAAGCCACGAAGACAGCTGTGCAGACGGCTTCCGTAGCTGCAATCACTCGTTCAAAAACAAAAATAGACGGTGAAACAATGCTAGCTGTCAATGCCACAAGCAAGGGCAGTGGTGCAGCGTTACCTCTAAACTATCCACTCGAGTATACATACATAATTGATGACAACTCCGTTCCTTTTGCTTGAATCCCGGGAGTGGGGGATAGGGTAATTCCAGACAGGAATCGGAGAGGTGCTTTGATTCAAGAAGCACATATGGGAGAGGGTCTGATACATCAAGGGATCTCAAAATCTCTACTAGAATTAAAAGAGATGTACTGGTGGCCAGGGATGAGTGCCCACATTTACGAATTTGGAATTAATTGTGATGCCTGCTAAAGAGATCACAGCTTAGAGCGCCACCAGATACCTGACTACAGCGTAGCCAGCCCAGTACAGACACCATTGTTAGACAGCATTAGACTTTCTACACGCGGACGTCGCCATGGAAGAATGCGGTCCCTCAACTTTTAGGACAAGATCCATTTGGATGTGGCCTCAGCTCTCGGCTGACGCCCAAATTGTTATAAAAGATTTGCGAGTCTTTATCGGCACATACGCAATTGCCACGCTACATTCTGACCAGGGTCCTGCATTTAGCGTTGCATTGTGGCTTTCAAGTCCATTCCATCCTGAGGGAAATTCGATAGTGGAAAGAAAAAAACGGGACATAAAGCAATCTATAACAGCTAGGGTAATAGGCTCGGGTGACGGGTGGGTCAAACATCTAATAAGTGTCCAAAGTAGTCTTAAAATTCTGGCAAGAAATTCTCTGGGTGGAATCACTCCATATGAAATCCTTTTTCGTACTAGAATGATTGTCGAAGACCTCGATCGTCTTACTTAAGTAGTAGAACAAAAACCCTTTGATATCAAAGACCGTTTGGCTGTTTTGCAGGACTTAAATTAAACACGAAGAAGTCTAAGCAACACATTACAGAAGCCAACTACCACTGAAGAAAAACCACCTGTCCCAGCGAGACCTGTCTGGATTCCAAAGATTGAGGATCTAGTCAGAGCAAATATCGAGGATAAGAAGGAATTTGGGCCTTCTTACAGAAAACCAGTACCTGTGCTAGCAATCCACAGATCAAGAACAGTGTTGCTGCCGCCCCTTGCTGGAAGAAAGGAGAACAGGTTCGTATCCATCGACCTGGTCAAACCACATCAGGTGGCTGATAATAAGTAGTAGGCCCAGTGGACTCCAAAGATGTAGCAGACGACCTAATCTTGCTACTACCCAAGAGGTTCAAACTGAGAGACTCATCACCTTTGAAAAACCTGCAGTAAGAAAAGAAGGACTATGCAGCCATGGAACTTGTGCCTCTTGAAACCCAAATAACAGTTTGTCAAGACACTCCTGTCTACAATGATAAAGCCTCTGACGATACTAATATGACAAGGGATCAAGCAGCTCCACCGATTTCATGTAATCCAGATGCAATACCAACAATTGACAGAACTGCCTCTGGCTATTTCATCAACTTTGATACATTTTCTGAGGATCCCAGTGAGCCAGAAACAAGGCCAGCTAATAAACCTTTCAAGGAACAAGTAACAGAACTTTGTCCCCAGCTTGCAAGTACATATCTGGTTTCACCATGAGTTGAATGTTGGATTGTGTTAGGTGTACTTTTTCTCCTACTTTGGCTCATTCTTGTTTTAAGTTTGGGAAAGCTGATAGATGGAAAATATAGTGAAATGGACACAGCAAGGTAGAACATCAACTTGCTGCTGAAGCCACACAAATCATCTCATTGTGAGCAAAGAGACCTGACGTCAATGAACATCACAGCCGTTCCTCTACCTGGTGGTATAGCATGGGACAGAACTAATTATGACATTTATGGTCCTGTAGAGCTGTTGAAGATTCAACACCAATTTAAGGTTTCCTTGAGTGATTTTGTTTCACCCAGCACATTTTCTGATGATTGTGACTTTCAGACTGTTAATAACATGATGGCAGACTTAGAAATGTCAGCAAAATTAAAAAAAACATGAATACTTAGAAGGTTCATCAGATTATGAACAACTGTATTGTTTTAATCATTATGGTCATCATTATTTACACAAATCAGCAAATCCTAGAAATGTTTTTTCTTATAAACAATGGGAACATTGTCCGACGCCACCAAAGGGTAGCTCAAAAACGTTTTATGAAATATTTCCATACTTCTCAGGTTTTAATGTCACAAATCCAGAAACATTGTATTTTAAAAATGTTAATCAGACAGGAATGAAAAGTTTGTTGACTCATACTAAGCAAATTTATTCTGCAGCCTTTTATGCTCAATTTTCCACATTAGGTTTTGACTATTGGAAAGACAACATTGAGTCAAAAACTGTCTGGGGCACAAAAGACTGGCAGGTGCAAGGTTTAGAAGTCTAATTCAGAGCCTGCATCATCCCAGAACAAATGATGTTTTTAAATTACACTGTTCAACAGACATCTTGTCTTGGCCTGGCTAAGATAAAAGATTTAAACAAACCGTCCATACCTAAACCCAGTACTGATAGTAATGCAGCTACAGATGAGGAGGTAGACGTAAAACATATTTTACGACAGAACAGAACTAATCCTGATTGGAAAAAATGGTTAATCTAGCCCACAGACACGAATAACTGTCAAGATAGATTCCTGAACAAGACACAAGGGTTTACAGTAACCAGGCCAGATCCAAGATATGTCCAGAGACAACATCCAGGGATAATAACAACATACAGTGTAGGAAAACTATGCCTCGAGTGGCTACAGAAATCAATACTTCCAGATATAAAACAACACTTAACTTTACTTAAAGATGACGTTGTTTTGAGAGACTTCTTACAAGGACCTCGTAAACCACGTCATAAACGTTTCATATACGCCGGTATTTACGCTGCTTATAATGAAGCCTGGAAAGTCACGCAAATAGAAACTGCAGAACGAATACGAGAAATTGATCGTATAAATTTTGAGAAACCACTCTCTGTAGTTGACAATAGGTAAACAACTCTGTCATCCAGATTTTATTCTTTGGACACCATTGTATCCTCTGCCGTAGACATAATGGAATAGGACTTGCTCATGTGACAACATGAACAGTCTCAATTGCGTTCTATAATGCTGCTCGGCTATGTACCTTGGCGTCTAATCAACACCACGTCATTGTTTCCTGGATTTAACCTTACAGATAAACAAATCTCTTTGGCACAGAGGGGAGCAGACTATACGGGGCTGAGCATAGAAAAACTGGAAAGATTACCATTAACCTTTTCTGAGAAACCAGCAGTGGAATGGATAATACATAGCACCATCATGATACCAGTGACGATTTTCTAGTTTCAATATTGCTTGAAACACATACCAGCAGGCCTGTATGAAAGGTTGGGTAAAGAATACATAAAGTCGACCTGGGATTTACCATACACACACAAAAGTTGGAGTGGGAGAAAGGAAGTATTTCTTAGTGGTGAAAATTGCAAAAGCGCACTAAGCGGTACACTTTATGTCAAGGTATTAATTTACACGGAGCCTGTGAAGGTTCTTCGACCAACTTATCTTGCCACCTGCAGGGTTCCCCGGCAGCAGTGATAGATCCACTTTTTAGACAGCTTTCCAATGGGAGCTACATAATGTTGAATGATCACAGCTGTTGTGGAATGATGCCAGGAATAACCTATCTCGTTAGTGTGTCAGCCAGGGTCACTAGTTGTATGCAAGTATTGTTCCCTAAAAGTAAGACAGATGGGGAGTCGCCGCTATGGCCTTCACTGAACATCTCTTCTATACGAATTGATACTTTAAGCAGAATGAAAGCCATTCTTTTACAAAAAACTGTGCCACTGACCTCGTCCAGAGAGGCGTATGATCTGCAAGTTGCAAGGTCCTCTGCAGAGATACATGCCCTATTATCAATGAATTGCCCCATACTTTTCGCAGAAATGTTAGGTCGTATCTTAAACATGTCTGATACCAGTGTTATTGTACATGTATTTAAGACGATTTTTTCGGGACTGTTAGCACCCTTTGAAGCAGTCCTAGGCATTTTTCCAAACTTCGTGCACTCTGTGTTCGGAGGCCTGCCTCTTGTCTTGGGACTCGTAGCAGGGATATCATTTTTGTTCCTTCTGCTCCTTTATGGCAAGTCCAGTCACCAGCGATACCCAGATTACCATGGAGAACACTCTTCTGGCAATGCAGTATTGTGAACACATAACACAGATTCTTGGCTTGGCTCATTTGAGAGATCTGAATACCACATGGTTCCTTTCGTTCAGACCAATCTTACCTGTTCTACGATGCCTGCTTTGTGGAGAGGAATGCGTGTTGGATATCTGTCTGACACTTCCATCAGCACTGCCAACGGATGTTGGCGCTTTGCTTGGTTTGGTAACGGCTCATGCATTGTGTTGTCCCCAGCGGCTACCAATCCTGATGACGGCATTCATTGAAGTCTCACCAGCAATTTCAGCTGACGGTGAAATACGTGGACCAACAGGCACACAGGTACCATCTACTGCGAACATTGCTAATTCGCCTGACTCTTTGATGACGTTATTATGTCCAACTTTACTTCAAACTCGGCACCTACAAGGTATAAATATGCCCACACTTGCCCTAGCCAACACACAGTGGTTTGGAGCAGTTCGACTATCTACTTGCCCGACGCATCTTGCTACAGCAAGTGCCGAAGGAAGTCGACCCTCCAGCAGACGCACTGAGAGAGACTCTGTCTTTTCTCTTGCCGAGAAAGCCAGCTCCAGTGTTTCCAAGCTCCCCTTGTGGGGTGTTGGGAACTCGAGTCCTGAGACAGAGAGATACCAGACCAACTTCATTCTAAACCAAGGTACGGAGCTGATTAGACCCTAAGAGAAATCGTGGATAGATTCTTGGCAAAAAGAATACCAAACCTATGCTACACCGCACTTGCTTCTTCCCTCGTACTAGACTTAGGTTAGGTACATCGGGGTAGGCATATTTTAGAAGCATCAGTTGAGTACTTTTAGTCTTTATTTATGTATTTGTTTATGTATTTTATGGCTTAGAAACCATACCATGCTTTTACAGTATTATTTTATAAAACTCTTCTTTCTGTATGCATTATACTTTACAGCCAGTATTACGATTGTAGCAGTTCATTTCTTCTGCATGAGAAAGAAGACTGTTCAATAAATATTTTTATTGAAAACGCTCGTCTCTCCATTTCTCTGCACCTCTGATGAAGCGAAGCATGCACGATTGACTGAGTGAAATATCTATCTATTGTTTCCACGACTCTGAAGATACGTTTTATCTTGGGGAAACAAAGTTGTCATGTTTATGGGGTTGTCAGAAACTAATCCCTTTTTGTTTATTCAAGAAAGTTTCTAGTGACCTGAGCTAGCTAGCACTAACTATTAAGTTTAATATATTTGATAGAGACCTAGTTGACCTCAGTCCTACGTCAATTCTATAGGATATATTATTCCAATGCGCAGAGCCTAGTGAGAATATAGGAACTACACTACTCAAAATTCATTGGAATTCTGTTGCCTTTGCAGAACCATGTGAAGTGCTAATTTTAAAATCTCATGTCACTATTGACTTTTTTAGGAAAGAAAGTACCATTTCTGAATTCTTCCTCTCTGTAAAGGCACTTTATTTTGATTGTACTCTGCGTACTCAATTACGGCAGCTCATTCTACCAGCGGTCATGTCATTTACGTTTTCATTAGATTTACCTAGTGATTAATTTTTGCACAGGATATGCTGCCTCGTTAAAATAAAGTTGAAAGTTCCATCTGAACATTATCCAATGGGATGTGAACTAACTGGGCACAGTTTCTTCCCAGTAGGGTCATGCACGCATGCAATTGTACTGGATGAAAGTGCCTGCCTTGGAAGGCATCTCAGTTAGAGTTCATTGAAAACCTGCAGCTTCTTTTCTGAGACCAACATGATTGTTTTTTTTGTTTGCCAGAGTTAAATTGTTAATCAGTTGGTTACTTGCCAGAATGGTAAGTGCTAAGCCGGTTGAGACCTGCTCATCCAAGCTTTTAGGGCTCCCTAATTAAAGGTGAAAGCATCAAGGTTGGAGTCGCAGATAATTTGGTGGTTCATATCTACAAACTTCGTTGCTTATATTTTGTGACTGCATTGAATCCCATTAACGTAGGGTGTGTTGATGACATGCACTCCTGTTTGTCTATTATAAAAAAAATTGCTATTAGTCTGTGTGATCTAGATTTTCTCCTAGATAAGTTATGCAGACTTCACCAAATTTCCATTTTATGCCCTTGAAGTTACTATGTTTGTAGACTTCACACAATATTTCCAAAAGGAGAGATGTACCTTGAAAAAAACTGTTCTCATTTTCGATGCTTACCTTGATCACTTTTTAGGTCTCGCCTGTCGATGCGCATGCGCATCGAGCAAGCGAGACTATGGGGGCTTATCCACTCTTTATCCACTGCAAGGAATCGTGGCGATTCCTTGCAGTGCCCGTGACTTTTAAGCTCAATGCGCATGCGCATTGAGCTTAAAAGCGCGTGCACGTCCGTCTTGTTTTACCCGCTCCGCCCCCTCCCCTTCCCGCCGTGTCGCATTTCTCATCCCCCTCCCCTCTCCTCCGTCCGTCTTCTTTGTTTAATTTAACCCGCTCCGCCCCCTCCCCTTCCCGCCGTGTCGCATTTCTCCTCCCCCCTCCCCTCTCTTCCCTCCGTCTCGTTCGCATTTCTCATCCCCCCTCCCCTCTCCTCCGTCCGTCTTCTTTGTTTAATTTAACCCGCACCGCCCCCTCCCCTTCCCGCCGTGTCGCATTTCTCCTCCCCCTCCCCTCTCTTCCCTCCGTTTAGTTTTTTTCGTCATTGCGCTGATAATTACTGAGACTTCTTTTGGCATCATTGCATATTGGGCATAGATGAAAATTATGCCCATGTTACGCTTGGCGAGGGGAGCTGCTAATTTACGCCGGGGCACCTCTACTAGAAGTTAGGAGCGAGAGAAGAGGGCTGACCTAATACTCCGCCCTGCAAGAACCCCCCGACCACCCCATAAGGTTTAATCAGGGGAAACCTCGCCTGCTGCACTGAATCTACCCAGGCACGACAGCGCTCACAAAGCGCGTGCCCCTCAGCGTAGCATCTGTTTACCCAGTAGCCGCGGGTGCACGCATTAACTGTGCGGGCAACAATGTTCAAGCTCGATAAAACGAAATCTCTCATACAACTATCCATACAACTTTTGAAGACTGCTAAATAATAAGCGGCTTACCTGGAGGACATGGTGCTACCATAGACTGTAACCCTTTGTTCGACTCACTGCTGAGCAGGATGCACAATGTAAACGTGACACTTTTCACAGTGGGCGGGGCGCCGTGGGTGTTGGCGCTCATTTGCATCTTTGTAGTGAAGTGTTCATTTTGCATAGGAGTCCTATTGGCCAATCACCAGGAGCGTATGCCAGCTGGACTCCGTTATATCACTTTTCGAAGTGAAAGAACATGCAGAGTCTGCATCGTTGTTCTCGCGAGATCTCTATATAACAGAAAAGTCAAAGAACGCTGTAGCTATGTATTCTCTAAGCATCTCCGGACGTATAGTTAAAGATGAAGGGAACTATTGTTTTATGACCCTCATGTGACTAAAAAAATGGAGGCGCTGTTTGCTGTCAGAGACAAATTGACAGAATACAGAAAGCCGGATTGGGTACTAGATTGTACGTGGGTAAGGTTCCCAATTGATTCTGAGTTATCATAGACATAATATTTTAAATGCCGGCCAGCGTCCTATTTTGCAAATAATTGTTTTCACGGGTTTTGTCCAATTGGCTCATTGAAATAAATGGCTAATTCCCACAAAGTTTTAGCATACTTTCTAAGACAGTAACAACAACACCCCTCACACACCCCCTCACTCACGCTCTCACACACCACCTCACACACCCCCTCACTCACCCTCTCACACACACCCTCACTGACCCTCTCACACCCGCTCAGCCTCACCCTCACTCTCCCTTACACTCCCTCACCCCCTCACCCTCCCTCACCCTCCCTCCCCTCCCCTCACCCTCAGCCCCCTCACCCTCAACTCCCTCATACTAACCCCCCTCACCCTCACCCTCACCCTCCCCCCCTCACCCTCCCCCCCTCACCCGCACCCCCCTCACCCTCACACCCCTCACCCTCACACCCCTCACCCCCCTCACCCTCACCCCCCTCCCCCTCCCCCTCACCCCCCTCACCCTCACCCTCACCCTCACCCTGACACCCCTCACCCCCCTCACACTCACACCCCTCACCCTCACACCCCTCACCCTCACACCCCTCACCCTCACACCCTTCACCCTCACACCACTCACCCTCACACCACTCAGTGCTACACCACATTTTGGGTTACAATATGTGTCAGATTTACGAAACATAAAACTATTGGCATTGTAAATAACAAAGCAATTAGTTTCGCAATTTAAAAAAAAAACATCCTCACCCTCAAACTTTCACCCTCAACACCTCACTCACCCTCACTCTCACTCACCCTCACTCAGCCTCAACTACTCCCCCTCACCCTCACTCACCCTCAACACCTCACCCTAACTCACCCTCACTCACCCTCAACACCTCACTCGCCCTCACCCTCACTCACCCTCAACACCTCACCCTCAACGCCTCACCCTCACCCTCACTCACCCTCACCCTCACTCACCCTCACCCTCACTCACCCTCACTCTCACTCACCCTCACTCTCACTCACCCTCACTCTCACTCACCCTCACTCTCACTCACCCTCAACACCTCACCCTCAACACCTCACCCTCACTCACCCTCACCCACCCTCACGCTCACCCTCACTCACCCTCAACACCTCACCCTCACACAGTGCAATAGGTCTCAGACCATTTCAGTTAGAGCTTTTAGAAATGTTTATGGCTTTTTTTATTTGTAATTCTTTAGCATTGGCTACAGGAAACAAAAATGCTAAACATTTACCAAAAAAACCCATAAACAATTCTAAAAGCACTAACTCTAATGGTGCGAGGCCTATTGCATTTCCAATGCTTGTTTGGGTTGGCATTGTTCAAGACATTTTTAGTTTACGAAAATGATATATTCAATGGTTGTACTTACTGGGACTTTCAGCCAATCCTCTTCATCCATTAGTTTGTTATTCACAATTTCCGCCCACTACAGCATAGCCAATAGGTCTCGCCTTTGGGACCTTATAAGTGTTTAGTTATCCAGCACAACAACACCAACTGTTGGTGCAACAACACCAACTGTTGCATGGCTAAACACTTATACGGTCCCAAAAGTGAGACCTATTGCTTGTGCTTGTGTGTAATGACCTCTTCTGCCAATGTACTAAATGGTGCAGTTTTTGCCTGTGTGTCATGAACTCTTCTGGCTATGCACTAAATGATGCAGTTTTTGCGTTTGTAGGAGGCTGCACATGTATTTATTTATTGCAGTGGGGTGCAAGGCTGTGCCTAACGCTCGGGGTTCAGGTGCCCTCAGGCAAAACAAAGGTTTGCCAACTTGGCTTGTTCTTCCCTCACCTGATATGATTATTCCCTCTGCTGTGCTCTAATTCAAACACGAAGGCCCTCAGAATGCTGTTTTTTCAGTCCTCTGCATAAACACATGCGTGTGCAGGAATTGGAATCACAAGTTTAATGGTCATTTCTACACACCTGTATTTTTCGATAGGAGAATTTCGGCAAGAGAAATGCATGGTCGACACCATCAGGCAGCACCAAAATCTGCATGTTACACCACCATATGATTAGGAAAACTTGTGAGAGCAGTTATTTATCAGACCTGAACCTTGGGATTTTTTACACCACTGTGCGACTCATAATGACACCCTAAGAGCCAGATGTAGACTTAAGTGATAACAGAAAATTTGTAGATTTTCTGAGGGAATTCTAAATTCCGGGGGGGCAGATTTACAAGTCCCTTGGGCCAGTTTTACGCCGCCGTTGCGTCACTTTTGTGACGCAGCGGCGGCGCAAAGCCAGCGCCATGCTGCGGGGTATTTACAACGTGACGCATCTGGGAGATGCGCCACGTTGTGAAGCCCTGCACCACATGTAGGCGTTCCGGCACGGGGGGGACGGAGGGGGGTTCCGGCACAGGAACGCCTCCTAAAAGTGACTGAGTGAAATCTACAAGATTTCACTCAGTCACTTTTAAGGCCATGCTGCGTCAAAACCCTGTGCCTGCTTGAAGCAGGCGTAAGGATTGACGCAGCATGTTAGGGATAGGGCACCCCCGAGCCTTGCTGGAGCTGCATCACGCTTGTGACCCAACTCCAGCAATGCGCCGCCTTTCCGACAGGGGATGAGACACGCATCTGCCCATCCATGCGCCATGGTGCGCTGCATTGTAAATGTGGCGCATCAGTGGTAGCGCACGGGTGGGCAGATGCATCGCAACTCTTCTGGCGCATCCCTGCTGATTAATAGAGATGCGCCAGAAGTAGTATATATCTACGGAACTTCTACCGAAGGCTTTTATGCTCGCTTCAGCATTTCATCCAGAAATCAGAGTAGTTTAAAATACTTAGGCATTTCCTGACTAGCATCTAACTTTAAATGTCTCCCCGTGAAAGCTTGCTTCTTCCCACCCGCACCTGCCCCCTCGTCGCCACTGATATTTCTATAGCAAAAAGCACGGAAACATTATAAAGTATTCACGGTCCGATGCATAATGTATGCTCTGGGGCTTCACTGTGTTGTTTTGTCTGGATTGCTGCAGCAAAACTACAACACCCTTTCCAGTTTGAAAAGTGCAGCTTCAGCATAAAAGAATGCTAATGTTTTATTTACCTCTCTCCGCCTCCCATGCTGCCTCCTGGTACGGTTTCCACGGCCTTCAAAGGAACCACTGTCCAATATGTAAAAGTGTTATTTATTCTCTGGTAGTCCTGGCACAAAGCATCCATTTCAGGCTTCACAACTGCCCCTCTTTTTAGAGAAATATCGGTTAGAGAGTCACACTGAAATGTTCTTGTATATATTAATCAATATGGCACTTCTACAAAGACATTTTGCACATCTGTACAGCTAGAGCTCGAGTATTAATTATTAAGTTGTTATTTTCTATAAAGCGCCGTAAACAGCATTTCTGCCCCTCGTGCGAACTTTAAGTAACGATTGTTTGTTTATCGGGGCCGAATTTACTAACCCCGGGAAGAAGCACAGGGCAGATGTGTATGATAGGGTTTGTGCTCCCAGGACAATATTATGGTCGGCTTTGCTGTTGCATCTCAGAGACCAGTATCTGTTTTATGCGCCTACAGTGCGTAAACCGAATTCAATTAACCCGATAGATCTGGGAGTTAGTGCTTTATTTTCAGACAGCAAGAAAGAGGCAAATCTTGCTCACTGTCTCCGAGCTATTCTTTATGAAAATAAAGCACTAACTCTGAGAAATATTGGGTTACGTTATTACTACATCCAACTTCCTACATATGAGTTGGATCTTACACCTTGACAGGACTACAACCAGGGAGTAGGAGCTGATATGCCACAGGCTCACCAGCCCACCCAAGGGGTGGTATAAGGCACGGGCTCACCTGCCCACCCAAGGGGTGGTATAAGGCACAACCTACCCATAATCCTTCCTGTTTTTTCCTCTGCCTTATGACTAAGCCTTGGGTGGAGCACAAGGGGGTGGGGAGGTGTTGGGGGGAATGGGGCTCTGTTGACTCAACCAAGAGGGGTTCTGGGCTGGGCACAGGGAGGGCATAAGGTTATGCAATGTAGGAGCATCGAAGGAGGGCCAAGAAGTGTGGGCAGATCCCTGAGCCTGTGTGCATTCAGATAAGCCCTTTTTGCTAAGTCCTAAATTAGTGGTGCTTATAAAAATACTTTAGGAGCAGCAGTGTGATCTCTTACCCGGAAGAGCTCATTATTATTCCATGGTGGCAGCACTCTTGGTAGTCCTGTGTTAGAATGAACTGTGATCCGTACTGAGTAAATGATGTTTCCACATGTGCGAAGATGTTGAATTGCCCTCGCTCTGAGCATGCATGATGTGTTTTTTTAATCATACGTGCATGGATGAGGAACAGTGGACTGAAGCTGAACTCAGACAAGACGGAGGTCCTCATTGTCAGTTCCACTCCTTCGGCTTGGAACGATTCCTGGTGGCCGACAGCACTGGGAACAGCTCCAACACCCACCGACCACGCACGCAACCTAGGAGTCATCCTCGACTACACCCTCTCCATGACTAAGCAGGTCAACGCCATCCCTTCCTTATGCTTCAACACCCTCTGCATGCTCCGCAGGATCTACAAGTGATTCCCCACCGAAACGAGAAGAACGGTCACCCAGGCCCTCGTCAGCAGCAGGTTGGACTACGGAAACGCCCTCTACACAGGAGCCTCGGCCAAACTCCTGAAACGCCTGCAACGCATCCAGAACGCCTCGGCACGCCTGATCCTCGACATCCCTTGCTGCAGGCACATCACACCCCACCGGTGAGACCTGCACTGGCTCCCGGTCAACAAGAGGATAACCTTCAAGCTCCCCACCCACGCACACAAGGCACTCCACAACACTGGACCAGTGTACCTCAACAGACAACTCAGCTTCTACACCCCCACCCGCCAGCTCCGCTCCGCCGGCCTCACCCTCGCCACAGTCCCCCGCATCCGAAGAGCGACCTCCGGCGGCAGATCTTTCTCCCACCTCGCCGCCAAGACCTGTAACACCCTGCCCACCCACCTACCGCAGACCCAAGACCTGTTGACCTTCAGAAGACTCCTCAAGACCTGGCTTTTTGAGCAGTAGCGGCATTCCCCACCCCAGCGCCTTGAGACCCTCACGGGTAAGTAGTGCACTTTACAAATGAAATGATTGATTGATTGATTGATTTTCATTTTCAGTGCCTTCTTTTGTAAGTATATTTAAAGAGTGAACTGACGGGTAAGACTATTGTTTATCAGCGAGGTGTCTGCCTTCATCTTCATTATGGACAAACTAAGAAATCAAAGCATCTGTTAGAGTCGTCTTCTCATTCAGAATCCAGTCTAGATCATTTTAACCCCCAGGAAGAAATCCTTGAGACATAGGCTGCATGATGAGTAATACTCTTTGGAAAAGAAAGTTGGAAGAGCTATTTTGGATACTTTGGCTGGCAATAAATAAACCTGAATCTCGGAAGTACAGAAACCCACTTTTGATAGTGAGGATGAAAGAGAAGGTTGCTCCCCCAGCTAAAATGAAGTGGAAGTACATTGATAAATAATTTCTTCATGGGATTCTGGCTAGGATTCCTCTGAATAGGTGAATGTGTGCCATCTACTTCTGCCGAAAAAGTGTTGAGGCAGCTTGTTAAAGCACAGCCACCTGGATTGCACATTCATCAATATGTTATTGATGGAATGGAAGGCTCTAGATAAATTCACAGTTCCACATTTCAAGTCTAAACTGTATCCATTAGAAGACATGGATAAAAAGACACCCGAGCCAGTTTCTCTGTGCTCCATGGTAGTCTGTCTTGAGGAACACACTTCCATGGCTAAGGAAAACATGATCAAATAATCCTACGAATCTTCAAGTTGGTGAGAGGCTTTTAGATTTGCAAACTACAGCGGCGCAAAGTCCGCTTCCAGCTGGTAGGGGTGTGAGATGCCCTTTTCTATCCAGTTTTCAAAGTTGAGCTTTTTCCCTTTGTACATTATGTCGCTATTTGCCCATAGGGATTCAGATTTGAAACCTTTAATACTGACCTCCATTTTTTTGTCTAGCTTCAGGAGTGCTATCTTAGTGTTTTTCAGTATTGTGTTGTTTGCAAGGGGGTGTGTATTGGCCGTGAGAAGGGCTAGTGGGTTCAGGTTTTTCAATATTGCCAATTCTATCTGTAGCCATACTGGTGAGTATCCTGTCGATTGTTCGATCCATTGTGTGCCCTGTTTGGCTAGGAAGGCAAGTTGAAAGATTCTAAAGTCAGCTAAATGTACCCCTCCTTGACTTTACAAAATCCAAAATAACAAACACCCGGCCATCAATCTTTCAATATGTAACTAGCATAAACAAACTGGGCAGGGCCAGACTGGCCATAGCGGGCACCGGGCAATCCCCTGGTGCGCCGCATGGGTGGGGCCGGTTTTGAGCCCCTGGGGGGCCGTTTTTGTGTACCAAAATTGGCCGAAAACTGGCCCCGGCAAAGAGCTCGGCGGCACCTCCAACCACCCCCCCCAAAGGGGGGAGAGGGGGCGAGCGCTTTGCCAGGGCCGGTTATGGTTCCATGTCCGGCCCTGAAACTGGGACACCAGGTCTCACTCTTATATAAAACCCTCAGCACACAGAAATCTAGAATCAATGATAAAACAAAAAAAATACTGGGACTGCTGCATACACCCACCCTTGAGCGACCGGGAGTGGAACACTCTATGGGCTTCTGCCACCTGTAATAAGATCACCCCAGTGCTTGCACAGACCAAACTGTGGCTCCTACATAAAACATTCTGGACCCCAGATCGCCTACACAAACTAGGCCTCAGAGACAGCCCCACATACTGGAACTGCAACACAGCCAAGGGGGATCTAGAACACCTCATTTTTCTGTGCCCGACACTCAATGGGTTTTGGGGGAAGGTATTTGACTTCATAGACAAGGTGCTCAACAGTAAAATAATAAGAGACTTTGCCTCGATCACCACGGCTTTCATCCGAACCGAGCTCCCCACAGAGGGAGAAATAGAGCTAATGGACCTTTTCGTAACCACTGCAGTCAAGTTAGTACTTACGAACTGGAAGGACACCTCTGAAGCATCATACAGTGGATGGCTCAGCTGGATCATCTACCTAAGAGGAGCTGACTCCCTAGCGAGGAAAACCTCCTCCAGGAACCTATGGGAATCATTGGACAAGAGCTTGACTCCAAATGACCCACCATAAAACCTTAACAAATGGACAAACTATCAACCAATGGAATATATGCTACAGCCATTACGCTTGCTGATAATATCAGATCTGCCCTGTAATATCTTTCTCTCTATACTTAGTCACACTTACCTCTTCTCCTACACTATCCTTATCCTACCACTATTGTATAACCAACAAAGGGATGCCATCCGAAATATTTACCATGTACCACTTACCCTGTAACACACAGGATGGTTACCCATATGAAGATATCCCACTGCACTGTATGTCTATGTACAAATACCATAAATAAATATATTAAAAACATTTTTTATAAAAGGATCCTACGGATAAGAAAACAGACTCTGTGTAGGAAAAAAAACATATGGAGGAGCCAAACTGACTATGCAAACTGATATATAGGGTCCATACACTAGTCACTCTACGCTGTTTGCTTTAAATTGATTATTTAAAGCAGTACGGAAGGAGAAGATTGTCCATCTTTCAGACATTTAATTTGATGTTGTGTGAGCAGCTGCTTTGACGGAAAGTGTTCCTGTTGCAGCAAGAAGATGCTCAAAAGAAACCTGCCCTACGTATGCCTTTTGAGGGCACTAATCTATTAGCTCCTGAGTTGCATGAGAAACTACAGAGGATCTTAAGAGTGACGAAGCACTCTTCCTTATTTAGACAGACCCAGTCTTCCTCTTCAGCATGCCTACATAAAGCAAATACATCTTCATTCAGACAACCCTAGAGATATCAATACAATCAAGTTGGAGAATGTAAAAAGGTAAATCTTTCAAGACCCAATCTGAGAACAAAAGCAGATTTTCCTGCCAGGAAAAATGCTGACTATGCTAGAGATGGCCAAGAATGGGTGGTTGAAGGAAAGATAGCACATTTTCTGGAAGAATTGGTGCCATCTATTTCTTAGGGTCCTGAAGACAGTGAAGATAGGCTATCTAATATAATTTCTTTGTACTTCCCTAGAAACAGGGACAATTTGTACACAAGAGCCTTAAAAACATACATTCAAGCTCTACTAGGAAAGAGAGCAATAAAAGTAGTGCCGGAAATGGAGCAGTGGAGAGGCACCCACTCCAGAATGTTTCTTGTCCCAAAAATGACAGAAGTAATTTGTCTAGCAATAGACTTAAGGAACGTCAATAGGTGTATAAGGAAGATTAATTTCAATATAGAAACATTGCAGAAGATTATTCCTCTCATTCCTGCAGGAGTTTACATGGAAACACTTGATCTACTAGATACATTTGACAACTTTACGTTTGTGGAGAAGCATAAGAAAATTCTGAGATTCTGCATTTTTGGGATTTATTATCAGTTCTAGGTGTTACCATTTGTAACCATATATGTCAGAAAGTCTTCACAAAAATAATGACCCATTTAGTTTCCCTCATTCACCTTAAAGGTCTTCAAGTATTCCCCTACTTGGATGGCAGGCACCTAGTAGATGCAAGAGAGAAGAGGAAACATTGAAGGGGGTAAAGAAGGATTGTGTGAGACGGCATGGCTTGATTTTAAATAATACAAAATTTCTATTGCAGATTAGGAGATAATTTTTTATAGGGGCCCATTTCAAGACAAACAAGGGGATTGTATACCTCCCAGAGGGCAGAGCAGCAAGATTCAGAGAAACCCTGCACTATCTACTCAAGCAGAGGGAAGCAACTGCAAGGCTCTGGGCGAGGGGCAGGGACACATAGCCTCCTGTGTATTTGTAGTTCCATGGACAGGGTCACATCTGAGACCTCTCATAATCCACCTCCTAAAGTGCTGGAAGCCTTCTTCAATGAAATACAAGAAGAAAATTCCAGAAACAAAACACATTTTCTTCAACTTCTATGGTGGCTAAAGATACGTTCTTTTCCAAGGGGATCTCCTCTCAGGACCGATCCTCCTGTTGTGCTAACAATGGACGCCTGCCTGACAGGATAGAGGGCAATGGTATTGGATCAGACTATGCATGAGAAATAGACCATAAAATAGAAACTACACTCATCGAAGTGGAGGGAGTAGAAAGGAACCTGGAAATTCTTGCAGGCCATCCTCAGAAACATCATCATGCCCTGGTCAGAACAGACAACCAGGGGGAAATGGCATATGTCAGTAGACATGAGGGACTGAAATCCTTATCCCTGAACCTAGGAGCAATGAAGATAAGAGAATTAAAGCCTCAGATTAGGACTTCTTAGAAATGTTTCTGTCCAGACAGGTTCTCCAACCTTTCTTTTCATCCTGGGATTTACTTTTGTTTCTTAAAGGTTTACACAGGTTTCCATCTGAACCCCATACATTAATGGAGTTGGAACGGCTAACATTTAAAATAGTCTTTCTTGTAGCAATACCTTCAGCTAGAAGAACTGGAGGATTAGGTGCCTTACTATGCAAGCCTCCGGAGGTGAGGATAATGGAAGATGGTACTTTGTTGAGAACTAACCCTGAATTTCTCCCTACGGTTTGTTCTTTGCTTCATAGGAAACAAGAAATGCTCTTTCCGTCTTTAGTTAACAACCCTTCTTCCCAGGATGAAAGTGTGGTACATACTCTGGATGTTAAGAGGAATGGGCTGGTTTATCTAGACAGTATGAAGGAATTCAGGAAGTCCGATCAGTTGTTTATTTCCTCTGGTGGAATAAACCAGGGTCACAATTTTCCATACGCAGATCAGTTAAAGAGACAATAGTAACTGCTTACGAAACAGTCAAGGTGTCCCTACCTGGAAAGATCCTGGGTAGATAAACCAGGAGTATGCCAGACTATTGGGCTGAGATCAAGGCATTCTCTTTCGGGGAAATTTGTAGAGCAGGCACTTGGTTGACTCATCACACTTTTTTGAAGCATTTTGGATTTATTATAGAGTTCAGGGTGTGCCACAAAGTTTTGGAATCAATTATGCCATAATTGATGGTTTGGTTTCATGATCTCAATAAAAGTTTTCACTATTAAAAGGTTTTGTGTATGCATCATAGCGACAATGTTTGTATATATAATTTTGTAAGCCACCACAGCTTTGCTATTGACATATGTATATGTGATGCGATATGTAATCACTGGGATGAGGACATAAAATGAAGGGATAATACAACAGCTGCTTACCTTTTTTACCCTTATTCCTTAAAGTGTCTTCCCAGTCATTACGGCCCACCCTCCTTCTCTAGAGCTTCTGCTGGGGTTGGTAGCTCAGGAAGGATTATGGGTAGGCTATGCTTTATACCCTCCCCCCCCCCCCCTTCTCGGGTGGCCGTGCCGATGGAATATCCACCACTACTTCATGGTTTTTTTTCCTGTCCTGGTGGTGGGATCTACCTCATTTGTAATTACTGTGATGAGAGCATTAAGGACTGAGGACAATGAAGATAATCAGTAAGTAATTGTGGTATTAATTAACTTTACGCATTTCAGGTGCATATTACAGGTGCTCATCTCCTGTATTTGGCTCTTTCCCACATTTCTCAGAATTTGTGCCTGAAAGAACACCAATAAACTGTTCCCAATTTCCATGGGTCCTTAGTGTGACACTGGTACTAAACATATGAACTCAAACAACACTAAACAAGTGTACAGATGTCACCAGCTTTTACTTTAATTGATGCCAGTGTGTAGCATCTAAATCAACTACTTTAGAACATTTTTGTAGTACTTTTTTTTAAAGTGGAATCGGGTAGAATGGCCAAATTTAGGATGCTTACAATGATTCTAGTGTACTGTTGATATGTAGGAGGCAGAAGTCACTTCGTTGTTCACATTAACAGTGATGATATAGGGCGTTGATGTGGCAAAACTAATACACTTATCTTTGCATTTGAAAAAGTGGGTGATGACGTCACCCAGCTTTACATTAGTGACAGGGCTGCAGGATTCCAATGAGTGATGTGTAGGTTGCACCCACATCTCTGAAGATCACGTTCAAGTTACTGAGCTTTCTTTGGACATTAGAAATATTGGAAAATCTACAGACTAATCAAGCAATTAGGATATCTGATATATCCTTCTGGATTCCTTCCTTAAACCACCTGTGTGATCCTGAGCACAACACTTCAGGCCTGACTCACAGGAAGATGTCTGATGTGTTTGTTAGTTACAGAGTGCAAAAAGCAAGCGGTACTTAACCAGTGTGTACATGCTTAAAAAAGACTGAACATACAGGTTAGGTTAGGTTAGGGCTTCCGCTGCACATTCATATAGGAAGATTAAAGTATATTATGGCAGACCATTGGGCCAGGCCATCCCATTAATTAATGCATTCCTAGGTCACAAATGGATGTGTTCACAAACTCCATCCACTTGTTCTCCTTCCCCTAAACCCTGTCTGACAAGGAGGGAATATCCAGGGAGGGAGGCGAGTAAGTCAGTAAAGAGCCAGAACTGACACCCAGTGTGCAGTTCACAGTAGCCCTGTACATTTTACGACACCCTGTTTTAAAAAATCTGGCAAGTAATTGGAGATACATAAAAATATAGAACTGTCCTATCTTTTTCTGTGTGTTAACTCTGCAGTCGAAAAGATACTATTCATAAAATATCTTTGTGACTAGCTACCAATCATAAACATCGACAAAAGTGTAATTTACCTTTGTGAAGCAGGCCCTGTAATGCTCAAATATGCATCAAGGTATGTGTGTGTCGAAAGAAATCTTGTACTGTTTCCTACCCTCGTCACAATTGAGTAGTCCAGCCAACAACAGATTGCGCACCTCGTTGTTTCCCCTTGTTTTGTTTGCAGGCATTTGTTACAGGAATACTTTACAGAGAACATTTTTATTGTACGAGAAGGAGCTCGAACCCGAAGAACTGTACATAGGAGAGTATGTTTTGTTGGGTCTGGTTAGGACCCTTCTACAGAATCCAGGGTTAGATGGGGAGAGAGTCTCTGCACAGTTTTGGTGTTTTTCACAAAGGTAACTTATATGTGAGAATATGTATCCGTGTAAGTTTACTCTTACACTTTGTAGTAAATTTACTACTTTTGACGAGCCACCATTTTCGAGTGTAAACTTACAACAAATGGTAGACTTACATGTCTCACCCCTCAGTTCAGAATAAAGGTAATGTAGAAGTAAAGTTACTGCAAGTAACTTAGGAACCATGTTTTCCATTCCACACACTTTGTGGGACCTCCACACTCTGGGCAGCGCCTCTGCTGTTGGGGCAGCGACCTCCACATGGAAGTTAATAGGAGAAATATATGGAGCTGAAATAATTCACACAAACAGGAGAACTCTACTGTTCTTACATGAATACTGCCCACACCATAGGAGCTGTTTAATTACAGTTCAGCTTTCAGATCCTATAGCCTCTATATTGTGCCTGAAGGAAGTAGACAACACTTCTGAAAAGCAACAGACATTCCACCGAGGAGACCGTCTTGTAGTCAAATATGTAGTAAAACTTTACAAACAACTACATGGGCTGCCTCTATTCACTCTCATTGGGACACAGAGGGCAGCCTTACAGTAGGAGGTGGCAGACACTGTTAATGCATTGAGGGAGGAGGCATGGGGATATTTAAAAACAGGGCAGATGAGAGGAGGTGGGCGAAGGAGAAGTTCTTGAGGATTCAATTGGCTGAAGATCCCCGTGAAGGGGTTACTAGATCCCATCTCCATCTCACATCCCTCGAGAAGGCTGACCTCTCCATAATGGACTCCCGCCTGCTACATGGACTGCCTCTTTCTGATAACACTAATGTGGTGCCAGGTAAGATTCTAATTCCCCTAATAGTTGACATACAGCCATTCACCCATATATTTAAATTGCTCTTTATTGAAAAATGTTAATTTATACATTAATAACACAAAGGCAGCACAGATACAGATTTGGTTGTTATACAATGGGATACTGTGGGCAGGCCCATATTGGTTGAAGGTTCTGTGTAGTAAATACAGTGTGGTCAGGGGAGTCTCCCACATGGATGAGTTTAGGTGATATGTGTATAGGAACCTTACAGAAGCTTGTGCATTCCCATCTTCGGGGGAGGCCCCCTGTATTGTCCATTAGAGTCCCAAGGGGAGTTGGTACTCACGAGGGGGAGGCGTAGTAGATAGAGCAGTACAGGGGCCATCAAAATGACTGGCACCTCTGTGGTGTTGTGTTGGTGGTGCGGGGTGCATCCCAAGTTATGGCAGCTGGAGAGCATCGGCGCCCGGTTCCAGAGCCAGTAATATGGTGTCCCATCTTGTTATCTGTGGGACTTGTCCCTCCCTGATTCGCAACCTTCTGATTGCTTCGTCCTCTGCCAGCGCCCAATCTCGGTGTTCGAGCTTCCAAGTAGCAATGGATGTAGCGGTCGTTGACTTCCAATTCATCACTTTCACCCATTGTGGAAGTGCAAGTGAAGGACTGGGCTATTCTAAGGCCCAGCGGTGCCAGGGGACAACACCTGAAACCTTCGTGGGTTACCTGTTCCGGCGTACAAATTACAGAGACACGGGACACTTCCTTCGGCGTCAAAGATCGAGGTTTATTTACTGCAGGGAACACAGAAGTCACAAGAAGTACAACGCATGTAGGTTCTAGGAGACTGCTTCAAATTGCAACTGTGGATCGCTCCTTTTATACATATTTCTGTCATAGCACAACATGGCAAACAAAAGGTTACAACTCAGTTCCCACAGTAAACTTCAAAAGGGTCGCTTTCATGTATTCAGGGTCCCGGAACATAATTACAGTAGCATCGCCGGTTCCCAACTGTAAAAGTACGTTTCTCATCATCAAGCACATTCCATTCTGGCTGTAAACGAGTTTAAGGAAGAGACAGAAACAGGTGCAAGGAAGACAGACAACAGATTGAAAAGAGTGTAGGGGGTGATACCGGAAACACGATTGCAGGATCAAAGGAGACGTGCCTAATGTATGCACGGCTGAAACAATAGACCGGCACGGCAAGATGAGCCTTGAGCGGGGCCATCTGCCTTTGCAGTGTCATCCCCCTCGTCATAAAGACACCCTCAAAGGAACACGTGTCTTCCGCAAGAGCTTGGGAATCCCAGGGTCACGAAGCGGACAGTGTCCGTTCGCTGGCTACTTGAGGGCAAGAGACAAAATGGCTGCTGTATCTAAAATGGAACCCGTGGGTTCAGATGAAGAAACCCACGAATAAAACGAACGGTTCAGACCAGGGTAGCGAAAACGCGTACACCCACTAAACTCGTCATTTGCGGTTCATAGATACCAAACTCGTCCATATTCGAACGAGTCGAAAACACCACTATAATTGTTACGGAACCTCAGACGCTCCTTTTGCCCTCATGTAGGCAAGCACTAGTCGATATCAGAATTGATCTCGATATTCTTCAGATCATTCAGATGTTGCTGCAACATCATTCTATCTATCAATGCTTCCTTGGTAACAGATGGCCGTCTTATACACGTCATAGCACAGAGGCCACATAAGGCAGGACCACACTGCACACAAAGACAACACGTGAACAGAAATGCTACAACAACCCCGATGATCATCAGAATCTTCCAACCCCACGTCGACATCAGGCCCCAAAACCATCCTAGTAGCGTCCAATCACCTACGTCCACGTGTATGGACTCGGAGATCTTATGCAACTTCGAGATGGCTTGATAGACAGTTGAAGCGTTATCAGGGATGAAAATACAGCAACTCGAATGGATCAACTTACATACACCACCTCTATCTGCAAGAACAACGTCTAAAACCATACGGTTTTGCAACGTCATAAGCCTGTCCACCTGAAGCTCTGCTGTCAGATTACCAAGAGCACTTGCAGTTATATTAGCAGTCGATTCCACCACTCGAGTCAACTGTCTCAGGTTCCTACTATTGATCATAGGTCCCCAAAACGGCAAGAAACCCTTAAAGAAGTCTCCTGCTTCTTGACCGGCAGTGTCTTCTTCGCTAATAACGCCTCTCACAACTCTAGTCTTGTGATAGTCCGAGGCGACTGTGAAAGTCGGTGGCAACAGATTCGCAATATAACAGGTGCCCGAAAAGTCACGGGGCAACCATGTATATGCGCGGTCGTAACATACAAAGTATGTACCCTTGGCAGTCAAAAGAACAGGGGAAGAGGACGTTGGTAAAACATACGTTTCAGTGCAAGAACTCCTCCCAAGCTGAGCTCGTGGGCTTCGGCCAAGGCCTTTCAGGCAGAAATTACCAAGATGGGGTACGATCCAGATCGGAGACGAGCTTTTAAGCTGTCTATCACCCACTGACATGCTATACTCAGCCTCACTCAGATCCTTGTATGCTCGCACCTCTTCCTCTGGGATGAGCGATGCGTCAAAAATATCTCTATCTAAGTCAGCAATCGCTCTTGCCAAAGGCTTGTGGTACGGGCCGGGACCATGATCTGCAGTGCGTGGCTCTCGATGGGGGTAGGAATCTAGTGCGCTACGAAACATAGTTTGGAATGCTCGAGCTGACCCCTGGGAACTATAAGGAAGAACCAAATACGGAATTCCCCTATCCATGGTATTTGGCATTAACCCACACACCCAACAGTTGGTAGTATTCATCACCAGCTGATGTTGATGAAGAAGTTGAACAAAGGAGTTATTCATGAATTCCGCACGTCTAACCTGTTCGTGTTGGGGCAAAGGATGAAAGGAATGTGGAGAAACAGTGGGAGTAGATTTTAGTTCAGAAGAAGAAGTAGGGAAAGCAGAAGGCAATAACGATTGTATTCCGAAATACACTCCACCCACCAATAACATGGAAACAGTCAAGAACAGCAGGAACACCTGAAACAGAAAGCATTTTGTTCGTACAACCCTGTATAGTATCGATCTTTGAGCTAAAGTCTTCTCCACTTCCGACAACTTTGAGAATTCCATCCTCTAAAAACCGTCCGCAACGTTCTTGACGCACTTCGTTCTGAGTAGCGATTATCAATTCCCAGGAGTTCCCAGGAATCGACAAAAGTACCGACCTAGTGTCAGGAACCTGCTAAACAGAAGGAAGTACCCGCACGGCCCTACGGTCAACCCGGATGTAAGGTTCTTTAATCAAGCATTCAAGTTTAATACAGAATCTCCTAGCTGTGGAAGAAAACATACATACGTGGAAAAGACTCAAAAATTAAGAGAGGATGCAACTGTTCATAATGTTCAAAACGACAGTAGGGGTAATATGAATTCAAAAAAGGGGAAAAAAGGCAAAAAGTGTTTTATTAATCTTTGTTGTGAGAACGAAGAAAAGACAAGTCTGCTCTTCGAATAATTGTTCAGGTTGCGGAACAGAGTCCTGTCGATCAGATGAAGGTTCAAGTCTCGAGTTCTCCAATGATAAAGGTTCAACAAGTGTATCTGACTGCAATGAAGTATCTTCTACAAGCTGAGCATCACTGAACGGCACAAATTTTACTGGAGTTTCTGTTTCTGTTGCGGCGATTCCTGTCCTCACCCACAAATCTGCTGGTAAAGGAATAGGCACCTTCTTGGTGTGGGTGGCGTGCACCCAATTTTTCCGGCCTTCCAGACGAACTGCAGTTCTTGTGGCAAGGAGGACTTGAAACGGGCCCACGAATCTCGGCTCCAAATTGTGCTTCCTGCCGAAATTACGGGTGACCACCCAGTCACCCGGTTGGAGCCAATGTCTAGGACCCTCAGTCTGTGCCGGTAGTGCTTCAAAGACCTGTTGATGAATTAACCTCAGTTTAGCAGTCAGATCATGAAGATAATCAATTAACATTGGGTATTCGAGACTATCAAAGACCTTAGGCCTAGGGACTCCCCAAACATTCGCAGGACGGCCGAACACAATCTCATATGGGCTAAGCCCTACTCGAGAGTGTACAGTCGCCCTGGTCGACAAGAGAGCCAGAGACAAGGCATCAGGCCATGACAAACCAGTCGTAGCTTGGATCTTAGCAAGTTTCAGTTTCAGAGTACCATTGTACACTTCAACTAAACCCGCTGACTGGGGATGATTGGCGCTATGGAATTTTTGTCGAATTCCAAGGCCCTTACACACACTCTTCATCACACTCCCCACAAACTCACTTCCATTATCTGACCATACAATCCGTGGCATTCTATACCGAGGAAAGTATTCCTTCAGTAGACTTTCGCAGTGGACAGGGCAGTATTGTCTTTGAGAGGATACGCCTCGATCCATCTGGAGAACGCGCAAACCACAACTAAAACGTACTTCAGGTTATTGCATCTCTCCATATGGATGAAGTCCAGTTGGATAACCTCAAAGGGACATGTAGGAGGAGCAAAATGGCCAGGTGTTGTGGGGGTGCCTTTACCGGGATTGTACATCATACATACCATACAATTCTTAACCACTCTTTCAGCACACTTAGCGATACCATCATTCTTCCATACAGGGGACAGCAACTTGCATATACCTTTCGCGCTGATATGTGACAAACCGTGTGCCATAGTCACAACGGCTAGCACATATGCATCCGGCAACATCCACTTCTGACTTTCCGACAAATCAATCCAACTTCCGTGCGCATCTAACTTTCCCGTGCTCTCTTTCCACTTAGTCTTTTCAGTTTCGGTGGCCTCATTCTGAATCGCTTTCACGCTCTCAACAGTGTCCTCACACATACCAGTCTCTGCAGGCCACCTTACTGAACTCGTAACGTACATTCGGGTTGCAAGGTTTCTAGCTGTCACTTTAGCAATCTCATCCGCAAACGCGTTACCACGACCAACATCATCCGTAACTTTTCGGTGCGCGCTGCATTTAATAATTGCCACCTGCTTAGGCAATGTAAGTGCGTCTAAAAGATTGTTCACGAGCTGTCCGTGTTGGATCTTCGTGCCATGCGATGTCATAAATCCTCTTTCTCTCCACAATCGACCAAAGCTATGTGCAACGCCAAATGCATATTGACTATCAGTAAACACATTCACTCGCTTTCCCTTAGACAAAACACACGCTCTCGTCAACGCAATCAACTCTGCCGCCTGCGCAGAATTCTGACTCAATGTCGCAGTTTCCACAACCGTACTCAACGTCACCACAGCATACGCAGTCATCACATCACCATTCGGCAACTAAACGCGAACCATCAACATACAAGGTACCATCGGGATCTGCCAATGGAGTGTTTTTAGGTCAACACGACCCTTCGTTTCTTCCTCAGTTCGCAAATAGCAATCATGTGGTGGTACATCATCTGATTCCATATTAGTCGGCAACAACGTCACCGGGTTGAGTACATTACAGCGCTTTATTTGTATGTGACTTGCCAAAAGCGTCAACTCGTAACCGGACAACCTTGCGCTCGTCAAGTTTTGCGTTTTTGTACGATTCAAGAGAGTGTCAACTGCATGCGGGACCATCACCGTAAGCATATTATCCATGAGCAATCCTGCATATTGTCGGATGGACACCGCAGCTGACGCTGTCGCTCTTAGACAACTCGGCAATGCTCTAGCTACTGGGTCCAAGGTCGAGGAAAAATATGCACGTGGACAATTGTTGCGTCAAAACACTCAACGCACAACCTTCTCTCTCGTGAACGTATAGTGTAAACGGCTTACTGTAGTCAGGAGTACCTAACACAGGGTCCGAACACAATGCATCACGCAATTCCGAAAAACTTTTCTGACACTCTTCAGTCCATGGCAAAGGAGTCGGAACATCCTTGCACGTGAGGGCTACCAATGGCTTCGCTAGCAATGAAAAATTTGGAATCCATTGCCTGCAGTATGACGTGATACCTAGAAAGGCACGCACATCTCTCTGAGTTGTTGGCACAGTCATTCGAGCGATCGCTGCAATTCTCTCTGGGGTCAACCTTCTTCCCTCCTTTGACAATAAGTGACCTAGATAGGTTACTTCTTGACAACAATATTGCAGTTTAGAAGGTGACACCTTGTGATGTAAGTCACAGAGATGCTGTAACAGCGATACCGTAGCAGTTTTGCAGATTTCTTTAGTGTCAGCAGCCACCAGCAAGTCATCAACATATTGGATCAAGGCCGCACCAGCCGGTAACACAAACGCATCGAGTTGACTCTTCAAGGCTTGGCTGTATATCGATGGACTTTCACAGTAGCCCTGAGGAGCGCGTTTAAACCTAAAGCTGCGACCACCTAATGAGAAACCGAATAGATCTCTGCTTTCCTCAGCAATCGGAATGCTAAAGAAAGCATTCTTCAAATCGATCACTGAGAACCAAGAAGCAGAAGCTGGAATCAGAGTCAGTAAAGCCGTGATGTCAGGCACCACAGGAAATTGTGGAATCACAATTTTGTTCACCTCCCGTAAATCAATAACAAAACGGTAAACAGGAGGCTTGGATGGATCAGTGCGTTTCAAGATTGGTAACACAGGACTATTACACACGTTTCCCCGAGTTTCCTCGATAACGTCTTTCTCTATCAAGTCATAGATGATTGCTAACAACTCTCGTTCACCATCAAGGGAGATACGATACTGGGGAATACGTGGTAAACGCACATTCAATTTCAATTGTACAACATAAGGTGAGATGTCAAGCAGGCCCACGTCATTGGGACCTGTTGCCCACAAAGATTTAGGAAGAGAACTCAATTCCGGTGGGAGTTTTTCAGTTGACAAGTACATAGGAGAGATCATTCTCTGACCCAAAGTAAGTTCCACTCCCGCAGGAGAACAGTACAAGGTCGCATATAACCGTTTCAACAAATCCAGGCCCAAAAGATTTTCACCACAACCAGTAGTCAAAATCAAAGGAGCTTTCAGGTCACGAGCCCCAATTGTGAGGGGCAAAGGGCTAGAAACCGGATTGCTAACAGGGGCGCCAGAGAATCCAACGGAAACATTCGTTAAGCCAGACAAAGGTGCGCCAGGGAGTTTCGAATGAATGATGGAACTTTTCGCTGCACGGGTGTCCAACAGAAAAGGCTCAACTACGCCCGATGTGGCAACTGCGACGTAAGGCCCTCTCTTATCAACCGGAACTGATACTACTCCCTCTCTTTGTCTATGGCTGTCCTAGTAGTTACCGTCATCAATATCATGCTCGATGTAACAGTCATCCACATGATACTGTGCAGATCTACCTGACGATGAACCTCGCTGATCAAAGCAATTGTTTGAATCTGATGAAGTATTAGAACGCTCATTCTGATTCTGAGTAACACCACGACCTCTACCACATGAAGCCTGTTGAGGACCACTACGACCTCCTCGAGCCGAACCACCACTATTTCGGTCGCGCAAAACCGGACAATCAAACTTTAAATGGCCCTCACCTCTACAGTATGCACATTGATTATATCCGAGCATAGATCTCGGCGTGGAGGAGTCATTACGCGACTGTGACCTAGATGATTGTGGTTGCGATCTATTTCGCTGCTGAGAGTCATTTTGATTTGAGCGCGGAGGATACGCTTGCTGTAACAGAACTTTGGTTTTGAGATCCTTTGTTTTCTTATCCGCACGATCATTTTCCTCCTTCTCCCTATTTTCGTAATATTGAGCCGTGGCTAATATCTGAGCAGAGGTAGAAACAGCCCACGAACTTTCGGAATTTTTCAACTTGTTGCTGAGGTCAGGCAACAAATTTGATACAAATTTATCTACAAATAATCGCTGACCTCCCTCAGTGCTCATATCCTGACCACTGTGATCGATGAATGCCTCCTCAAATCTCGTAAAGAAATCGGAGACACTCTCGTCCTTCTTTTGCTTGCACGCAGACAGTTTATCCCAATTAACTCTCATTGCTGGCATAAGTGTCTTCATTAGCGTAATAATCCTCTGGGGCAGATTCTCAATAAGCTGTTCAGGCTTAGCCCCACCAACTAGTCGGCCGTCGGCTGCCGCAAGAGCAGCCCAATCACCGCCTAATTCGGCTATGTGATTCTCTTGACGGATTTTTGCCCAAATTGGTTGAGGTACTACGTTGCCGAACAACATGTCAATATCGGCAAGATTCATGATAGTAGCATCCACTAATTGGGATAATTCCTTATAATAACCTGCCGGATTTTTGCGGGGGTCAGGCAAAGTTTGTTTCACCTGCAAAACTTCCGATCGCTTCCATGGGAGGTGTATCCAAACTCTCTGGAAGTGTGGCAAAATTGGAGGGTTAGCAGCAGCATTACCTGGCATCCACACTGGAGGAACTTCTCGCATGGGATACTGACCAGGTTGTGCCATCCACTCCTCAGTCTCGTCATTAAACAATGCTCGAGGTTGTACTGAAGATCGAAAGGATAGGAGACGCTCTACAGCACGTCGAACATTACTACCCACAATCATACCGTTCGAAAACTGATTCTGGAGTACAGTCATTTCAGACGGTACATTGTCTACCTCATCATCATCCCACTCTTCTCTTAGGGATTTACACATTTCCTCAAACACAAATCTTTGCGTGGGCTCATTAAATTGAGAGAACGTGTTGAAAACCATGCGCGGGGTATATTTAGCGGGATACCTAATCCATTTACGCGTCATTTTTGTTACGGTATCACTCTCCCTACCACTAGGAATTTGACTTTGTCTTTGAGGGACATCAGAAACATCGGACCCAAGGATCAGTCCAAAAGGGGAGTAAAGGTTAGCGACAGCATTAGGAATGCGACTACGGACAGAAGGAGAAGAGGAGAGAAGTACAGGAGCAACAACATGGGGACTAAACACAGGAGCAGTAGGAGCAGTAGGAGTAGCTAAAAGAGCAGAAGTAGCGGGAACAGCAGACTGAGAAGGTATAGGCAGTGGAGCAGTAGGAAGAAGGGCAGGTAAAGGAACAGGAACGACTTGAGGAACAAGGGGATTCGGAAGAACAGGACCAGCGACAGGCTGACCAGCAGCTGCCGGAACAATGGGTTGAGGAACAGGAGGAACTACAGGAGCCGTGGTATCCTGTGCGTATGGAGGTGGCGATTTCAGTAGATAGGACAACAAAGGGTCCTCTATCGTTTCCTCTCCCTTCTTATCAGTACTCGACGGTAAAACGGGATAACATTTATCCACCGCCATACGTTGTAATCTATCAAAAACTTCCCTTTCCTTCTCTTCTTTGTCTCGCTGAAACTGCTCTGCATTTCTCATCGTTGTAACAATACCTTCCCTCTTATTTCTCTTAAGCTGTTTGATTTCTTTTTGCTTGGCCTCCTTACGCCATAACCGAAAGGAATCAAACATGGCCGGCCTAGATTTCTTTTTGAACAATTTTGCTTCGAGATTATCCAAAATTGCTGTTTCTAAACTACCATGAGGTGGCCAACTAAGGACACCATCATTTTTAGTATAGCGGATCCAATAATCATTATATGCGATAGGACCCACTCCATGGCGACTATATAGCTCATAGACCGGAGTTCCAACTGGAGGTATCGGACATGAGTCCTCCAATCGGGAATCCGCACCGCAACATTTAAAGCAACTAAACAAAGTACTACGGCCAGGCATCGTGCACACTAATCGAGTTTCACAAACTTCAAGGGTTTATCGATTTACGATATCCTCGCAAAAATGCAAGACCCTCGGTTTTTTGCAATTGCAATTGTCAAATAAAACCCAACAACTAAGAACCAACAACTAAGAACCACAAATGCAATGGAACCATGCAAACAACCAAGTATCAACAACAACCAAGGACTCTGGGAGCGACCCACAAATACTTAACTGAAAGAGCAATGGCGTCACCAGGAAGGCCCGTCAATCGTCTCGCTGTACAAAGGACTACGCCAGGCGTCAAAACAGGTCGACAGTCAGGGCATCAGTCCGTCGCAGCCGTCAGGAGGCGGGAATCTTCGCGGGAAAAGTCTTCGGGCCACTTATTTCGACAACAGGATCGATGAAGCGGGGTGCACCTTCCCTCGGAGATTTCACACGAAGTTCCTCACGATCGGCGGGCTTTGGACCGGTACCGCTGATGTCGCCCCACGTTGGGCGCCAACTGAAGGACTGGGCTATTCTAAGGCCCAGCGGTGCCAGGGGACAACACCTGAAACCTTCGTGGGTTACCTGTTCCGGCGTACAAATTACAGAGACACGGGACACTTCCTTCGGCGTCAAAGATCGAGGTTTATTTACTGCAGGGAACACAGAAGTCACAAGAAGTACAACGCATGTAGGTTCTAGGAGACTGCTTCAAATTGCAACTGTGGATCGCTCCTTTTATACATATTTCTGTCATAGCACAACATGGCAAACAAAAGGTTACAACTCAGTTCCCACAGTAAACTTCAAAAGGGTCGCTTTCATGTATTCAGGGTCCCGGAACATAATTACAGTAGCATCGCCGGTTCCCAACTGTAAAAGTACGTTTCTCATCATCAAGCACATTCCATTCTGGCTGTAAACGAGTTTAAGGAAGAGACAGAAACAGGTGCAAGGAAGACAGACAACAGATTGAAAAGAGTGTAGGGGGTGATATCGGAAACACGATTGCAGGATCAAAGGAGACGTGCCTAATGTATGCACGGCTGAAACAATAGACCGGCACGGCAAGATGAGCCTCGAGCGGGGCCATCTGCCTTTGCAGTGTCATCCCCCTCGTCATAAAGACACCCTCAAAGGAACACGTGTCTTCCGCAAGAGCTTGGGAATCCCAGGGTCACGAAGCGGACAGTGTCCGTTCGCTGGCTACTTGAGGGCAAGAGACAAAATGGCTGCCGTATCTAAAATGGAACCCGTGGGTTCAGATGAAGAAACCCACGAATAAGACGAACGGTTCAGACCAGCGTAGCGAAAACGCGGACACCCACTAAACTCGTCATTTGCGGTTCATAGATACCAAACTCGTCCATATTCGAACGAGTCGAAAACACCACTATAATTGTCACAGAACCTCACAAGCGCCAGGTCTACAAACTTGGATCCCTCCTTATCCGTAATAATCACTCACTCATATCTGTCCTTTATTCATACCTGCATTGTTAGGCACATATGACATATGAGCCCCTCAAAAATACCCTCCTACACAAGCCCCATACATTTCTATATGCTGTATTAATTGTTAATTGTTTTATACTGATTTCATACAGTCACTCTTTCATGTACATTGGTTTCTTTAGCTGGAGCAAGAGTCATTGCAGGGCAATGCTCAGGGCACATCTTGCAACGTGACTCACCTACACAAACATGTATGTCCTTCTGCTAACAATCTAACTAGCACTCTATAGAATATTTCTATCAAATGGTTTGTTAAACCCTAACACTGTATTTGACAGTGCGATTTTGATGATGTTTAATTGCAGTCAAATGTAACCTTGAAATGTTTACTGTTAAACTATTATTTACTCATACTTTTGTTTTTACCCTTTTTAAGGCCCTGTGTTGTTGTTCCATTCACCACCTGCCACAACATCAACTTCTGTTGCTAGCAGTGCACCAACACCCGGACTGGCACCACACAGCAGATGAATGGTAAAGACTGGTAAGTTAGATATCATATCTGAAAGGGTAGCTGTATGTGTTTTGTCATGTATCCCTGTTAGTACCATGCTCAATATGTAATTATATTGTTTTACAAAATATATATTACCTTATAACATTTCCCTTAGACTTGCCAATGTAAGTGTAGCACTGTAAGATGTTAGGCCTTGTCTTAATATGCAGTAGAGGAATCTGTGTGGGTCTCGATATAAGTTATGAAACCATTTGAATAGCATCTTCTTGTATCATGAATGAGGATTTACTCTCCTATGTATGGCTCTTTCTCTCTCCTGTCAGCTTCTGTCATACACCTTGGGAGCCTCAACATCAATGGCAGCAGCGTGGAAAGCTGTTAGTGTGGTCGGAGAAGTGATCTGGACGTTATGGTATTGAGTACAATGAAATGACTCATATTTAAGCTGGATGTTGCATGATTCATATGCTAGATTGGACATCCGTTGCAGAGATGAATTGCTTTGGAAGCAAGTACTTTCAGGATTATTTGCTTTTCAATGCTGTGTCCTGATGATGGTCTTGCGGACCTGGCTGGCAACTAGAGACCGAAACGTCGACAATTCATACTCCTTAACATCATCAGTTCCATTTTGTGATTTGTTCAGTTCCATCTGATCACCTGAATGTTGAAAACTGATTCAATGTGGCCTTTGATTTTGTTAAACCAACTCGGTTAAGAGGATTGACTGCGCTTCCATAGATCCCTATATTGAGTATATACCAGAAAGATTAAGAATTATGTGGCGGCGGCAGTGTTAACATATTAACTTGTATATGTACTGCTTTGAAATTTGATGTATTTAATGTGGTTTGTAACAATGGTATATATAACTTAACTGATGAAACATGGATTGAGTTATAATATACTCGTTTCTACATCAATACGTCTATATCTGTAATTATGAGTTATCAGAAGGTAATTAACAGAATCACTTCTGGACACTTTAAGTGATGAATACTGCAGAAACGATTCCTCATGGAACATTTTTTGTGAATTGACTATTATACCCAGTTCCTTGGAGAAGACTGGGTTGCCCTATTGTGTAATAATATCAGGGGACATCCACGCATCAGCTATTACTGTCTTATTGGTAATTTTTGTGAAACATATTTGTAAAAATATTGATTAAATGTGTAAATTATAAATGTAATGGGGAAAAATATATGATGGTTACAAAGTAATGTAAAGGTACACATTGTCAGTATCACATAAACTAAGAATGACAAAATGAAAATGTGATAGTTCACAAAAGTGGACTTTCTGTTTTAATTGTATGTTGTAGTTAACGTTTGAACTTTAAAAGCATTTCCATGTCAACATCAGATGATTCGGTAATCCAAGCAAAACTACAACTATACGCAAACTGAATACGATAGCACACCACTCTCAAAAAGCACATGCACTTAAATGAATAATAAAATAATACACTTACCATCTCACTGCTACTCAAACTCTTCCAGCTGAGCTTGGAGGTTTGACCAGGCTCCTGTCAGGATCCTCCTATTCACTGATGTTAGGGCTGCAGAAAATGTCAGTGGGAGGAAAAATTCATAATGTCCTGGGCCTTGATTCGGGCCAGGTGAAGAAAGTCCTCCCAGCACTTGCAGCAGAACATCACGCTTAAGGTGTGTACACCCCCTGCACTGCAGTGCCAAGTGATACCAAGCCAGATTTGGCTCCGTGCTGCATTACTCACTTGAGTCTCCGGGCTCCAATAAGGCTGAATGTACTTTTGCCTGACTACCCTCACTAATTATCCTCAATTCCTGGGGTGGAAGGTGGTGGAACTGGGCAAGGGTAGTCTTTACTCGGCCTTTATAGACCTGAAGACTGCCTTTGACCTAGTCCCCCGGGAAGAGCTTTGGAGGGTGCTTTATGAGTTGGGACTTCCCCCCTACATCTTGTCCCTCCTCATTAGCCTCCATGCCCATACCTTTGCACAGGTCCGATGGGGTAAGAACGGAGAGCTCACTGAAAAGATACCTGTGTCCAGGGGCGTAAGACAGGGCCGCGTCTTGGCGCCCACCCTATTTTCACTAAATGTGAATGGGGTGGTAAAACATCTACAACAAGAACCAGCTGACGCCCCCTGTCTTGGAGGAGTCCGTATTCCTGTCTTGCTTTTTGCAGACGACACGCTTCTGATCTCGAAGACCCCCCAAGGCCTACAGAAATTGCTAACGCGTTTCCAGGACTTTTGTGCTGCTAAAGGTTTAATAATAAATGTGGACAAAACAAAGTACCTAGTCCTAAACCCTCCTAGGAAACTGGGCCGCCCACCTACCCTAAACTCAATTCCCCTAGAGAAAGTGGCCGAATTCGATTACCTCGGCATTCGGATCACGGACAGGATGTCTTGGGCAAATCACATCGATAAAATGGTCCTCAACCATAGGAGAGTAGGAGGAGCGCTCATGAGGGAGTTCCGGGCCTCACCCAGGAGATCACTTTCCCCAGTAATCGACATCTACAAGGCCAAAGTAGTGACATCAGCCTTATATGGGGCAGAACTGTGGGGCCACTGCCGTTTGGATGGCCTAGCGACAGCGGAGAGTAAGCTGCTAAAATCCTTTATCTCTATTCCACTGAGCACACCATCTGTACCAGTGCTGTTGGACACGGGCTGTAAAAACATCAAAGACCAAGCCCAGCTTCGCCCGCTCCTTCTATGGACACGAATCTGGAGGGGTGAAGAGGTAAAACCCTACGCAGACGGCCTCGGGGAAATAATGAGTCTGGGGGGTTGGGCTAAGATAAGGTGGTTAAGAGAAACTAAAAAGCTTCTGGAAAAGATCGGACTAGGGGACTGTTGGTCATCACGCTCAGCCCCTCCAAAAGAAGTGGTCAAGGCGCTTTTCTGGAAATGGACTGCGGAGCGCCGAATTACAAACTCGAATCACTGCAAGTCCACCGTCACCTTCTTACAAATTAAAGATATTGTGGCCTTTGAACCTTACCTAGACCTGATTACTCTCCCCTTTGACCGAGCCCTTTATTTTAAAATTTAGAGTTGGATCCCTCCCGCTGGGTGCTGTGGTATCAAAATGGACATCAGCGGCCCGTACTTCCCCCAATTGTGCATGTTGCCCCAGTAGGGTTGAGTCCGTCGCGCATGTTCTATTTGAATGCCCGGATTATGCAAGGCCTAGGAGTTTTTGGTTGAAACCCCTTTGCTGTAATATGGGTACACGTAGCCACCTAGAAGCCTTGCGTATTCTAACCACGGACACTTCCCCCTCTATTGTGTGTGGAACAGCAACATTTTTAAAACAGTTCTGGCTTATTCGTTGTAAGAGATTGTCAGTAGCGGTTTAATACCCTTTTTAGCTAAATTATTCACGGGCATCTCATGTCCTTTTATCTTTTTTAAGAGTTCTTATACTGACTTCTTATAGCTATGTTATTTTTGTATACTGTGTATGAATTTATTGTAAATGTGCTTATAAGATATCTCTGCATATCGAATAAAAGCTTATGACTGACTGACTGATAGGTGAATTGGACAGAGGCTTTCTCCTCAAGCCTGTCAGTCATGTCGGGTGTTCGATTCTTGTAAGCAGCAGGATGGAAGACAATGGTGTTGTGAGGGATGAGAGGATAGCGCACAATGACTAAAAAATGGCCAACTATCTCTTCCTACTCCACATGTAACAGAAACCCTCTGCATGCAGGAGAGATGCCGCCACATGCAGGAAAGAGCCCCTAAATGTAGCTTAAACACTAACCAATTCTTAAAAAGACAAAAACCATTAACATGCATTGTTAGTGTACCTAATGTATGAGTGTAAAATAATATTGTTAGTAATTTGGACATAGAACATGAGTGTACTATGTGAGATTTTCCACTTAAGAATTGTTAATAATAAGTGTTTGAAAGCTACGGAAAATTGAGAGGCAACGCATTGCATTTTACTTGATAATATTATGTGAAATTAACAGAATTGTCTCAGGATTGTATGTGTGGAGGGTGTGGTAAAAGCCCACATCTGTCATAGACAAGAGGCTGTCCAACCACATAAATGCAGCAATCAAACAAGCAGCTCATTAAAAAAACCTGAATACACTAACCTCTAATCTGTACCGCACCTCAGTAACCTGGATGTGGGCGTAGATGAGGGTCAAGATCTATATGTAAGCCAGTCTCATAGCGATGTTGTGCAACACACAACAGGCTACAACAATCGTCCACACAACTTCTGGGGCATGCACTTGAGCCTTCCCTTCCCTGTGCAGTCAAAACATCTGAATCATGATTCAAGAGGGGGAGAGGATGTTGCCTTATGGCTAGAGCAGTCGACCTCGAAGCTTAGGAACCGGGTTCGAGTCTCAGCGAGGACACTCAACATCCTGTGATTCTGGGCAAATCACTTAATCTCCCAGTGCCTAACAAAAATGAATGTGTCCATCTGTAAAGAAACTGGTGCTCATGTAAAGCGCTCTGATACCTGATGTTTCGGGTCTAGTTCGCGGTATATAAACTCAAAAAAATAAAAGAGTTCCAAAAGTATGTTCAATAATGACTTGTGTGACCTATTGTAATCTCTGCTGAGGTAATGTGTTTGGTTGCCTGTAGGGTGTGAGAGGATGGGGAGAGAGAGCATACCCAACATCATCTGCGACAAAGACGGGAAAACATTTATACAGGAGCATCTAATCTACATGTAGTACATCATGACTACAAACATGCAGTGGATGTGAGGATAATGTGTGTGTATTGTGCTGTACTGATTATGGAGTATGTTAGAAATGCCAACCCCAGATGCACATTGTGAGATGTTGTTATTTACCAATGAGCCACATATCACTGAAATCCCCAGCAGCCAAGCAACGTGCGAAAGGTGACTGCTGGAGGATGCAATTGTCTTATGTGCTTCCAAGAATTCAGTGAAGCAGACCATGACATCACCAACAGCTTGCACTTTGATGGATTTCCAGTGGTGTCTGTTGCGGAAAAGGTGCTGTGTGGTGAGGTGGCTTTAGTGCTACATGGGTGCAGTCAATGACTCGTAGAGCACACAAGGGAAGTATGCCAAAATATAGAATTTGCCTGGCCCACCCCTTGCCTTTTAGCCAGTAAATCTGGCATGGCAATAAACTGGTGCACTAATCTGTTGATGCATCTGCAGTACGTGGTCCAAGCATCAAGACTGACTTACCAGTGAGATGCCAACGTTGTCAGAGGTAACCCTCTAGAAAGATCCAGTGGTAATGAAATGGAGTGCAGCCAGTATTTGACATAGGCTGGGATAGCCTGGAAGCTGGCTGTAGGAGAATCAAGGTTCTGCTCCCAGTCTGAAACCATGTCAAAGATCAGATGAGGTTAAAAGTGGTATCTGGCAATGACAGCTTCCACTGACATCCCAAAGCTGTGGATTCTTTGCCTTTAAACACTCTCTGCCATCTTCCCCAAATAATTAACCATTAAAATGAGGGTCCAACATAGTGAAGGCAACAAAAGTTCTTTTGTATGTGGGTTTGTTTTTATTATATTAATTCGACAGTATTTGCTTTTAATGAAAAATAACTGTGTTCTAACATTCTACAAAATTTTCTTTTAATAAAAAAGGGATATTAAAAATGGGATTTCTTATAAAAGGTAATAGGAGTGTTTTTCAAAGCCTCTATTATTTTGTGTTGGAGCGTGCTGCAGTACCAGTGTATGTCCATGTATGGTGCTGGACATACTACAAGGCTGAGCTGTAATATATCTACTACTGCTTTGGTTCCCTAGTGGCTATAGTAACTTTAGAAGGGCATTTTATAAATTGCAATGATCTTCTCTTAAGTGGGTGGAGCTTTGTCCTTTCCTAAACCCTGTCTTACCTCTCTCCTTACCACTTACCCATTTAATAGTAAGTATTCTCCATGTTCCAGCCACTCCCCTCTCTCCTTCTCACATTAACTACAAAAACATATGCATATGTATATGCAGATATCTCTGCACAGAAAAGAAAGGAGAGGTGGGGGTGGATACCCCCACACGAAGGTTTGTGAATAGCATTTTGTAGTATGTGAGTAGTTTTATAATAGTACTATTAAACAAACTTTAAAATGCAGTTTGCGAATAGGCCCCTTAGTGTTTACATATTCTCAACAAACGTGTTATAGGCATTGCATGGCTATTTCCAGCTGATGATTATGTGCACATACCATATACATATAACAGCACAGTATTTTAAGGCCATGTGTTAATGTCTCCATGAAAAAGATTAGCAAAACAAAAAAGTGATGATTGAATGCTTGAATTAATCTCAGCCCCAACAGCTAACATCAGAAGTATTTTAAATGTGACTGGTTTAATTAAATAGTTCATTTTTGTGGTCTTATCTTTTGTATAAATAGCAAGAATTTTGTTAAGTATGTTTCTGATAATTTATCATGTGTATTAATACAAGAAACAATGCATATGTAATCACTAGGTGACTAAGCATGAGAAAGCGGGCTCCACAGGTAGGTTGGGCGATGTGAGCTGGATCAATATTCTTTATTATTGCCCAACAACTTGTAAGGTCAAGTAATGTTCAAGCAGGCTAAAGATCACTGCCAGACTCAGTGGCTGGCAAAGGCACACCTTCCACTCAGTCACTCCTGCCTCCCAATTCTGTAGTCAAACAATTAGGCCACCTCACCTTGCTAAATAAATATTGTCTGGAACAGTATCTGCTGCAGACTAAGTGATAAGATTCAGGCAGTTTTTAAATACCGGCTTCAGGGTCTAATGTTTCACTCAGAGCAAGTCTGTTTATTTAGGCACTTTGTACTCTGCTTGCTGCATTGCCCTCTGTTTATAATGTTTGGGACTTTGAAGAACAAGTAACCATACACACTGTAAGTTACATAGAGTACTGGAAATGGGAAAGGTTTTCTCCTGGATCCCATAAGGTGGGTGTGGCAGAAAAGGAGTGATGAAGAGAGACGGAATCATGAGGACTGCAGCCAGACTATCCTTTGGGCCTCATTTATGAAAAGTGACGCATCGCTGCACTTTTCATTGCGCCCACCTTGAGACATGAAGGGTGCGTCATATTTACAGTATGATGCATCGTGTCGCAAGAAGTTACAGATACGTCAGTATTTCTGAAGTATTTGTCGGCGCAAAAATTACGCATTACTGGAGTGTGTCACGAAAGTGGCGCAACTCCATCAATGGGTCATTTCACATGGGAAAGTCCCATTTTAAATGTGCCTGCATCAGACTTACGCCTGCTGTGAGGCAGGCGTCTGATAATGACGTCTTACTTGCATCATTACGCCCACTCTGCATGCATTATACCTGGCGCAGATATAATGTGGAGCAGGGGTTTACAAAGTGAAGCATCTACCTAGATGCGCCACTTTGTAAATTTGACACAACATGGAGCATTTTTTTCCTGCTGGTGCGTCACAAAAAGTGAAGCACCGGCAGCGCAAAAGTGACAAAAGGGCTCATGAATAAGCCCCTTTGTTTTTAGCAAACAAACAGGCAACAGGGAAAAGAATGTGAGCTAAAGTTGATGTGGTTTACTTAACTGGTTGCAAACAGACTGTGTTTTAAGAAAAGCGGAGGGGTGAATCACTGGATTAGGGGGACCTCAAACGATGGGAATCCCTAAAGATGTGGTGGTCTAAGAAGAGTACTAAGACTTGTTTATCGGAGGTGTGTTGTCATACAGGTGCCTTAGAACCACCTGGACCTTCTCCTTTACCTGGTCTTCCTCTACATCAGCCTCCGGGGGCCTCATTCATGAGGCCCCTTGCGCCATCGGAACTTCACTTTTCATGAAGTTCCGTGGCGCAGAAGCCTGCGTGGTATTTATCAGGCAGCAGTACGCCAGTTTTTGTGGCGTACTGCTGCCTGATAAATATCAGTCCCTTTAACGCAGTGTTCTGCGTTAAAGGGGCGTGCAATGGGTGTTGCTGGGGGCGTTCCCAGCAACATCCATGGCCTTTTGACACTGCCCCAGATTTACGAGAAATCGTAACTCTGAAGCAGTGGCAAAAGCTTACGCCTCCCCAGGGGAGGCGTAAGGGAGGCGCAACAGGGAGAAATGTCTTTATTTCTCCTCGTATTTCCTTTTTCTATGTGTGCTGCATTCTACAGCACACATAGAAAGAGGAAAAGACTCTTGTGATTATTTTTGTACAGAAAGGTTTCCCTTCCTGTACAAAAATAATCTTCCCCGCAACGCAGGCACCCTTGCACCATTGTGCAAGGGTGCCTGCGCTGGCGCAGGCAGCCCATTGTGCGCCGGCGCAGGGGAAAAGGACAGGAATGCGCCGTATCTTATAGATACGGCGCATTTCTGCCCTTTTCTTTTGCCGTAGGGAAGCGCAGCAGGAAGGCCTGCTGCGCTTCCCTACGGCAAAAAGTCATAAATGAGGTCCCTGGTTCTTATCCTCTGCTAACTCCCAGGCGGCCTGGTCCTTCTCCTCCTCCCCATCATCAGTACCCTCCTTGTCCTGCTGACCCATGGCCTTCTCCTCTTGCTACTTCTTTCCTCCACTCTTTCCCCTAATCCTGCCAGTCTTCCTCCTCCTGATTTTCTTGCTGGTGTTCCTATTGGTCCTGTTCCTCTTAAAGGCCCTGATCTTCCTTATCATGGTACTGGTTCTCCCCATAGTCCTGCTCTTCCTATGGGCCGTGGTCCTGATGCCTCTGGTATACAAAGGAGAATGTGTCCCTATAAAGCACTGAGAATATTTCTCGAATGCCAGGAATGACTTCCATTTAGGAAAAGATCCTCTGGGCCGACTATTACAAAAATATCATCCACAGTAGGAAGGGTGACCAGGCGTCCCGGATTTGCCCGGACGGTCCAGGTTTTTCACCAGCTGTCCCGGCAGAATTTGGTAAAAGGGCCTCATATCCCGGTATTTTGGAGAGGGTCGACTGAAAACAGTGCGGCACTTTTTTAGGTGTTTCAGAGCTAATAAGCAGCTGTTATGAGTAAGCAATTAAATTAACGGGTATGATGCTGTTTTTAAAAATAAAATTTTCTTTATTTTCTTAGTGTCTCTTTTGTGTTTCTATGGGGATGAGGGTTGTCATTCTTTGCCACTTTATTGATGTAAATTTGAAGTCCTTCCTCTATTTTTGCAAAATGCCCTAGTTTTTGGTTCGCACGATCTGGTCACCCTAACAGTAGGTGATCTGCTTCATCCTTCAGTTTGCTCATCACCTGAAACATATCTAGCCTCCACAATTCATCCTAAAACCACTCCCACCAGTCTAGCATAAACTAAGTTATGGTGCATCATACAAGCTACTCTACAAGCAGAGAATAAATACTACCTCAAAGAAGAAAAGAATTCGCCTTCAGCTTTTACGAACACATTTAGCCTTACTAAAAAGACAGGTTCAAGACACTCCTTTATACCCATGAGATACAGGACTTCACTTCTTATTTCTCATACTACAAATCCCGCACAGATTGTGGAACAAGAAGCCAAAGAAATAGAAGTCAAATTGGTCCTGAAGAATGCCCTTGGCTGATAAGCCAGAAGTGTAAGGGGAGAAACATATTAAACATAACTTTAGTGAGCAGGGAGGTTTCCTAATTAAAAGACCTACCATTGACGTAACCTTGTTTGAGTGGGAAAACATTAAAGACAATTGTTTTCAACATAATATTGTTTTGATCCATAGAGACTCCAAATAGCAAATGAGATGGCAGGCGGATTGGCAGAAGATAACGAGCTCTCTTAACAACAAGGTCAGCTAAAGGCGAGGAGTGACCCTGGTGATGAAGCATGCCACCTAGTGTTGGTGAGGGGTCAGCATCTGATTTTTGGAAGAGCCAAACTGTGGGTTTATTTCTAAAGGGAGGCTATCTGTGACATTACACAAGGCCAAAGGCACAGGGAAATTGATTGATGTTCCCAGGAGCACAGGATATTTAGTTGAGGGCGGGACTCGAACATGGTTTCCCAGGTCCAAGGTCGGCAGCTCTGGCCTAAACACCACATCCTTTGCTTCTACCCCGCACACTGCTATTGCCCTTACCACCGCTGTTAACTCTGCTCTACCTGCTACCTATCCTCCTCGGTCCCACCATATTCCACCTTGTGATACTTTATAGCTTCTTCTCCCATACTTATAGCCTTTTTCTCATGTTGCCCCTCCCTGGTCTCAGAGTTCGATCCCAGCAGCTCCTGCCACTGTCACACTACGGCCCCTTGTATCTATCCTCAGTAGCCACCTGTCCTTAGACTGCCCATTCACTTATTTCTGCTGAAGTCTCACTTAATGGATGCCATTGTGCGAGAAATGACGAAAGTGTACATTAAGTAAATAGAATGGTTCTTTTAATTACATACACAGCATTGCTTGCTTTGGTAGGTAAATGGGCAAAATATTGATTCCAAAATATAGACAAACCAAAATATCGAGTCCAAAATATAGAATGGACAAAATATCGAATGGACAGAATATAGACATCAAAAATATCGTTTTGAAGGTAAGTAATGTAATATCGATTTTAAACATATAGACAGTCAAAATATCGAAGTACATAATATAGTTTATTAAAAATATCGAATTTTTAATAATATCGAATTTTTTAAAGTGTTTTTTATGCTAGTATATGTGTGAAAAGTGTATATATTTTTGTAATTTATTTTAAGTAATTTATTTTATGTTATTTAATTATTGTGTAATTTAATTTTGTAGCGGGATGCGGGTTTATAGGGGAATAGGGTGGGAAGTAATTTAATTATAATTAATTATATATGTTAATTAATTAATTGGTATTTATCTAGAATAAATTGTTAATTAATTTTTAATTGGTAATTCATTAATTTTTAATTGATAATTATTTTTTATGAATTGATTAATTGATAATTATGTGAATTAAATTAATTTATTTTCTGTAGCGGGTTGTAGGTTTATAGGGGAATAGGGTGGGAAGGTAATTAATCATAATTAATTAAATATGTTAATTAATTTATTGATATTTATTTTGAACAAATTGTTAATTACTTTTTAATTGATAATTAATTAATTCTTAATTGATAATTAATTTTATTAATTGATTAATTGATAATTATGTCAATTATATTAATTTATTTTCACTAGAGTGGGAATAGTAATTTTTACTCCTACGCTATCCAACGCTTTCCCTACTGTTGCACTCTCTGAAGTGGGAATAGTCATTTTTACCCCTACGCTATCCAACGCTTTCCCTACTGTTGCACTCTCTGGAGTGGGAATAGTAATTTTTACCCCTACGCTGTCCAACGCTTTCCCTACTGTTGCACTCTCTGGAGTGGGAATAGTAATTTTTACCCCTACGCTGTCCAACGCTTTCCCTACTGTTGCACTCTCTGGAGTGGGAATAGTAAATTTTACCCCTACGCTATCTAACACTTTCCCTACTATTGCACTCTCTGGAGTGGGAATAGTAATCTTTACACCTCCGCTATCCTACGGTAATAATATTGTGTATTTTTTATTAATATTATGTTAATATATATATATATGTTTTAACAGATTTTTTTATAAGTTAAATTAGTTATTTAATAATTTTAAGGTAATTTAAGTATTTTCAAGTATATTTTAGCTATTTATTTTTAATTTTTTTATTTTACATTAATTTTAAGAAATTCGATATTTTTATAATGTATATATATATATATATACAAACAATATTTTGGGGTCGATATTTTGGTACTTACCTGTTGTAGATAGGAATTCAATATTTTGTCTGTCGATATTCTGGAATCTATATTTTGGGCAGTCTATATTTTGTCCCTCGGTATTTAGTCAGTGATCCCTTTGGTAAACTACCAAAGTGTTCTTTTTTTCTGCCATAAATTGCAGTGCTCTGAAGTGACGTAGTTGACGTGCAACCCTTTGTAGCTAGCATTGGCAAAGCCAATAGGTCTCGCCTAAGTGAACTATTGGCTTTGTCAATGTTTTTAGCCATGTTGCACAGCTGCACAGCTGCTGTGCAGCATGGCTGAAAGTATTTTTGTAAACGCTATGATGTGCCCAGCACTGGCCTCGTCATAGAGATTTCTTTTCGATTGCTGGCGGGACGTTGGGGCGAGATACATCTCAGAGGGAGGGTCTGCAACACATAGGGTGTAGATGACTTCTGCCCTCCCACCTGCAAGGAAGTGCTGGCTGCCTAAAAGGCCATTTTAGAAAAATATTTTTTGAAGCGCGACCTATTGGCTTTGCCAATACTTGTTTTTACTGTACTGCCTCCTGACTTTTAAAAGGATAATCCACCTTCTGCTCCACATCTGTAGATTTCAACAAAAACATGTTGATTCAAATTAAACGAATCAAAAGTGACTATGAATGCTGCATATGGAATGAGGTTCAGCACCAAACTGGTCACCTTACAGAAAGGTGAACATTTTGTTTTCTGTTTAATAATTTCAAACAAATGAACTCATTGTGAATAAAATATAACAATTAATGTATAAGGGAAAACAAGAGCAAATAAATTGAAATAGAGAAAAAGAGAGATAAGATGAAGAAGGAAAGAAAGAAAAAAAAAGGAGAGAAGGAGATAGAGAAGAGAGATAGAAAAGAAAAAAGAAAAAAGAAAAAGAAGTAGAAATTAAGACGTAGGCGCATATGTTGAAATATAAGAAGTAAAGGGTAGCCAAAGTAGGTCAGATTTAATTTTCTGAGAAAGAGTAAGAGAAGAGACATGAGCAATTCTGTGTTCATCACAAATATAGTTCCTTCCACCAAGTTAACGATGATAATTTAGAGCTGTCTTTCCAGCAGACAAAATCACCTTGAATGCTAGAGCAATAAATTGATCAAACAACAAAGAAATAGGAGTAGAAGTATCCAAAGCAGGTGAGGATGAACCTAGAAAAACATTTTGCATTGATAATGGAACATTACATTGAAATGTTTTCATACATTTAGACCAAATAGATTGCCAAAACTTCAATACATTAAAACAATCATAAAATTGATGAAGTAAAGTCCAAGTGGACTCAGATCAGGACCAACAAAGGGACGAGAAGGCAGGGGAAAACTTGGATATACAAACAGGAGTAATGACAGCTCTACTATAAATAAAGTGTAGGGATTGAGAAATACAGGCGGCAATAGAAGTTTTAAATAACTTGAACCATAATTTATCTCAAGAAGAGATAGAAAGCGATAAAGATAAGTCTACTTCCCAGAGTAATTCTGTATGGGATTTAGGTCGTTCAGTAACAGGCAATAACAATATCTTATAAATAGAGACAGCCTTAGGCCTATGTTCCTGAGAAACACTATATAGTGGTGTGGGAGGAATAAGTGAGGGGGAAGCTGAAGGGAAATTGTTAGAAGTTAAATAGGACTGCAAAGCTGTTGATATTAAAAGGTACTCATTAAGAAAAGAATCAGGTAAATTATATTGCAATTGTAACTCAGGAAAGGGAATGACAGAATTATGCTGAATTAATTGATGAATAAAAATAATTCCCTATTCCTTCCAATGTTTGTAATAAAATGATTTACGTTTATATTTGATGAATTTATTTTATACCAGACATTGGAGGACAAAAAACATTGATATGGATCTAGACCATCGGACAAAATATTATATAATATAGGATTATCTGATATGAAAGTACATTTAGACATATATATAATATTTCGAAAAGAGAAATCTTTTAATAGGGAACGCTAAAAAACAATCCAACGAGGGATAGGGATATCAGCAAAATCAGAAGTTAAGGCAAAAAATTGATGAATTAAAAATGCAGAATGATAAGATTGAACATCAGGAAAACGCACACCACCGTCTGTTTTGGGACGTTTAAGTTTCATAAGAACAATGCCAGGGTGTTTGTTATTCCATAAAAACGTTGTACAACAAATAGAATTAATTTGTGAAAAATATGAGACAGGGTTCCGAAAAGGTAACACGGATAATGTATAAAGGATATGGGGCACAATCATCATTTTAATAGTATAAAATCAACCCCACCATGACAAATGAAGAGAAAACCCAAGAAAGAAGGAGTGATTGTATTTTGGTAATTAGTGCATTAAACGTATAACTAATTGTAGTAGATAAGGTAGAGGAGAACCAAATACCAAGGTATTTAATTTTTGTGGGGCATCCGGTAAAATTAGTATTATTACACATATACTAATAGCAGAGAGAGTTCAAGGGTAAGAATTCTGTTTTAGAAAAGTTTAACTTATATTCAGAAATACTGGAATACAACTGGACCTCATCTAAAAAGTGAGGGAGGGATATTTTAGGATTAGACATATATACCAGAATATCATCAGCGTAAGCTAACAATTTAGTTTCTTTTGAAGTATGTGTAAAGCCAGAAATAAGTGTATTGACACGAATGCGTTCACGGAAGGGTTCAAGACATGAAACAAATAACAAGGGTGAAAAGGGACAACTCTGGCGTGTACCTCTATATAAAGGAAAGAATTTAGAAAAACAGTTATCCACAAAAAACTAGTAAGCCAATCAAGATTATGTTTATTTAGACCTAACACCCACATGCATCAAAGTCAATTGCATTCGCAAACGGTGCGAATCGCAATTTTCGGCCGTTTGCGAATGCAATTGATTAATTTGGAATGCATCATGCATTTCGCAATTTTAGGAATCGCAACCATGTTGCGATTTCTAAAATTTTGATTGCATTTAAGAAATCGCAATTTCAGATTTCTTAAATGCAATGCATGATCATTTTTTAATTGCGAATTCGCAATTTGGAAGTGGTAAATTAGCATGAAGTTGAACTTCATGCTAATTTACCGAATACTTTCAAATATGCACAAATTGCATTTTTGGAAGTTTTAATTTACACACACACATGCCCTTGGGGCATGTGTGTGTGTGTAAATTGCATTTAAAGTTACATTTCAGGGGTGCAGGGAGGGGTTCTTTGGCCCCCCCCCCTGAACCCTTGAAATTGCATTCACATTTTGCGATTCGCAATTTGAAATTCGCAAAATGTGAATGCCTTCTCATTCATTCATGGAAAGGGTTTTCCTTAATTGCGATTCGCAAATTGTGAATCGCAATTAAGGAAAAATGCCGAATCGCAAAAAATATTGCGATTTTTTAATGCATAGCATTTTGCGATTTCTTAATTGCGATTCCTTAATTTTCGCAATTAAGAAATCGCAAAATGTAACAATGATGCATGTGGGTGCAAGTCTTTAAACAGTACAAAAGTATTACAGTTAAACGTTCTACCAAACCATTTATGTAAAATTCACAGATTAAAACATTACTTCAAGTAGGTAGCGATAGCAGCAAAGTTTCTTTGGGCGGACCTGTCCTATAAAAAAATGTATACACTTAAAAACAGACAATTTCAGAAAAACTTCATAGTTCATCTATTTATCAAAAGGTTTCTAAAAATTAATGCTCAAAAGATTTAAAAAAATCTTTGTATTACCTTTATAAAATTACCTAGTGCAATTGCAATTTCAATCGTGGGCATTTCTATAAGTAAGTTGATCGCCTGTATTCGCGTCCTTGTATCATGTTTTAAAAATATAGGGCGAAGACATAGTTTACGCTGCTCAAGAATTAAAGTGCAGTCTAGTAGGATGTGCATCATGTCCCCCTTTGTACCCAGCCTGCACCTACAACACTCTTTATGGTTCAACATCTTTGTTTTTAAAAATACTAGCACAGGGAAAAGAATATAACAGTTTAACATAAGAAATAAAATTTGGACCAAAACCAAACCATTGAAGTGTATTAAACAAAAATTGTCAGTGTATGCGCTCAAAAGCCTTTTCGGCATCTAAGGACAATGCTGCAAGTGGAGATTTGTACTTTCTCCCGAAGGCGATAACGTTAGCAAACATACGAGCATCGTCCCCAGCCAATATGCCCTTAACAAAACCAGCTTGATCAGTTTTGACCAATAGTGGAATAATATTATCGAGTCAAGAGGCAACAATTTTAGCAAATATCTTTAAAATCAACAAAAAATGAGTTAAAAAGGACCAGATGTTTGGGAGCAAAAATAGAGGAGAAAGTAGAGAACAATTCAACAGAAAGACCATCAGGGCCTGGTGCTTTCGATTTTTTAAGGATTTAATGGCATCCGTTATCTCTTGAATAGTAACCTCTTTTTCTAGTAATTCAAATTCATCAGGTAGCAGAGGGGTTTAAGAAAACCTGAGAAAAAGGTGTGTACATTTTGATTAGAGAGATTTGTGTCATCACAATATAATTATTGATAGTAATCATGAAATGAGGTAGCAATATCTTCATCAGAGGACGCTAAAATATTAGTAGATTCATTTAGAATAGGACCAATATGTTTACTTCAGATTTAATTTTTAAGTAATTGGCCAGCATCTTGCCCGCTTTATTTTGACCCCTGTGGTACTTAGACTTAATTTTAAGAAGGACATTAAAAGCATCAACTGTAGCAAGTTTGTTACGAGCAGATTTGGCCATAAGCAATTCATGAAGAACAGAGGGAGATCTAGAAGTGAAGTAATTGTGTTCCAGCAGTTTGAGTTGTAATAAAGTTGTATACTTGGCCTTTGCGATTTTCTTCTTTTTTGCTGAATATGAAATAGTAAAGGCACGGAAGGAAGCCTTAAAGGCATCCCAATTATTAGGAATGGAGGTGTCCAAAGGATTGTTAATAGTAAAAAACTTGTTAATAAAAGCAGTAGCTTCAGTTATAAAAACAGTGTCTGATAACAAAACATTATTAAGTTTCCAACTACCAAATTTTGGAGAACTCAGGGAAAGGTCAAGAACAGAAATAAGAGGTGCATGATCAGAACAAAAAATAGATCTAATCTCAGAGGTTTGAATAGATGGGAGTAGGGGTTTACTAACCACAATATAATCAATTCTAGAACGGGTAAGATGAACATTAGAAAACAAACAGCCTGATTCATGTAGCTAAATTGCACTCGCAAAGGGCCAGATTCTCAGAATCTGGCCCTTTGGGAGCGCAATTTTTGCATTTGGTATTCATGATACCAAATGCAAAAATCACTATTTAAGAATTCGCATATTTGCGTGGAATGGCATTTAAGGAATCTCTAATAGAGATTCCTTAAATGCTATTCATGACACACAACAAAATAGCGATATTGGACATTTGGGGCCGCTATTTACCGACAGGTCAGACCTGTCGGTAAATAGCAAAAACTCAGAAAAATGCTTTTAAAAGCATTTTTCAAAGTTGCATGTAGCACACACACATGTCCTTTGGACATGTGTGTGCGCAACACCTGTCCAAAAGTGCATTTTAGGGGTGCTACAGGGCGTCCTTTGGACACCCCTGTCACCCTTAAAATCGCTATCTCAGTTGCGAGTAGCAAATTGCTACTCGCAAATCCCCATTCATTCCAATGGGCCTCTTGGCCCATAGGAATGAATGGGGAGTATTTGCGAGTAGCAAATTGCTACTCGCAAATAAAGAACATGTAGGAATCGCTATTTAAGTAGCAATTCCTACATGAATGCCGTTTTGCGTGTCCTCAATAGCGAATCGCTATGATTCGCTATTAGGGACACGCAAAACGGCCCGTACATGAATCAGGCTGAAAGTAAATTCAAGGCAATCAAGGTTACAGGTCTTCCAAACATCATATAATGAACGCGAGGCAATGGCAGATTAAATGATATATGGGATTTATCAGGATTAAATTTACACTTGGATTGTCTTACAGAGAATGGGTCCAGTCATTGGTTAAAATCCCCAGCAACAATAATATTTGGGCCCTCAATAAAGAAAAGTAAAATCTTAATACTATTCCCAAAAGTCAGAGTCTGGTTTAAAAGGGTCATAAATATTCAATTAAGCAAGTTCTTTATTTTGTATAACAACCTTAGCCATTACCCAACGTCCATCAGTATCACATTACGTAGATAAAATTTGTACATGTTGTGAGAAGTTGACCTGGCATATGATGTTCACTATTCTAGTGGGCATCTTGTACCAGTCCAAACGACCCTTATTGATGGTGGGTTTAGACAACCTTTATAGAAAGCTATCCTAGTGGTAGCTGTGGAGAGCAGCCTTCAGGCTAAGTCTTGAAGGAATGTAAAGCAGCTTGTTTTACCAGTCTATAATCTCTTGAATGACCAAATGAAAGCAGAACCACACCAGGTATATATATAAAATATATGTATTTATTCTAAACACACCCCTCTAGTCTCTTTATGAGGCTAGAGGCAAAAGTACAATACAAGAACTTAAATAGCACACAGTAAATTAGTAAGTTTTGCCCTAGGGGGCTCACAAACCATATATAAGTGGTATAAGTACCGCTGTGAACATAGAAACAAGGTCTAGGAAATTTAGAACCACTGGGGCAACCAGGACGTGTGTGGTGTCTAAACACAGCCGCAAATCACCATTGACTTCTATGGAGAAAGTTAGAGTTACAATTTTAAAGAATCAGGACACTTAGGAGTGGCCTACGGTAAAACCCTTTCAGTACTGGACACTTAGAGAGTCAAGACCCACGGGAGCACCGAAGTACTCGTGTTACCTCACCCTCACCAGGGAAGCCGGGTGCATAGGTGTCTTTTCGTGTCGGGTTTTGTCATCATTTCCAATGGAGAGCTGCAAAGAAGTGCTGCAGGCAACCAGAGGAAGAGTGTCCGGATGGATCCAAGGGTGGATCAGAACCTGAAAGCAGAGGGGATAGAGTCTGGGTCACTAGCCAGTGAACAGGAGGGCAACAAGAAGATGCCAGCGGGTGTCGGTGCTTTTAGGTGATATTGGTGAAGAATGACTCTTCAGCCACGAGGTCCAGGAGGCATTAACAACAACCAGGAGCTGAATTCGAGCTATTCCACATTGGATGTCGAGTGCTGCAGCATCGGTATCCGGATTGGACCCAACAAGCCTTGGCAACAGCAACCCATGCAAGATGTCAAGATTGTCTTCGGTGCAGACCAGTAATTACTGAGGGACTCACCCTTTGGAGGGGAGTCAGGGCACATCTGGAGCAACCAGGAAAGCCCAAGAAACAAAGTAGATTCCTTCGTGGGGACCCAGCAGTCAACAGAACAGGGATCGCAAAAGGGCCTCAAGCAGAAGTGCAGGAAGCGGGCCCACGGAACACTTGTGGAGTGTAGGCCTCTAAGCTTCAGTGCAAAAGGTGCTCAGGACTTGGACTACAAGTAGCCCAATGCGCAACTTCGGGAAAGCTCGGGAAGTTGATGCACTAGCAAATGTGCAGGATGTCCAGGCATTACGGTCCCACGTCTCTCGTGATAGCTAAGGTCTTTGCTGGGGACTCGTGTCAGCCTTGGACATGTCTGGAAGTCAATGTCCTGTGTCACAGATTCTTCGGGATCCGGCGGGAGCCTCAAAAATGCTGACCGACAAGATGCTTCTTTGGTGCCTGTTTGAACAGGTAAGTCACTTTTTGACCCCAAGGGAGATTTTTTCCATCTTCCAGTCGATATGGAATGTCGAAGGTCCAAGATTTCTGTTTCAGAGTTTCATCCAGGGTAATCGAAAGTCCTAGGGACTGGGATCCTATACTTATACCAAGTTTAGGGGTTGGACTAACTTTAGGGTCCTACCTATGGGAGGACCTGGTGAGGGGGTGGTTACACCCCTTCCCCTTTGTCAAGTTTCATGCCAGAGCTGGGGCTGAGTGCCCAAGCAACTGCTTTGAACTGGGAAATGCACGGGGACACCTTGTGTGCCCCAGGCACTGTCTGAAAAGCATTCACTGAATGCAACCCAACCTGCCCCAATACACTAAAGCCTATCTTGGGAGGTGCTGGCACCTCCCTGGACAGGAAACCTATTGTCCAAGCCTCCCCTGCCTGAGTTTCGTCCAGCAGCAGGAGGCCAGACTCGTGTTGTGGCAGCAGCATCCATTTTGTGATGCTGGGGCTCTGTTTAACTTCTACCTGGTTTACCAGTGTGTACATGTCTTCTCCCTCTAGAAGGGTGGAATGCTACCCCCACCACCAGAACTTGCAGGGGGGTAGTATTCCAAAGTGTTTGACACCAAACATGGCATGTTTTGATGCAGCCATTCCAAAGTTAGCATTTACCGCAAGGTTATAATGCACTTAAGAGTATATGGTATGGCTGTAAGGAAGGGATTCTGAAAGCGGTAGAGGGGCTCATCTCATGCTTGGGCACCCTCTAACACAAAACTAAGCACTCTGCCTTCAGGATTGTCAAGGCCTGCCATAGGAGTGACTTGTAGGTTTATATGTGTCTATATATATAGGTAGATATAGGTATACTATATCTATGTAAGGGTTACAAGTACCACCTTACCCAGGCTGCAGTAGCAGACCTGTGGTACCATTTTAGAAAGCTTCCCAGGGGTGGCATAATACATGCTTCAGCCCCTGGGAGGCCTCTGGGGTACCTATGCCCTTGGTACCTAAGGTACCATATACTAGGGACTCACAAGGGTAACCCAGTAACCAATATGGAGTGTACCTAATGTACATGCAATCAATTTAGAGAGGAAGCAGCTAGGCTGGGGTCCTGGTTAGTAGGGCCACAGCCAGACTAAAGTAGATAAACAGTGAAACACAGCAAAAAGTGGGGGTAACCATAGTAAGCAGATCCTACTCTCCTACACATGTAACGATTTATGAAATAGTATAGCAAAACAACCCTTTCGATTAGATGCTGGAGAAAAAACAATTTGACCCACCCATTGTCTCTTTAATTTAAGTGATTCTGCATCAGTACAGTGCGTTTCTTGAATGCGTTTCTTGAACGAAACATGAGAATTCAGTTTAGACAAATGAGAGAGTACCTTTTCTCTTTCGACGGGGTGTACAAAACCACAAACATTCCACGTAACAACATTACACATATTGGAGGGATGGTAGGGTAATGCATGGATGGAGATGATACACTTCAGGGAAACAGCTGGAAGTAGAAAAACACCACTTGTAGATGTGGAGAAGTGTGGCTCACTGGTTAGAGGAGGCAGACCTGGAAGCAGAGGTCAGCCCGGGACCAGGGTTCAATTCCCGGCTCGGCGGGGTCTTGAGTCCTAAAATGTCCATGGACTCGACAATTCTCGCTCCGGTACCTACTTGATTCACGGGTTCACACTCTGCGACTCTGGGCAATAGCGTGCTTAATCTCCACAACGGCCCCTTGCGGCGGGATGCCTGGCTTTCACCTTGCGGATACCCTGCCGGGGTTATCTCACAGGGGAATACCAGGACGGGTTCCCTAAGCAAGCGCTTAGAAACTGCTCAGTGATTTGCGCTATATAATTTCCTGTACATTTAGATGAGTACAGAATACAAACTATATAACAACAAGGAAAGAGATCCAGATCTAAGAAAAAGGGTAAACAAAGTGAACATGGAGTGCAACAGCACAGAGAACAGATGGAACAGCAGAGGGGAAAAATTAAAAAATAAAGAAGTAACAGCCACAAGGAATCTATAGGAAATCTATTAGAAAGGGATAATAGAATTATCCACAGACCTCAATTTAACAGGATCATCAAATGAGCGAGAGGAGCCATTATGAGTAATTTTACACAATCAGGGGTGCAAAATGCCATATTGAATATTTAACTGTCTCATCTAAGGACGAAGTGCAAGAAAATCCTTCTTCTGGCATTAGTAGCGTTGGAGATGTCCTGAGAGAGATAGATGGTGTGACCAGACCTTACAAGTCGACATTTTACCTGCCTGCAAGACATGCATAAAATCTGTAAATTCCAGAAATAACATTATAATTCCTCTAGATCGAACAGAATTCGGCTGAAGACGACCAAGGGGATGAGCACGTTGGATATTCAGTGAAGGCTCTAGAGGAAGATCAAGGAGCTCAGACAAGAATCTTTTAGGAAAAAGGAAAATGGCAGGACCCTCCGAATTTTCTGGTAAGCCATAAAGACGAAGATAATTTCTTCTATTACAATTTATTAGGTCCTCAGTGTGAAGCTTGAGACGCTGAATTTCCTGCTCCAGAATAGGAATTTTTGTAGAAACATCATGTAGACCACTAATGTGTTGCTCCATGTCAAATACCTTCGCTTCCATTGTGATCAACCTAGCTTCAATTTGTTGGAGTTTGTCCTTGGTAGTGGACATAAAAGAATTCACCTTATCAAGAATAGTATCAAGGACAGGATAATGTGATGACAAAATGGGCGAGGGGGAATCATTCTTAGCCCTCTTAGGTTTTGCACCAGATGAAGAAGCTCTGACATGAGGAGAACTGCCACTAGCCATCGTGGAACGTCGAGAAGGACGAAATATAACTTTCAATGGAGATCTCAATTTGCCCATAGGCTGAAAAAGAGCACACTTTCCTTCTCAATTGGAGGCTTAGAAGATTACAACAGCTGGTTAAAAATAATGAGTAGGTGCTTATAAGAAGATACTGCTGAACCTTTAGTAAAAGATCTCAATATAACCAAAACGTTAATGAAAATTAAGTGGGATCACAACCTGAGCATAAGTCATTTAAGCGCACTCACTAGTCAGCCAAAGAAAAACAGCAACTCATTATCTCATGAGGGAGACCGCAAACGTGAGTTAAACAGCTCCAGAACATCAAGAAGAATAGTCAAAGCTGTCAACATTAATGCACAATTTGAGGAGTTAGACTTTGCCAATGAAGAGAGAAACAAAAATCAAAGAGGAAACGTTGCTGTGAGCTACACATAATAAAACCCCAGTTTTACCTCAGTAGGAGGTCTGAGGGAACGAGCGGCATGCACAAAATGGCGGCAGCGCACATGAAGATGACAAAAAAATTACTGTTGTCATCATAGGCTCAAACAGGAGAAGACGGGATGTTAGAACGGATCCAAAAGCCGCTCCAAAAGTTCAGATACATCAGGAAGGTTTCAGCTCCTTTTAGACGCCAGTTTTTTAAGTTCAAAATGTTTTTATTGAAGTTTATTAGACGCCAGTTTTAATGGCTGAAAATACTTAGAAGAAAGCTCCGCGATCGAGCGGAGCTCAGCTCGAAGCCGCCATCTTGCTCCGGGGCAAGACCATGCTCCAGGTGAAAATTTTACCCATATAATGTTATTATCACTAACGTATTATAGCAAGAAATAAAAAGTTTATATATGTAAAAGTATTTTGTCTCGAATCTCGACAGGCATGTTGATTCAACAAAATGCCTGGGGTAGTGGAAATGACATTACACACCATTTGACAGCTAATGACATCACACGGTTGACTCTTGTCATGTCCTTAGTCCAAAAACAAGTAGTAATGGCTGACAGGTGATGAGCTCCGGCCGGGTGCTCCCGGCCAGGGATCGCATTTTTGGGCTCTAATCCCTCAAATGTACCCCCTCCTTGGACCCTTTTCGCTCACCTGGGTCGTGTGGACTGCGGTCTTTGTCTTCTCTAACTCCCGCAACGGAGTCTTGAGTTCCTCCGGATGCACTACGATTGAAGTCTTGAAGTCCTGACGGCAGAGACCTGATCAATATGGCCGATGCCAGGTGGAGCTACTCGTTTGGCTATAGAGGAGACTGGCTTGGGCCGTCATCTACCCAGCCGGTCATGGGGCACAGTTGTCATTGTCTCTCCGCTCCTATTTCCTTCCTCATTACTGATGATTTTCTGTCGATGCAGCCTGCCCCTGAGCTTGCTTTCGCCTTCCGAGCCTTGGGAGGCGTGCCCTCCTGGTCCCTGCAGCTGCCTCCATTTCCTCTTCGGCTTGGACTCGCCTTATCTCTGGACTGGACATTAATTTCTCGCCCCTCCGATTACTTCTCTGTCTTCCCCTCTCCATCCAATTAACCACCGCAGGTTTGCCGATGGCGGATCCTGTTCATCGCTGTGATGCCTGATGGGGCTGCCCTGAATGCTTCTGGTGCGTTAATTGGGGAGCAGCATTCTGGAAGCCGCCTGCCCTCCGGACTTTAGCCACAGCTTTTCCCTTCGCCTCTCCTGGACTGCGGAGGGGACGCAGGATGCCTGTCACCCCGACAGAACCACTACAAGGGTGCCGAAATCACTGCCTGCCATTGTCTCCGGGACTGTTTTTGCCATTCTTCCTCGGATTTGGTTTGCCCTCCTGATCTGACTGCTGCCTTCCTCCTCTGAGGTTGCTGCCTCGGGGTTTGCTTTGACTGTTTTCTTATCTGTTTTCCCGCCATTTTGTCACTACGTTTTTTTGTGGGGTCCTTGACCCTGATCCTCCATCTTGCAGTCTACACTGACTCTTTATTCGAATACTGCCACCGGTCTTCGCCTTGTACCCTCCAGTCTCTTCAACGCCCCAATGGACCCCTTTTTGGAACTCTTCACCCCTCTTAATTCTCTAGGATGTAACCATTGTGTATCTAACTGTTTATTTTGTAACTTGCAACTCACTGTTTCTTATGTAAAGCTCTCTGATACCTCCGGGTCTAGCCAGCGCTATATAAAACTCTTTAATTAAATAAACAACAGCCTTCTCTTTGATATTGCGGTGCCAGACGAAGGTCAAGGAAGCCACAGAAGTAGCAAAGGGCAAGTAACTGGTAACAGCTGGTAGCCATGACTCCTCCCACTTAGTGTCAGAGAACCTTACAGAGGCTCCTTGTGAGACACTTACAGAACATTCTATATGTAATAAATACTATACATTGAAAGAGCTATTTTTTGATGGAAATGGGTACGTTCAGTAGCCCCATTGTTAACATTAAACATGTGTTGCTCTGGGAGGTAAAGAGGACAACGTTGCTTCTCTGCTTTCATGCTAAATAAAATCTTCAGTTTTTAGTCAACAACATTTGAGTAGTATCAGCTGGATGTGTGTAATTTTCACTTTAAATACATTTGTATTTTCTTAAGTATTGGTATCTAATTTTATTCATGCCAATGTGCGTAAGAATGATGAGGGGTAATGCCCCGAAACCGGTCCCAGCATGCTTGTTTCCAGTCCAGGGAGGACCTGGCTTGGCAGTTCGGGCTGGACTGTTCCATAAGGAGGAGGGTCAAGACTGATTAGCATATGGGTGGGTCCAAACTGGGGTGGCGTGATAAGCAAAAGAACGATGGATTAAACCCAGATCTTTGTGGCTGGGGTTGAATATTTGCATTGTTCGGCCTTCCGTCCATCATTTGTTCCTTTTGCTGATGTGCCATGACAACTTTATAATAATGCTACAAATGCACGTTTTCATTGTTGCATGATTCAGTCAAGTCTGTGGCTTAAAATAACAGTATCATTTGTATATTGTAGCGCATATGTCCTTCCAGGGGTAATCTTGGCACGATTAACGGATAATAGATGTTTTTTACCCAACTTTATAGTACTCACTTTACCGTCCTTGGTAAAATGAAAGGCTGAATCAGAGGTAGGCGGATGTGACTCTGTTTCTTGCACTGGTTGTATTACTCCACTGAGACACCGCACCTGCCATAATCTGCTCTTCAATTGTTGCATCACTGCATCGACCCTGGGCAGAGTGCAAGCCACTGTAAATATGTGGCAATGTAGGGAGGAAGTTATGAGCAGGGTTAGCTGAACTTTCTGAGAAAAAAGATGATTAGGCAGTAGTTTATTCAAAGGAAGGCAATTTATGTGACATATTCTGTGGGACATCCTCACAGTTATTGTGACATGGAAAGAGATCAATATGTTTTAAAAACTACAGAGTTTTTATGGAAATAACTATTTACATTCAGCATAAAAATTGCAAAAAAGAAACTAATCTCCATATATGTGCACATATTACACCTAAAGGTACACCTTTTTTTAATTTTGACCATGCCAGCTACATTTTAAAATATGTCTCTTGCAGGTCAGTCTAACAAGAAAAATACAAGAAGAACAGCATTTCAGTGAAATATTCTTTATTCATATGAGTGTCTCTTCATCCTTTTTTGTAAATGGTTATTTTTCGAACACAGAAAAAGAAAGACAAAACACAACAATAAGGGAGCTAAACAAATGCAGTCACAAGTATAATCGACTTATCAATGGTCAAATATCATTATTGAAATCTGTTAGATTGAGGTATATTAGGTGATCCATGTCACTGTTCACAAAAAAATAAATTCTCCACCTATCAGATAAGCACTCCCTCAGTCGGAAGCTCCTTTATCAGCCCATGCACCTTTAGATCTATACCTTTCTCTCCAGCTTTCCAGATCGTCTCTCAATTTAGGGTCAGTATGGGCTGCGATCATGCCTATGTCTTCTGGAATCAGCTAGTCTTTCATATCTTTGTCCCACTGGTCGAATACCAGGGGCCCAATTCACAGAACTAACTTAAAACAAAATCCTAAACTTACTATCATTTTGGTATTCACAGAAGGCACTTACTCATTTTGGTATACACAGAAGGCACTTACTCATTTTGGTATTCACAGAAGGCACTTACTCGAATGTCTGACAAAATATCGAAATCAAAAATATCGAAATACAAAAATATCGGAACAAAAATATCGAAGTCAAAAATATAGGAATTAAAAATATCGTTTTTTTAAATGTATTAATAATAATGTAAAAATAATGATAAAATACATATAATTTTACAAATATTAAATAAAAATATTAAAACATAATTAAAAAATTAAAACGAATACATATACATTTAAAATAAATTAAAAACTTAATAATTTAATGTAATTTTATAATTTTTTATTTCATTTAATTGATTTAATTTAAATTTATTTTATTTTTACCCTGTACGACTGTACCCCAAAAACCCAAAACTGAGCCTGAACCCTAAAAATACCCCTTTACCCAAAAACCCAAAACTGACCCTGAACCCTAAAAATATCCCTGTACCCCAAAAACCCAAAACTGACCCTAAACCCTAAAAATACCCCTTTACCCAAACACTGAAAACTGACCCTGAACCCTAAAAATACCCCTTTACCCAAAAACTGAAAACTGACCCTGAACCCTAAAAATACCCCTTTACCCATGAACTGAAAACTGACCCTGAACCCTAAAAATACCCCTTTACCCAAAAACTCAAAACTGACCCTGAACCCTAAAAATACCCCTGTACCCATGAACTGAAAACTGACCCTGAACCCTAAAAATACCCCTTTACCCAAAAACTGAAAACTGACCCTGAACCCTAAAAATACCCCTGTACCCATGAACTGAAAACTGACCCTGAACCCTAAAAATACCCCTTTACCCAAAAACTGAAAACTGACCCTGAACCCTAAAAATACCCCTGTACCCATGAACTGAAAACTGACCCTGAACCCTAAAAATACCCCTGTACCCAAAATTAATTAATATTATTTAATTACCAATTAATTATTAATTAACAATAACAATAAAGTAAATATATTAGCACATTTGCTTTAATTAATTTAATTTAATAATTAATATTATTTTGCACAATTAATTAATTAAGAATAACAATAAATTATGTATAAAAAAATTACTATAATTAATGTAATTAAATAATTAATAATAATTAATTACCAACTAATTAATAATTATAAATATGTAAAAATTATAATAAATAATTAACTAATTAATAGAAATTAATTACCAATTAATTATTAATTAAAATATGTACCAACATATATCAATTAATTAATTATTATTAAATTACTTCCCACCCTATTCCCCTATAAACCCATAACCCGCTACAGAACATATTTATCAATTAATAAATTAATTAAAAATAATTCTCAATTAATGAATTAATAATTCCTACTAATTAATAATTAATTTAACATAATTAAATTACTTCCCACCCTATTCCCCTATAAACCCACAACCCGCTACAGTATTAAAAGACAATATTTAATAAAATAAATAGTAAAACATAATAAATACAATATAATATACACTAAATTTATTTAAAAATTGATATTAGTAACATCAAAGTTATTAATTTCGATATTATTAACATCGATATTTACAACTTCGATATTACTGATATCATACCAATATCGATATTTAGACTGTCGATATTACTTACCTTCGATATTTTTGTATTTCGATATTTAAACTTCGATATTTTTGCATATCGATATTTAAAAATCGATATTTTGTCTGTGTACCCACTTACTCATTTCGGTATTCACAGAAGTTAGGAGTCCTAACTTTAGGACTCCTAAATGCCTTCTGTGAATACCGAAAGTCTTAAAGTTAGGATTTTTCTCAATTTAGTAGTAGTAAAGTTAGGACTCCTAACTTTAGGACTCCTAAATGCCTTCTGTGAATACCGAAAGTCTTAAAATTAGGATTTTTCTCAATTTAGTAGTATTAAAGTTAGGACTCCTAACTTTCGGACTCCTAAATGCCTTCTGTGAATACAGAAAGTCTTAAAATTAGGATTTTTCTCAACTTTACTACTACTAAACTGAGAAAAATCCTAATTTTAAGACTTTCGGTATTCACAGAAGGTATTTAGGAGTCCGAAAGTTAGGAGTCCTAACTTTACTACTACTAAATAGAGAAAAATCCTAATTTTAAGACTTTCGGTATTCACAGAAGGCATTTAGGAGTCCGAAAATTAGGAGTCCTAACTTTACTACTACTAAACTGAGAAAAATCCTAATTTTAAGACGTTTGGTATTCACAGAAGGCATTTAGGAGTCCGAAAGTTAGGAGTCCTAACTTTACTACTACTAAACTGAGAAAAATCCTAATTTTAAGACTTTCGGTATTCACAGAAAGCATTTAGGAGTCCAAAAGTTAGGACTCCTAACTTTACTACTACTAAACTGAGAAAAATCCTAATTTCAAGACTTTTGGTATTCACAGAAGGCATTTAGGAGTCCGAAAGTTAGGAGTCCTAACTTTACTACTGCTAAACTGAGAAAAGTCCTAATTTTAAGACTTTCGGTATTCACAGAAAGCATTTAGGAGTCCAAAAGTTAGGACTCCTAACTTCTGTGAATACCGAAATGTGTAAGTGTCTTCTGTGAATACCAAAATGAGTAAGTGCCTTCTGTTAATACGAAAATGGTAGTAAATTTAGTATTTTGTCTTAAGTTAGTTCTGTGTATTCGGCCCCAGGACTCTATCTTGTTTCTAATGGATTGCAGTATGGCCTTTAGCTAATAGGAGGACCAAAGAGACACTGGGGACTGGATAAACAAAGCATTTTAATGGTTGCAAATTACTCCAATTTGATTTCTGTTAAGATGCTTTTTTTATGCACTAGTCCCATTTTTGGATTGACTAAAAATTAATTGTATACCCATGCTGAATAGGTATTTGTGAAGGGCGTGTTGTAGGTGTCCCTTCCAAATACCGATTCCGTGTATAAGTGTTTTGCGACCGAAATCCAGTCGCAAAACATTGACAAATGAACCATCTTCTGAGTTGGGGTAGTAAAGCATTTGCAGAAGGGAAGGGGTCATCTTGGGACCCTTTCCCTTTGTGAATTAAAAAAAAAGAGTTTGTTGGGTAATAGTCAGTGGCCCAGGGGGCCACTACCAACTATCAAACAAACTTAGGAAAACATAAACTTGTTTTTATTAGTACTTCAGTTGGTTCATAAAATCCTTTACTGGTTGCAAAAAGACTGAATTCAATTTGCTACTAGTATTTTTTTAAACGTTTTTTGTAGTCCTGTCCATTTATCCTTAATATAGCAGAACTATTTTATGGCTGATCTTTCAATGTAATGCCCTATATGAAAACCACTGCTGCTTTGAGAACCATGTGATGCAAACATTCATTGTGTTCCACAGTGAAGCAAAACGTTTACTGTGTCAAGAACTTTAAATAAATCCTAACTATAACATGTGTTGAATACATGTCATATTCACTTGGGAAAGAGTATATTTTTACGCGTGATATAGGTTTCTTGACTTTTTAGTTTTTTTATCTTAGAATTGCTAAATGCACTTTTATAAACAAGTATCATTATCTCTTCTCTATTTTATATGTGTTTAAGTTGTGGTGCTTTGCTACTGTTTTTCTGAAAACTGATTCATAGCACAGATTATCAGAAACATAAATCACTTCTATGCATCATCAAATATGACGTTTACAAAACACACATTGCCAAGGAAACATACAGTGTGGTACGCTCTATCACTCCCATGCAGAATCCAGCCATACCTCCTTAGGGACAAGCCAATTCATAGCCCAAGGAAATTGTGGCAATACCCTGTTTGAAGAGATTCCTGCTGCCAGCCTCACACTACTGTAAAGCCTCCTCCCTGCTGCTGCACATCGCGTCATAGGATTTACAAAATCCAATCACCTCTCTACCACCACTGTGGATCTAAACTGTGTATCTTTGCAACGCTTACTCAAAATTGACAATTAGTACTGCATTCTACTTGGCAGAAAGACTAAAGATCTCAGTGGGCAACACAACACTTACCACCAGGTCTTTGCCAGACTGAAAGTCAAGGGATGCAAAAACAAAAAAACCAAGAGGCAAGCCTTCTCCACTTCATGCCTAGCATCTAGACACACGTCACTTCACAAATAAGGCTTTTAAGGTCCCAACTTGATGTAGAAAACTCAAATAATCTGCTAACCCAGCCCAGTGTACCACACTTTGCTACTCCTTAAACAGGATTACACTATATAAATATCAATCCATAAACGACACCAGACAGAGGTATATGAAAGATATTAACATCACCTAGAGAGAAGGTTTAAGTACAGCATTGAGCAAGTAAACTACAGAAAGATAATTTGTGCAGAAAAACTGACTGGGGCCATGGATTAACTCTCTTATGAGACAAGGGAGCATATTCTCAAGAACATGTGATAACCATCGCAAAAGTTACTTAACGCAACTTCCAACATCGCAGTCTATTGTGGGAAAATAACGCAGTGCTAACCAAGCATTCTCAACACGGCGGTACCATGCAATAGTCTCCAGATAACGTGTCAAATGACCTTGTTAAAATCAACGCCACAACGCAAAAATGCGAAACGCTAACACAAAAAAAGCTGCGATAAAGCCAATTGCTGTACAAAAAGCAGCGAAAACCAGCGACAGGCCTGCAAATCCCAAGCGTCTGGCTCACTAATAAAACTACATATACAACACACCAGAAACAATCCAAAGTGCGTAGCAACATGGATGCACCCTGACCGAGCGCAGAGGCCGACGCGAACCCCACAACACCCATAGACCACCAGCAAGGAACAACAGGGTCAGGTAAGGCCAGCGAGAAGAGGGAGAGGAAGACAGGGTGCAGTCCACAGGCAACCAGATCAGCATCACGGAGGTGACAGAACACTACCATCAACGGACCCCTAATTAGACCATCTGGAATGCAGTCAGAGTGTCGAGGAGGCGAATGGAGGAGGCCAAGAGGCTCTGGCATGATGTAGAAATCTAAAACAGACACAAAGCCGCTGCCAACAGGAATGCAGCAACAGCGACAGGAGGCGGGAGTCCTGCGCCGCAGGAGGAGCTGGAGGAAATGGAGACCGCAGTCATCAGTGTGGAGATGGTGCAAGGAATCGGGAGTCCGGACACAGCTCGGGAGGACCTGACACAACATCAACAGGGTGAGTAACCACCAGGGACACACACATGCACATGAGGTGTCACACACTGCACACCCACAATGACCCAGGATCATGGTCATGTTCCCTGTAGCACACTCCAGCACACACACATAGCAAGAACAGCACACCCACAGTGACGACAATGTGGTACAATGCGCAAACACAACTCTGCATAATAGAGGACACAACTGGGTCTGCACACGCGAAGAAACAGGCCTCTTACATCTGACAGAGCTGGAAACTGTGAAATGGAAATGTACGCATACAACCACACATCCGTCATGTTGTCCAAATGTACACGGTCCCGCATCCAAATCCTGCACCTCCCAAACAGTCACAATGTACATTGTCTGACAGTCTGCATGTAAACAAGAACCATGCCCCACCATACATGTCAACATAATGTCACCATGCATCTCCCATTCACTTTGCAGATAGACACACAACACTCCACCAGAGCAGAGAAGACCACACATCAGTGATGCCGGAGAGGACCACCACACCTTCAACACCGACGCCCTACAACAGCCCATGGACATCCCACGCAACCCACCACCAGGGCAGCCAAGCTATGCAGAGGAAAACACAGACCCTGCAACAGACCACACAGCAGGAAGCACCCGCAAGCACGGCTGGCTCACAACACTTCACCCAGCCACACATGGCAATCCAATGCCAGGTGTCAGAACGCCAAAAGGAGGTGGCCGAGCAGGTGCGGGTGTGGTCCGAACCCATGGAAGGCGAACTAGATCACAGATGTGGGTGTTAATCATCCTTCAGGGACCACCTACACCCCACAGAGGAGACCCACACTGCCATTGACATATGCAGATGCACATACCGAGTACATAACCACGCCCATGGGCACGCAAACATCAGTCACATACCCACGTTGGCTCTGCGTACGAGGGCAGAGTCCACTCCCCTGACGACTTGAGTGGTTATCAACAAAGCTACATCTCCAAGCTTCAATCCGCTGCCTGCGGTGACATGGTTGCATCCGCTGTACACAGCACATAGTAATGTGGTAGGGCCCGGGCCCTCATGCATACAACAAGACCACAGGGACACATGCAGATATCATGTTGAATTGGCTACGGGCACGTGCGCCTGGCCCCTTTATTGGCAGGGCCACATGTACAGTGACGCCTGTGCTGGATGTATGTGGGGTGTGTGTAAGCCTGCCCGCACTGAGTGTTTGGTGCTGGCTACAACCTGAACAATGGACACCAGTGCAACAGAAATATATAGACCTGCATAACAGAGTCAACTGCTGAGCAAAATGGAGGGAGCCGGAGCAAGTATAGAGGTCACCCAACATACAAACAGAAGTGCCCATGAGTTGCAGTGCACTGAGGTAGGGGCACTAGTGCTGAGCGCACTCATGTGAAGAAGATGTCTGGTGTTGTTTCCCGTTGGGATATTCCTGATGCAGACGCAGTGGGGTGTGTTAGACCTGCATCATCTTCCACATCAACATCCCAGGTCACCCACAATGCCTGAGGTGACATTGCTGGGCAACCTCTCCACAGCACAAAACTCGATCAGTGATGGTCCATGGGTTGGGGTGCACTGAGTTAGTGGCACCTGGAGTGCTGAGCAGGGTAACAGGCAGGGGATGGCATCCACGACAGGTGCAAGCAACTGCGTTAGTCTGTCAATACCACTATTTTGACTCTGGCAGATGGCAGTTGGAGGTGGTGCTGGCAATGGTGGCATGTGCCTCCTGTGGTGATGCCACGTCAGGGCCGGTCTGGACTCGATGTGATGTGTGAGCCGTGGTGGGGTGCTAATGTTTCACCACACTAAAGAAAACATCTTCAACCTGTCTTGTAAAGATCACGTTTTGGGAAGTGTGCAGTGGTGGCTGGTGACTTTTGAAAGTGGTAGGGCGTACAATGATTGTCATACTGCACCGTAGCGAGCGAGCCCAAACAACCTAAAAGGGGTTCGGGGGGTAGGGGGTTCTCCCCCCCGAGAAAAGTTTGAAATTAGAGTGGACAAATGGTGCATTTTCAAGCACATTTGAGAAAGCAGGAAGGTTAATAAAGCAATTGTGAAAGTACAGTTATTACATTAATAAAGAGATGTCATATAACATAGGTAGCTACTTATTCACTACTGTCACATCTACCTCACAGACACTTTCACCATTACACAGACACAACACAGCATCTGGAAACATGAGAATGAACTAAACTCACATGCAGATGGTAGAAAAAGGCACTTGATATGATATTACATATAACATTTTGTGTAATAAATGCCCGCTGTAGTGGTTCTGGTGTTGTAAAACAATTGTCCCATGCATATTACATTCCTCCACCCCAGGGGAAGCCCGTCTGTTGTGTTGCTTGTAATCAGGCCTCACAGATTTTATGGAACAATTTATTTCCACGCCTTCCCGCCTGCACCGCCCTGGCAGGATGTGTTCTTACGAGATCAGCTCTTCCGCATTGATTTTTATGACACCACAGTCACACTGGGAGTGGGGACGGGGCCCTTCGCAAAAGCGAAGACTCTGAGACGGGGTGTAAAAAGAGAAAGAGGGAGTCTCCCGGAAGTGCTTGCAGCCACTAAACGGCGCTCACATATTATATATAACCTCGCAATGGACTTCCATCGTCCCCTGGTTTGCAGTCAGTATCAACATGTTCACGTGAAAAAGCGATTATAATAATTAATCAATGCTTCTTTCTGTGGGGAATCCATAGTGGTGAAACTCAGTAGGCCCGAAGTAATCAGCGCTGTATCTGTGTATTTAATTTCACGCTACGCTATTTTTCACATGAACGATGCTGCCGGGTTGTATCTGACACTTGCTTGCACATCTGCGGCCCAGAGTGTACTACTTCTGCATGTGAGTGTAGGAGACAGAGAGAGATAGAAAAACTGGAAATGAAAAAGAAGTAGTGAGAAGATGGCCATAGGGCAGAATCCGATCGTGAAATAGTGCGTGCGTGTGTGAGCGAGAGAAAGCGCTACATGGAAGAAAGAAAAGCGAGAGGGACTGAAAAGAGAATATGGATGTGGAAAGAGGGGTAGCATAATAAAGTGAGTGGGGAGATCGAAAGAATGAGAGCACAAGAAGGAAGGATGGGAAAGTGAGAGGGAATTGAAAGCGGGGGAGAGACAGAGACAGCCATTTGAAAGGGCAGTGGGTAATTGGGTATATGAATGGAAGTCACAGCAAGAGCTGTAGAGAGTGCGTTACTACCTGACCCTAAAGTCACGATTTCATCAGCGTCGGCGGTCCTACAGTGTTTCTCACCTGTGGCCCGCAGGTTACTCACACACCACTACACCAGGCACCCAACCCACTCAGCAATTCTGAAAACTCTCTGAATGGAGAGCAGCGTTAGTCAAATTGGCGGCTGTGAGTGATCTGCAGGTGTGTCGTATGATAGCAACGAGAAGGGGCATGGCAGGAAATTAACAATGCCTAATATTCAGTTACAGATGCAATCAACGAACACCACCAAACTAACACCACATCAGTCAAGCATGATGCTCACGAGTCCACTTCATAAAGAGGCATTTGTGTACCCCACACACACTTCCCGGATGTAGAGTGGCTAACTTTTCATTATCACTGCGCAGTGCACACGTGTGGAACATTAAACACGTGGAGACAGTTTGCTCAATCTGAGGTGCCAAAAGTCGTTTTGGGGGGGAGAGGTGGAACTGTGTGTCACATAGCTCATTTTTGAGGTTTCAATCTAAATCCTCCAAGTTAGGCCATCTTAAAATGATTCATTTGAATATAGTGAGTGTGATTACTATTCAAAGTGTATTTGTGTTCTTACTTCTTATCCCTTACCCAATGCTTTAAATGGACCGGTAATCACAGGTACAGAGGACCTGTTCTGCATGTGAGTGACACACACACTGCCTGTTCTGCTGCTCTAAATATGTTAATTAATACGATCGGATCGCATCGCATGAAGGCTGGGTGGGCCTTGAAAGTTAATTTCAAGGCCCACCCCGCCTTCCATGCGATGGGATGCTGGTTTGAAGCATGAAGAGGCATTTTTTAATGCATATATTTTTCTATATAGAATCTCAATCGTATGGAATATCCTGAAAGTATCCGAGAAATCTGTTTGCCCTCACTATCGTATTGAAATTATATTTGATAAAAGGTATTTAGTATATATTATTCATAAACTAAAAATGGTTCTATTATTCATCATTTCTAATCGTAGTTTATTTCGGGTTCCCTTAGTTATCTTTATTTTCGGACCTGTGGCCTGCACTTCGAAATAGAATCTTCAGTACTTTTGTCATCTACTTATCACGTCTCATAATAGGAGAGTATCATCAGATATAGTCATATGCCCCAGATGTCCTTTAATAGGTGAGTACTATTTAATAAGTAGTTACATGCTTCGCATGTATCAGACAGCAGTCTGAAATAAAGAATGAATATCTACTATTTACCTTAGACCATTACTGAGTATACTGTGCTTATGACACGCTTAAATCAGCCTACATTTGATTAACTCAAGGCACCACTCGCACCACTAGTCAAACAAATACATATTATATAATGACAAGAGAAGTTCTGACTTACTCTATTGACTTATATCATCATGCCCAGTTCCTAAAGTCGTACGCCTTCTTTGAACATCATCAGATTCCACACTTACCTTGTCCCCTTGTTGTTGGAACTATCCTTGTTCCAAACAACTATTGGTTCTTTGTCTGGTCTACTAGTTCATACATTTGTTCCATAAGACTGGGTATTCTCCCCAATCTCAAAATGTACAAGGAAATGGGCAACCCTCAATGGGGTTGTATTATTGATGTACCCTTATTTGCATATAAGAGGTCTAGGATGTCACAGGGTTAATTTTGAATGTTGTAAAAATAAAAATGTAATTGTAAGTTCAGATTATAAATGTGTTCTTTTTACTTTTAGAAAATATTGTGGCCCCTCCAGAAGAAGGCGCTGGTTGCCGAAACGCGCGTCGAGACAAATACATGACTTTCGCCACTTTTTATAACTGTGATTTTTATAATTGATATGTTTTGAGAGTTTCTTACGCCAATTAAATTGTAATTTTTAAGTATTGTGATGCATTTTTTCAAAGCTTTATTTCCGATTATTAGGTTTTTAATCTTGTCTGGTTTTAATATGTATATCATTAAATGTTTAGCTTGTTTCCTTCCCAGTGAAAGAATTGGCTTGGTAGTTTGGTTTGCCCTGTTCCCATCATGCACTGGGACAGGAACAGACTAATTTGCATATAGCCAGGTTCTGGGCTGGGATGGTGCAGTGAGCTAAAAAACAGGGATGGATCAAGCCCTGATCTCTTGACTGGGTAGGAGTATTCTGCATCATTCAGAAACTCTGTCCATCACCTTTTCCAAAATTGATTTTATCCACACTAAGTGTGGGATGGTATACTCAGACGTGAGTCCCTAGCTCATTGCACCATCAGGATTCAAGCAAGCCGGGCCGACGACGGCTGAAATGCCAGAAACCGGTCCCCGGAAGCTTGTCTCCTTCCCAGTATAAGAATTGGCTTGGTAGTTTGGTTTGCCCTGTTCCCATCATGCACTGGGACAGGAACAGACTAATTTGCATATAGCCAGGTTCTGGGCTGGGATGGTGCAGTGAGCTAAAAAACAGTGATGGATCAAGCCCTGATCTCTTGACTGGGTAGGAGTATTCTGCATCATTCAGAAACTCTGTCCATCACCTTTTCCAAAATTGATTTTATCCACACTAAGTGTGGGAGGGTATACTCAGACGTGAGTCCCTAGCTCATTGCACCATCAGGATTCAAGCAAGCCGGGCCGACGACGGCTGAAATGCCAGAAACCGGTCCCCGGAAGCTTGTCTCCTTCCCAGTATAAGAATTGGCTTGGTAGTTTGGTTTGCCCTGTTCCCATCATGCACTGGGACAGGAACAGACTAATTTGCATATAGCCAGGTTCTGGGCTGGGATGGTGCAGTGAGCTAAAAAACAGTGATGGATCAAGCCCTGATCTCTTGACTGGGTAGGAGTATTCTGCATCATTCAGAAACTCTGTCCATCACCTTTTCCAAAATTGATTTTATCCACACTAAGTGTGGGAGGGTATACTCAGACGTGAGTCCCTAGCTCATTGCACCATCAGGATTCAAGCAAGCCGGGCCGACGACGGCTGAAATGCCAGAAACCGGTCCCCGGAAGCTTGTCTCCTTCCCAGTATAAGAATTGGCTTGGTAGTTTGGTTTGCCCTGTTCCCATTATGCACTGGGACAGGAACAGACTAATTTGCATATAGCCAGGTTCTGGGCTGGGATGGTGCAGTGAGCTAAAAACAGTGATGGATCAAGCCCTGATCTCTTGACTGGGTAGGAGTATTCTGCATCATTCAGAAACTCTGTCCATCACCTTTTCCAAAATGTATCATTAAATGTTAGAAATTGATCTTGTGTAGTCCTTCCTCTTTCCTTGTTTCATTAATTGTACTGCAACAGTGCCTAGGTTGTTTTATTTCAATTATGGGATGCTGGTTATGCGTCTATTAACGTATTTAGCATGGCCCGCTCTCATAGGTTATAATATATACGTACCACTGCTAAAATACATCCAGGCTTAAATAAAGTAAACACAAATAAACTCGGGGCGGTCGCGCCGGGGAAGATTAAAATAACATAATAAAAGAATGAAAACTTACCGGTCCGCGCCGCCTCTGCACGACTGTTGAAGAGCGCGGGACTCAGGAGCATACAGGAACCGCCACAACGTCACTGCAGACAGTGCCAACCCCTCTACTGACGCTGCTCCAGCAGCGCCGCGAGGATTGGTTGAGGGCAGGGATATTCCCATTAGGAGACCGGGGGCTGCGGCATCAAACCTTCGGTCTCCTAATGTGCAGCCTAGAGTGCGCATGTTCGGGCTGACCATAAAAACAATCAGCCCAAAAATGAACATGCACACTATTGCTGGGACTGCTACTGCGCTGCCTGCTGGCCTGTCACTCATCTCCCTGCCTGAGTGCTGCCGCAGCCCCGCCCCCACCCAGTACTGCCCCCACCACAGCGTCCCTCGTTCTACTTCCCCGACGCAGAGATGTTAATTCCAAACAGGACTGGAGTCCTGAATGAATTTAGTGTTGGAGAAGTAGAACGAAGAATTTGGGGCTGTGGGATTAATGGGGCAATGCCCCAAGGCCCCCAATGGACGCACCGCCTTGCGTATCAGTGGAATGACACAGATGCAATTTTGATTTTTATTTACTGATTCAAGTTGGCAGATGCCATTTGAATCAGTTAAGAGAAAAATAAAGAAAATAAAGATTGTTATGTGTGAAAGCATAACTTTAAAAAAAAGCAGATAGGGTGATAGCAGCATGAGGAACAGGGGGAGAAGTACATAAGAAAGAGAACAACAAGGAGCGCAGGAGGAGATGTACACAAAAAAGAGACACAGAATGCGGGTGCAAGCATTTGAAGCGAGCAGATGAGGGTGAATGAAGGGAAGGACCTTGAAAACATATGCAATCTTATGGAGTGGTTAATCAAAAAGAAAAAAGTAGTTACCTATAAGTAAGCAGTGAAAGGACCCAATTCAGCCAAAAAAACCTGATGGTAAAGAGGCTACACTCCAAGCGAGGGAAAAACACAAGATGGACAAGGCAAGCTGTCAAATAAAAAAATAGGAAATAAGACTGGCAATAAAGGCAGCCAATGGAAAGCAGTTAGCGGGCTTTAAGCCCACTGTAAGTTCTCGGTAAGCCCACTGTGCTGTTTGGTTGGCCTGACTTAACAAGCATTGAAAATACAATAGGTCACGCCTTTGATTAAGTTAAAGCCATTTGCTTTGCTGCACATTACCATTAGCAAAGCAAATGTGTTTTTACTTAATCAAAGGCGAGACCTATTGCATTTCCAATGCTTGTTACTTTAGGCTATCGCCAAAAGGAATTGCCAAAGTAAACAGGCTCCAAGGCGAGGCTTGTTACCTTTGCCACTGCTTATTTAGTAAAAACTTTGTTTCTTTCTACCTGCGTGTACTAATGACAGCCTGTGACTTCTCTGCATAAAAAATCTCATCCGGCCTGTAACCCTCTCTGTAAAAAGCTCTTTCCTGTCTGCTGGCTCATAATCCACAGCGGGCAAGTAATCCCTCATTGTAAAACACCCCCTATCTGCCAGCCGCATATTTCACAACGTCTTGGCACTTTTGACGTAAACTAATGTTTTCTTGAGCGGAAATGATGGAAGCCCCGCCTCCCCGTGACCAATGAAACCAATTCCGTAGAAGACAATTAAACAAAAACCGCTAAAATAAATAGACATATAAAGTGAAAATGGGAGATGTTAGACACTGTGCTGAATGTTTTAAAAGCATTGAAAAGTATCAACTGTACAGAAAGACAACTTTAAGAGGCACGCGGGGACCTTCAGCCAACTCCAAGACAAACAAGCGCGACCCAGGCGGCCCACGCTCACAATGCGCATTGTTTATAACAGCTTCATCACTGTGCACACGGGGACTGGATGCTTTACTGGCGGTGAAAAAAAAGTCCCCAGAGTGTCACGCCACGAGTAAAACATCCAGTCCCCGCGTGCACATCTTCTGTCCCTCCACGTGCACGCCGGAATTGTATCGATTCCAAAAGGTCCTCGCCATGGCAAGGGTAGCGCAAGCGTGCTGTTAACGCCAGGCGAGACCTAAAAAGGGAGAAACAGAAAAACAAACATTGGAATGTTAGAGCAGAAGGGTTGTACCAGCCATTATTGGCCGTCCGCCACATCGTTGTCTACTGTTGATCTCTTAATGTTCCAGTGTTCTAAAACCTGCTTGTTTATTTATTGTGAGTTTTTCAGAAACTGTGTAATCACAAAATGTATATACTAAATAATAACTTAGTGTATGTTTCTTTCACAATTCTCAGCTTCCTTTAACCTCACCTGAACATGATTACAAAATAAACAGCCATGCGCCCAATAAACAGACTTGAATCCTCTCTCTAAATCAACAAAGCACATATGTAAGACACACATGCCACATTTGTCTGCAGAAATCTTAATTATGTACCACAAAGTAATGCTGACTAGTACATTTAAATACCAGGCTCATAGAATCTGTAGATGGCTCTTCATTATACACTTAAACACAATTGTAGACATACTTGGTTCATTACCTATCTCAGGTAACCCTAATCTCAAGAGATAATCCTGGCAGCCAGTAAATATATTCATTTCTTATATCATTGGCATATTTCAGAATGTCTCTGATGATATAAAGTACCAAGAATGTCCCCAATAATTTATTATACCACGCCACAGCAAGCATAAATAACGCCAGCTCGATTTGAGTGCCCGTTCTACCAGAATAACTTGATAGGGTTTGCTTGCCTTATACTATAGCCTTTTCAAAATGCCTTTGAAGATGAGCTCTTAGCCAACTTGGAGTAGAGGGCACCCGTCTGGCTTCCATACATGTACAGAAATCTCGATGCATTTGCGGTACTCAATACTGGACAGTACCTCCCGTTTAAGTCACTGAATATGCCATGAGATAGTGGCAAATGCATAGATAATTATTTTCGTAAATGGAAACCAAACCGGTGCCCTCTATTCCAAGATGCCTAAGATCTCAGCCCCAAAGGCATTTTGCAACGGTGTTAAGGAGAGGCCCATTTTATGTTACTTGCAAGGAAAGTTACATTTCTGAGTAATGATGGCCATTTTGGATTTCATATGTGTTGAATTCTTGCTATCTTACTGATCCTGATCTTGACACCTAGAGCCTGATATACTAAAGTCTTCCCCTAGTCCACCTTTGTTATCCATTACAGCTCCTGATGCGGGGGGAGCAGGACTTGGGGTCCACAAGCCTAAAATAAAAGTTCTGATGTAAGAAAGATTTTATAGGCAAATGCTCTCATAAACTGGCTGTCAATGCTTCTTGTCCAGTGTCCTGGAAGTCAACATATTTGTGCTTATTGTAGGAATACATATTATATTTCCACTTTACTGTTAATCGCTATCAACTGATATGCATCAATTAATCTACCTGATTCTACCTGATTTTATTTTTATACATTTGCGTATGTGTTGCTTGTGATTAAATAACATCTGCGTATTTATCAAATACTGGTCGCAATTCTCATTCACCCGTTACAAATGTTATGCTATGCTGTTAGTGACATTTGTGTAGCATGTATTCTGCCTTTTCTATGGCCTCATAGCACTTTGAGAATGCTGTATGACTTTCCAACATCATTTTGAGATTGCCATAGTTTTTAATGTTTCTAGTCTTTGGCATATGGGTTTGGAAGTCATCTATTTAAATATGCAAGAAATACTATAGAGAAAATTATAGTTGATTCCTGTTGCACGTTCAACTAATTATTTTGGTATCTAATTCTAGTCTTGTTTGCTCCAGTTTGTATTTTGGTTTAAGGAGAAGAGGTGTATTTTTTTAGCTGAATATATATATAATTTAATAATACAAATATGATGTGCTTTGCGTGTAACTTGTCAAATGTGTGAATTTAATTAGCTAGACAAGATTATACCCTAAAAAACGTTCACTGTCTTTCAAAATTTACCGTAATTCATAGAAAGAAAAATAGGACTGACAAGCACTCCATTTGTTTATTGGTTCATAAATTTGATATACCCATTTTACAATGAACATCAGTTCATAAATACATTTTTAAAATGCCAAAATAAATACTAATTTACGTACTCTATAAAATATAATGCAAACAAAACATTTCAAGTATGCAAATTGGTGGGATGCACTTGTAAACCACCTAGTAACTTTAGTAAATAGGTTAATCCGTGGGTAAGAAAAGTCCAAGATCTAGCGCTCTTCTGATGCTGCTTCAGAGCTCACAGAGCCTTTGTTGTATAAAGGGCCATCACAGTTCTGACCTGCCTTTCTTTCAGGGCTGGGAACACCCATTCTATGCAACAGGAAGTGGACAAAAGGAGTTACATGACTTCCTGTTGTGAACCTACAAGAACACCGGTATGTGTCATGATTCTCATGTGCTGCCAGCCAACCTCCAGTTTCAGGCCAGAGAGCCAGTTGGCCCTGCTAAAGTCTTGCATACATTATCACAGAGGGTGCTATGACATCAGACAAATAATGCTCATACCTACTTATGGATTTAAATTAAAAATAGCGATACTCAAAATTAAATGGCAAATCTGAAAGGCATGGAGGCTCACATTATGCATTAATCTTTTTAATGCCACACCACACAGCACGTGGAAGTGCATTGCATCATAAAATAAATACAGTCTAGAACAGAACAATGGCAACACATAAAAGGTGCATGAAAAGATCAATCATCCTCTTTAAAATGTGCAACTTGTACAGCAAAACCTGCTCTCCTTTCTTTGGATAGACAAGAAGTAGGAAACCACCAATACGAAAAAACATCTAGAAGAACCAAAGAATTGCATATTATCTGAAAAGAGAAGGCATTTTCAGAGAAAGCGTTCCAAAGACAAACAGAAGAATGCATGCCACAAATAATGATCTCATTTCAATAACATTCCTTAAACAAAACTATACAAATTAGTTTATATGACAAATACATATATATATATTTATTATACAATATTTATTATTATGTTTTTAATGCAAAAACTCAACCCCAACAACCGGGAGTTGATGGAGGGATAATGTTTGCCACTGTGTCTTTAATGAAATTTAGATTCTCTTGCCATTTAATTTTGGGAATCGCTATTTCATTACAAGACTGGAGTCTACCATTATGCATGTTGGTAGCCCTCCAAAACCACATCAGACGTGTTCAATGGGATTACATTAATGTTTAGCAAATGTGGAGGCATTAGACTAATCAGCCGCTCTCATAGTGTACTCCAATCGTCCACCTTTCCAAAGGGCTTGACTAGCCATGGCACCTTTCAAGGAATGTGCACAATCTCTTTCTAAATCAACCTCAGCTTGTTGCTTAGTACAGTTCACCCACCTAGCAAACGTTGCGGTGGTAACCACGTGAAAGGTTTTTTTTGTGAGAATTCAGATCGTGAAAGGGTTTAACAAATGAAATCAACAATAGCTTAAGCTCATCGGGTCGAAACTCATTCATACGGGAATCATATTCCCTCATGCAATGAACTACACATAGTTTTCTGCATGAGTCATTTCTTGGATAAAATATGGTATCTCACATAGTCTTTGTTCTTTTAGTATTATCAAAGGTAACCCCATAGGGAGCATAGAGTCTGTTACTGACCTCCAATGACTTAACGTTGGAAACCCTATGACAAGAAATTAAACAAAGTAAGGACGAAAGTTTCATATTAAGTTTTTTTGTTTCCGAAAATCTATTACCTGACCAACTACAAAACAAGGTAAGAATCAAATTAATGTTGCACAAGGTTTGATATTGTCGCCTGGGGGTCTTCTTAACCTAATACCCTTAAGTACTTGACAAACCAAAACATTCTTTACTACACTCTTGCCATTAATCATACCATTACCCGCAGATATAGCAGATCTGTGGCAGTTAAAAGTCCTATAACTTAGGCCCCTATCAAACTGTTCCATCAGGAAATTAACCACTTCAACTACAGGAGCCTCCACCGGATCAAAGTTCCTTTACAAGCACCAACATATTCCCTTATACCTGTATCAGGTACCTAGGGCCCAAGTTTCCTTGAGAAGCTCTTCAGCTCTTCCCAAAAGGCCTGACATCTCTGACGATCACTTAACACTTTCCATGCAAGAAGCCTCAAAGTCCCTGTCTGGACCAGAGGGTGTTCCTCGCCATCTACGTCTTTCAGCCGACCATCAATAGCAGGAAGAAAAAATGGTATGTCACAAGCGAGTTCCAAAGTCATTGGGAACCATGCCTGCAAAACCTAAATCGGAGTTACCATAATAAGGGAGCATCTCTCCTGTCTCACTTTCTGAAGGACCATCTGAATCTTTATAAAGGATGGGAACGCATGTGCCCCTTCCAGCTCTGAAGGAATGCATTAATTGCTAAAGATCCGGGTCTGGCATCCAACTGTAGTACTTCTTCAGTTGGAACGTCATTCTGGTAGGAAATAGATCTATCTCCAGTGGACCCCAAGCTTGGATTTGTTTCCTGAAACACTCCTCGTTTAGCTTCTAATCTCTGTAGTCCTTTACAAATCTTCAATTCCAGTTCGCAGAAACATTTGCCTTCCCAGGCAAATATTCTTCCGCCAAGCTAAATTTGTGTTCTAAACAGAATAGCCAAACCTTCTTAGCTAAAACTGTCAGATCGAGGCATTTGGCACCTCCTAAACAATTTATATGAGTACCACAGAAACATTGTCCACTTTCAAAATAACTGCCCTGGCTTGTTAACAATGCCTGAAACTCATGAGAGCATATAGACGTGCTGTCATTTCTATATAGTTTATGTGATGTAGCCTCTCTGTGTTTGACCACAATCCACAAGTGTCCTGTTCACCCAAGCATGCACCCCAACCAGTTAGACTCGCATCCGATTCTAGGATGAAATCTGGCGAACAACCAAAGATTGCCCAGCAATTCGAGGCGTCCAAATTGTCCAACCACCCAACCAGTTTGGTACTTGCCTCTTGATCTAGTGACACCGTGTCTACTTATTATAAACCTCCTCGGAGAGTTCTCCTTTTTATCCTTTGCAAAGCACTGTAGTACTAGGGGCCCAGGAAAATTGATTGAATTGAAGGTGTGGGCAGGGGTCTGAGGGTGCTCCGGAGTGGATGCTCTTCATGTTCTTGAGGGTGTTGTCAGCAGTGAGGGGAGTCCAGCTGACCAGGGTCTGCTGGGGTCTGGTTTTTTTGGGTGCAGTGGTTGCGGTTGGGTTGAGAGGGACTTGTGTATTGAGGCTTGAGGTTCCGTGACAATCGTAAGTGGTGTTTTCGACTCGCACGAATATGGTCGAGTCTGGTATCTATGAACCGCAAATGACGAGTTTAGTGGGTGTACGCGTTTTCGCTGTGCTAGCCTAAACCGTTCATTTGTTTCGTGGGTTTCTTCCTCTGAGCCCACGGGTTCCATCTTAGATCCAGCATCCATTTTGTTTCTTGCCCTCAAGTAGCCAGCGAACGGACACTGTCCGCTTCGCGACCCTGGGATTCCCAAACTTCTGCGGAAGACACGTTTCCTTTGAAAATGTCTTTATGATGAGGGGGATGATACTGTAAGGCAGATGGCCCCGCTCGAGGCTCATCTTGCCGTGCCGGTCTATTGTCTTAATTTTGCATCCATTAGGCACGTCCCCTTTGATGCCTGCAGCTCGTGTTTCCTGACACCACCTCTTTTACACCCTTTTCGATCTCCTCACTGTTTCTGTCTTCCTCTGCACCTGTTTCTGTTCCCTTTCGATTTGTTTACTGCTGATTGGAATGTACTAATGGTGGGAAGATGGGCTTTTACAGTTGGGAACTACCAAACGTTTCTGTTTTCATGTTCCGGCCCCTGAATACATGAAAGCAACCCCTTATGGTCTTTACGATGGGAACCGAGTTGTAAACCTTTGTGTACCATGTTATCCTATGTATGAAAACTGTATAAAAGGAGCGATCCACAGATACAAGTTGAAGCAGACTCCTCGAACCTACATGTCTTGTACTTCCTGTGACTTCTGTGTTCCCTGCAGTAAATAAACCTCGAATCTTTGACGCCGAAGGAAGTGTCCAGTGTCTCTGTCATTTGTACGCCGGAACAGGTTACCCACAAAGGTTTCAGGTGTTATCCCTGGCACCGCTGGGTCTTAGAAAAACCCCGTCCTTCAGTCTGTTGAAGCCGTCGTAGAGCTCCATAATATTGCAGTGGAAAAAGGTGCTGAGTTTGTTGCAAAGGTCTTGGGAGGGTGGAATATCTGCTGTCTCTGTGCTGGGTTTGGCAAATTTTTTGACCACGGAAAAAAGTTCTTTGCTATTGAATGCGTTGGTGTTGATCCTTTCTTGTAGGGCCGCTTTCTTCGTTGTTCTGATGAGGTGGTGATATGCGGTGACAGCAGTTTTGAAGGCTGAGTGGTCTTCCAGGGTCTTGCCGCTCCTCCATCTCTTCTCAAGCCATCAACAGGTGTGTCTGGACTCATGAAGGGTGAGAGAGAACCACCTGGATTTTTGGAGTGTCACTTGCCTGGGGCTTTCTTGAAGAGGCAGTGTGATCGATCGATAGATGTTGCGTACTGAGGTATTAGTGTCCGCGGATGTCGATAGTGGGTTTCTGCTGAGGGTGGTGGTGAGTTCTTCGGTGATCTAGTTTCAACTTCTGTGGTACTCACCCTGGAGACCAGAGAAACATTGGTAATAGGGTTTATTTCTTCTCGTCTGCTGAGCACGGTCTCTCTGGGGGTAACAGGTAAATGATACACCAGTTTGTTATTGAATTGGGACCTTTGGAAGCCTCTGCCCGGTGAAACTCAGTGTTGTATGAAGAATGAATCACAGGAAGCAGGTAAGGTTCAAATAGATTTATTCTCATAGATAAGCAGACACCCACAACCGAGGCTCCCGATGCCTGCGTAGATCTCTGGAAACTGAATTAATGTTTCCAGAGCTCCCGCAGACATCGCTCCAGCCTCGATCATGGAACAACAATTGAAACATACAGGAAACTTGTGGCAGAAGACATCCACGTGAAATGTCCCGGTCACCCTTCCCCTCCTCTTTCCTTGCAGTGTCCTTCACCCTCCCCTCCTCTTTCCCGCCATCATTACCTGTCTACTTCCCCAGCTCCTTCCCCGCTTCTCTGAATCTTTCCATTTGACTGCTTTCCCCTTACGTATTTGTGATTATTGTTTATCATGACCTTACAAGTAACTATATTGCCATACTCTAATAACTATGTAACCTTTGTAACGATGTAACCTGTAACTATTATCTGATACTCATGTAAAGCGCTCTGATACCTCCGGGTCTAGCCAGCGCTATATAAAACCTTTAAAATAAATAAATAAATAAGGGTGGCATGAAAAGCCCCATACCAGATTCCGCTTCTGGAGGCCCGGCCAAAAATACCTTGTCTGAAAACCGTGTGCATGTTGCACTGGACTTTAGCAAGAGCAGTAAAAGTAGCAACACATTTGCCCAGGCTCTTGACCATATTTTCACAGGGGAGAAACCTTTTAGGGTTTTCCGAGGCCTCCTTCTCTGCTAGATCTCCCAGCTTGGGGTTAATTTTCATAGGAACTGAATTGCGTCTTTCAACATTCAGACCAGCGTTCACGTTTCCCAGGAGCACTATAGCACACTGGCTCCCGTCTCTCAGTAGGTCCAGGTCTAGGGGAAGCCTCTTAATATAGCTTCATATATGCCTCTTCAGACATGTCGATTATCCTGGCCAGAGGGCAGACAACTTCTAGAAGGCAATCCTGGTAAACGTTTCTGGGGTCTCTGCCCATTTTGAACAGGATGGTGATGAGTTGGGGATAAGGCACACTTTGTCGTAAATCACCTCATTGATCATTTGGCTTTCAGCTGATTGTGCACGTCTTTCTCCAGTGGATTTCTGAACCACCTTCTAATAATATTGCCCACATGTTCGAGGGGTCACCACTTTGCACTCTTGGGACGTTTAATGTTGTGGGGGAAAAACATATCCTCTCCTAGAGGGTTTTTAATCCTCCGAGATGGACCAACTTTCATATTCTGAGCACCTGTTGTGCCTCATCTTGCTCATTACCTGGTTAAATGTCTCATCGACATAGTTTTTTTTTTATATTTATTTTTATTAATTATAACAGCAAGGCAAGAAAACAATATACAGAGTGCTATTGTTCAAATGAGGCCGGATAAACAGTACATCAAATAATCAGTAATCACTATAAGGAAGGGAGGGGAACAGGGGCGAAGCAATAAACAGGCAATAATGTAAACGTTTAATGTGGGGTCAGAGGGCGAGTGGGATATCGATATTATCCACTGCAGGTGGTGTACATATGTGTCCACGATACCTGTTCCATGGCCCCCACACTCTATGCCATTTCCGGGGGCGGCCCCATGCTATATATACCGCTTTTTTCCCTAAACACGCGCCAGTCCATGTTTTCATTCCATACTTTAACTGTAGGTGGCCTCTGGGACCCCCACAATTGTGCAATATCACGCTTAGCAATCATGGCCCCCAGGGTTGCCCACTGGGTCTGGGCTACGTTGTAATCTGTAGGCTCCCAGACATTTAACAAGCAGTGCCTGGCCTCCGGTAAGAGAGCAATACCCGTAACCTCTTTCATTACATCATACACCCCGTTCCAATAAGCCGCAACTTCATGACATTCCCAAATAATATGAAGAAATATCCCCACCTGTCCACATCCCGCTTACACAGACCCTCCTCGGAAAAGCCCATCCGAACCAGACGGGGGCCCGTGATGTACACCCTGTGAAGAATCTTAAGCTGAACCAGCCAAATTCTTGCTGGAATTGCGACCTCATTGGGAGAGGAGATCGCCGATTGGCGATTGCCAGTCCTCGTCATCCAATTCAAGGCCGTCACGGACCCAGAGATCACGTAAGGGCAACAGGAGGTCCGACCTATCATTAATCAACTTTTTATAGACAAGGGAAATAGTACTGTCTGGAACATGACTATCTAGCAATCTATCTTCAAGCGGGGACGAGTCAGGGACCGCCTCCCCTATCAAAAAGACTGACATCAAGGCATGGCGAGCTTGGACATAGCGGAAATACTCCGAGTTCCCTAATTCAAACTCCGTCCTTGAAGTATCAAACGATTTCACTTGTCCCTTAACCCAGAGGTCTCCCACCTTGCTAATACCAATGAGGTCCCACTTATCAAACCCTTTAGTCTTCCACAGTTTACCAAGTCTATCAGAGTCGAAAGGTGGGGTCACTAAAGTCAAGCGGTCCTTCCATCCCATTGAATTAGTTGCGTCTTGCCATATACGAACTGCCGTCTTCGTAGGCTCTGACAATGACTTGACCACTGATTTCGAGTATAGTGCCCTATAATAGTTACCCCCCCGGCAGCAGCCATCTATCCATAGCAAAAGCAGGGTTCAATTCAGGACCATGCATACCGTGATTAATGGCCCCCAACTGAGACGCCCAGTAATATAGTTTGATGTCCGGGAGGGCAATACCCCCGTCGTACCACGGGAGCGTTAGTTTGGCCAGCTCAATGCGAGGTCTACCGTCCCATATCAGTTTCCTTTGAAGACCCTCAACTTTACGAAAATAACTAGCAGGGTCTATATCAAGAGTGTTTTGGAGGGCATAAAGAAAGCGAGGCAAAGACATCATCTTAAAGAGGGCCGCGCGTCCCAGCGGCGAGAGCGGAAGTCTACGCCAACCCGTGACGTCCTGCTTCAATCTGGTCAGAGGTGGGAGAAGATTCCGCTCATACCGAGTCACAGGGTCCATAGAGACCCAGATACCGAGATATTTAAATCCCGTCTGTGTCACCTGGATGAGGCAGTTACGCGGAAGGAGGGGGACGTCACCAGAAAGAACGTACAAATAGGATTTTGTCCAATTGATAATCAAGCCCGAGTTTCTTCCAAAAGAGGCCAGGACATCGCAGAAAACCATCAACGATTTCCTGGGCGAGGTCAGATATAGCAAAATGTAATCTGCCTAGAGCGAGATGCGATCTTCATACTCAGAGGACCACCGAATACCCCTCATCGAGGGCTCCCAGTGGATCCCTGCAGCAAGGGGCTCGAGGGCTAGGGCAAACAGGAGCTGTGATAAGGGACACCCCTGACGAGTACTGCGCCCGAGACCAAACGGAACCGAGACTCGACCGTTCACCACGATTTGCGCAAGGGGGTCTTCATAAAGAAGCCGCACCCAGCCAATAAAACCGGGACCAAACCCAAATTTAGCCAACGCAGCCCACAGATATGGCCATTCAATAGTTTCAAATGCCATTGTGGCATCCAAGGACGCCAAAATGTCCGGCTCACGTAGCGTCGCAGCCTTCGCGAGAACCCCGTGCAGACGCCTAAGATTCAGCGCAGTGTTTCTATGGGGAATAAAATTGGATTGATCCGGATGGATCAGATCGCTAATGACAGTGATCAATCGATTGGCCAGTACCTTTGCAAGAATCTTAGGCTCGGCATTCAAAAGAGATATAGGTCGGTATGACCCACACTTGTCCCTCGGTTTCCCCTCCTTATGTATAACAACAATCGTCGCAAAGTCGCTGATCCCGGGGGAGAGAACCACGTTCACGAGACTCTAAAAACATATCTCTCAAGTAGGGAGCTATCTTGTCAGGCCGCAACTTGTATAACTCTATCGGCAGACCGTTAGGACCCATGGCTTTACCAGACCGCAAGGAGCGGATCGCAAGGGCTACCTCATTCGCAGTTATTGCACTATCCATTTGCTCTCTATCTGCATCTGAAAGACTCGGCAGAGCAATGTCCCGCAGCAATAAATGAGAGTCCTCCTCTGGCCTATCCGACACGGTGGAGTACACCGTCCGAAAATGATCCGCAAAGCACTAAACAATCTCCACCTGGTCTGCGACCTGCACCACTCGCCATCTCAATCTCAGGCACCACACGACTAGCTCTGTCCCTCTTATCCAACCATGCTATCAGTTTACCTGCTTTATTTCCCACATCATATAGACGACCCTGTTACTCTCGACTCATGTCTCATAATCAGGGGGGGGGGGGGATCACTAGTCCTGCTTGAACCAAGGTTTTGCAGGTCGGTAAGTAGGTATCTCCCAAAAAAGACCCTCATACACGTGTATGTTGGAATAATCTCGTAGCGGTATATAATGTGTCCCCGCTTTTGTTTACACGTGCGTGCGTAATCATAGGGTCGTTTTTCCAGTACAAAGATAACCTCTTCCTCCAGCGACATGGAACGTCAATGGGAAGTACTTTCGCGCCGAGCGTAGCTGGTCTGTATGTGAGCACCTTTGAGCAGGCCTATGTACACAATGAAAACAACCCCTTCAATTGTCATATACTCTTTTGGAAGAGATATATTGACGACATTCTGCTAATCTGGCAGGGAGACACTACATCCCTAAAAGATTTCCACGTTTGGTTGAACAGCCAAGATGAATGCCTAAAGTTCACATACACAGCCAACGAAAAAAGTCTGTTTTTTTTGGATATTGCCATTTTCTCAGAGGGAAATACATTACAAACAAGAACGTTTTTCAAACCTACAGCAAAAAATAGTCTGTTGTCTTTTAATATCTTTCATCCCCGGCCATTAAGAGAAAACCTCCCGTACAGTCAATTCCTGCGATTGAGGAGGAATTGCAGCTCCGTTGCAGACTACAAGATCCAAGCCACTGATTTGTGTGAAAAGCTCACAGTCCGAAATTACCCTAGAAAGGTAATAAATTCTTGCAAAAAACGTGCTCGCAACCAACCGAGAGTCTCTACTTGAAACTCATCCAAAACCTAATGATGACAGCACTACATGCGTCACTACCTACAGTCCTACCACGAACCAAGTAAAGAAAATAATCAACCGGAACTGGAAAATCATAACATCCAATACCCTGACCTGGCCAAAACCAAGATTTGCCAATAGGAGAAGTAGGAACATCAAGGACCTATTGGTCCACACCAGACCACCACCAAAAAAAAAGAAAGAGCAACCAGGATTATGGAATACTACCCCAGTAACCGGACATTATCCATGCGGGACATGTATCGCCTGTGCAACTACAGAACCCACTAAAGAATTGCAGTTACTCCCAAACTTCATTTGGAAGTTAAGACGCCACACTAACTGCAATACAAGTCACGTCATTTATATGATCACCTGTCCCTGCCAGATGCGATACATAGGGATGACGTGCCGTAAGGCAAAACAACGACTCTGCGAGCACCGGAGCAATGTCAATTGCAAGAAAACTAAAACCAAGATGTCAACCCACTACAAAGAACTAGGACACACAGTTGATGACCTTCACTGGGTAATCCTAGAGACCCTGGAAACAGTGGACAGAAATGCTGCAAAAATCCTTATTGAGAAGGAGCAACGTTGGGTCCATAGACTCAAAACCGATACCCAGGGCCTCAACGACTCCATTCCTTGGTTATCTCTTAACAGATAACCTTATAATAGAACATCACTTCCTTAACTCTATTACTACTAAGTATGAGTTGTGGAGAGGTGTGGCTCACTGGTTAGAGGCGGCAGACCCGAGTGCAGAGAACGGCCCGGGACCAGGGTTCGATTCCCGACGCGGCAGGGTCTTGGACCAGGATCAACGGACTGATAATTCTCGCATCGGTGCCCACTCCGACCTGGGAGCACACTCGGCAACTCTGGGCATTAGCTTGCCTCATCTCTACAACGGCCCCCACAGACGCCAGGGATGCCTGGTTTCACCCTGGAGATACCCAAAAGGGACCATCTCACAGGGAAAACCAGGACGGGTTCCCCAGCAGTCTACAGCGCCGGGACACTCGGGTAGAGTAACTGTGCGCTATACAAGTTTCCCACATTTACATTTATATGATCTCTATACATATATGTGCCCTACACAGATAACGTGATGTAAACCAAGATGGTCTATAACATTAGGCTTATGCCCCTTAACAAGATCCATTCTTATGTTGACCAAATATGTCGATTTTTCATAAATGAGAATTTATCCCATAATTTCAATTGTAGGATTTCATCTCTCGCCAAGAGAGGTTACCAGAAAAGTGCTTGATAATGGCCCATTGCGATTTTGGAGTCTCTGAGCCCATAAATTCTAATTTCTTAACTTACAGGTCTCCAGACGTTAAATTAAATGAGGCTTTAGATTACATACTAAATTAAATCCACAAACATCACTTCCACTACTATCGTGTAACTTGTACAATAGTATTTCATCCATCTCTATCGGATTGGAGTACTAATCTACCCGGAAATGAATGCTCGCGCATTTCCGGGCGATCTTTGGCAGAGACAGCACAAGCTGCCAGGACTGAGAAGAAGGACCGGAGGTATCAGGCAACACCGCGTCTTCGCTTAAAAGCGCAACCGCAAGTATCATAACTCATTTAAAACTGCTACCCCCTTTTTTGACTTTCTGCAGTGAGGCCTCTCTCTTCCCTGCCGTGTCCCCGAGGAAGTACTTCTTCCACATTGTAGAGGTACGCAGACAGAACTTCAATGCCCGACCTTTTTAAATATTCACTTCTCATAAGTACATCGCGCCATAACGTCCAGAAGCTTACCTAAAAGCGGCTCAGCAGACATAAACTTTGCATAATAATATCGCAGAATATAGTAACAACTATCACTAATAGTAGCACTCGTAGATAAGCGCCATTGTAACAATTACGATCACAATTGCTTAATGAAAAACGATATAAAACACGCATCAAAGTGAAATGACACCTGATCACTGGTTGTGTGCAGCGTAATAAACGCAATTCACGAGGCATTTTCCGAATACCACCACGTTATTCCACCTTAGACCACGCATCAAATTAATTAAGTCACAGCGAATTGTAGAACTATGGGCACAGCACTACAGTATAGCTTGAATCACCTCCCTCCGCCGAAGCATGATAATGGGAGAGTTGACGCCAGAAATGAGTGTGGTTCATTGAAAAGCATTGCCATTTTCTAGTTCCTTTTCGAAATCATTTGATTTCGTGAAAGTACCTTTGTACATAACTGTATGTTTTCCCTACCCCATCTCCCTGCATGTTGTGTGTATGTCTGTTTATTTTACAGGTACAATGATGCCTTCTACTCCCTGAAGAATCAGGTTACAATTCACCTATTCTTTATTCTTTATACACGTTTTTTCACGCTTTCACCCCTAATGGTCCTGACGAAAGCCTATTGACCTGTCGGCAACTTAAGGCTGAAACATGTTGACCTTTTTAACCCACGAATGAAGTGCGCTCGAAACCCTAACTCATTCTAAAGCTGCACGAATTAACTTATTAATTGTCTGAATCCAGAATCATTAAAACTTCCTTCTCTGGCTGTCCGGACTTTTTTTAAATCACCACTTATCTCACCACTTATCGATGATCACTACTGCCTTAAACCAAAGGTAAAACCTCCTAGTGGAGAGTGCACACACAAAAAAACGCCCCTGTGATTACGCACGCACGTGTAAACAAAAGCGGGGACACATTATTTACCGCTACGAGATTATTCCAACATACACGTGTATGAGGGTCTTTTTTGGGAGATACCTACTTACCGACCTGCAAAACCTTGGTTCAAGCAGGACTAGTGATCCTTTCCCCACCCCTGATTATGAGATATCACAATGGAGACTGAAAGGATTTATACTCTGACTCCCCCCTCCTATTGATTATACGCTCTCGACTCATGGCCTTAGCTGCATCTGTAACCAACCCCCTGTATTCTAACTGTTTTAATCGCAATACATGCGTCTTTGCACGGGTGACCTCCTGTTCCAGATCTAACTCCAGGTCTGCTATTTCAGTCTCGACCTTTACTACAGCCTCATCTCTCCGTTTCTTAATGCCCGCAATCAGCGACAGGGCTTGGCCCCTGAGAACTGTTTTAAAGGCCTCCCAAAGTGACACTGCGGACGAAACAGAGCCCTCATTCTCTGAAAAATATTGATCAAGTGACTTTATCAAATCATGACGAGTTTTAGGGTTTCAGAGATACCAAGGGTTGATCGGGACTACCCGCCCCACGGTCCCCGAAGACAATTTAATCCGAAGCCATAAAGGAGAATGATCAGATATTCCCAGAGCCATATGTTTAACCTCAGTGACAAAGGGCGCCTGTGCAGCAGGCACCAAAACGTACTTGATCCTCGAGAGGCTACCATGAGCGCCAGAATGGAATGTGTATTGCCGCTGAGAAGGGTGCAACAGTCTCCAGCAATCCACCTGGCCTAGAGTGTCAATGAAGTCATGAAGCCAATTCTGCGCCCCTTTGAGGTCCCTAGGTGGGTGTCTATCAGAAACACCAGATACGACCGCATTGAAATCACCACCTAGTAGCAATGATCCCTCGGGGAGAGCAAGGATAACCCGTCCCAAGTCTGCAGGCCAGGAGGGACATAGACGGAGACCAGGGAAAGGGTCCTGCCCTCCCATCGACCAGTAAGAACAACATAATGCCCTCTATCATCGAGGACCCTTGCATCAACTTCCCCGGGAGCCAGAGGAGAACCCCGCATGGGCAACCAAGCGATACCCCTTCCTATTCATGGCATAATATGTATTTCCTATCAAGTGAGTCTCCTGAAGTAGGACCACATCCGGGGAGTGACGTTTTAATAGTTGCAGCAATACTCCACGATTTATCCTATCCCCCAAACCATTCACATTCCAGCTCATAAGCATCAACCCCCTACCCCCCCCATCCCACAAGAAAAAGAAGATCCAACCCCGAGAAGAAACCAGCACTTCAATAAGAGAGTCTTGCAATACTGTGCCTTGCAGAAAAACAAACTGGAACACCAACAAATCCCCCCTCACCCCCACCAACAGCCCGTTACAACCCCCCCCCCCACCCTGCAACCCTGCGTAAGACTAGAAAGCCACCCTAACTTGCAGTGTGCATGTCGCACCCACATCTAAATTAAGCTACAAAAGGTTGAGCAGAGGAGGAAAAGACCCACCGATAGCCCCGCAACCCCACCAAATGTCTCACAGAATCATACAACATAATTAGTGCACCACAGTTTGGAGCCCCTTAAAGAACCCAGGAACCAGACAAAGATAGAGCTTATTCCTGGTCCATCGATCCGCCCTCCGCACCGCAGGTCTGTTCGTCCTGTGGACGATGGGTCGGCAGAGTATCCAGCCAGTCGGCCACCACCTCCAGTCTATCGAAAAAATAGGTCCGCTCTGCATGTTCAATTCGTACCTGAGGCCCATCTCACAGAGTCTCTTTTTTACCTCAAGAAAACCAAGTCTCTGTTTCTGAACAGATTGGATAAAGTCTGGATAAAAACTGATGGTAGAGTTCTCAAACTTTATGGGAGCACCCGCCCGCGAGGCCTGCAGGATAGCGTCTCTATCAAGGAAGTTAAACATCCGTGCTATCATAGGCCGCGGTGGGGCAACCGTCTTGGGTTTACCACCCGGAACCCTGTGAGCCTGTTCCACAGTGAAAAAATTACTCAGCCCCTTGGGTGCAAGGTGATTAACAATGAGGTTCTCCACAAAGAGGTCAGCTGCCGGATCCTCCGCCTTCTCCGGAACTCCAATGATACGGACATTGTTCCGCCTAGCCCTTCCTTCAAAATCCTCCAGACCACGCGCAAAGAGGTCATTGGAGGCCCTTAAATTGCGAACCTCCGTCTGTATCTCAACAACATCGTCCGTCAGACTGGAAGTCTTTATGTCCAACGATTTAACTTTTTCGTTGGTTTTCGTTAGGTCCGTGCAGATCAGATTCACATCAATCACCACAGTGTTGAGTTTGTGGGCGAAAGTCTCCATTTGTTTCCTGAGGGACGATCTGATCCCATCGATGGCGGCCACAACATCTTGTAGGGTCGGCTCGGCTGCTGAAGTCAGTGGATCTCTCGTTCCCTCCGGCGACCTACGCGGTCCACTGGGCGACACCTTAGCCTGGGCATAGCGATCCATGATGTTGGTTTGGGTGTAGCCACCCTGCCGAGTGGTCTTAGACTTCTGTTTGTCCCTCTCCGGTTTCCCCGCCATTGTGGGAAGTAGTAGGTATGGTCCCAAACGGGGGTGGGGGGACAAAGCGCAAACAAAGCAGCTGAAGAGTGGTAGGCTATGCCCGGCAGCAATCGATGTCAGTCACACTGAGTGCAAAGATGGAGGCCTCAAAGGTCCCTCGAGCGGAAGTTCAGAATCAGCCCGAGAACACGGCTCAAGTGTCTCTCCAGGGCAGGTCAATCAATGAAATACACACACTCGAGTGCCAAGCCAGATAGTTGCCTTTCGGCGAGAGGGGGGCGCTCCCAGTATCGGATCTCTCCAGTAGGCAAAACCGAAAGTGAAAGTGGACCGGACCGGCTGTCTCTGCCACCTCAGGCCGATGTTATTCGATTACACCTCGGGCACCATGCCAACTCCGCATCACGGAGGTGTAGGCCGCAATCTTCCAAGCGCCATAACTCCGGCTCCCGGGGTCCGATCTGGATTCTGGTTGCAGTTTTTGCCTCCCCAGTGGTTCGTCTTCACGAAGACGTAAATAAGAGTCAGGATAATCAACAGGATATATGCGGGAGGTTACGAGGGTCTCGGGAGCCCTGTGCTCACGCGGCCATGTTGGTTGCGCGCGAAGCTCCTCCCTCATCGACATAGTTAAGCATTTCTGTTGGATTAACTTTTTTATGATTTCTCCATTAGTAGTATCCTCAGGAATCACAGGAGAATCTCTTCCCTTTTCAGACATTGTGCGCAGCAATATAGAGTTTAAATGGGGGAGGGAGGTAGTACACAAGGCTCACAGATTATTTGATTTGCCCCTAAAAACTATGTTAGAATTAAATCAAAATATTTAAAAAGCCCACAAAATAATGTGGGAAACTAGACATGCAACTTTGAGAAAAAGTGGGCGAAATCAGGGGAAACAGGTGTCAAAAAAGCCAAAAACGTATAGAGGGCTTAAGAAGCGCAGGCAAACAGATGATTCAGGGGATACTCTAACCGTCACCTGTTAATCATGATGTGTTACAGTATCTATGGTGTGCAGCAGCGTAAAATTCTAATATAATAATGGGCATAAACCCTAAAAAAAATGACAGCAATCCCGCAAGCTGGGCATCGTTGCCAAAGGCTTTCCTCAAAGCTGAATGAATGGTAAACCCTGCCGTACGCATCAGATTAGGCCTTCTGGGATGCATTAAGTGGGCCTATGAAACGGAGAAGGGAGCCCTCTACAGTGAGGCTGCATAGCAGGTAAAACAGGACCCCGGGCCCTATGCTAGGAGAGCAGTCAGACAGGCCAGGAGGGAGGTCCTGTTATGTTATATTATGTTATGTTATATTTCATTTGTACAGCGCACAGCTACTAAAAGTGTCCCAGCGCCAACTCCCGAAAGTCAAACTAATCCACACTCCGAATCCAGGCTTAAAAGAGCAGCTCCTTATCCAGTAACCCAAAGGAAGCAGGCAAAGTTAGCTTGGGCCCATCCAAAATAGATTGTTGGATGCAGGCTATTTTTTCCTGAAAAAAATTAGCCAAGGTATTACACCAGGCAACAGAGGAAGGTATCACCGCCGCCTGGGCCTTGGGAGCCACAAAACTCTGCACGATGGCAAATATTTATTTGGAGTTATTGTTGGCCCTCTCTATACGAGCTGAAAATAACAGCCCTTGGCTATGCCAATAGATGAGCTTCTGTTTAGCTCTAAGTGCCTGTTTGGCAATTGGACAATAGCCACTAGAGCGCCAGGCTCTCTCAAGCACCTTAAAGGCATGTTTAAGTGTTCTCAACTCTTGGTTAAACCATGGTTTAGAGGGAGACTCTCTCCTGAGCTTACCATGCACAGGAGTGGAAAGGGCACTGATCGAATCAGAAATCCAATCAGCAAAACTAGCCAACTTCTCGTCCAAGCTGCCAGGAAGGAGGGGCCGCCCGCAGCCAAACAGCCGCTAAGTTGCCCAGCGTCCAGTTTGCTAGCAGTGGGGGGGCGATGGTAACTGGCCTCCCGCACCGGGCGTTGCACCACCCATGAAAAAAATATGGGGAAAGTGTCTGACCAAGCGACCTGTAGAGGCTTCACCACAGATATCTGGAAATTAGCACAGATGGGGTCAAGAGTATGCCCCCCTTGGTGGGTCGGATGTTCAACTCATTGGGAGAGCTGAGCCATCTGAAGCGTCTCAAGAAAAGCAGCCAAATCCACTGAGTCTGTGACATCCAGATGCAAGTTAAAATCACCCAGAAGCAAGTCATTCCAAAAAAGTAGTGATCTCTCTGCCAAAGCGTCCCCATAAGAATCCAGAAATGCCTTAGCTGGCCCAGGAGGTCGATATACCAAAGACCCCCTTAAAGTGAAATGCGGAGATATTTGCAAGCAAAAGTCAAGAGCCTCACACAAGGTGGAGGTTTCGCTGCAAAGAGACCAACAGTCTCTGTATAGTACAGCCAAACCCCCGCCTCTACCAACTCGCAGGTCCAGGCGATGAATTTTATAGCCCAAAGGGGTAGCCAATGCAACAATTGGGTTGGAAAAGGTATCGGGCCAGGTCTCCGTGATGAAAAGGTGATCTAACTGATTATTAGTAATCAAATCAGTTATGTCAATGAAGTGCTTCCTCAGAGATCTAACATTCATGAGACAAGCCTTAATGTTGCCCTGAGGGCCCGAACCAGTGATCATAGTGTCGGTGGGAAAATTCGTGGTGAAACGGAAACCACAATCAGTGCAGCCAGTGATACTGATAGGCCCTAACTGGTTGCTCCTATGAATAGAACAAGCGGGAGATCTATGTGCCTTAAGTTCAGTGCTCGAATACTGGATAATCATTCTATTACTATTAACCTGGGAAAAACCAGCAGAGTGACTCGCCCTGAGCGCTGACTTAGCGCTGACTGGCTTGCCTTAGGCGCGCCCACTGCGCTCGCCCGCTACGCGTTCTCCCCAAGCACATTCTTATAGGGTGTGGCCAATGCTGGTATGCTGCGTGAGGACAGCTGACTGCGAAGACGCGTGTCACGTCCAAAATGGCCGCTGCCCGTTTACAACTGTGCCGGGATATGCAGCAGTAGCGTGTAGTCAGCCCACCCCCCCCCCTCGCCCCCCGAAGGAGCCGTGCAGAAAGTGCCCCAACACAGCACAATTCCCCCCAAAATTACAGGTACCAGTTTCAATTCAATTCAATGCGAGTATTAAAAATTCTGTCTCCCCCAATTCCCCATTATACACAGAAAAGATTTTTTTTAATTCTGCATTCAGAGTGAGTAAATAAAAGTGGACCTTTCACAAGCAGCGACCGGTCACAATGGTCTTCGTTAAATAGCCGGTTTGCCCAATGCCGGTATGCTGCGTGAGGACAGCTGGAAAGCTGACCGCGAAGACGCGTGTCACGTCCAAAATAGCCGCTGCCCGATTACAACTGTGCCGGGATATGCAGCAGTAGCGTGTAGTCAGCCTGAGGAGCCGTGCAGAAAGTGCCCCAACACAACACAATTCTAACAAAAATTACAGGTACCAGTTTCAATTCAATTCAATGAGAGTATTAAAAACTCAGTCTCCCCCAATTCCCCATTATACACATAAAAGTGCTAAAAATGTCTGCATTCAGAGCGAGTAAATAAAAGTGGACCTTTCACAAGCTCTCTGGCTCCCTGTATCACAGCCCAAGTAGAATGAAAGGACCGAGGGGCACAGAGAGAAGGGAGAACTCGTCGGGAAGTCCTACAGCGATTCAGGAGGCCGGTGCCACCAGAGCAACCGATTTGAGAGGTGGAGGAAAGGGAGAGACAGCGCTCACCAGGGGATAAGCCAAAGTAATGAAACAGGCTAAAAGTTAAACAAGGTCAAAGTTATTGTTAAAAAGTTGATTTATTTAAAAAGTTTTGTATAGCGCGAACATGACTCTAGAGGGTATCAGAGTGCTTTACAGAGAATTGCAACACACATAAGGGGAGACAATTGTGGCAAAACAGCAGCAATAGACAAAAATAAAAACAGGTACTTAACGCCATATTAGTGGAGGGTATCAGAACCACAACATTGCAAGATATCATAAGTAAGCAGGGGAGCATGACAAGGAAGGCAGAAGAACATGTAAGTAGAATACGCCCAGAAGAGTCGTTGTGACAAAGGATGAGATGTAGCAGACTGTTGGGTTAGGAGGACCCGCTAGACTGATATGACGCAAGGCCGAGGCTAAACCTCTAATTCAGAAAAGTGGAAGAGGTGTGGCGGAGCGGCCAGGGTGCCTGACTCCGGACTACGGGGCTCATGGTTCAATCCCCGATTCCAACAGCAGGTTAGCCCAGCACCATGTGACTCTGGGCAATAGCTCGCTTAATCTTCCCGAGGTCCCCCATCGCCAGGACACCACTTCGGAAGTAGCTGTGCGCTTTACAAATGCTGGTATTTCATTTCATTTCAAAAGTACTCAGTAAAGCTTCCATTTCCTTTCTGAAGGTCACTGTTGATGGAATCAGTCTAGTTTCCGTAGGTAGGGAGCTCCAGATTCTCGGGGCAAAACCTGAGAAGGCTCGATTGTAAGTTTTCATTTTTTAACTTTTTTTTGTTTAAGCAACAAGGTACTGGAGCTCCTGGAGAAACGCGCGCCGCCCAATAGCTCTAGTTTTTTTGCGAGGTGCAGAGGAGGGTTGAAATGAAGTGCTTTATTGGTCATGCAGACACATTTTAGTTGTATCCTTGCATTGAAAGGTAAACAATATAGAGATTTCAAACCCAGGAAGATGTGATTACTTTTCTTGGAGCCTGTGATGAGCCTGGCAGCAGCATTCAGTGAAGCCCTGAGAGTGGTCCTGTACCACAGTAGCCCGCAGAGGGTTGCACTGCCATGATACAGCTGTGAGATGACTAATGCTTGCATAACTAACTTGAAGTCGTCGGGGGGGTGGGGGGGGGAAGGGTTTTAATTTCCTTAGGATGCTCAATTGAAAGTTTCCTCCTTTGGTAGATGCCCTGATTTGATCCTGCATGTTCAGGTTCTTATCCAGCACTATTCCCAGAGATCACGTAGTGTCTATGATATGTGGTGTGCACTTGAGAGCGGATAGATTTTTCATATATTTCTCCAAGATGGGGGCTTGCTTGGGTGGGGAGATAAGGAAGAGTTCCATTTTTAAGGCGTTCAGTTTGAGATGGTTGGAGGTTAACCAGTTTTGGGTTTTGTGCAGAGTTATATTGAGTGTCTTAATATCGACAGGACAGGATATTTTCATGTACAACTTGGTGTCAACACATACATGTGATACTCGATGTTACATGCTTTGAGGATTTCAGTAAGAGGTTCAATGAGTAGGTTGAAAAGTGTAGGTGAGAGAGAGGTCCTTTGGGGAACCCCCAAATAGCAAAGAATGGGCTTGGGGAGGGTTTGATTGGTTTTAACTCACTGTGTTCCGTTATGGAGAAAAGATGCAAACGATTTTAGTACTGAGCCGAAGAGCCCCATCCTATGTTCCAGAAGGCTCAGGAGATTGTCATTTTTGACAGGGTCAAAAGCTGATGAGAGGTCAAGTAGGATTAATAGGCAGGATTTGTTCCAGTCAAGCATTGTAAGAGCGTCAGCGACTATATGAGTGATGGCTGTTTCGGTGCTGTGGCCCTGACTGAAGCCCGATTGGAATTGATCAAAAAGCTGGAATTCCTCAATGTGGTTAACAGTTGTACGTGAGCACATTTCTCAAGGAGCTTTTTCCAGAGTAGGGATCAGCAGTAGGTTTTTTGAGAATAGGCAAAAATAGACCAGACTTTGAGCAGTCAGGATCTCACCTTGAAGTAGGTAGGCATTAATAATCTTGGCCCTGAGTGGGACAATGGACCTTATAATCTCTTTAAAGAAATTGGAGGGAAGGGGATCGCTGAAGTGATTTGACGGTTTCAGGGTAGAGAGAATATTGAGAATGGATGTATCCAGACTGGATAAGATTCATAATGTTTACAATTAAATCCGCCCAAACCGTGGGGTTATGCAACAGTAGATCCCCCGGAATTCCATCCGGGCCGGGTGCCTTGAATCTTATCCAGTCTGGCCATCAAGTACCTGACTCGTGGAAAGGCGCCGAAGTTGTCACTATTTTTAAAAAGGGTGAGAGAGAGGACCCTGCCAACTACAGACCAATTAGTTTAATTGATGTCATCCAAAAAGTAGTTGGTAGGGTCATTATAAATCGGATTGAGTACTGGCTTATGGAAGATAATATCTTGTCCCACTTCCAGGCAGGATTCAGAGGTAATGTAGGAGCAATCGATCAAGTTTTTAGATTTTGTGCAGTTTTTTGGAAAACAGTGTCAATAGCCAGAGGGAGTCTTTACCTGGCTTTTATAGATTTAAAAACTGCATTTGATGTAATACCCCGTGCCAAATTATGGGACGTTTTATTGGACATGGGCTTCCCATCCTATTTGTTACAATTTATTATCAAACTCCACGAGGGTACCTATGCTAGGATACGATGGGGGACGCAGGGACAACTCACAAAGCGTATCCCTGTTAACAGAGGGGTACGGCAGGGGTGCGTGATGGCCCCCACTTTGTTCTCCCTCTTCATAAATGGGGTGGTGAAACATCTGCAAGAGATACCAGCAGATGCCCCCATTATGGCCGGGGAGAAAACACCATCGCTCCTCTTTGCCGACGACACCCTTCTGTTATCAAAAACCCCCAAGGGCCTCCAAACTCTCCTTGACCAGTTTAGCGTTTTTTGTCAGGAACGGGGACTTACAATAAACACTGCAAAAACCAAACTAATGGTCATGACCGCCAAGAGAAACCACAGGAATATACACCTGACTTTGAACGGATCTCTCCTTGAGGTGGTCGAAGAGTTTGATTACCTTGGTGTTAGAATTAATAATAATATGAAATGGGAACCCCATATAAGTAAAATGATTTTAAACCTTAAAAGAGTTTCCGGCACTATTCTAAAAAACCAGCGTCTCTCAGTGAGCAGGCCAATTGCCCCTGCCTTGTCAGTTTATGAGGGAAAAGCAATAGCCTCAGCGGTTTATGGCTCAGAAATATGGGGCATCGAGAACATCAATAATCATGTCCTAACTGAGAATAAGTTCATGAGGGACTTGGTTTCACTACCAACTTCTACCCCATTAAAACCATTATTTGCAGATCTAGGTAGGAGGTCCATTCGGGACATTGTTCAGCTTCGTCCCCTCCTATACTGGGTACGTTTGAGGAGGACTCCCGAATTAGCTAATTATGCTTTAGTGTTGGATGAAATGTTAAAATTAAACACTTCAGGTAAAATCAAGTGTAGCTAGCGTGGGTTTGTGCGATGCATGGGCCTCCCAATCCCCTCCACCAAAACAAATGGTAAAAAAACTATACTGGGACTGGATTGAGGCCAAGGCTTTACAGTACTCAAATTGGGGACAATTAACTGAGAATTTTTTGACCCATAAGTGTAATATAAAGCTAGAATTGTTTTTGGATTTTATCCAGATTCCTCGGGATAGGACACTTTATCTGAAATTTAGACATGGAACATTGCCCTTTAAAAATTTCACGTCTAGATGGAGTGGAAGGAGGGAAGAGGATACAAAGTGCCCAGGCTGTACAAACCCTGAAGAATCATTAGGCCACTTCTTTTTTGCCTGTAAAGCATATACCCTACCTAGGAACAAATGGCTAAAACCTGTATTAAAGAATCTTGGAGTCAGGGATCACAAATCAGCATTACGTATCCTCATCTCCAACACCTCTTGTATGGCTACTATTTGTGGGGTTGCAAAGTTTCTATCATGTTCCTGGATCATTAGGTTAAAGTTGTTAAATAATGTTTCTTCAGTCAACATTCCTATATGATTTGTATATGTATTCTTTTAAATGATGAAATGGTTTTTATATTTACGTGTGTATTGTATGTTTGTACTTTTTGTGTCGAATAAAAGTATAATGACTGACTGAATGGATGTATCATTGAAGGTTGAGAATTGACTCCAAAGAGTATTGTTTTTAGGGACGTGACATGCAGCAAGATGGAGCTGCAGTGGTGGGGGGAGTTCGTTAAGAATGATAGATCGATCAGGGCAAACCTTAAATCAGATTTGATCTTGTTAGACTTTCCAAAGAAGAAGGCGGCAAAGTCCTCACAGTTTGGTTGTGGACTGGATGTGAATGGTGATTGAATGGGAGTGCTATTGGATTGAAGTTTAATCAGATCAAACAGCATTTTAGGGCGATTTCTGGCGTTGTCCAGTTGGCTTTTGAAGAAGGTCACTTTTGCAGTTCTGATGTGTTTGTTGTACAGACTCCTTCTCAATCTCAAAAGCTTAAAAAATTCAATAGATGGAGAGGATCAACAAGAACATTCTGTTAGTCTCAGGTTGCGTCTGTCTGAGTTTAAGCTATCATTGAACCATGGTTTTGAGTCTTTGTTGGATTTTGTTTTAGTTGTAGGGGGCAATTGCACCCAGAACTTACAACATGGAGTTGTTGTAGTGCTTAGTGAGTTCATGGACATTGGACATGAATGTAGGAGGGAGCAGGGACAGCTTGCTATGTGATATGAGCTCATTCACGTTTGCATTTTGCAGCGATCTTTTCCAGTGTCTTTGTTTCCTGGGGTGAAATCTTTTGGTGTTCCATTGTTCTAGGATGAGGAAGGTGATATAGGGCTGATCCCACGAGTCACAAGGGGCAATGTCAAGTCAAGTCAAAAATTACTTTATTTGGTATTTCACAACCATAAAGTATACATATCCAAGAACAGTTTAAAAGTAACAAACACTTAAAAGTTCCTTTAGTTAAAAATGTATTTTCTCGTTTTTTCATTTACAAACTAACCCAGTCATTATCGAAGGGGCAATGGATTCCAGCTGAATGGGGTTGGAATGATTGGATCAAGTGTCGAGCCCAAGTTGTGCGTTGGGTTGTCACAAAATTTAGTCAGGTTGAGGTCAGCTAGAATGTTTTTAAAGCTATCCACAGCCTGATCATTCAGGTAATCCCAATGTAGATTGAAGTCCTGCAGGAAGATCTGGGGACAATGGAGACCCAAGTTGGATGAGATGGTTTCCATAGTTTGTTCGACCAGAGGGAGGTTGTCTCCTGGCGGATGGTAAAAGATGTGCAGGTTGCATAAGGGTCTGTGTTTGTTGATGATGACTATGCACATATATTCACAAGATGAGAGAATTGCGGAGGGAGACTGCTTTGCTGAGAGATTGTTATGGTATATACAGGCGATGCCTCCGCCAGTTCTCTTAACTCTATCAAGTCTGATAATGTTGTGGTTAGGAGGGACTAGGATGTCAAGGACAGGTCCTGAGGAGTCATTAAGTTTCGGTAAGGATTAGGAGGTTGGGTTCCTGATCTAGGATGAGGTCAGCAATGTCCGTGGCATGTTCCACAGCTGATCTACAGTTAAGAAGCATGCATGTCAGGTGTGTTTTGGAGTCAGTGGCAATAGGCTGTGTGATGTGAACTTGCATAAGGTTAGCAGTGTTTAAGTCATTAGAGTTATGTCTGGAAGCTCTATGCGGGTTAAGTGGAATAGTTTGAATAGGACCCAGTATGTCAGGCTTATGCCTCGGAGCTCTAAGAGGGTTTAGTGGCATAGTTTGAGTAGACCCAGGTATGTCTGGCTTGTCAGATTGAGTGGAGTTGTATGCTAGGAGGAAGGAGAGAATGTCTGGGTTAGATAGGTAATTCTTAAATCTAATGGGTCTGGAGGGGGCATTGGGGTAGGGAGTGGTACTCCATTTCCGGATGGGAGATGCCTGCTTAGGGTCAATCCTCTTCTCAGAGGGAAGAGTTGGTGTTTTAGGGTATTGGTTGGTCATTTGCAAGATCAACTGCGAAACCTTGATGAACGATAAGTCAAACGCCAGCTCTGAGGTGATGTTTATGAACTTTTGTTTGTCAGTTTTGAGTTTTTGAAGCTCCCAGTTGATTTCCTTCAGTCTAGAGGCGGGACAGGGCTGAGGATCATTGATCGGGGAACGGGAAGAAGAGGGCCGTTCACAAAGGTGGAAGTAGTTGTGAAACATGAATGGGGACGATATGGAGAGGGGCCGTCCCCAAAGAAGGAGTTTAGGCGGGGTTGACCAGTTCGTATCAGCGGGGAGAGGATGATTTGGAGTGGTGAAGGAGCATGGGCGGCAGGGGATTTAAGTTCAAGAGTTGGGGAATCACAAGCGAATGAGGCATATTGCTGTTTTTGTTGTTTGGTAGAAAATGAATGAACCTGCAGCGAAGTGATAGTCAAGATATACGAATCTACGGTTAGTACAAGAAGGTATAGGTATGGAGGAAGTGGTAGAAAGGTAACCAATGCAGTGGCTGGTCAGAATGGAAGGGGTGATGTCTGGGTTGTCAGGACATGTTGGGTGTGAGAAGGTGGCCTGGCATATGATGTCCACAATTCTAGTGGGCACCTTGCACCAGTTCAAACGACCCTTATTGATGGTAGGTTTAAAGACAACCTTTATAGAAAGCTATCCTAGTGGTAGCTGTGGAGAGCAGCCTTCAGGCTAAGTCTTGAAGGAATGTAAAGCAGCTTGTTTTACCAGTCTATAATCTCTTGAATGACCAAATGAAAGCAGAACCACACCAGGTATATATATATAAAATATATGTATTTATTCTAAACACATCCCTCTAGTCTCTTTATGAGGCTAGAGGCAAAAGTACATTCAGTAAACTTCATTAACACACAGTAAATTAGCACAATATACGTTGAGCCCTAGGGGCGTACCAAACCATATATTAAGAAAGTGGTGTAAGAACCACGACTGACATAGAGACCAGGCCTAGAGCCTGTAGAACCGCTGGGGTCACCAGGAATCACCCAAGGTAGTGACACATGGGACCCACGGGGGACGCATGCAGTGTCTGAACACAGCGGCGAATCACCATTAACTTCTATGGGGAAAGTCGCGTTTGGAATTTTAAAGATAAAGGACACTTAGAAGAGGACTTGGAGCAAACCACTTTAGAACTAGGAGGTTCTAGAGTCAATACCCACAGGAGCACCGGAGTACTCGAGTTACCTCACCCAGGGAAGCCGGGTGCATAAGTGTCTTTTCGTGTCGGGTTTTCGTCGTCAATTTCAAGGCGATCTGCTGCAAAGTGCTGCTGGCGTCCAAGTGGAAAGTGTCCGGGTGGATCCAAGGCTGGATCAGAGATGTGAAGAACCTGAAATCAGAGGGGACAGAGTCTGGGTCACTTGCCAGTGGCCAGGAAGGCAATGAGCGGATCCCCACCGATGTCGGGTGCTTGCAGGTGAAAAAGGTGAAACTTGACTCTTCAGCCACAAGGACCAGGAGGCGTCGATGACAACCAGGTGCTGGATTCGAGCTGTCCCACAAAGGATGTCGAGTGCTGTGGTGTTGGTCTCCAGATTAGACCCAACAAGCCTTGGCAACAGCAACCAATGCCGAAAGCAGAGATTGGCTTTGGTTCAGACCAGCAAGGTCTGAGGGACTCCCCATGTGGTGGAAAGTCAGGGCACGTCTGGAGCAATCAGGGAAGCCCAAGGAAAAGTAGAGTTACCTTTGAGGGGACCCACCAGTCGACGGACAGGGGTCGCAAAGGGGCCTCAAGCTGAAATGCAAGAAGCGGGCTCATGGAACACTCGTGGAGTGTAGGCCCACAATCTTTGGTGCAGATGGTGGTCAGGGCTTGTACTACAAGTAGCTCAATGCACAACTTCGAGAAAGCTCGGAAAGTCAATGCACTAGCAAATGTGCATGGTGTCCAGGAGTTCCAGTCCCACGTCACTCGTGAGGGCTGCGGGTCTCAGCTTTGCTGGGATGTCGGGTCGGCCTCTGAGAAGTCTGGAAGCTTATGTCCTGTGTTGCAAATACTTCGGAGTCTGGCGGGAGCTTCGGAAATGCAGACTGGCAAGATGGTTCTTTGGGGCCTGTTAGAACAGGGGAGTCACTCCTTGACCCCAAGGGAGATTCTTCAGTCCTCTAGTCGTTAGTAGTGTGTTGAAGTTCTAGGATTCAGCTTCAGAGTTTCGTCCAGGTATAATCTAAAGTCCTGTTGCCAGGGGTCCCTTACTTATACTAAGAAAAGGGGTTGGACATACTCTGGGACCCACCTATGGGAGGGTCTAGGAAGAGGGATGGTTACACCCCCTTCCTTTGTCCAGTTTCACGCCAGAGCTGAGTGCCCCTGCAACCGGTTTGAACTGGGGTATGCACAGGGACACTGTTGGACTTGGCCTTTTTCCCCCAAAACTTTTCGCTTTTGACCCCCTTACCTAGGATGTCTCCCCCATGGGATTAAACCTGTATAGGCCATGAGTGGTGTGAGACCCCTTTTGAAACATGTAATTACCTGACATAATGTGAGCACTTGTAAAATCCCCCATTTTAAAACTGCACCCCCATTTTGGAAATGTACCTGACTGAAATGTATTGTTTTTAAAATGGATGCCATGGCCATGGGTTTTGCCACTGGACTGACATAGGTCAGCGGTCTAGATAATATTACCCAGCTACCCCTAGTTTTGGAGGGAAAGCCTGGCACCCAGGGTGCTCACCCCCTCCCCTAGAACCAGTTTAGGCTAGATGTGCCAACATTCTAGAAGGTCCTGGTACTGCCTGGGAGGAGGGTATAAATAGGGGAAAGTGTCACCAGAGGTTTAGTCAGCGCAGGGACAAGGAAGGGAGGGGGACCTACTGTGAGGTGCGACCGCCACATGGGCCTGTGAGCTGGGCCCTGTACCCCTAAACTCCCCCCTCTGCTGCCCCCTGGGCCCCTGACAAGGGAGGGCCCCAACCCAGGTCACTGACGCTGTTTGGACCGGGTACCACGCCAGCACTGCGGGAGGAAGCGCCCAGGAGGTGAGGAGTGTGCCCCTGAGGCGGACTGCGGGACTGTTTACCCCCCTGTGAGGTGTGCTGCCAAGTGCTGTAAACTGCAGTATCGCCCCCTAAGCGCTGGGTGTCCAAAGACTGTTGCTGCCTGTGGAGCTGCCTGGGGAGGATTGTGCCCCCAAGGGACTGTGCCCTGTGATTGGTGTGGCCCCCGAAGTGCTGTCGGCCCTGAGGACTGTGTGGGCTGAGGGAGGAGCTGTCCTCTGAGAAAAGCGCCCCTTTTTCTTCTGTGGAGAAGAGCGACATATAAATAATTAAATAGAAGGGAGCCTACCCCTTATCGCAGCCCGGGCGCTGAGGATCGAGTGTGAGGAGCCTACCCTCGTTTTGGCGCTGTGTGCCATGAGAACCGTGCTGTGGCCTGAGGGCACTGTGAGGAGGATCGAGTGTGAGGAGCCTACCCTCGTTTTGGCGCGCTGTCCGCCATATAAATAATTAAATAAAGGGAGCCTACCCCTTATCACCGTCGCGGCCCGGGGAGTGTTGGCGCTGCCTCGCGCTGCCTGGTAGCTGCCAGGGAGGCCCCCCGCGGTGGTGTGGATCGACGCGGCGGCCCCCGGTACCAGGAGAGGGCCGCCGAAGTGAAGAAGGTGCCGCGCTAGGCCCTGAGGCCGCGGCACTCGCGTCATGTGACAGGGGCCTGGCCGCGTCATCGGCCCGCCCCCGCCGCGCACGGATTGGCCTGCGCGGCCGTGACCTCTGAAGGCCGCGCAGGGATTGGCTAACGGCCGGCAAGGCCAGAAGAGGTGGAATCGGAGCCCCGGGTCCCCGTGAGGTAGGAGGGGGACCCGGGTGAAGCTCCGTTGCGGGGCCCCCGTGCCAAGGAGGGGGCCCCGAGAGAAGCGACCGGAGCGGAAGGCTACCCCGCCGGTCTGTGCCCCAGAGAGAGAGGGGCCGGTTGAAGAGGCGGGGCCGGGGCACACTGTCGGTGCCAGCCCCGCCGCCAAAGAAGGAGCGACCGGAGCGAGAGCCTACCCCGCCGGTCTGGGCCCACGCGAGAGGCCGCCCAGAGGTGCAGTGACCGCCCCGGGCCCCCAAGAGGAGAGGGAGGGGGCCCGAGTGATGCCGCAGGGAGGGAGGGGCCTCGAGGCACATTGCCGGTGCCTGCCCCCTCCCCTGGAAAGGAGCTCTGGCTCGTATTGTGGAGAGCCCTGGGACCCTAAAAAGGGGTGGAGTCAAGAGGAGGCCTGAAGCCAACAGGAGTGGTGTAACGGGGCCCCCATAGTGAAGAGGGAGCCCCGGTTGCGGCGCTGAGGCCTGAGTGGGGCCTTGTGGGCCCGAGTGACCGGCGCAGAACACCGGGGAGTCCTGCAACTCGAGGCACATTGTCGGTGCCTGGTTTTCCCCCCTGCAGAGGAGGCCCCGCAGGACCTACTGAACCCCGCAGGAGCCATCGAGGAGAGCCCGGTGAGTGGGGACTTGGTTAACCTGTGTGGAAGTCGGGGCACAGGGTCGGTGCTCACTCCAGGACTAGTGCTCGCCCCTGGGAACTGTTTCTGAGCCTCGCTGGCCCTATGGGGCCCCGTTTAGGCCCCTAAACCAGACCGGGACATTACTGAAACCCCCCCTTTTGGATTGGTACAGGGACAAGTTAACCCCTGGCTAGGTGTAGGCACTGTGGAGTGAAGGGCTGGGGTAATTTAGCCTGGTTGTTAGTGGCTTGTTTATCCCTGGGTCCTGCAAGGGTTAATTGCCATGGTTAATCCTAGTTAGGATATTGGTTGCCCTAAAGTAACGCAGCATTTCCATGTTACCTGCCAAAGTGTGGTGCGCTTCCGTGCCTAGTTTGAATTGTAGGCTGATTACCTTGCTGATGTGGTTATGCTAATGTTATGCCTACACTAATGTTATTGAGGCCCAGGTATACTGTGATTTTACACTTGATGGGTGTTGGTATGCTTTTGTGCCCTTTTAGTGCAGTTGCGCCCCTATGCTGGCCTGATGAGTTATTCCAGGCCCGGTTTATGCCCCTTGTGAATGAGCCTGCCGTACTGATTTCTTACAGGTGCTCCTGTCTAGTATGTGCTGTGATGCTCTGTTGTTCTTCCCTTACAGGGGTGGGAAGTGGCGTTATAATGCATAAAATGTATGAGCGCTAATGTGGGGTTTTGAAATTACAGCTTCCCTAAGGATGAGACCCTGAGGTGGCCCCGCCAGATTGGCCCCAGGTCTAATGTTCATTTAACCAACCATTTTTATTACAGCATGGACTTTGGACTCAACCCTTTTTATCCCCTGTAAATAATCCCCCTCTGAAGTGCTTGGCTCTGGTGCCAGTTGGCGCCGTGTTATGATGACACTGTTAATGCATTTTTGCCTTGCAGGTTGGAGATACTAAACTGCTTAATTTTCCAACTCAAATTGGTGTCCTGCCTCTTTTGTAGTGTGCCGGGTGTGTTGACTGAGGGTACTGCGTGAATGTTTCACATGTCCTCGAAGTTTGGCCTGCCCGCTTGATGCCATGCTACCCCCTTTGAGACTTGGGCAACCCCCATTTCCAACATTTGGTGGCAAAGCGGTGGGATAGGACTTGTGTTTGCGCAGTACCACAGCGGCCACGGGTTACACTGCAAATAGAGCTTGGAGGTAATCTGAGCCTTGTTGTGGGGATTATTGTGTTTTTTTGATTGCCTCCTCCTGAAAAGTGTTGTAGCAGAATTGTGTCCCCTTGTTCCACTGGGAGGGTGTGTCCCGGGTGTACCTCGCCACGATGGGGTTGATTTACCAGGAAGTGGAACTGATGGAGTACACCGAACAGGAGGTGATAGACTTCCTCCTGGAGAGAGGGATACCCCCAGTAGGGAACATTAGGAGGAATTTGTTTCTCTATGAGGCCCTCAAGAGGGGAGAGCCTTTGGAGATTGGTGGGGACTTATCTGACTACCCCCCCGAGGTGTTGAAGGGTCAGTGGGTTAGAGACCAGAGAGAGGGCTCCCCATCCAGAACCCTGGGAGGTAGTTATTCCGAGGAGGAGGAAGAATTGGAGAGGGCGGAGATGCCAGTAGCTGTGGAGGACACCGAAGATAGGGAGTCTCGCACTGGGTCCAGTCCCGGGGGCACTGCCCCATCCCTTTCCCTGTCCCCAGAAGAGTGGGTAGATAGGCGAGAAGAGAGGGAGTATCAGCTGGCGCTGGCAAAGCTCAGGCATGCCGAGGGCTTAGCGCAGCTGAGGGTAGAAGAGCAGCGACTAGAGACTGAAAAAGTCCTAGCGCTGGAGAGGATGGCGGAGGCGGAGAGGGCCTTTGCCAGGGAGAGATCAGCTCAGGTGGGTAGTTTGTCCCCTGAGAGTGGTTTCAGGAGTCTGGATTCACCGAGGTGGGTGGGATCCAGTGGTGGCAGCGAGTGTAGGTCCAGTGCAAGGTGTCCCACTCCCGAAGCCCAGGAGACTGTGCCTGATTCCCCGGAGGAGGAGGACGGGTTAGTGTTGAGGGGCAGGGGAAAGCTGTCCCATCAGTCCTGGGGAGAGTTCGAGGAGGAGTGTTGGACTGTACTGGAGGATTGGGTGGTGAGGAGAGCAGTGGAGGATTGGGATGGGCTGTGCCATGCCGTTATCCGGGAGCACATGCTAAGGAGTTGTTTCCCAAGACTGCGTCACCATCTGTTGCAGTGCGGGTTCTCAGACCCCAGGGAACTTGCACGGGAGGCAGACCTCTGGGTAAGTGCCAGAGTGTCTGGGAAGGCTGAGGGGAATGATCCCGAAGGGAGTGAGACGGGGAGGTGTCCCAAGGTACCCCAGCTGCGGCCACCAGGCCTGGAGTGTTCTTTAAGAGAACCCCAGCTTGGGAGGCTAGGCTGCCCCGATGTGTCATCCAGAGGGAGGGATCCCCTTATGTCAGGAGAACCCGGAGCATCATTAATCAGAGCTCCAGGGGTTCGGGGGTCTGACCAGTCACAGGGTCCAGATCTTGGACTGGGGTTCCGGGTTCAGGAATTGCCTGGCCTGGAGGGTGGGGTTCCTGTAAGGCAGGTCCCTACCAAGTTGACTCCCAGGGGTACCACTTCCAGTGGGAGGGTGCGGAACTCTGGGAGGGGGTGCAGAGGGAGGAAGGTCTCTTCTCTGTCACCAGCTCAGCCACAGGGCGCAGATCCCGGGTTGGGTGGCCAGGGACAGGAGTTGCCTGTCCTGGTGGGAGGGACATCTGTAAACAGAGTCCCCCCGGAAGTGACTCCCAGGGGTACTTCTCCGGGTAGGAGGGTACAGAATTCTGGGAGGGGGTGCAGGGAGAGGGAGGACTCGCCCCTGTCACCGGTTCAGCCTGTGAGTTTCGACTCCAGGTTGGGGAGAGAGTTGTGTGAGGGTGTCCCCAGGCGTAGGAGATGGAGGAACCCAAGGAGGAGAAGTAGGGGGAGGGGAGCCTCGCCCCTAAGGGCTGGTCATTCTGAGGGTGTAGACCCCAGGTGGGTGGACCAGTGGAAATTTGGAGAGAAGAGAGTGGTCCAAGAGAATTCTAAGCCTGAGGCTAGAGCCTCCCACTCTAGGAAGGAGAAACATCCCACTAGGGAACACCAGTGGGGTGGTTCTGTTGGTGAAGGGAGGGTTGCGAAAGAGAACCATTGGGTTCCAGAGTGGAGAAGAGACTGCAGGTGCTCCTGTAGTTGCAGGCCTGCGTCCACCTTTTTCCGCCCCAAGCAGGGAAGCCCATCAAGGCATTGATGTGTCTACCCTGGCTTTTGGCTGGGGGGGAGTCGTGTTGGACTTGGCCTTTTCCCCCCAAAATTTTTCGCTTTTGACCCCCTTACCTAGGATGTCTCCCCCATGGGATTAAACCTGTATAGGCCATGAGTGGTGTGAGACCCCTTTTGAAACATGTAATTACCTGACATAATGTGAGCACTTGTAAAATCCCCCATTTTAAAACTGCACCCCCATTTTGGAAATGTACCTGACTGAAATGTATTGTTTTTAAAATGGATGCCATGGCCATGGGTTTTGCCACTGGACTGACATAGGTCAGCGGTCTAGATAATATTACCCAGCTACCCCTAGTTTTGGAGGGAAAGCCTGGCACCCAGGGTGCTGAGGTTCCGTGACAATTGTAAGTGGTGTTTTTAACTCGCACGAATATGGTCGAGTCTAGTATCTATGAACCGCAAACGACGAGTTTTGTAAGTGTGCGCAGTTTCGCTGTGCTAACTTAAACCGTTCGTTTGTTATGTGGGTTTGTCATCTGTACCCACGGGTTCCATCTTAGATACGGCATCCATTTTGTCTCTTGCCCTCAAGTAGCCAGCGAACGGACGCTGTCCGCTTCGCGACCCTGGGACTCCCAAGATATGGCGGAAGACGCATGTTCTTTGTAAGTGTCTTTATGACGAGGGGGATGCTACTGTAAGGCAGATGGCGCCGCTCGAGGCTCATCTTGCCGCACGGGCTTATTGTCTCAGTCGTGCATCTCATTAGGCACGTCCCTTTGATGCCTGTATCTCGTGCTTCTCGACACTCCCCTTTTACACCCTTTCCGATCTCCCTACTGTCTCCGTCTTCCTCTGCACCTGTCTTCGTTCCTATTTCGATCTACTTTACTGCTGATTGGAATTTGCTAATGGTGGGAAGATGGGTTTTTACAGTTGGGAACCGCCAAATGTTTCCGCACTTATGTTCCGGATCTTGTGTGTTTCAAAGTGATCTAAGCGACCCCTCTGAGAGCGACTTGTGGGAACCAGGTTGTAAACTATTGTGTATCATGTTATCCTATGGGTAAAAACTGTATAAAAGGAGCGATCCACAAATACAATTTGAAGCAGTCTCCCCGAACTACACTCGATGTACTTCCTGTGACTTCTGTGTTCCCTGCAGTAAATAAACCTTGACTCTTTGACGCCGAAGGAAGTGTCCCGTGTCTCTGTGACTTGTACGCCGGAGCAGGTTACCCACGAAGGTTTCAGGTGTTGTGCCCTGGCACCGCTGGGTCCAAAGAACCCAGTCCTTCAGTTGGCGCCCAACGTGGGGCTGCATCAGTGGTACCGGTCCAAGCCCGACGATCGTGAGGAACTTCGTGTGAAATCTCCGAGGGAAGGTGCACCCCGCTTCATCGATCCTGTTGTCGAAATAAGTGGCCCGAAGACTTTTCCCGCGAAGATTCCCGCCTCCTAACGGCTGCGACGGACTGCTGCCCTGACTGTAGACCTGTTTTGGCGCCTGGCGTAGACCTTGGTATAGCGAGACGATTGACGGGCCTTCCTGAGGACGCCATTGATCTTTGAGTTAAGTATTTGTGGGTCGCTCCCAGAGTTCTTGGTTGTAGACACTTTAGCGAGTGTCTTTGTTGTAAACACTTTAGCGAGTGTTTTTGTTGTAGACACTTTAGCGGGTGTCTTTGTTGTACACGCTGTGTGAGTGTTTTTGTCGGTGACACTTTGCTAGCGTACTTTGTTGTTGTTGTATTTGTTTGACGACTGCAGCCGCCAAAGACCGAGGGTTTAGTTCTTTGCTGGGACTTGGTAAATCCCGAAATCCCGTAACCCTTGAAGTTTGTGAAACTCGGCTAGTGTGCAAGATGCCTGGTCGCAGTACTTTGTTCAGTTGCTTTAGACCTTGTGGTGCGGATTCCCTGCTGGAGGACTCGTGTCCGATACCTCCGGTTGGAACTCCTACATATGACTTATATAGCAAACATGGGCTAGGCCCGATTGCTTTTAACGATTATTGGATCAAATATACAAAGAAAGACGGCGATCTTCGTTGGCCACCTCACGGTAGCTTCGAAGCGTCGATCTTAGATAATTTGGAAATAAAGTTGTTCGAACGTAAATCAAGGCCGGCCATGTTTGATGCCTTTCGGTTCTGGCGCAAAGAAGCCCGACAGAAAGAGATCAGACAAAATAAACGTAGTCAGCGAGATACTGTTGCTACTATAGTGAAGAAAGCTGAGCAGTTTCAGCGTGATAAGGAGGATAAGGATAAGGAAGTGTTTGAGAGATTACAGCGTATGTCCATAGACAAATGCTATCCTGTTTTGCCTACGGAGTCGGATAAGAAGGAAGAGGCAGTTGAGGATTCTTTAATGTCCTATCTTATGAAGTCGCCACCTCCGTACGTACAGGGTACCGCAGCTCCTGTGGTCCCTGCCGTACCTGTTCTTCCACCTGTTATTCCTCCACCAGTTCCTCAACCTGCACCTGCTCTTCCGACTGTTCCTGCTCCTTTGCCTATTTCTATTCCTACTGCTCCTCCGCTTCCACATACTCCTGTTCCCGCTACTGCTCACGCTACTGCTCCTGTGTTGTTAACCCCTGTTGCTGCTAACGTCTCTACTCCTTCTCTTGTTAGTCCTGTGTCTTACTCTTCTCCCTCTACTCGTAATCGTGATTCTCCCCTTGCGACAAACTTCTTTCAGTCGCTCGGACCTGTTTTTGGGTCTGCAGGTTCTGATGGTCCACAGAGACGTAGCCAGCTTCCTGGTAATAGAGAACGTGTTGCGCTATACAATATGGCGATGGGTTGGATGATAAACCCTGTTAGAAATCCACCTCGTGTTGTCCTCGAAACGTTTGATCAATTCAACATACCTACTCAGAGATATGTGTTTGATGAAATGTGCAAGTTCTTACATGATCAGATAGCGGCCAATGCGCCTGACGAGGTGCTGACCGCCCTGTCTGAACTCCGGCTTCAGTTCGCAACTGGACTGATAGTCGACACTAATGTCCGACGTGCTATTGAGCGGTTGCTATCTCTTCGTCCCGCTCCTATTCCTCATGCATTGTTCGTTGAGGACATTGAACAACGAGATGGGTCTGGCCAATATCCTATGCGTGAAGTTCCGCCAGTTTGGGTACCCGCTGATAATACTAATGCTAATGCTCCAATACCAGCACATTTCCAGAGAGTGTGGATACACCTCCCTTGGAAACGATCGGAAGTGCTTCAGGTGAAACAAACTTTGCCTGATCCTCGCAAAAATCCTGCGGGGTATTACAAAGAATTATCGCAGCTCGTAGACGCTACGATAATGAATCTGGCCGATATCGACATGTTGTTTGGCAATGTCGTACCGCAACCGGTATGGGCCAAGATTCGTCACCAAGATCACGCGAATGAATTAGGTGGTGATTGGGCTGCCATTACAGCGGCAGACGCTGGACAAGTGGCTGCTACTAAACCCGATCAGTTGATTGAACTTCTTCCCCAGCGAATCATTACATTAATGAAAACGCTTATGCCAGCTATGAGGGTAAATTGGGACAAGTTGTCAGCCTGTAAGCAGAAGAAAGATGAGAGTGTTTCAGACTTCTTTACGAGGTTCGAGGAAACATTCGTCGATCATAGTGGGCAGGATATGGGTACTGAGGGTGGACAGAGGTTGTTTGTGGATAAATTCGTATCGAACTTATTGCCCGACTTGAGCCATAAATTGAAAAATTCAGAAAGTTCATGGGCCGTTTCTACCTCAGCTCAGATATTGGCTACGGCACAATATTACGAAAATAGAGAAAAAGAGGAAAATGACCGTGCCGATAAAAAGACGAAAGAGCTGAAAACTAAAGTGTTGTTACAACAAGCATATCCGCCGCGTTCTAATCAGAATGCGCCTCAGCAGAATAGATCGCAGTCGCAATCGAATCGATCGCAGCCGCGTAATGATTCATCTTTTCAGAGATCTTCATTAGGGTACAATCAATGTGCTTATTGTAGACAGGAGGGACACATTAAATTCAATTGTCCTGCTTTAAATGACCGTAGTGGTGGTAATTCGTCTAGAGGAGGTCGTGGTGGTGCACAGCACGCATCACGTGGTAGAGGTCGTGGTGCTCAGAATGATCGCTCTGACCATTCATCAAATTCTAATAACTGTTTCGATCAACGTGGATCATCGCAAGGACGATCTGCGCAGTACAATGTAGACGATTATTACGTCGATCAGGGACCTGACGATAGTAATTACTAGGACAGCCAAAGACAAGGAGAGGGAGTGGTATCAGTTCCGGTTGATCAGAGAGGGCCTTACGTCGCAGTTGCTACATCGGGCGTCGTTGAGCCTTTTCTGTTGGACACTGGTGCAGCGAAAAGTTCTATCATGCATTCGAAACTCCCTGGCGCACCTTTGTCTGGCTTAACAAATGTTTCCGTTGGATTCTCTGGCGCCCCCGTTAGCAATCCAGTTTCGCGCCCTTTGCCCCTTAAAATTGGGCCACGTGAGCTCGAAGCTCCATTGATTTTGTCTACTGGTTGTGGCGAAAATCTTTTGGGTCTGGATTTGCTTAAACGCTTGTATGCGACTTTGTATTGTTCTCCTGCGGGTGTAAAGCTTACGTTCGGAGAGAGGGTAGTCTCTCCCATGTACTTGTCCCTCGATAAGCTTCCACCGGAATTGAGTTCTCTTCCTGCATCTTTGTGGGCGACGGGTCCAAATGACGTGGGCCTACTTGATATCTCCCCTTATGTTGTTCAGTTGAAATCGAATGTGCGATTGCCACGTATTCCCCAATATCGTATCTCCCTTGATGGTGAACGAGCTTTGTTAGCGATCATCTATGATTTGATCGAGAAAGATGTCATTGAAGAAACTCGGGGAAACGTGTGCAATAGTCCTGTACTGCCCATTCTTAAACGTACTGATCCTACCAAACCGCCTGTTTATCGTTTTGTTATCGATTTACGGGAGGTGAATAAAATTGTGGTTCCTCAATTCCCTGTTGTGCCTGACATTACGGCGCTACTGACTCTGATTCCAGCTACAGCTTCATGGTTTTCGGTGATTGATTTGAAAAATGCGTTTTTCAGCATCCCGATTGCCGAAGAGAGCAGGGACCTTTTCGGTTTCTCTCTTGGTGGACGTAGCTTCCGGTTCAAACGCGCTCCTCAGGGCTACTGTGAAAGTCCATCGATTTACAGTCAAGCTTTGAAGGGTCAACTAGATGCGTTTAGGTTGCCGGTTGGTGCGGCTTTAATCCAATACGTCGACGACTTATTGGTGGCTGCTGATACTCAGGACATTTGCAAAATTGCTACAGTGTCGTTGCTGCAACATCTCTGTGAGTTAAATCACAAGGTGTCACCTTCTAAACTCCAATATTGTTGTCAAGAAGTAACCTACCTAGGTCACTTATTGTCAAAGGAGGGAAGGAGATTGACCCCAGAGAGAATTGCAGCGATTGCGCGCATGGCTGTGCCACAAACCCAAAGAGATGTGCGTGCCTTTCTAGGTATCACATCGTACTGCAGGCAGTGGATTCCTAATTTTTCATTGCTAGCGAAACCATTGGTGGCTCTTACGTGCAAGGATGTTTCGACTCCTTTACCATGGACGGAAGAATGTCAGAAAAGTTTTTCTGAATTACGTGATTCATTGTGTTCGGCTCCTGTGTTAGGTACCCCTGATTACAGTAAACCGTTCACGTTATATGTTCACGAGAGGGAAGGTTGTGCTTTAAGCGTCTTAACGCAACCTTTTGGTGGTAAGCAACGTCCATGTGCATATTTTTCCTCGACCTTAGACCCAGTAGCTAGAGCATTGCCGAGTTGTTTGAGAGCAACTGCGGCAGCTGCGGTCTCCATCCGACAATCAGCAGGATTGGTCATGGATAATATGCTTACGGTGATGGTTCCGCATGCAGTCGATACTCTTTTGAACCGTACGAAAACTCAGCACTTGACGAGTGCGAGGTTATCTGGGTACGAATTGACGCTCTTGGCAAGCCACATTCAGATAAAACGTTGTAATGTCCTAAATCCGGCAACTTTGTTACCAATTAGTGCAGAGTCAGATGCAGTAACAGAACATGACTGTTACTTGCGGACAGAGGAGGAAACAAAAGGTCGTGTGGACCTTAAAAACACCCCATTGGAAGACCCGGATGGCATCCTGTATGTGGATGGGTCATGTTTTAAATTGCCGAATGGTGATGTGACTACTGCTTATGCTGTGGTGACATTGAATACTGTTGTTGAGACTGCGAGATTGAATCAGAATTCTGCCCAAGCTGCAGAGCTGATCGCTCTTACTAGAGCATGTGTATTAGCAAAAGGTAAACGTGTGAATGTGTACACCGATAGTCAGTATGCTTTCGGTGTAGCGCATAGTTTCGGACGATTGTGGCGAGAACGTGGTTTCTTGACGTCACATGGCACGAAAATACAGCATGGCCAGCTTGTGAACGATCTTTTGGATGCATTGACTTTGCCTGCTCAAGTTGCAATTGTTAAATGTAGTGCGCATCGTAAAGTGACGGATGATGTTGGTCGTGGTAATGCGTTTGCAGATGAGATTGCTAAGGAGACTGCCCGGAACCTTAGCACTCGAATGTATGTGACGAATTCGGTTAGGTGGCCTACAGAATCAAGTATGTGTGAGAATACTATAGAGAGTGTGAAAGCAATTCAGAATGAGGCCACCGACACTGAAAAGATGAAGTGGAAAGAAAGTACGGGAAGGTTGGATGTGAATGGTTGCTGGATTGATTTGTCAGATCAGAAAAGATGGATGTTGCCTGATGCGTATGTACTGGCCGTTGTGCAAATGGCACATGGGTTAGCACATATTAGCGCGAAAGGTATTTGCAAGTTGTTGGCTGATGTGTGGAAGAATGATGGAATTACTAAGTGTGCTGAACGTTTGGTGAAGAATTGTATGGTGTGTATAATGTACAATCCTGGCAAAGGAACCCCAACTCCCCCTGGCAGTTTTGCTCCTCCTTTGTATCCCTTTGAGGTGATCCAATTGGACTTCATCCATATGGAGCGATGCAATAACCTGAAATACGTTTTGGTTGTGGTTTGCGCATTCTCCCGATGGATCGAGGCCTATCCCCTCAAAGACAATACTGCTTTGTCTACTGCGAAAATCCTACTGAAGGAATACTTTCCTCGGTATGGAATGCCTAGAGTCGTGTGGTCAGATAACGGAAGTGAGTTTGTTGGAAGTGTGATGAAGAGTGTGTGTAAGGGCCTTGGAATAAATCAGAAATTCCATAGCGCCAATCATCCCCAGTCAGCTGGATTGGTTGAAGGGTACAATGGCACCCTTAAACTAAAATTAGCGAAGATTCAAGCTACGACTGGACTTTCGTGGCCTGATGCTTTGCCTCTAGCATTACTGTCAACTAGGGCGACTGTACACTCCCGAATAGGGCTCAGTCCCTATGAAATAGTGTTCGGCCGTCCTGCGAATGTGTGGGGGGTTCCTAGGCCAGGAATATTCTCTGATCTTGAGTTTCCGATGTTGATTGATTACTTACATGACTTGACTGCTAAACTGAGGTTAATTCATCAACAGGTTTACGACGCCTTGCCGACGCAGACGGAGGGTCCAGGCCACCAGCTCCAGCCCGGAGATTGGGTGGTTACCCGAAATTTTTCACGAAAAAACAATCTGGACCCTCGCTTCACCGGACCTTACCAGGTGCTCCTGGCCACGAGGACTGCCGTTCGTCTTGAGGGGCGGAAAAATTGGGTACATGCTACCCATTGTAAGCGAGTCCCTATTCCTTTGTCGGCAGACCCGTGGGTAAGGAAAGGCATTGCGTCAACAGAAACAGAAACATTGCCGGCGTTTGTACCTTTTAGCGACGCACAGCTTGTTGGAGAACCCTCAGCGCAGCAGAAAGCCACTGTTGAACATTTGTCAGCAAGAGACTCAAGACCAGACCAACGAACTGATCAGCAGGACGCTGTCTCTTCGACAGATCCTTTGTTCGACGTGCAGACACGTCCCGGGAAACATCGATATTCTTTGCGATCTCACACTAAGGACAAATAAAAATTTGCTTGCTTTGCTGAAATTGATAACTGCAATATCTTCGTTTCCCATGATCAACTTTGAACATTCGTATCATTGAAAATTGTTTTGTATATATATATATATCAAGCTTCTTCCTTGTATCTTTTTCTTCCACAGCTGAGAAATATTGTGCTAATATATACATATTGTGTATTGAGGGCCGTAGGGCCGCGCGCGTACTTCCTTCTGGACAGTAGGTCTTGACACTAGGTTAAAGACCGTCGGTTCCTAGGAACTCCTGGGGATTGACTATTGCTGCACAGAACGAAGTGCGTCAAGAAACGTTGCGGACGGTCGTAGGGAAATGGCATTTTCGAAGCTGAATGATTTGGAAGGAGCTCAGGCATATAGAGTCAAGCTGCAGAAACTTAGTCGTACGAAATGTTTTGTATCCCAGTTGTTTGTTTTGTTTTTAACTGCTTCTGCATTTTTGGCGGGTGGGGTGTATTACACTATGTCTTACTTCTTACTTCCTACCCCTACTCCTACTCCTTACCCTAACATTACTTCTACTGCTTCTCCTCATTCCTTTCATATGTTACCAGAACACGAACAGGCTAGACGTGTAGAATTCCGCAACAATTCCTTTATCCAGCTCCTCCATCAGCATCAGTTAGTGGTTAACACTACTAATTGTTGGGTGTGTGGGTTGATGCCACATACTACGGGTAAGGGAATTCCATATCTGGTGTTACCGTATAGTTCCCAAGGGTCAGCTCGAGCATTCCAAACAATGCTTCGAAGCGCACTGGGTTTCCACCCCACTCCAGAACAACGTTCCCCCAACGCTGGTCCTACCTCGTATCAGTGGGTGCTATCGATGGCAATAGAGGAGATGGAAGATGAGATCCATGATCCTTTTCTTATCCCTAAAGAAGAGGTACAAGCCTATAGGGTCCTAAGTAGAGGGGAATATAGTATGTTCATTAATGAAAAGCAGCTTAAAAGCTCGTCTCCAATATGGGTCGTACCCCACACTGGTAATCTTTGTCTTGTGGGTCGTGGCTCGCAAGCCTCACTTGGAGTAAGTGCTTGCACTGAAAGTTACGTTTTGCCAATGTCCCCGTCCCCTGTGTTTCTGGCTGCCAAGGGTACATACTTTATCTGTCATGATCGTGCATACACATGGTTGCCCGCAGACTTCATGGGCTCATGTTTTGTTGCAAATCTGTTGCCTCCGACGTTTACTGTAGATGCCGATTATCATAAGACTAGAGTTGTACGAGGCGTAATTAGCGAAGAGGATACTGCCGGTCAAGAGGCAGGAGACTTTTTCAAGGGTTTCCTCCCGTTTTGGGGACCTATGGTTAATAGTAGGAACCTGAGACATTTGACTCGAGTGGTAGAATCGACAGCTAACATTACTGCCAGTGCCCTTGGTAATATCACCACAGAACTTCAGGCGGAGAGACTTATGACATTACAAAACCGTATGGTTTTAGATGTTGTCTTAGCAGATCGCGGTGGGGTATGTAAAGTGATCCATTCGAGCTGTTGCATTTTCATTCCAGATAATGCTCCTACTGTCTATCAAGCCATCTCGAAGTTGCACAAGATCTCCGAATCCATACACGTGGATGTAGGGGATTGGACGCTACTTGGTTGGTTTTGGGGCCTGGTGTCGACTTGGGGTTGGAAGATTCTGACGATCATCGGGGTTGTGGTAGTGTTCCTGTTCACGTGTTGCCTTTGTGTGCAGTGTGGTCCTGCCTTATGTGGCCTCTGTGCTACAACGTGTATGAGACAACCATCTGTTACCAAGGGGACTCGGTTGGACAGAGCTATGCTACAACGACATCTTGATGGTCTGATGAATATCGAGTATGATTCCGACTAGTGCTTGCCTACATGAGGGCAAAAGGAGCGTCTGAGGTTCCGTGACAATTGTAAGTGGTGTTTTTAACTCGCACGAATATGGTCGAGTCTAGTATCTATGAACCGCAAACGACGAGTTTTGTAAGTGTGCGCAGTTTCGCTGTGCTAACTTAAACCGTTCGTTTGTTATGTGGGTTTGTCATCTGTACCCACGGGTTCCATCTTAGATACGGCATCCATTTTGTCTCTTGCCCTCAAGTAGCCAGCGAACGGACGCTGTCCGCTTCGCGACCCTGGGACTCCCAAGATATGGCGGAAGACGCATGTTCTTTGTAAGTGTCTTTATGACGAGGGGGATGCTACTGTAAGGCAGATGGCGCCGCTCGAGGCTCATCTTGCCGCACGGGCTTATTGTCTCAGTCGTGCATCTCATTAGGCACGTCCCTTTGATGCCTGTATCTCGTGCTTCTCGACACTCCCCTTTTACACCCTTTCCGATCTCCCTACTGTCTCCGTCTTCCTCTGCACCTGTCTTCGTTCCTATTTCGATCTACTTTACTGCTGATTGGAATTTGCTAATGGTGGGAAGATGGGTTTTTACAGTTGGGAACCGCCAAATGTTTCCGCACTTATGTTCCGGATCTTGTGTGTTTCAAAGTGATCTAAGCGACCCCTCTGAGAGCGACTTGTGGGAACCAGGTTGTAAACTATTGTGTATCATGTTATCCTATGGGTAAAAACTGTATAAAAGGAGCGATCCACAAATACAATTTGAAGCAGTCTCCCCGAACTACACTCGATGTACTTCCTGTGACTTCTGTGTTCCCTGCAGTAAATAAACCTTGACTCTTTGACGCCGAAGGAAGTGTCCCGTGTCTCTGTGACTTGTACGCCGGAGCAGGTTACCCACGAAGGTTTCAGGTGTTGTGCCCTGGCACCGCTGGGTCCAAAGAACCCAGTCCTTCAGTGCTCACCCCCTCCCCTAGAACCAGTTTAGGCTAGATGTGCCAACATTCTAGAAGGTCCTGGCACTGCCTGGGAGGAGGGTATAAATAGGGGAAAGTGTCACCAGAGGTTTAGTCAGCGCAGGGACAAGGAAGGGAGGGGGACCTGCTGTGAGGTGCGACCGCCACATGGGCCTGTGAGCTGGGCCCTGTACCCCTAAACTCCCCCCTCTGCTGCCCCCTGGGCCCCTGACAAGGGAGGGCCCCAACCCAGGTCACTGACGCTGTTTGGACCGGGTACCACGCCAGCACTGCGGGAGGAAGCGCCCAGGAGGTGAGGAGTGTGCCCCTGAGGCGGACTGCGGGACTGTTTACCCCCCTGTGAGGTGTGCTGCCAAGTGCTGTAAACTGCAGTATCGCCCCCTAAGCGCTGGGTGTCCAAAGACTGTTGCTGCCTGTGGAGCTGCCTGGGGAGGATTGTGCCCCCAAGGGACTGTGCCCTGTGATTGGTGTGGCCCCCGAAGTGCTGTCGGCCCTGAGGACTGTGTGGGCTGAGGGAGGAGCTGTCCTCTGAGAAAAGCGCCCCTTTTTCTTCTGTGGAGAAGAGCGACATATAAATAATTAAATAGAAGGGAGCCTACCCCTTATCGCAGCCCGGGCGCTGAGGATCGAGTGTGAGGAGCCTACCCTCGTTTTGGCGCTGTGTGCCATGAGAACCGTGCTGTGGCCTGAGGGCACTGTGAGGAGGATCGAGTGTGAGGAGCCTACCCTCGTTTTGGCGCGCTGTCCGCCATATAAATAATTAAATAAAGGGAGCCTACCCCTTATCACCGTCGCGGCCCGGGGAGTGTTGGCGCTGCCTCGCGCTGCCTGGTAGCTGCCAGGGAGGCCCCCCGCGGTGGTGTGGATCGACGCGGCGGCCCCCGGTGCCAGCCCCGCCGCCAAAGAAGGAGCGACCGGAGCGAGAGCCTACCCCGCCGGTCTGGGCCCACGCGAGAGGCCGCCCAGAGGTGCAGTGACCGCCCCGGGCCCCCAAGAGGAGAGGGAGGGGGCCCGAGTGATGCCGCAGGGAGGGAGGGGCCTCGAGGCACATTGCCGGTGCCTGCCCCCTCCCTTGGAAAGGAGCTCTGGCTCGTATTGTGGAGAGCCCTGGGACCCTAAAAAGGGGTGGAGTCAAGAGGAGGCCTGAAGCCAACAGGAGTGGTGTAACGGGGCCCCCATAGTGAAGAGGGAGCCCCGGTTGCGGCGCTGAGGCCTGAGTGGGGCCTTGTGGGCCCGAGTGACCGGCGCAGAACACCGGGGAGTCCTGCAACTCGAGGCACATTGTCGGTGCCTGGTTTTCCCCCCTGCAGAGGAGGCCCCGCAGGACCTACTGAACCCCGCAGGAGCCATCGAGGAGAGCCCGGTGAGTGGGGACTTGGTTAACCTGTGTGGAAGTCGGGGCACAGGGTCGGTGCTCACCCCAGGACTAGTGCTCGCCCCTGGGAACTGTTTCTGAGCCTCGCTGGCCCTATGGGGCCCCGTTTAGGCCCCTAAACCAGACCGGGACATTACTGAAACCCCCCCTTTTGGATTGGTACAGGGACAAGTTAACCCCTGGCTAGGTGTAGGCACTGTGGAGTGAAGGGCTGGGGTAATTTAGCCTGGTTGTTAGTGGCTTGTTTATCCCTGGGTCCTGCAAGGGTTAATTGCCATGGTTAATCCTAGTTAGGATATTGGTTGCCCTAAAGTAACGCAGCATTTCCATGTTACCTGCCAAAGTGTGGTGCGCTTCCGTGCCTAGTTTGAATTGTAGGCTGATTACCTTGCTGATGTGGTTATGCTAATGTTATGCCTACACTAATGTTATTGAGGCCCAGGTATACTGTGATTTTACACTTGATGGGTGTTGGTATGCTTTTGTGCCCTTTTAGTGCAGTTGCGCCCCTATGCTGGCCTGATGAGTTATTCCAGGCCCGGTTTATGCCCCTTGTGAATGAGCCTGCCGTACTGATTTCTTACAGGTGCTCCTGTCTAGTATGTGCTGTGATGCTCTGTTGTTCTTCCCTTACAGGGGTGGGAAGTGGCGTTATAATGCATAAAATGTATGAGCGCTAATGTGGGGTTTTGAAATTACAGCTTCCCTAAGGATGAGACCCTGAGTTGGCCCCGCCAGATTGGCCCCAGGTCTAATGTTCATTTAACCAACCATTTTTATTACAGCATGGACTTTGGACTCAACCCTTTTTATCCCCTGTAAATAATCCCCCTCTGAAGTGCTTGGCTCTGGTGCCAGTTGGCGCCGTGTTATGATGACACTGTTAATGCATTTTTGCCTTGCAGGTTGGAGATACTAAACTGCTTAATTTTCCAACTCAAATTGGTGTCCTGCCTCTTTTGTAGTGTGCCGGGTGTGTTGACTGAGGGTACTGCGTGAATGCTTCACATGTCCTCGAAGTTTGGCCTGCCCGCTTGATGCCATGCTACCCCCTTTGAGACTTGGGCAACCCCCATTTCCAACAGACACCAAATGTGCCCCCAGCACTGTCTGAAAAGCACTCTCTTAGTGCCCCCACCCAGCCCCAATACACTAAAGCCTGTCTGGGAGGTTCAACGGAGGACTGGCGTGAGGACAGTAGCCAGCGTGTCTCTTGTGACTATGTGACGGCAAGAGTACAGTCCCACTAAGGTCCCAGGTTCGGAGAAGTTCTTGTGAACTCGTAAATTTGCTCCCTCTCGGAAAATTCCCAGAGTTTAAAAGAATTGGATATTGTTTTACAGATCGTACAAAAAGGTAAGGGTGAAGACCATTAACAAGGGGCCAACACCCTGACGAATGCCAGCGGGACCCTTGTGGGGGCATAATATTGGCAGAAACATGTTGGTATCAGCAGTGGTGCTATAGGGATCGTTACCTCCCCTTTATACCCCTGAGTGTGCTTTTTAATCCTACCATGGGGCTTCAGACATAATAAAATAGTATATGTTGACCCTTAGGTTGTTTTAACTATATGTACTGCACTGAAAAGTGTGTGAGGGCAGTATTAAGACATTTTTTGTCTTCCCCTTGTTTGTTTTGGGTTTGAGCGGATATATGTTTTACCATTTCCATGTGGATAGCTACATGAATTGTAGCACTAGCCTGTCTTGGATTCTCGTGGGATAGGATATTGTTTTTAGTTCTTCTCTGTTGAGTAAGATTTAATTTGTGGGAAGGGAGACAGAGAAGTCTTAGCCCCTTATCTCTTCTTAGTTGTGATTTTCAGGTGGTTACACCTCCCTGTGACAGGAAACCTATTGTCGAGGCCAGGAGTTGCGTCCAGCAGCAGGAGGTCAGACCCGTGTCTGTGGCTGCAGCATCCATTTTGTGATGCTAGGGTTCTTTTAAGCTATTACCGGTTATGTCCGTGTTTACATGTCTCTCCCTCTAGAAGGGTGGAATTCTACCCCCACCGCCAGGACTGACAGTGGGATAGGATTCCAAAGTGTTTGACACCAAACACGACATGTTTCCATGCAGCCATTCCAAAGTTAGCATTTGCCGCGAGGTTATGATGCACTTAAGAGTATATGGTCTGGCTGCATCACAAAACTGCCTCAGAGAATAGGCTCCGAAAGCTGCAGAAGGGCCCAGCTCATGCATGGGCAACCTCTCTCACAAAACCAAGCACTCTGCCTTCAGGATTGATAAGGCCAGCCATAGGAGTGACTGATAGGTTTATATGTGTCGGTGATTAAAGGTAGATTTAGGTAACCTATATCTTAGTAAGGGGTGCATGCACCCGCTTTCCCAGGCTGCAGTAGCAGACCTGTGGTGCCAACTTGGAAGGCTTCCCAGGGGTGGCATAATACATGCTTCTGTCCCTTGTAGGCCTCTGGGGTACCTACGCCCTTGGATCCTAAGGTACCATATACCTGGGACTCACAAGGGTAACCCAGTAACCAATCTGGAGTGTACCTAAAGTACATGCAATCAATTTAGAGTGGAAGCTTCTAGGCTGGGGTCCTGAATAGCAGGGCCCCCGCCAGACTAAAGTTGAGAAACAGTGAAACACCAGAAAAAAGTGGGGGTAACCATAGTAAGCAGATCCTACTCTCCTAAACTCCTAAATTGGGTGAGTCAGTGCATCCTAGATGCATTGGCTCCATGGTCATATGTGTGCTGTTCAAGTTAGCTGGGGAAGTCAGTAGGTGATTGGGGCAAAGTAAGGGGACCCCTTGGTGGCCCAGAGGAATGGATGAGGGGCTAGAGTCCCTAGATGATTTGTGAGGGTCACTATTAATAAGGGAGTTCTTAATGACGGAGAAACTTTCATCAAAGATTCCTAGATTACATTCAGAGGCTTGTATGCGGATAGTCCCATTGTTATAAATGGATGTGGTAGCAGCCAATCTGTATGTGGGTGACGGGCCTGTCGAGAGTCTTATGCCATGTTGAAATTTCTTAGCAGAGGAGATCCTGAGTAGTGAGTAGAAAGCCTTCCTCCAATGTTCTTTTCTTTTAGTGTAGAAGATCAGATTCCTTGTAATAGCTCATTTTTGTAAGCAAAAATATGGATCAGAGATTAGGGTTTCTGGATGAGATTTAAGAAGTCTGTGTTTGAGGGATTTTGCCACTTTTTTTGATAGGTTGGGTGGATAATTAATTATGCAGCTATTCAGGCCTAGCCGCTCAAGCCTGGAGTCCAGACTGCTCTGTGCGCAGGAGGCCATGATTTAGTATGATGACAGAGGGATCTCTGTTGAAAGGATTCATGGAGAGGATAGCAGAGAGTGGGGATTCATTTTCAAACAGCATGTATCTTAAGTGGAGGGCATATTAGGACATTGGGAGTGTCGAAATAGTTGAGCTTCGAAGGGAGGAAACTTACAGTGGTAGAAGGTAACTATGATCTAGTTGAAGGTTCGGAGAATCTCCAATAATGTAGCTCGAGTAGTTAGAAGAAATGTCCCTAACCATTCCAAGATGGCCGTCACATTGGGCTAGTGAAGAGATGTGTGGGTAACCAAAGTTGCTACAATAGTGAAGAGGTGAGTGAAGCACATCAAAAGGAGGCTGTAAGTTGTAGGTGCAGTGATTCCCCCAGGTGCAGAGTATTAACAGTAATAAAAAATCAAGTAGAAATCAGCATTGAACCACACCTTACCAGGATGGATGATGTAACTCGAGGAGGCAGCAGCAGTGAGCCACATCGTTCCAAGATGGATGCCGCATTAGGATATTGAGGAGCTGAGTGAGTAATTGAAGATGGCCGCCGTATTGCTATCACAGTGAAGAGCAGTGGGAGGAAAGTAAAATGGTGGTCAGGGTCAGGAAAACTCAGAAACAACCAAGTGCACAGGCCCACAATGTAAGAGAACAGCACCTCCACTTAAATTACATGAATGATCTATATACTCAAAAGGGAGTCAGCTCTCCCGTGGTGACAACATGATCGGGTGCGGCGTCAGGACGACTCCAGAGAAGCCCGTCTGACCCGTGTAGTGGCAGAGGGAGGCGGATCTGATCAACTGGGCATGGGCTCAGTGCAGCCGTGGGGTGGGTTGAGTCAGGACCAGCTTGCAGGGGACAGAACTGGACCGGAAGCCAAATCACAAACCTGAGCAACCTGCTCAAAGGGTAGTCGGCACTCTCCCTGCGAAACCCGTATAGGGTCGAGGAGAAGCGGAAGGGGGCCCCACCCGACCTCGAGTGGAGACTAGACTGGCTCGTAGAGGGTAGATCTGGCCGGCAGGGCCTCTCAGAGTGGCAGCATAGCCATACATGCCAACCCTCCCGATTCAGGCGGGAGACTACCGATTTAAAAACTAGTCTCCCGCCTCCCGATTCCTGTAGGCAAAAAACGGATTCTTTGGCAGGCTTCAGCCAACAGGGACTCGGAGTATGCACTGACAATAACCTGCTCTGCAGGCCAAAGCATAAGATGTTTGTCAAGCTCTCTCTGCCTGCCAAAGTGTTTTCACTGTGCTCCTGACAGGTAAGGAAAAAACATATAATTATATTTCTGATATCCGATCCTGCAGCAGCACATGTACAAGTCCCATAAATGCCAATAGAACTGATTCAGGCCTCAATAGAAGTCAATAGAAAAAGTACATTCTCTCGATTCATTTTTTTTTTAATCTCCCACTTTCCTCTTCTAAAATGTTGGCATGTATGGGCGTAGCAGCTCAGCCGAGCTGGATTTGTTGGAGATCCGACCTGGCCCAGAGGGCGGGGCTCACCCTGCTCAGTGCCTCACCTTTACCTCGTCCCTTTGTCAGCAGCAGAGGGGCTCCATTGTATCTCGGGTCCCAGACGGAGGTCAGAGGATGTGGAAGGCGCCTACGGTGTTGGATCGACTCGTAGGATTGGATGTTGTGGTCCTGACATCAAATGAAGGACCCCACAAGACCACAGGACCCGGGCGGAGGGCAGAGGATGTGGAAGTCACCTTCGGAGTCGAATCGTCCTCTTGGGGTCAGCTGTCGTGGGGACGGAGACCTGGGCATGAGGGTGAGAGACAGCCTCGGAGAGATCCCAGCAGTGGTAGTCAGCCAGCACAGGATCGTCTGTCATGAGGCCTGCGATCGTCACGCAGTATCCTCTGCCGTTGGGCCGGAGATCATAACATAGGATCATCTGCTTTGTGGGGTCAGGGATTGAGGCTGCAGGTACAGATCTTGCCTATTCAGTAAAAAACTTAGCTTTCTATCTTTTCTGCAGTTTGCTTGTTTGCTTACAGAAGTGGCAAGGCCGATGGCCATCCCTTACCTTTGGAGCCTTCGAGAAGAGCTCCTTCGGCTATCTTGTTTAGGAAAACAAATTAATTGCTTAGTTAGTTAGTTGAAGGAGAGCAAAGTGCTACTTATCTTAGCGAGGAGCAGCATTCAAAAGAGGAGGATTGTTAGTGCATGGGCCTTTTTTTATGTGTTGCCATTGTTCTGTTCTAGACTTTATTTGTTTTATGATGTAATGCACTTTCAAGTGCTGCGTGGAGTGGCATTAAAAAGATTAATGCATAAAGGTAGCCTCCATTCTTGTAATGAAATAGTGAATGGCTACACTAAAGATCCCTTTGATTGTCAGTAAGTCACTGTTTGATATAATCTCTGGAAGTTCCCAGAGGAAGCTGAGGATTAAGGTACACTGAACATTCCTGATAAATTCATGACATTTTAACGTCACACTCCACATCATAGACTTCCTAGACAGCTCTTTGATAAAGTTCTTGGATTTTCCCACAAACTGTATGGATTTTGCATGCATGTGGTATTTGTATATCACAAGCCTGGCCAAAGGGCAACGAAGAGCTGCACAGGATCAAAGGCAAGTATACAGTCAATGAGTGATGGGAGTGGTAGCTGATTAGTAGAATGTTAATGCATTGTGATGTAGCGCTTTGTTATCCATTCAATGATATGCCCTGTAGCAAGAATTTGTACAACACTTTCGAACACTCGTATGGCATTACAGAGCTTTCTTAATTTGGGCACTCATTTAATACGTGCTGGACTTGGCCTTTCTGTTGAGTGAGCCCGAAACTTTTTGCCTTCACTCCTATTTGTGCTGAATTAATTTTTGTTGACCTTAGGATTCTGTGCACCTTACCACTGCTAACCAGTGCTAAAATGCTTGGGTTCTCTTCTTAAAACATGGAGGAAATGGCTTATACCCAATTGGCCTATTTAATTTACTTGTATGTCCCTAGTAAAGTGGCACTGCTGTGCCCAGAGGTTCTACATCACATGCTACTAGTGGACTGCAGCCTTGATAGTGCCATCCACTTAAGATGCCCTTTAAACATGTCTCCAGCCTCCCATTGCAGGCTGTATGTGCAGTTTTAAGCTGCCATTTCGACCTGGCCTTTAAACATGTCTCAGGCCTGCCATTGCAGTCTCTTTGTGCAATTTTCAACTGCCATTTTGACCTTGCAAAATAAACCTTTCTCCAGGCCCAAAACGTCCTATAAGTTACCCCTAGGGTGGGCCCTAAACAACTCAGAGGGCAGGGTGCAGCGTATATAAAAGGTTGGACATGTACTTATAAGTTTTACATGTTCTGGTACTGAAAACTCTTAAATTCATTTTTCACTACTGCAAGACCTACCTCTCTCATTGGATAACATTGGAGTTATCCCATTTAATACATTATTACATTTATTAAGCTGTGATTTCCAAATGGGAACAGGTAACCAGTTCATATTTGGTGTCTTGGAATTGTAATGAATTGTAATGAAACATCCTAACCTATGTTCCCTCTAGGGTGCACATCTACGTGCTCATCCTGCTTTCACGAAACGCCCAGAATCTTTCCTAGAGTGTGGAAGTCAACCTAGAAACATTAAAGAGCATTTGGTATCTAAAACTTTAAATGCATGTCTTTTAAAAAGGCACACATATGAAAGGCAGTATGCCGGTTGCCTTAGTCATTTTGGGGCATATTAACAAGGACTTTATCTCCGCTTTTTTGGCTTTAAAAGCCAAAGAAGCGGAGATATAAGTATCGCCCTATCAACAACAGGGTCTAACATGCAATAACGCATGTTAGCACCCTTTTTCACTTTGCTTCCCTTAGCATCTCTAATGAGATGCAAAGTGGGCGTTCCAGTGCAAAATAATAGGAGAAATGTTGCTAAGCGACATTTCTTCTATTATCAAGCTTCACGCTAACCCTGTTAGAGACAAAAAAAGCAGCGTTAACCACGGTTAACGCTGCTTTTTTACGTCTGCTAATTTTCAGACTTAGCCATGTAATCCAATGGGAGGTGGATTACATGGCTAAGTCCACCATGGGCTATCAACAAGGATATCCCTATCCTTGTAGTTTTATCGCTGCATTACCAGCGATAACCTCCCAAAATGCAGCTATCGCTGGATTTTTTATCGCCTAGGCGGTTAGCGTTGTTAATAACGCGATAACCAGGCGATATTATCCAGCGATAGTGGGTGTTAAAAAAATAACGTTAAGTGCCCTTAGCGTTAATTCTCCCTGTTCCTTGTTAATATGCCCCCAAGTGCCTGCAGCCTGTCTCTGGGTAATATGACTGAAGATGACAGTTGGGCTTATTCCTCCTAGACAGTCACACACAATAGGGAGCATAGGTGTGCCTGGATGGCACAGGGGTGTAGAATTTAATAAAACATATACTTGTCCATGAAATGTGCTCCTGACAATATCAGACGTAAACCTTCTTCCAAAGTTGGGAAAAAGTGGTTGGTGGGAAAGTGAACTTGCAAACACTCAAATTTTCGCCTGAGCAAACCTATACATGCACATTTGCTCATGCTAAAAATGCAGTTCACAAATATTTTCTAGGAGTACTATTTCTTGTCCTACTTCTGTAAATTCTTGGGAATTCATGAAAGTCGTATAGCTGCACTTAATTCAAGGACATATACTGTGGGCCCCATAATTTTGTCTGGCATTGACTGTAAGCTTTTGTGTTTATTAAAATTCTGTCTCTCTCTCTCTCTGTATCGGCTGGCTTCACTGTGAGTGACAGCATTCTGATCTTTCACAAGGAGCATATCGGAGCACCAAGTAGTTTTGTTCAGAGCCAGTAACTACAGTAGCAGTGTGTGCTTTTCGAAACCTAAAAACAATGTTTGCCTTTGCCATAATGGTGAGGGCCCGGCAGGTCCCACACCAATAAGGTTTTACAAAAACCATGCCAAAACAAGCCACACATTCACAAAACTAAAAAGTTGACCAACAATTTCAGACCTACTGGTTTTGCCAATGTTTGTTTCTTTTTGTTTCCCATAATCTTATTGAAATTGGTTACACTGATTTTCTATTATGAATATTTTTGGGAAATACTAGCATGCATCAACACATGTTACTAAATGATGCTGCAAAGAAATGGTACCTGAAATTTTACAGTAGTTTAGCAAAATGTTTTTTTTCCTGCTTTTTGATTTGTTATGTACATTTTCTTTTGAAAGCAAAGAATCATCAATCTTCCTTTCAAGCTTCTGTAAATATTTGCATCAAATCAGAGAGTATTTTGGGAGCATTATACATAGCCTCATATTGCTAAACTTTGAAAACGTGTGTACACATTTTTATAATGCGCCCTCTGTCAGTAGTGCAGTCGGATCTTACAACATTTACTTAGAGCGCTCACCCTAATAATAAAGGCTTTCAATTAATGAACCATAAATACAAGTTTGAACAGCATTAACAAATGAGCAAAAATATTACATTAACTGCAGCCATTTCCCTTCCCTGATCCATAATGTGGTACTGCTAACTAGCAGCCAAAGGTTTTGTGCTGCAGGGGGTCAGACGACTTGTCCCATGGACAAAATACACGTGAACACTTGTTGCCCTTGACCCCAAACAATATGTCCTGGATGTCAGGCTATAGGAATTCCACATCCCTGTTGGCAGGGTGGGAGCAAGGAGCTGGGCACATCCCCACTTATACTTGAATAGACTGTCCTGCCTCCACACAAAGGGCTGCACACCCCCTGTGGTTAGTATGGAGCCAAGGCAGGAAAGGCTGTGCACTTTAAAGGCATGCCGCTAGAAGCTTCTCCCCACTTCAAAGGTACAACTGAGTATAAATATTGGACCTCAGATACCAACTCTTCAGTGCGCTTCTGGACCTGTGGATACTCAGCCAGGCTGAAGGACTGCTGTGCTGCTGAAAGGACTGTTACTCTACTGGATTGCTGCTCTAAAGGACTGCTGTTCTGAAGGACTGCTGCCCTGTTGTGCTGAAACACAAAGGGGTGCTATCGGTCTATAGTGGCTAAAAAGTGTCTTTTTTCTACTGGATGAGTGAATGTATAAACTATAAGTGTGGGAGAGCAAAGAATAGGAAAAATAAACCCATCAGCCCACCCGTTGGCGGAACATCTTCATCTGGGGTTTTAGAATACAGACTGGTATACACTAGGTACCTCACCATGAAAGAATGTGAGGACAACTTCTAGTATTGGATCCACCAGTGATGGAAAGCCAGACAGCAGTGTATCAAGAGCTGTGGGAGATGAAAAAGTTGCAGTGCTCAAAGAAAATGTGTGCTAAATAGAAAGTGGTGATTGAAAATTGACTAGCATGGTGCCTAGTGGTTAATTTTATTCAGGCGGTCACCATGATGACAAGATTAAAAGCAGAGTGTGGATGGATGAAAACAAATATTACCATCCATAGATGAATTAGTTGGTCGACATGTTTCAGCTTAAAAAGGCTTTCTTCAGGACCTATTGTAACACTACTGCAACTGTGAAGATTAGTGAAAAGTACAATGAAAAGTACATACCATGCAAAGGCAATAAACCTACCATACGTGTGTGTACTTTGTGGTAGGAAATGAAGTCATGGTGTGTACAAAAGCTCTGCTCCTAAAACACAAAAATAGTGAAGACAGACACATATACGAATTATGTAAGTATGAAAACAACATATATGTGATGAGACATATAGCAGCCACGGAGTCATTGCTCAGTTAATATTAATTATATAATCACTCACCCAAAATTTGCTTGGGGGTGGCCTCACCTCACCTGGCGCTCGCTCAGGTAACGAGGCCCCGCTCTGAAGAAATTGGAAGAAGGAGAAAAATATCATAACTTCAGCTTATGTATGATATAGATCCATTTCATAGATCTCCTGATGTTTTAAAGAGGCAGAAATACAGAACAACAGTCCTTGCTGGCCTAGCCAGCCGATGTTCAAAAAGGTGTGTAAGACATTCATCAGTTCAATTTGTTCGGAGAAAACGACGACTAGCGTCTGTAGTTGTTTAACAAACAAGGACAGACCATTGGCTCAATAACCTGAATGACACCTATTATGTTGAACAAATAGGAGTTCTGCACAAAATAGGTAACAGATCAATGAGAAGAGAACTGCAAGTCAAAATAACTAGTTTCTAGTCAATTAGCTTGTTAAAAACAAAGTTCTCAAGATGAAATATCTAACCGTCATTAGTTAAATTGTAAACCGCCTCGCTGTAACAATCTAGAGTAGAGGCCAGAGTATAAGTATCTTTTGTTTGTAGCCTCTAGCGCACTCACCTGTCCGTCGGTGCCTCACACCCCTACTGAGTCGAGGGGAAGGTAACTAGACGGACAGGGAGATCCGTGTAAATACAGGTTAGGCGGACCTGAAAGGAAACATCAATTAAACACAGACCGCCCACGATGTGTGGGACTCTCATCGAATCCCAGCGGACCGTAAGCAAGACGTTGCTCGCGAGGAGTCCGTCAATAGAAAAGCGACCTCTGATTGGTTTACAACGTGTGTAAACACTCGCTATTGGTTATAGCGCTGGCCAATGGGGATAAAGTATTAGCCCCGTCGTCCAATAAGAACCCAGTGAGGCGTACAAGGTCATGTTTAGTCGTGGTGTATTGTTTTCATAATAGAAAGTTTAAAAATCAAGATTACGAAAAAAATCATTATGAATGAAAGCAACCAATGTGGCACGAAGAGTCTGTGTCTCTGTTTTGACAATGCAGGTGAATTCCGGAGATTTCAGGCGTACCCTGCGCTGCCTGGCCTTAAGGCTACGGTTCTCCAACTGGCGCCCAACATGGGGCGACTTCAGTGGTAGCGGTTAAGCCTGAGGGTTGTGAGAAGCCCCGCAAGAAAATTCCGGAGGACACGCACTACGTGATCGACCTCTGTATGTCGGAAGGTCTTTGATAGTGCGGCTACTCCTCTCTGACGGCTGCTGACGGCTGCTGCCCTGACTGTCGCCCTACCTTGGACCCTTCTGACGATGTTTGGTAGAGCAAGACAATAGACGGACCTTCGCTGGTGTAGAACGATTCTTAGTTAAGTATTTGGCGGGTCTTTGTATTTTGGGTTTTATTCAGGTATTGCAATAGCCACCCAAACCATATTAGTGGGTCGATGACAACAAACTCCACTGACACTTTACCCTGGCTCAAGAGACAATGTGAAACTCTTGCAATGGAAGTATCATGCTCTCAGTGGAATAAAGACTTGCCACCACTTATTAGAATTGTATCAAGTTTAATCTGGGATTGTACAGAATTGATGTCTCTCATATAACATGAGTTTCAACATACTGCCCCACAATACACTTTAGACAGCGAGATGTGACACCCTTAACATCTCAACACTCGTGTAGGAGACATTCACTCTTTCATCGGGTTCTTTTCCCTTTCAACACATATTTTCCGGGAGAGGGGGATGAATGAGGTTGGGCTGGGTTTGCTAGTAAAATATTTGAGGCAACTCACATTTTTGTTGTCACTGACCTATGGATGTTGTTGATGATATGCGTAGCTGAAAACAATAAAACCAGTTAAACCTAAGATATTGTTCAAGGAAATGACTGATTAAGTCTCTCTGTTTGGCCGTTGGCCTGTGTATGGTAACTTGTCGATTTGTAGGACAGGGGCTTAGACGTTTCAACAGTTTGTTCCAAAATTGAGCAATAAACTGCGTTCTCCTCTCCCTTATACTGTCTTCTGGAAGACTGTGGAATCCAAATGCATGTGTGCATAATACTTCTGCCAACGCTGGAGCTGTAGGTAGATTTTTCAGTGGAACAAAATCTTCCATTGTTGTAAAGTTGTTAATGACAATCAAAAGGAGATTCAATTGATCAAGGTCAGTAATTCCACAATTAAATACATTGATATAGTGGTCCAGACTTTCTTGGTCCAGAGTTGCCTTGGTGTACGAAAGAGACAGTGCTGAAAGTTTCCTTTTCTTCATCTTGGCTTGAGCACAAATATTAAGTTGTTTGAGATATTTTGCCAATTAAGACTGCACTTTGGACCATTAAAACTGGGGGAATAAGTCTTATTTTCTTCATTCGATATGTCCAGTGACGGGTGTATCATAGTACCATTTACAAGCTTTGGGTTGTAAGCCTTCTTTGGGGAAAATAGAAGGTCTGAACCTTGTTCAGGAGAGGAATCCTTTTGCCTGCGTTCTGCTGGGCCATCTTGTATCCAACGTTTTTATTTATTTCCATGTGGGTCTGTGAATTTAAAGCAGCAAAAACAGTAAATTTTCTGGTTTTCTCGCTGAGATAGCTTCCGTTTTTCTGGATAACAGTTTTTTTTCACAACAAACCACTTGTGACAACATGAAAAAGACCTGACATCTTATTGACGCCACTTGAAAATGAGGGAAGGATGCAATCCCTCAATACTTGGACCATGAAAAAGCATTTGATCGCATTGACTAAGAGGGATATGGTGACTACGATTTAAATTGGAGGACCATAAAGGGCATGGGTGTTTTAGGGCCACTCAAGGAACGGCCGCAATTGTCGGTTTTTGGACTGGAGCCTTGGGCCATAGTTTGGTGTTGGACCAAACCTGTAGGGTTCCTAGTCTGAAGCTAAGGGATAGAGCCCTATTCTCAGGAGCAAATATTCAGTCGAGAAATGGCTCCTACCAGGGGTTTCTTCTTAAATGCCAAGTAAGTTGTCATGAGTCTACCTTTCCTGGTCTCAAGCTTTCCCCACAAACAGCCCCAGTATTTCTTGTTGGCCATTTGTAATATAGTTTGATTCACTCTATCTGGTTTGAGCCAGAGATCCGCACAATTGATTGACTTCAAGGTGTTCTCAATATGTATGAACCACCGCAAGCTGCTGCAGTTCAAAGTTTTCATTGCGGGTCCAAATGCAAAGTCCTCTGTTGCCAAAGAACCATGTAACGCGCTTTATTGAGGGTTGGAGGAAAGGTTCATTGTTTCCCATTATTGTACAGCTCTTGAAACTTTTTTTCCTATTCGAATTCAGGATCAGATTGGAGTGCTGTCACTGCTTTGCCTGGATCCATGGCTCATCGTGGACTTTTGAAAGATGAAGCATGAGGTGAGAGGATCGTGGTCACTTTCGATTCTCTCATCCACCCACAGGTCTATGATCGAATACCAAGCCTCTGCCGTTATCATGATGTAATCAATTATAGTTGCTCATTTTCCTACATGAAAAGTAGGTTCTGGGTGTCATCAGACTTAGGGTTTCATTTACAAGGAATTGGTGTAGGACAGCACAGCAAGTCTTCTTGGTGCGCTGCCCTACACCAACGTGAAAAGGGAAGGAATGCACCTTATTTATGAAATACTGTGCAGTCCTGTCCTTTTCTAATATGCTGGGGCACAGTGGGCTACCGAGCGCCAACGCAGGCGCCTTGCACTATGGTGCAAGGGTGTCAGCTTTGCATACAGGATCGTGTTTGTGCAGGAAGGGACACCTTCCTGCACAAACAAATAGACCCGAGAGGCATTTTCCTCGTTCTATCTGTGCTGCAAAATGCAGCACACATGGAAAGAGGAACAAGCATTTACAATGCAATGGTTTCTGCATTATTAAAGGTAGAGCTATTGGCATTGCTCATTACATTTTTTTTTAAATGATAAATAAATGGCATTGTCATTTACATTGCCAATAGCCTAATCGTTAATTAAATGGCATTGTCATTTACAATGCCAATAGCTTAATTGCTCGCAAATGCATGACCTATTGCATTGACACCCATAAAGAGCCACACACACAAAGCCACCCACACACACACACACAGAGCCACACACACACACACAGAGCCACACACACACACACAGAGCCACACACACACACAGAGGCACGCACACACACACACAGACAGAGCCACGCACACACACACACACAGACAGAGCCCACGCACGCACACACAGACAGACAGAACCACACACACACAGACAGAGCCACGCACACACAGACAGAGCCACGCACACACAGACAGAGCCACCCCCACACAGACAGAGCCACACACACACACACAGACAGAGCCACACGCACACACACGCACACAGACAGAGCCACACACACACACACACAGACTGACATTCACACACACAGACAGGCACTTTTACGTTTCTACTGCTCACCATTGTTGGAGGCTTAGAACTATTTTTTTATTGTCGAAAATAGTTCTTAATAAATAAAATTACTAACAGGAAAAACATCTGACTAGTCATAACTAACAGAAGATGCTGCTTATACCTGGACATAATTTACAAAACATCTTGAAGCAAAACGGTTCTATTAACATCTACTCAGTCACCAAGGTAGCTTTTTAGAATCGCGTTCAAGAACTGTAGAATAAATGTTTCCTTTGCTGGATTTCACATCTTCCAAACCAATATCCTATTAAAAGACTGAAAAGGAAATGACCAAGCTTGAAAGAAAAATTTAACTATTGTTCCTCAAGTTCAATGTGCAGAGCATCCTTAAAATTTGCAACAAAAAGAATTGTTGCTTTATGAATAAAAATAACTAATGTATACAACAAAGGCCATAAATTGGGTCCACATAGCACAAATTGAGAGCCAAACAAAAAGGTGCTATTCAAAAAAGCAGCACATACCTGAAATATGAACATTGTTTTAAATGTATCAGTTATTGTTCAGAAGATATGCATTAGAAAGGGTTGATATGATGAAAACGACCAAGATGTATCTAAACAAACAATTCAGATGTAGTCAATTCTGACAGTTGTTGTTTTGGGGATTCCTTAAGCAAATAAGAGGTAATACGCTTTCTTAAATAAATTAGGCGCAGTCTTAGTTTACTTTGTAAAGAATCAATATTCTAGGATTGGTGTTTCTTAGTAAAACTTTGCCAATAGCAATGTGCTCTATGGGGGGGTCGTGATACACATAATTGTGCAATGGGCTTGCACAAAAACATGCAAATGGACTTCAAACCCGTTCTCTTCTTCAGTACTTTTATCGGACGAGCACTCTATGAAAATGCAAGAAAAAGTACATTTTAAAATATGTTTATTGGTCCAATAAACTGTATCGTTTACATAAAATGACTAGGGGCCCGATGTAGGTGGCCGTTTCAGGCCATTTACCGACCGGTTACGGCCGATTTCGGCCGTTTCCGACCGGTAAATGGCCAATCGGTATGTAGGGGCCTAAATCCAAGGCCACATGTAGGTAAATCTACATTTACAGAATCGGTAAAATTACCGATTCGGTAAAATACCGAATCGGTAATTTTACCGATTCTGTAAATTCCATATGTAGGTGGGACTCTTCTGAGTCCCAAAGGCCTTAACGAATCGGTATTTTACCATGAAATCCAACTTCATGGTAAAATACCGATTCCGGTGTGCATGCACATGTGTGCATGCACACCTATGTCATGTGACAGGCAGACCTGCCCTTAGGGCAGGTATGCCTGCCACATGGCACCTGTGCCTGTTTTGGGGGTGCCAGAGGGTGTCAAAGTGACACCCCCTGCACCCTTGTGAATTCTTTAATTACCGATTCGGTAAATACCGAATCGGTAATGCCTAATCATTCCTATGGGCTTCTAAGCCCATAGGAATGAATGGGCATTACCGATTCGGTATTTACCGAATCGGTAATTAAAGAATTGTTAAGGATTCGGTAACGAATCCAGATGTTGGGACCTACATACCATTTACCGATTTTGAAATACCGAATCGGTACAATTCGGTATTTTAAAATCGGTAAATGTTTGTTACCTACATCTGGCCCCAAATGTAGTTATTTATGTGCTCCTTGAAAAAAATGCCAGTCATTAAAAGGTAGTAAACTAGAGGTTTGCTCAATGTCATGCTATATAAATCCAATTCCATTATAACAGGCTTCACTACATGGAAAATACATTTAGAAAATATAACACTCGAATACAAAAATATTGTTAGATTATAAAAGCCGAATTTCCAATTTCTGTAATAATGTTCTGATGAAGTAACCAATAAAAGGCTAGCTCAAGACAAATTCCTTAAACATTACTGCAACTGCGCCAACGCAAACTTTTCCAAGTGTAGAAAATAAAGTGGCTCGAACTGATCGGAAATGCAGCCACTAAGGTCCCACTAATCTGCCTGTGTAAACGTCCTATCCCTACTCTGCCGTGTCTACAAAAACACTGAACGGCTCTACCTACTGAATAACATACAATTAAACCATGTCTTACTAAAAATGAGAAAGTGGCGAGATATGATCCGCTCAGATGACGTGAAAGAAGCAGCTATTGAGTTCCACTATTTATCCATGCTTCTTTGTGCAGTAAGTGTATAGTGAGGGGCAAATATTACAGGGGAGTCTCTACGCCAACATTATGATACATGGAATGTTAATTTGTCTCATTTTACGTTGGTGCATTAGAGTGTAAATCATCAGCATGGCTGCGCTGCGCCATTCTGTGTACACTTTTGCTGACCAGCTGAAGAAACGTTGAAAGCGAGAAAAGAAGTGCATGGAACGGTTACTTAAAACTAAACACGATCACGAAAATGGGTTTATTAACTTAAGGAGCAAAAAGGTGCCAGTCTGTATCGTGGGGCACCTGGACCCGCTGCTGTGAACCGCTGGGTTAGCCTTGCTTCTTAGGGCCCTTAATCATGTGCTATTGCTGTGTGCCTGCTCCCTTCATCTGAACTCCTCCTCCAGGCATCCCTCCCTTCTCGCTACATACACAGCGTTCATGACGAACCTCTATTTACAACACACATCTAAGAGCCTACTGCAGCAAAAAAAAGATAAATATTACACATCTATGGGTAGGCTGTGAAAAAAGGTGTCCACGATCTCGTCTGCTACCTATCTATGATGCGTATACCACCACACCCCCATTACCCGGGCGCTAACTTTGTTTCGGTCGAAAAATTGCGGGAAATTCAACTGATAAACTCAACTCGGTGGAAATAAGGGATAAATAAATTCCCTCCCCTGTAGCAGGAGTAACAACAGAGGGGGCTCTCACCAGGCTCTGGAAGCTCCTCGGGTGATCTCGGCCAGTCCAGTCGATGCGTTTAGGCAGCAGCCTAAACGCATTGCATCGCTCGGCCGTGCACGGACTCCAGGGCACACGCTATGGCAACAGGGCAGAGCTGATGACTCACGGTCAGGGGCGAGTAGGGCAGAGAGCGTTGCGGAGAAGGTTGTGCAGTACCACGTCTGGATCAGTGACTTCTTCAACTCTGCTAAGCTGCCTCTGCTCATGCCGGCGACCGCACTCAGTGCACTCGATGCTTGCTGAGCCTTGGGCAGTCGGGAAGAAGAGCCGTGCCTGGCATTTGGATCTGAACAATAAAATCAGCCGCTGGCCAACAACAACACCTCAAAAAATATGGCAGCCACAAACATCCAAAAATTTTCGGATTCGGGCGTGTTTTTGGCTTCTGAGTGACGGATGACGTCACAGGTGGAAAGAACGCCAAAAACACGACCCCCAAATCCGAAAGAGACGGGGCTTGTTTGGAGTGACGCCTCTCTCCTCCAATGGCTGGCCTCCGTTTAGGAAGCCAGCCAATGGAGGAGAGAAGCGGGTTCAAGCCCCGTACTCAAAAACATAAAATCTCCTCCCGGAGACTGCGCAAGTGCAGCCTTTCGGTCCTCGAACAGTTATGCCTTTTCTGGGGAGGAGTAAGCTTTTGGCTCTGCCCCAGGTTACATGATTTTGTAAATCTGAGGCAACGTCAAAATTAATGGGCATTGTGTGGGAACACCCACTGCAATGCCCATTGAATGCCTCCTTGAAACAGAGTAAGGCAAGGCAGCGCTTTGCACTGCCTTACCGTACCCCATATCTATGAATCCATGCAAAGCTTCGCAGGGTGGCTTTGTGTCGCCTTGTTGATGTGATCGAGAGGCTTGAGCCACTGGAGCTTCAAATAAAGTAATGCTCTGGTGTCGCAGGCTTCTTGGAATTAAGCCCCTAAGCTCGCACGTTGAGTGTTGAGGTTCTGAAAATTACGAATTTGTTCGTACTCAGCCTCCATTTTGAGATCGCCGCCATTTTGTGTTGCCCTCACTCAGGCAGCTCGGAGAACCCAATGTTTTTTTTCATTTCTGCTTTACGTGTCAGGTGGCTTCCTCGCCTATGTTTACTAATGAGTGTCAGGGTCTGGCCGAGTTCACTAATTCCTGTCTGAGCTGAATAATCCCCGTCCGGACTACATGTCGTTTCACACCATTGTTTCCTTTAAGTTATCTTATCTGCTGTCCTTTGCTACACGTCTAATGCATTCTCCTGTTTCTCGGCTGTCCTTCTACGACACACAGCTGTGTTTTCTTTACTAGTAAACTGTGTTTTTCTCTGCTAGTAAATTGAATTGTGTGGATTCACTTGTGATTTGCTTAAGGGATCGAGTGATAAACATACTCGGGAACTTGAGTTGTTTTGGACTTAAAGTATTGTCTGCAACATTTGCCTGTAGCTCATGTTCATGTGTGATTGCATTTTTGCATTGTATTGTATAATATATAAAAACCTGTACGCGCGGAGTTAAGTGGCAGTCTCTTTTGAACCTCGTTGTATTGACGACTTCTAAGACCACTGTACTAGCTGCAGCTAATAAATACCATCTTCTACGCCAGGCGAAGAGTCCGTGTCTCTGTTTTGACAAGGCAGGTGAATCCCGGGGATTTAGGCGTACCCTGCGCCACCGGGCCTTAAGGCTGCGTTTCTCCAACTGGCACCCACGTGGGGCGACTTCAGCGGTAGCGGTTGAGCCCGAGGGTCGTGAGGAGCCCCGCAGGAAAAGTCCGGAGGAAGCGCACCACGTAATAGACCCCTGCATGTCGGAAGTGGACCGAAGGTCTTTTACGGCGCGGCTACTCCTTTCCGACAGCTGCTGACGACTGCTGCCCTGACTGTCGCCCTGCCTTGGACCCTTCTGAAGTTTTGGTAGAGCGAGACGATAGACGGACCTTCGCTGGCGCAGAACGATTTTTAGTTAAGTATTTGGTGAGTCGCTCCCACAGACCTTTGTTTTGTTTTTATTCTTAGTCTTTGTTCAGTCATTGCAATAACTGAAGCCAAGGGGTAAGTACGATTGTACTGTGTCACTGATTTATACCCTTTGTTGTTTGTGATCAGTCTAGAGAAGTGACGATGCCTGGGCTGAGTAAGTTCAAAAGATTTTGTTGTTTGGGTTGTACAAGGGATTCCCAGTTGGAGGAGTCATGTCCGATTCCTCCGGTTGGAACTCCGACTTATGAGCTCTATTCGAAACATGGTATTGGTCCCATTACCTTTAACGAGACATGGGTCCGATATACGAAAAATAATGGAGTTTTGAGTTGGCCACAGAATGGTAGCTTCGATCCCGCTATATTGGATAATTTAGAAACAATCCTGTTCAGGAGAAAAGCCCGGCCGGCTATGTTTGACTCCTTTCGCCTCTGGCGTAAAGAAGCCAAACAGAAAGAAATTAAACAAGCGAAAAAGGATAAAAAAGCACGAGACATGTCAGTCCTTCAGGCTGCTCAGCAGTTTAAAGATAACGAAGTAGATGATGCGAAGGAGATATCAGAGAGACAACATCGTATGGCGATAGATAGATGCTATCTGATGTTGCCTACTTCCTCTTCAGATAAAAGTAAGGAATTAGAAGAAGATCCACTAATGACTTGCTTATTGAGTTCACCTCCGCCCTATGTTCAGAATGCGACTGCACCTCCGTTACCCCCTCCTGTTGCTCAACAAGTGGTTGCTCAATTACCGATTGTCCAGCGACCAGCTCAGCCCCTTAATGCTTCCTTGTCTACTTCTGCTTTGCCTTCACAGCTTGTACATCTGCCCCCGCCTTCTCCTGCTCCTATTCTTCGACATGCTACGTCTCAGTCTCCATTGCCTTCTACATCTGTAATACCCCCAATTCTTTCGAAGGATTCTCCTGTTTCACAGAGGAGGATAGCAGATGCTGCTACAAATTTCTTTTCTCCTTTTGTTAGGTCCCTGAAAATGTCTCCGGCTTCTTCTAGACGACAATCTTGCTGTCAGCTTCCTTTTGCGGATGAGAAAATAACCCTGGGTTCTCTCGCCCGCAAATGGATTGAGCATGGGCCAGAATATACTACAGATGATATCATGAGTTGTTTTCATCAATGGGGGGAGCCTACACAGAGATACGTTTTCAACATCATGTGTCAAACTCTTATCAAAGGTTGGGAAGATATGGAGTTAGATACAGTCCCTTCGGATCTTCTGAAATTACAAGGTGATTTTGATAAAGGTTTTATTGTAAGACACCGAGTTGAGGAAGCGGTAACTAGACTCATTGCATTTCGAACAATGTTTTTATCCCTGTCCTTTTCCAAGGTTGATTCCGTTAACAAAAAGGGTAGTAAGAATTATCCGATGCGTGAAGTCCCTCCCGTATGGAGAGACGCGGTGGTTGGTCCACCTGCTGTCCCTGCTCATTTCCAGCGTATATGGGTTCACAAACCCTGGAAGAGGTCTGAAGTATTGGCGCTTAAGCAAACTCTTCCCGACCCCCGTAAGAACCCTGCAGGATATTGCAAAGAATTGTCCCAAACAGTTGATGCTTGTATCGTGAATTTGGCCGATATTGATATGTTATTTGGAAATGTTGTTCCACAAGGTATATGGGCGCGGATTCGTAGGGAAGATCATTTGGCCGAATTAGGTGGCGATTGGGCTGCTATTAGAGCTGCGGATGCGAATCAGGTGGGTGGTGCAAGCCCGAGGATTTGATTACGGCTCTTCCAGGTAGAATAATTGAGTTAATGAAGACAATGATGCCGGCGGTGCAAGTAAATTGGGATAGGTTGGCCGCGTGTAAGCAGAAGAAAGATGAAAGTGTTTCGGATTTTTTCACTCGTTTCGAAGAAACGTTTATAGATCATAGCGGTCTGGATTTGAGTGTAGAGGATGACCAGCGATTGTTTGTGGACAAGTTTGTATATAATTTACTCCCCGAATTATCGAATAAACTGAAGAGTTCTGAAAGTGCATGGGCTGTCTCTTCTCCTACCAAAATATTGGCTACTGCACAATATTATGAGAATAGGGATAAGGAGGAGAAAGAGAAGCAAGAGAAGAAAAATAAGGATTTGAAAACGAAAGTTCTTTTACAACAGGCGTATCCGCCTCGTTCGAACCAGCATCAGCAAAACACTCAGTTTCAGCAGCCTCCACAGTTCCAGAGATTGTTGCAAAAACCTAAGTATTTTACGCCGAGACCTTCATTAGGTCCTAATCAATGTGCATATTGTAGGGAAGAAGGACATTTTAAAAGTAATTGTCCAGTCCTGTTACAGCGTAATAATGGGATGTCTGCTTCTCGAGGTCGTGGTAATTTTCAGACGGGATCTAGGGGAAGAGGCCGAGGTACGCCTTCTCAGGAGCAGCGTTCTCGTGTCCCATCTACATCGAATTACTTTGACCAGCAGGCAATTCCGTCTACGCAGTATTACAACGATGATTACTACGTTGAAGAAAGGGCTGACAATTTTCAGACCGAATAGGACAGCCAAGGACAGTGAGGGAGTTGTGTTGATTCCAGTAAATCAAGATGGGCCATATGTCACTGTTAATACAATGGGTGTCTCAGAACCGTTTCTTTTGGATACTGGCGCGATGAGAAGTTCGATTATTCATTCTAAACTCCCTGGGGCCCCTTTGTCTGGCTTAATAAATACTTCTGTGGGATTTTCTGGTGCTCCAGTTTGTAATCCGGTTTCTTGCCCCCTACCTGTTTCGATTGGTCCTTATGATTTGGAGGCTCCGCTGATATTGAGAACAGGTTGTAATGAGAACTTATTGGGTTTAGATTTACTGAAAAGGTTGCATGCGACATTGTATTGTTCCCCTTCCGGTGTGCATCTCACGTTGGGAAAAAGATTAATGTTCCCTATGTATTTATCTCGGGACAAGTTTCCACCTGAGTTATGTTCTCTCCCAGAAAGTCTTTGGGCCATGGGTCCGAATGACGTGGGTCGTCTTGCGATCCCACCGTATGTCGTCACAGTTAAGGATAATGTTCGAATGCCACGCATTCCTCAATATCGTATCTCTAGTGATGGAGAGAAAGCATTATTAGCAATTGTTGATGACTTCATTCAGAAAGGTGTGGTTGAAGAGACTAGAGGCAATGTCTGTAATAGCCCTGTTCTTCAGATACTTAAAAAGATGGATCCTTCCCAACCTCCTGTCTATAGATTCGTTATTGATTTAAGGGAAGTCAACAAAATAGTGGTACCGCAGTTCCCTGTTGTTCCGGACATTACAGCCTTATTGACGATGATTCCTGCTTCGGCAGCTTGGTTTTCAGTGATCGACCTTAAGAATGCTTTCTTTAGCATTCCCATTGCTGAGGAGAGTAGAGATATTTTTGGTTTCCGAAGTTTTCGCTTCAAGAGAGCTCCTCAAGGCTATTGTGAAAGTCCCTCTATTTACAGTAAAGCTCTTAAATGTCAACTTGATACCTTTCTTTTGCCTCCAGGTGCTACGCTTGTTCAGTATGTGGATGATTTGCTGGTGGCTGCTGATACGGAAGATGTGTGTAGGAGTGTGACTGTGGCGTTGTTACATCATTTGGCTGTTTTGAATCATAAAGTATCGCCCTCCAAGTTACAGTATGTCCGACAAGAAGTGACCTATTTGGGTCATCTCTTGTCGAAGGAGGGAAGGCGATTGACCCCAGAACGTATTCATGCTATTTCACAAATGTCTGTACCCACCACACAGAGAGAAGTGCGTGCCTTTTTGGGTATCACTTCCTATTGTAGACAATGGATTCCTAATTTTTCTCTCTTAGCGAAACCATTGGTGGCATTAACGCTGAAAGAAACACCCCATCCGCTCCCTTGGACGGATGAATGTCAGAAAAGTTTTGTTGATTTACGTACTGCCCTGTGTTCCGCTCCAGTGTTGGGTACCCCAGATTATAGTAAGATCTTTACACTGTACGTTCAGGAGAGAAAAGGTTGCGCGTTGTCAGTCTTGACACAGCAATTCGGAGATAAGCAAAGGCCATGTGCCTATTTCTCCGCTACATTAGACCCAGTAGCTAAAGCTTTGCCCAGTTGTCTTAGAGCTACAGCAGCTGCCGCAATTTCTATTAGACAGTCTGCCGGATTAGTATTAGATAACACACTTATTGTTATGGTTCCACATGCAGTGGATACTCTACTAAATAGAACCAAGATGCAGCATCTCACGAGTGCTCGTTTGTCTGGTTACGAGCTGACACTTCTAGCGAGCCATGTACATATCAAAAGATGTAACACGTTAAATCCAATTACACTGTTGCCACTCCCAGATGAGAAAGATGATCAGGAAAAGCATGATAGTTTTCTTCGAACAGAAGAAGAGACGAAGGGGAGGATTGATTTAAAGGACACTCCACTCAAGGACCCGGACGGGGTCCTATGGGTGGACGGTTCTTGTTTTAAGCTTCCAAATGGAGAAACCACTTCGGCCTATGCTGTTACTACCTTATGCACTATTGTTGAGACGGCACGTATTGGACATAATTCAGCCCAAGCAGCTGAATTAATAGCTTTGACTAGAGCATGTGTACTGTCGAAGGGAAAGAGAGTGAATGTGTATACAGATAGTCAGTATGCGTTCGGTGTGGCGCATAGTTTTGGAAAGTTATGGAGGGAGAGAGGATTTTTCACCTCTCATAGGACAAAGATTCAGCATGGTCAGTTGGTAACTGATCTTCTTGAGTCACTCACTTTGCCAGCACAGATAGCGATTATAAAATGCAGCGCACATAAGAAAATCACAGATGATGTGGGTCGTGGAAATGCTTTTGCAGATGAGAGAGCGAAAACCACAGCTAGAAACACCACTAGTCAAATGTATGTGGTAGGCCCTGCAAATTGGGTGAGGGAAATTGGAATGTGTGGAGATACGATTGAGAGTGTGAAAACGATTCAGGGAGAAGCTACTGAGAAAGAATTGAGCGTGTGGAAAGAAAGGACAGGATTGTTAGATCCAACGGGTTGTTGGACAGAGTTGTCGGAACATCAGCGATGGTTGTTACCGGAAGCTTATGTGCTGCCGGTCGTGACTATGGCTCATGGCCCGGCTCACATTAGTGCAAAAGGCATAAGCAAGCTTTTGGCTCCGGTATGGCAGAATGAAGGGATTCCGAAATGTGCAGAAAATGTGGGTAAACATTGCATTGTTTGCTTAATGCATAACCCAGGAAAAGGAACCCCAACTCCAGCAGGCCATTTTGCTCCTCCATTATATCCCTTCGAGGTGTTGCAGATCGATTACATTCATATGGATCGCTGTAACAACCTCAAGTATGTTCTGTTGGTGGTATGTGCCTTTTCCCGCTGGATAGAGGCCTACCCCTTGAAAGATAATACTGCTTTGTCAACTGCTAAAGTGCTAATTAAGGAATTCTTTCCTAGATTTGGTTTGCCGCGCATTGTCTGGAGTGACAATGGAAGTGAATTTGTGGGCCAGAATATGCAGAAAGTGTGTTCTGGTCTTGGTATTAGGCAAAAATTCCATGCGTCAAACCATCCACAGTCAGCGGGTTTGGTTGAGTGTTACAATGGTACGCTAAAGCTTAAGCTGGCGAAGATTCAAGCCAGTACAGGTCTTGCTTGGCCGGATGCTCTGCCCCTAGCTCTTTTGACAACCAGAACTACTGTACACTCTCGTATGGGACTTAGACCATATGAAGTGGTATTTGGACGCCCAGCAAATGTTTGGGGTGTCCCTCGTCCCAAAAGATACTCAGATATACCATATCCTTTGTTAATTGATTATCTGCACGATTTGACTACTAAATTGAGTATTATTCGTCAACAGGTACAAAGTGTTCTGCCAGAGGCCTCCACAGACCCAGGTCACACCATCGTTCCCGGCGACTGGGTCTGTGTGACGAACTTTCAACGGACCAAGAATTTGGAGCCTAGGTGGTCCCCACCTACGCAGGTGCTGCTCGCTACTCGCACGGCTGTTAAGGTGGTGGGAAAGCGCAACTGGGTGCATGGAGTGCACTGCAAAAGGGTGCCACTTCCATTACCCTTTGACCAGTGGACTCGTAGTGGTGTAAGAGAATCGGACACTGCAGCTGTTCCTTGTTTTGTCCCGTTCAGTGATGCTCAGATTTATGAAACTTTGTCTGAAAAAGCGGATGACGACATTCTTCAAGCTGCTGTGCCTGTGCATAGTCGAATAGACACTACCAACCCAGAAATACTGTTTAAAGACCGGACCGTGCCGAGCAAAACACGCTACAATTTAAGGCCAAGACCTAACAAACTGAACTCTTGAACACTTTTTACTGATTAAAGACATTCTTTTGTTCGTTTTGCTTTTTTTGTGTAATATTAGTATTAGATGTGCCATCTGTCTCCGTCGCAGGGTCACGGTAGGAGACTCAGACTGTAACCTGATTCTGTTATTTAGTAAGCGGCTAGTGCCTCAGGTATACAGAAGTGATTAGCTGAGTGATTGGAGAAGAGTGCCGTGAGCGACATTTTTTTTAGATAAAGATGGATGGTACAATAATTGTAGGTAGGGAAAATAGGAAGCAAGAAATGAGAGTGAAATATTGTAAACTGCTACGTAGCCGATTTGGCGTAGCTTTGTGTGTTCTTATGTTTTTGTGTATTTTATTAGCCTGCACAGGTTGGATTGTTCATATCTTACAATCAAGGAATGTTGCTAATACTACGACTTCTTTGCCTTCTCGACTTTCTGTCTTTTCACATACAATGCATAGTTTACCCCCACATGAACAGATAAGGAGAGCCGAGTATATGAATAATACGTTTATTCAGTTGTTGCACCAACATCAGTTGGCTATCAATATGACTGACTGTTGGGTGTGCGGACTCATGCCACATAATACACAAAAGGGAATGCCATATCTGGTTCTTCCTTTCTTATACGAAGGTTCAGCTTGGGCCTATTTGACAATGTTTTCGGCCGCATACCACAACAGACTTAGAAGCCCTGTGAGAACTCCAGGGAATGATTAGTCATAGTTCCCTGATAAAAAGCATAGTGGTAATGGTCAAGATTGTAGAGAAGAGTAAGATTCCATTGGATGAAAAGAAAGCTTATGATGGATGGAATGTTACTCACTATGTCTCCATTCTCAGCGATAAAACTAGAAAAGGCGAGTCTTCCCCAGTGTGGACTGTGCCCCATAAAGGAAATCATTGTCTCCAGATTAATAGCAAGAAGATTGATGATGTCCAGAAATGTACATACACCTATGTTCTTTCATCTCTTGATTTCCCTCCGCTAGTTCCATCTCAAGGAACATACTTTGTTTGTAATGATCGAGCCTACACTTGGTTACCTTCTAACTTTTCTGGAACTTGCTACATAGCTTATCTTCTGCCCCCTACATATACGGCTTCGTCAGACCATCACAAAGTTAGACATAGCAGAGGCGTATTAGATGCCAAAGACACGGCAGCGCAAGAGGGAGGAGATTTCCTTAAGGGATTCCTCCCCTTTTGGGGTCCAATGGTTAACAGCAGACACATTAGGCAATTGGTTCGAGTGGTTGAGACCACTATTAATGTTACCGCAGGTGCGATAGGTAACATTACAGCAGAGCTTCAAGCAGACCGTCTTATGACGCTTCAGAACAGAATCGCGCTAGACGTGATTCTAGCACATCGAGGAGGTGTCTGTAGATTGAACGGATCTAGTTGCTGCATTTATATTCCAGATGACACTCCAGCAGTATACCAGGCCATTTCCAAATTGCACACAGTCTCCAAACCGATACATGAGGATGAAGGAGATTGGTCTTTTATGGGATTGTTTTGGGGAATACTGTCAACTTGGGGATGGAAAATCTTAACATTCATTGGAGCAATTCTAGCTGTCATATTCTCTTGTTGTTCGTGTGTTCAGTGTGGTCCTTCAGTGTGTGGCCTGTTGGCTACCTTGTGCGTTCCACTATCTGCTGCTCAGAAGACAGAGAATATTAGAATGATGGTGCAGCAACAACTTGAAGATTTCATGAATATTAGTATTGACTCTGACTCAGATTAGCATGAGTTGGTTTGTTTTTGCCTGAGTAATGGCAAAAGGAGGGTCTGAGGTTCTGAAAATTACGAATTTGTTCGTACTCAGCCTCCATTTTGAGATCCCCGTCATTTTGTGTTGCTCTCTGCTAGTAAATTGAATTGTGTGGATTCACTTGTGATTTGCTTAAGGGATCGAGTGACAAACATACTCGGGAACTTGAGTTGTTTGGACTTAAAGTATTGTCTGCAACATTTGCCTATAGCTCATGTTCGTGTGTGATTGCATTTTTGCATTGTATTGTATGATATATAAACCTGTGTGCCACGGAGTTAAGTGGCAGTCTCTTTTGAACCTCGTTTTATTGACGACTTCTAAGACCACTGTACTAGCTGCAGCTAATAAATACCATCTTCTACGCCAGGCGAAGAGTCTGTGTCTCTGTTTTGACAAGGCAGGTGAATCCCGGGGATTTAGGCGTACCCTGCGCCACCGGGCCTTAAGGCTGCGGTTCTCCAGTGGCCTCAGACCTGCTTCGAGAATTATTGTGCACAATAGTCCCCCTTCTTTAATGGAACTAAATGTATCCTGTGGATGAGGCAGAATAGCAGGCCCCATTCATTGCCCTCCTCAATTACTGCTTGTTCCAGCAGAATCGGGTGAAGACAGGTGTTCAAGTCCCCACATAGTAGGATAATTCTGACTGAACTTTTGGCTCCTCTGCCATTCCTACCCATCTGGGGGAAATAGGTACCTCTTTCCAGCCCCAGAGTGGGAAATGAGGTACCAACAGGTTGTAAGAGTGCCAATATTTCTACCATCGCATACGGCAGTAATGATATTTTAAAAAGATCTATAGCCATTTTACCCGTTTCCAGCTTTTGAGGTTGAATATTCTTGTTTACAGTTGTATAGGTGATTTTAACCTTGGTAGTGATGCTGGCTTTTACCCAGTTGAGGAGGCCACCTTTGGCAGGACCTTTCGACTGTCTGACGGCTGGAATGTCAAAAGAAAGAACGCGCTCCAGGTCATAGGTTTTCAGTGCCCATGTTTCTTGTAGGCAGCAGATATTTTGCAACTTCATATCCGCTACCCAGTCCTTGACTTCTATCTTTTTGCCCAACCCTGCAATGTTCCAGCTAAGTAGCTAGAATGATTTAGCCGCTGGAGGAAATAATAGCCTTGTTCCTATAACTGTATCAGCAAAATCCCACCTGGGTTGATGTTGTGAGTTTGGCAAAATAGATGTTCCTGCGGGTTGTCTGTCAAGAGAAAGTTGTTTGCAAAAGGGTGGCAATGAGGCAGCCACAATTTCTTGGTTTGTTGCTACATGAAATCTCAGTGTTTATGTTAGTTTGAGGGAGGGGAAGATAAGCCCCACAGGCGATTTTCAAAACTGGAGGAAGACCAAGTCTTATTTTATAAAACGGGCTTTGTTCCTTGTTTTGGCCCTGTCGAACACTGGAGGATATGGTTTGATATGTTGTTTTGCTACTGTTATGCCCCAATTTACAAAACTTTGGCATGTTTGAAAATATAAATTGCTACAGTGTTCTTACGCCAGAGAGTTAAAGTATGCTCTCTTCCGAGGCTGGTTAACAACGACACAAAACTAACACTAACGAAGTCGCTGGACGTTATCTGGTACAATCCTGGCGTATTGCATTTTGCACTAAGAAACAGTGCTTAATGCAGCCGGACATATATAGCGAGCAGCTGCTCACTCTCACTGAATGTGCTCTTGCAGTAGGATTTTTTTCCTCCAGACTACTGTTAATTATTAGAGCGCGAGTAAGTATCAGTAATTCTGCATCAAAGAGTAATGCGTAATTACTGAAATTACTCTGAGTACTCCGGCGAACAGGGGGACCTTCTTGAACACAGACACCCTTGCATTATGGTGCAATGGTGCCTGCATTGGCGCTCCACTGCTAACAACAATGGATTTAACCCAGATCTCTTGAATGGGGAGAATGTTTGAATCACTCTGCATTCCGTCCATCATTTGTTGCAGTTACACTTTTCGTCCTAAGTGGGATGGGTATGCCCAGACATGGGTCCCTTGCTCACTGTGCCACTGACTTCAAGCTAGCCTGGCTGATGAAGGGTGGCATACCCCGAACCCAGTCCCAGGGTGCTTGTTTCCAGTCCAGGGAGGACCTGGTTTGGCAGTCCAGTCTGGACTGTACTCATGAGGCATAGGGTAGACTGATTTGCATATGGCTGGGTCCAAACTGGGGTGGCGTATTGGGCAAAAGAATGATGGAATTTACCCAGATCTCTTGACTGGGGGGAGAATGTTTGAATAATTCAGCATTCCATCCAACATTTGTTGCAGTTACACTTTTCGTCCTAAGTGCGATGGGTATGCCCATACATGGGTGTCCAGACTTGGGCCAATTGCTCACTGTGCCACTGGATTCAAGTTAGCCTAGCTAATGAAGGGTGACATACCCCGAAACCGGTCCCAGGATGCTTGTTTCCGGTCCAGGGAGGACCTGGCTTGGCAGTTTGGTCTGGACGGTTCATATGAGGCACAGGGTCAAGACTGATTTGCAAATGGCTGGGTCCAAACTGAGGAGGCGTATTGGGCAAAAGAACGATGGATTTAACCCAGATCTCTTGACTGGGGGAGAATGTTTGAATCATTTAGCATTCCATCCAACATTTGTTGCAGTTACACACTGCTAAGTATAGCGCCAGCGCAGGGGGAAACGCAAGGCTGCACCATATCCTTCTAAATATGGTGCAGCATTGCGTTTCTGAAGTGGCGGAGTGAGGCGTTAAGCCACGACAGCTAACGCCGCACTCCGCCACATCCTTGAACATTTCCCCCATAGATTGTTCTCAGATGTGTATCTCACAGGAGTTTTAATCTAGGGTTTATTCACACAATAAACAGGATGTCTCTGCTGATGCTAAACTACTAGATATGACAGATGGCCATAGGTATAGGTCAAGTAATAATTACTGCATGGACAGTGCTGATTCATTGAACTAACATGTATTTGCTTTTAAGTGTAGAATGTCTTGTCCAGTTCCTGTTCATAATTACAACTGAGAGGGCTAAGGCACTTTGGGGAGTATGTACAAGCCCCTATTGCCACCACAACGTCACTTTTTTTGACATTGTGGTGGCAATAGGGGCTTAGCCTTATTTACAAGGCAGTATTAAGCCACTTAAGACGGCTTAACGCTGCCTTGTGAATAAGGCCCCCTTTCACGCAATGTTTAGCGTGAAAGAGGTGGGAAGTGGGTGTTGCAGTGGGCGTTCCACCTCAACACCCACTGATTTTGACGCAGCCCCCTATGTACAAGCATGGCGTACATAGGAGGCAGCACCAAAATTAACACCAGGGAAAACCGTGCCACCTTCTTTAAGAATAAAGTGGAAATTATCCATAACTCACTGCACCTGAACGCCTCGGGTGACTCTGAAGTCATGCAGGAAATTCTTGACTGCCCAGGTCAGCACTAAAGTCCAGACCTTTCCCCCCTTTCGACTGCCCCAACTCTTGACTCCTGCACTTAATTCGGAACTGCTGGGTCTTAGCCTAAAGTACATTGAGTCAGGTTCACCTCTCGACCGTGCCCCCCACGCCCCCCCCCCCCCCCCCCCGGTCACATTCTTCTCCAAGGAGGGGAGCCTTTGTTTTCCACAACGGCAGATCTCATTTCAATATCCATGAACACTTCTCTTCGGAAGCTTGCTCTGAGGTATTCCATTCTCCTCACGGAGTGCCACAAGGATCAATTTTGAGCCCTCTGCTTTTTAATTTATACCTACGTCCACTGGCCAATCTTGTAGAAAATGTTGGCTTAAGTTTAATGACCTATGCAGATGATTCACAAATCCTATTCTCACTCTCCAAATCTGACATGTCTACCCCATCTGCATTAAAAGTAGGCCTCCAAGAAATTTTTTGCTGGATGTCAGACAACCAACTTAAACTAAATGGAGATAAAACAGAGGTACTCCTGTTAGGAAATAGCAAAGATCTCTGGAATGACTCCCATTGGCCACCATCATTGGGTAAACTTCCATCTCCAGCCTCGCAGGTTAGTAACCTCGGGGTCATCATTGATGACTGTTTATCCATGTCCCAGCAAGCAAACAAAGTGGCAGGTATATGCTTCGCCATTATCAAATGGTTACGCAAAATCATCTGGATGCTGCCGCCTACTACCCAGAAGACCGTGGTCAATGCCTTAGTGACATCTCGGCTTGATTACGGTTACATCTTATACCTGGGCTCAAATAAGGCAGTGATAAAGCGTCTGCAACTAGTGCAGAACGCTGCGGCTAGACTGCTTTGTAAAATCCCCAGATCTGCTAGGATCCCTCAACATCTCAAGGATCTGCATTGGCTTAAAGTTGAGAACCGTATTCGTTTCAAAGCCTTGAGATACCTATTTAAAATCAAAGCTGGCACTGCCCCCAAATATCTTCAGGCCCTTGCTAAGCCCTACCTCCCAAACCGTAACCTGCGTTCAGGTACAGCGGCAAACTTTGCGGGACCAAGGTTTAAAAGAGCCAGAATAGGCGGGAGATCTTTCTCCTACCTGGGGCCAATGCTGTGGAACACACTGCCCGTTCACATTCGCAAGGAGGAAAGCTATGTGAATTTTAGAAAGAGCATAAAAACGTGGCTTTTTAATAAATAATTGCTTTGTCTGTTCTCTCCCCAGTGATATCTGAGTGTTTTGCGTTTCTGGCGCCGGGAAACCCTTTGTGGGTAGCTGCGCGCCTTACAAATGCTATAAAATAAATAAATAAACTGCGATAGTGCCCAAAAAATTGACACAAGCCATTGTAAAGCCCCTGCTCAAGAAACCCCATCTGATCCCACTATATTGGGGAATTACTACCCCATCTCACTGCTCCCCGTTCTAGGCAGTCGTTGAGAAACAAGTAAATGGCATAATCTCACAACTCCTAGAAGAGAACTATATTCTGCACCAATCCCAGATGAGATTCCATCCTGAACACAGCACGGAATCCGCTCTCCTCCTAGTTACTGAGAAACTCAAAATTATATTGGACATGGGGGATACCGCCGCCATTCTCCTTCTTGTTGGAAGTACGGCATTTGATACTGTTGATCACAGTATCTTGATACATCGACTAGGGGAGATTGGGATTCAGGATAAGGCTATCCGATGATTGTCCTCCTTCCTAAGTGAAAGTTCTTTCCAGTGCATGGTATCAGGCCTCTTCTCAGACCTGCTCGCTGCCCCATATGGAGTCCCTCAGGGATTGGCACTCAGTCCCACACTGTTTAATGTTTACATGAGTCCTCTGGGCCAAATTGTAAAGGAGTTTGGACTGGCAATTGTTTCTTATGCCAATGACACAAAATTGGTAATCTCAGTGTCTGATGCTACCAACTCCAATCACCTACATCTAGTTCCATGCATGGAAAAAATAGCTAAATGAATGGCCAACTGCTGTTTAAAACTCAACGGGGAGAAAACTGAGCTGGATAACAGCACAGACCCTTGGAACAGGATCAGCTGGCCAGACAACTGGGGTGTGCCCCCGCCCCCGCGCCCTCCGTCAAGAACATGGGGTTGTGGCTTGACAAGAATCTTTCTATGGATACCCAAACTAAAATACTGTCAGCTACCTGCTTCGTTATCCTCCGCTTGATCTGTAAGATCATAGGCCTTCTTCGAGACTAGACGCGGAGAACGTTGATTCAGGCTCTAGCGGTCTCAAGATTGGACTATAGTAACTCACTGTACCTAAGGGGCCCCAAATATGTAGGCCACAGGCTTCAGGCTGTTGTTCAGAATGCGCCGGCCAGGATGCTACTGAAGATTCCCAAGCAGGAGACAGTGAAAGCCTCACTGAGCAAACGCCACTGGCTTCCTGTCCAATCCAGAGCCAAGTTTAAGGCACTCTGCCTAGCTCACAAAGCCATGCACGGTAGGCGTCCATCCCTGTTAGTCTATCTTCCCCTGTGTACCCAACAGTTCCCTCGGGTCCTCGTCTGATTTCCTAATAAGGACAACGAGGATTAAAAAGAGCCAGATGGGGAGGGAGATACTTCACTCATCTGGTCCCAAAACTTTGGAACTCTATGACCACTGAAATTAGACTTCTGAAGGACCTACATAGTTTCAGGAAACCTGGCTTTTTCCAAGATTGTCCCTCCACATCGACCCGCTACCATCTCTGCAGCTCTGGGAAGCCCTTGGGCAGCTATGCACTATACAAATCAATTAAACATAAACTTGGCGAAACGAGGAGAAATGCATTATATCTCCTTGTTTTTGCTTTTTCCATGCGTGCTGCATTGTGAAGCACACATGGAAAAAGCAAAATGCCATGGATTGTTTATGTACAGATTGTTTATGTACAGATATGTACAGATTGTTCCTGTACATAAACAATCTGTAAAGAAAAATGCTATTTTGTGAATTTCATGTGTGCTGCATGAAGAAGCACACAAAGTGACATTTTAGGATTGTTTATGTGCAGGAAGGGACACCTTATTACACAAACAATTCTTCCCCGCACGCAGACACCCTTGCACTATGGTGCAAGAGTGCCTGCGTTGGCACTACACTGCTAAAGGTAGCGCCAGCGCAGGGGGAAACGCAAGGTTGCACCATATCCTTGTAAATATGGTGCAGCCTTGCATTTCAGAAGTGGCAGAGAGAGGTGTTAAGCCATGACGGCTAACGCCTCTCTCCACACTACTTCCTCGTACATATGCCCCCTTATCTGTATACAAAGTGTGCGGTAGGCAAGTACACAGTACACCAGAAATGCCTCAACATTTAAAGCAGATATCCTGTCTCAATGCCTTTTGCATCTGTAAGAGCTCAGGCCGCTGACTGTCACAGTAACGAGAGCGTGAAACACCCACTCCCCTTCCTGTTTACATTCACAGCTCCACCTATCCGACTCATGCTGTGTTCTGAAACACCTAGCACATAGAAGGTACTAGTAACGCTACTGACACTGATTGTATTGTATTGTAATTGCATTTATGTAGCACTTTTATTTATAACAAGAAAACCAGTTGCAGTTATTTGTTGAAACTGCTTCCTTGCACTGTTCTTGTTTTTAGTTAGGGAAAGATCATAATTCATTAAAATTCAATTTTTTGGCTTTTTACCGTATTTTAAGTCACCACTTCTTCTTTTGTTATTGCACTGCACATGTTCCCATCGACATTCAATTCTCATGGTCAGGAAGTGATTGTGGGCTTGACCCAGCTTTTCTTTGGGCATGGAGAGAGTCTCAATGATCAAGAGACATACCATCCCATTTTGGATGACCAAGTGAGAAAATTGATCATGACAATACTTTGATGGGAATCCAATGTTTGTTTATGAGTCTCACCAACAATCACTTGAGGTTCTGGTTTCCTGTTTACTGTTGTTCCCTTGTTTAGAAAGACCGTATAGGATTTTGAGTCCTGATTTACTACCCCTGACGAGCCATCAAATCACTTTTTCGGCGCGTAGCACGCTACACGAGAGGATTAGTGTTGAATTAGTATAGTGAAATATGCAAGTACATTTTAAGTGATGGATAAGTTAGTTAGTTATTTGGATTCGGAAGGATAGAAAAAAAAGGTTTGTAATTATATAGCGGGTGTTACCCCTGATGGGGTGTTGAAGCATGCTACTTCAGAAACCCATAAAGGATTAGTGCTGAATTTGTATGGTGAAATATGAAAGTAATTTGAGTGATGGATATTAGTCAGTTATTTGGAGTGAGAAGGATAGCGGAGGGATAAAATGAAAGAAAGGTTTGCATTCATGTAGCACCTGTTACCCCTGATGGGTGTTGAAGCGCTTTTCTGGTGACCTGTTACATGTTAATAGGGCGGGAAGGGCACTTTACTCCCAGTGTATGGCTTAAGTACAGGGCACACTTTGCACTAGTCACAACCCCCTACAGCCTGATGACGATGGAGGAGAGCTAACCTCGTCTCTGTGGACCGGGAATTAAAAATCAGTTGTGGCAAAAATGTTCAAATCAGTCAGCCCCACACTGCAAGCGGCCTCGATCAGAAGGCGATGGGTGGGCGTGGTTAAGTCATGGCAGTCCATCCTGCTCTGAAGCAGCCAGGGTTGGATTGGGATTGGAAATCGGCCTGGGCAGTGAAAAAAAGGTGGCCCACATTTCCATATTGCGTTTCCGCAAAACACTGCTTCTACAAAATTATATTTTTAAAAAGGGGGCTTAAAAGAAAAGGCATGGCTTAGTTTACACTGGTGAAACACACCTGAAAATAAGTGGGGCCACTTTTGCTCGGGCCCTCTGCCCCCGCTCAATATGCATACATCAATGGGCCGGCCCAGCGAGAGAAAGGGAGTGATACACTTCCGCCCGGTGAGAAAAGGGAGGTAATGGACACCCATCTGCCTCCAGAAAGGCCAGTCAGGCACCACTGGGCCGCTGGCGGCATTCGAACACAGACACCCCCCCAAAACAGACCCCAGGTTACCTAAAAAAGCAGCCCACAGCTGGGAGTCTGATACCGGCCCCTCGGGCATTGCCCAAGTGCCCGCGTTACCAATCCAACGCTGGAAGCAGCCCCCTGGCATCAGAGAATAGCCAGAGTGGCAGACTAGCTAGCCACTGGCTACTACTTGTTACAGAATGGTTAGTAACATCACAGGGTGGGAGCTGTACTTTTAATAAACGTATGCATAGTTAGCATTTTAAATGTGAATACAATTGATTTGCAAAGCACGGTTAATGAAATGCAAGTTTCAGTTCCTCTTGCAGTTTCATACACGCAGAAATTAGAAGGCTGAAGGCTGTCTTGGAGGGCAGTGCTGGGCCTCTGCAAAACCACCGACGCAGCCTTAAATGATGTTACACGATAAATTGCAATTCTAAAACCACATTAAGAAACTGGTAATAATGCTTCAACCACAAAAGGGGAAACACTGAGGAGAATGTAAACACCACACTGTGAAACAAACCGCCCCCTTCTGCGCCCGGGCACCACAAACTGCATTTAACGACTTTTTGCGATTCGTCTTCGACCTCCCTACTTGTTTATTTTATTTTTTCAAGTTTTATTTAGCGCGAAATTGACCCGAAGGTATCAGAGCGATTCACAGAGTTTGCCCAGCAACATTTACAAGGAATTCAGAACGGAGGTTCCGGGGTGAAAATATACAATCGGTTCTGATGCGCCTCAGTGTACTTTTTATGTTACAGCTTTAAATAAAATTACCAAATGGGTTTGTCATGTGCATACGTTTGACCAAATGGATTTATTACATGCCTTTCTAAGAAGCACCGCATTGTATTCCCACTAAAACAACTGATCCTGGCAGGAGGGTAGCGAGATGTTAGGACCCTAAACATGCTCGGTTTAACTCATGTCTTTATGTGTTTCTTTAATGAAATTAATGTTGTTTTGCTGGGCTGCCATTAGGCGTTGCTAGGGAACTATTACATATGTAAAGCAATTAATTCAGTGAGAATCAAGACAGTGATGGCCACAGCACCTCGTATTATTTATATACCATTGGACTCTCGTTTCATATTCTTGGAACTCAACGCTGTCAGCCTCTTTTAATGGCAGTCTTCTCAAGCACTTTGGATAAAAGGATATTGAACCTTGACTCCTCAATAATACGATTTAATTCCTTTCCTTAACAAGCAGTGGCAAATCCAAGAGCTCCATTTTGAGTCCTAGCTAAAACATGTTAAAAGAGCCTTCTGTAATTAAACAAACCAACCTGAAAAAAAGAAGAGTCCGCTCAGTAGATAATGCATCTGTAGGATAAATAATTTAATGTGCCAAGATTCTGAGTACTTTTGAGATGTTAAATAGTTCCTTGTGCACTGCTTAGGAGGCGTAATGGTACACCTAACAGCCAATGGATGATGTGAGAGAGCTATACTCCTCTGGGGGAGTTAAAGCAGACTCTAAGTATATATTTTAAAGAAATTTAAAAATCACTCCCCTGGCGCCCCACACAGCCTGGGAAGCAAGCGTGGAGCATCCCGGAAGCAATGGTGAGGTTCGCTCTTTGGCCTCTCTGGAGCTATCTGGAGGCTAGACCAAGCCCATAGGGCTAAAAGCCCCCCCCCCCCTCCCGCTGTGTGTCCCCGCCCGGGCTGCTGCAGCTCGAGCTGCTGTGGGATCGGCTCAGGGCCGGAATGACTACCGGGCGTTTTGGAATGCTGCCGAGCTAGGGGCTGATTTCACTGCGGTGGGGGCTGATTTCGTTGATGGAGACCTGCGTCAGGGCCGGCTCTAGGCATGTGCAAGCTGTGCACCTGCACAGGGCCACCAAACCCCAGGGGCCACCACGCCAATATATATCCTTAATATATTAATCCTCTGAGGATGGATACATATTTGCGTGGTGGCCCCTGGCGGTTCCACTTCTAAACTCCCTGACCCCCTCCCCTCTTTACTGGCCTGCACGCTCCGCCCCGCCCGGACCCCCTCTTCCGGGCCCCCTACCTACGCTCCCTGCCCAGGGCAACCATGAGCCTAGAGCCGGCCCTGCCTGCGTGTGCTTTGAAATGAACAAAGCAAAACGAATTTCGTTCAGCACACACAGGTCCCCATCAACGACATCAGCCCCCAGCTCAGCAGCATTCCAAAACGCCCGGTAGCCAGTCCGGCCCTCTGGGCAGTGTCTGGAGTCATCTCTTGCACGCTCTTTTTCACAGGTCTTTAAAGACCATTTGCACACCTTTGTAAACTGGTTACCAAGGCAGGATTTTTTTTTCCTGGTTCCAGTATCCCATGGGACCACACTCTGCCTATTTCTTACATTTGTATTTTACATTTACTGCCGTAGTGTGACCATGCATTTCATGTAAAGGAATATAAAGTAGGGTTCCCGTAAGAAAATGCCACCCATGTGTTGTTTAACCCCTTGTATGCTGATGACGGAACCGCTCCGTCATCAGCTGCGGTGGCGCTGTGCTGATGACTGAGCGGTTCCGTCATGGCCCGCCCGCCGCTCATGCGTGGCGCGAATTCCGCGCCTGCGCTGAGCGTTCTATTGAGCGATCGGGGCCATGGCGGAACCGCTCCGTCATAAGCACAGCGCAACCGACGCTGGTGACGGAGCAGTTCCGTCACCAGCATGCGCCCGCCGCTCTTCCGCCGCGCCCCCTTAGCATTGCAGCGGAATAGCCGCCGCAGTGAAGGGGTTAAAGAGCCTGTAAAGACCTCGTCTTGACACTAAATAGGGTTATAAAATTTAAAAAAAAGTATGTATTCATTTATAATGTGACTTTTCTGTCTTTGTTCCCTTTAATTATCAGTCATGGGTCATTCAGGCATCCCTAGCATACAATTAAAAGTGCTTACTATTTAAATTTGCTGTTCAAAGTATGCACAGATAAGTGCTGAAAATACGACTTTAGGTTACAGTTTTTTATTTGTACTGTCTGGGACAGCAAAATAATGAGCTGGCAACCCTAATTATAAGACTGGAAGTTTGTTGCAGGATCAGCACATTATTTATTTTCCCCACCCTCGATCCCTGTTTAACCCCTTCCATGCTGGGCCGTTTACGCCGCTGTGCGGTAAACAAAAGAACAGGGCGGGGCCGTGACGAACCCCAGCCGTCATCAGCACACGAGCGCCGCAGAGCGTGACGGCTGGGGTTCGTCACCAGCATGGAAGGGGTTAATGCCATAATAGCAATAGTTTAACTTGTATCTGAAACCCTATGCCGCTGTCAGTTACATGCTGAGTTACTTCAAGTGTACTGGAATGCACCCTGCATTCAGACAACTCACTCCTCAATATTGACCTTCACTTTCTCGCTCACCCTGCACTCACAGCGATCACAATGCACTCACACCATTCACCTACTCAAGCTGCACTCACACTGATCACTCTGCACTCACAATGCACTTGTGCTGTTCGCCCTGTACCTTACCCTGCTGTCACGAGCACACTACTCACTATGCACTTGTGTCACTTCACTCACTTGTCACCCTCACTGCTTAATCTGCAATCTCACTCAAACAAGCCCATCACTAACCATGCATTAATTCGTCCCACTCTGTACTTACATCCCCACCCAAATTCATATTGTCACCTCACTTATCCTGCAGTCACTCCTCTTACCCTACTCACACACTGTTGCATCGCTCACAGTGCACTCATATCGGAACTTCTGCCACCCACACAGTGCAGATGGTTAATGTGCCTGCTACAAAGAATGTGTACCATGCAGATCACAGAACTGAGTGCGAGTAAACTAGGAGTAGCGCTATAAAAAATGAAATGTTTGTAAGAAAGGTACTATAGAGAGATGAAGTGCATTGTTGGCGAGTGGTAGTGAGGGAATTCATGGAGAAGGAGGAAATGGAGGAGGGGGCACTAAAAAAAACTGTTGCACTATGTGCGACCAGTGCTAAGGAGTGTTAGGGCCACAGGAGTTCGGTTCTAGTTGCGCCCCTGGTTCACACAGTGGCTGCTGCGAAGCCCCCAGAGAAACAGGGAGAACTGCCAGGAAAACGTGTCATGAAATGGGCCATGGGCAAAGGGAGCATTACAGGTGGACAAAGGTGGGGGTAAAACAGCGGAAAGGGGACCAAATAAGGAGATTTAATTACCCAAAGATAAGGGTAGGGGAAAAGAGGGGTCAGGTGGTAAGAGGTAAGTCCTGGGGGAGATGCTAGAAGAGAAGAAAAGGTTTAAGATAACAGAGAACAGTGCCTGGAAGAAATAGCTCAAGTGGGAGCTCATTCCCCATAAGGAAACAGAGGAGGATGTTGAGGCCCTTCGGTGGTGGAAAAGGGTGCTACGAAGAGGGTGTAGCTATGGAAGGGAGGAGGAACAGTTAGGAAGAGTAAGGGAAACACTGGTTCAGAAAGGGGGAAGAGTACCAGCAAGGCCTAGAAGAAGGAAAATGGGGCAGCAGGGGAGGTGGATGTGGGGATGGCTAAAAAGTTGAGGGCCCAGTGTGCAGGGAGCCTCAGGGCAGGTGATGGTGATAAAGGTGGCATTCCAAGTCCTGCTTAAGTTAGTGAATGGTAAAGTCACAGCAGAGGATGATGGTAAGAAAAAGGCAAGAGAGCAAAACGATTGTCCCAGTGCAAGTTCATCAGAGTCAGAAGTGGCGTCCGTAATGCTAGGGTCCCAAAGAGGAAAATGGGAATATGCAGAGCACGTGTTACAGGTGTTAAGAGAGAGAAGATGCTGGACTTGTATTTTAAAATCTTTTCCCTGTTGTTTGTCGGGGGAGAGAAGCGTCCATCATAGTTCGGGGGCAAATGGGTGGGACCTACGGAAAAGCCCCCAATAAAGAAGGTCTGTAGGCTGTCACTGAACAGAAAATCTAGCTTTGCTATAATGAATGTCATAATGGTACAGGGGAAGCCACACTTGGCATATAGCCTGCAGAAGCATGGCGAAGACATCAAGGGATTGAATAACAAGACCAGTAGAGGCTGGTGCACATATGATGAGAAGTTCAGACAACACAAGGTCAAATATCAGTTTATAAGCTTAGGGAGACAAACAGGAAATACTAGACAAGAGCATGGAAGAAGCCAAGTCTGCCCTTTGCAGGAGCCGCTTGGCTAAGGGATAACGTTAACGAAATGCCCAGGAAGAAAGGCATATGTTGGCAGTGTAAATCCAGCCAGTGCTTCTTGGCCTTCTGGTTAAGGCACTCATGCTACAGATGTGGAGGATTACACCCATTCAGTAGGTGTTTTAAGGTGGCTGGAAGAGAAAGTATGGCGTTGAGCGGTGACTGCCAATGGGTAAAATCAGGGCACAAGTCGTAAAAAAAGAAGGGGGGGGGGGGGGGGAGAAGACGCGGTCACCGGAAGTGACGTCACGGCAGGAAGTGACGTCACGAAATGTTCCGAGCTCCCGGTCCCAGAGAGGCCAAAGAGTGAAGTCCAGCTTCCCGGTAAAATAAGTGGGGGGACACCGTCCACCCGCGCGGTACCCAGACTCGAGCCCTGGGTAAAATGGAGCAATAGAGGAGGAAAGAGTGGGGCTAATCAAGAGGCCAAGAACTGATGTGGAAGATGTGGTTGGCTAGCCTGCTCCAGGGAGAAGCGAGGCGCAGCGCAGAGGGTGGACAGGATTTCAGGGAGGGGAGGGGCTGAATTTTAGTTGAAGAACTTTTTATTCCTTGGAAGTGCCCATCACAAACATGCTCTGCCGAGAATTTGAAATCAGCTAAGGGGAGGCCGCAATTACTGAGAAAGAAGGGAAGGAAAGAAGTATGAATGAGCAGGGCAGCATGACATGATAAAACTTAATTATCATTTTGAAAAAAACATAAAAACCTTGTTGTTCAGATCGATCTGATCGGACTGCCTTCTTAGCATGTTGCCTGGCCCTTCTTTCGGTAGTGAAACCTAGTGCTGAGGCGCTTTGGCTGGCCGGGGCAAAGAGATGAATATGAAGATTATCAGAATTTCAGAAGTTGTTCACCAAAACAGCACGATTCCTCCACTCTCCCTCAAGCAGGCCCAGGTCCCTGGCAAGGGTTGACACGTGGGATTTTTCAATAGGTCTGAGTGCCCACTAGACACCAGGGTCTGCATTATGTAATGGTTAGACTGTCACTGTTTGTGCCAGGTGCACCTTTAATTAGGTGCAAAAAGGGACAGTGCACCCTATTACAAATAATGGACTGCTGGCAGGTGACACGCCTACTTGTGCCAGCCTTGGGGGCAACGTACTATTGAACAATATGGAAGAAGTCAGGCCCTGTTTGTATATTTTTATAGTCAGAGTGTGACTACTTGATTGAGCACATAATTGTGTGCAATTTCTACAGCGAGGAGCCAGGAGCTATTTGGATTTTTTGCTAGCCTTGGTGGGGCACAGACACACAACACAGCTTTACTCTCACAGGAAGATCTGGGAGACCCAGCAAGAAGCAGGTTAGACCCGAGTTTATTCTTGGCACTTCCCTCCTTGCTGAGGCGCATACCCACTGCCCCTCCCCCCCCCCCTCCCCCCCAATACTTGCCACACCTAGAGAGGATAGAATCTGCCAACAGTGAGACTTGGGTGACACTTTCTTCTACACTGCCCCTCCTACAAGCACATTTGAGACACCCATTTCCCCGCCTTCTTGAAGGTAAACATTAATAAAAAAGCAAAGAAAAACTGTTTGTTCTCATAGGAGACCTGACCAATAGAGTGGGAAGAGCAGCAAAATATGTCCAAAAACTGTGCTTAAACATGAACCGGAATATGAAACAGACTGTAAAATGTCATGTATTTTATGTGAGTGTTTTGGCAACATTTTTCTGCCGGTGAATTTCTTTTTATAGTACTGTACTGGAACTACAGCACGACCCCCATGCAACTTCTTACGTGGGAGTTGGGTTTCAGTTTGAGAGACAATCCAGTTGTCCTGCAGACCACCATGAAAACAGGACAGCAGCTCGAGGAGAAAGAGAGGCTGCCTCCATTGCAGGCCACAGGTGAAAGCGATGAGAAAACCCATGCATCCTAGTGCTCTGTGGGAGACTGCACCAATACAACAATCCCCATGCATATCTCTTCTAAAACTTAATTTACCTTCAGTGGAGTTCTTTCTAGTGGATATTGTATCTACCTAGAGACTCTTCACCTCATGAATATCCTGCACGCACCAAACTGGATCCAGAAGATTTGCAAACGCTCTGTTATGCCAAATGGTGGTGGCATGCCTCCTCTTAGACAGCGACACTTCTCGGAATTACATCACAGAGCCAGATTTGGTGTCATCTTGTGGCAGCCCTCTGTCATCACCTATTGTCCCGTTTCTCTTATCCCTTAGAAGCAGAGAAAAGCCTGATGAAAGGAATGCAGAGCTTAAAACCAGCCCATTGTACACACCGACTACGCCCTCGAGAAGGAAACAGGAGATTTAGAAAGAAACCTGCAGGTAAAGTATCCACCAGAATGATTATTATGCAAGTATTTTTTTCCTTCTACTAAATACACCCACCTGCAGATTTCTTACCTCACAAATTGGTACCAAAACATTTTGGAGGGTCTGAGAGGAAAAACTGCTAGAGGGTCTGCCTCTACAGCCAATTGGCTAACGATTCAACCGTTGGCACTGGATTACTTTATCAGAGACAAAACAGATCAAAAGCATCCCCAACTGCAGCAGCACTAAAGCAAGATGGAATGCTAACTTAGGTATCCCGCAACCAGTGGGGAACAGAATTAGTAACACTAACAAAAGAGCGATGAGAACACTTAAAGATAGCACCCTTACTTACGCAGAGGTTTAAAATAAAACATTAAGAAAGTGCTTTTATTTTTACTTGAACTGTTCTGTTGTTATCTGTGTATATGTATAGCCCAAAAAAAACATAGTAAAGTGGTTGAACCAGAACTCTCAATCGATACCATAAATAACTATTATAAGGGCACATCAAGCAAGGCCAACGCTCCCTAGAGTTTGCAAGCAGTTGTAACAGTAATCCAAATCCACCTGAAGTTGCAAAACTTGCAGCACTTTTCACCGGACAGCTGCCTGAACAATGTAAACCCTACACGCACGTCTTCTGCAGTTAAAGGGCGTGTAACATGGGTCGGCCAAGACAAGTGCCTTGTCGAAGAGTTAGTTATATCTAGGAACACTAAACCAGATTAGGTGATTTACCCATAATGCCACTGCTGTATGAACAATGCGAAATAAATCAAAGTTGGATACAGACTCCACAACAAGCATCCTTTTCAGGGAGACTGAAGCCCAAAACCTGACGGGTGATATGAATACTAAAATTCTGCATTCGAATGAAGGCGGCTTTTTAACTAAACCAGGGACAGCTTAAGGATTGTGGGGGCACCTGGGCCAAACATTTTGCGCCCCCAACCTCATTCGGAACAACTTTGAACTCATTAAACATTTTAAACCCATTTACACCTTCCCGGAAAGGGGGAGGGGGTGGAGATATGTCCATGTGGTCACGGTTTTGCATGTAAAGACTAGACACATTGTTATATATTAAAAAAATCACTGTTCATGAGATGATTTTTACACAATAACTGCAGTGGTTGAGAAGGGACGCTGACAGGTAATTGTGGCAAAAGGTCATGTCCCAGGCGACATTGGCTTTTACCCAGTCTTCATTGAGCACTTCCGAATGATGCGCACATGCCAGGTGTGAAGTGTTTTTTTTGTTTTTCTTAAAACATTATATATATATATATATATATATACACACACACACACACACATACATACACGCACGCACAGAGATATCCCCCCCCCCCCCCCCCCCCCCCCCAAAAAAAGTGTGGAATGTAGTCAATAAGATTGATCGGGGCTGGGCATGTGTCCCAGTGATACAGGTATACAGGCCTGTTAACCCGGCACAAATCCAATCCCAAGTATTTAAACGCTTATGCTAATTATCTGCTGTGGGCGTAACGAGTGAAGGTACTGAGACACCTTTAATTTAAGAGAGGGTATCCACACTTTTATTAACAAACAGGTACTCTGGGGGTAGGGAGTGTCATATGAGCATGTCAAGTATTGTGTGTCCCAGATTTATTGATGATGCCAGTACCATAATTCCTTACCACTTCCGCAATTCCCATCCGGAATTGCATAGGTCCATGGAAAATACCCCTTGGAGATTTCCGCTGCTTTAAGTAGCCAAAAACGTGGGAGAAACTGAGGTGGAATGGATCATTGGCTCATAACATGATTTGTTTCTCAATAGTGATGGGTTAAAAGGCGGTGCAATATCGCAAAGATAAAAGGCTGTTATTTTCCATTTGTACATCTATTGTACTTATGGGCTAGCAAACGTATGTGCTACCTAGCCCCCACCCCTTCAGAAATGTTGTTTTAATATGCTTAACATTCTGGACCAGAGGTGCAATAAAAGGTTTTTCCTGCACAAGCGAATGAGATGGCTGCTGTGCTGTGGAACGCAAAAGCAAGAATCTATGAAGGGGTCGAGACCTCGGAAAAGAACACCACATTCTAGGCCAGAAAAAAAGAATAGGCAGGTAGACAGCTGGACGAGTTCCCCACTGCCAAAATCAGTAATAAAAAGTTTGTAAAATTAAGTCCGTCCAATTTTTAACATAATACACATTTTGACAGCATCAACATGAGTCACTTTATAGAAAAGTGAAGTGCGCACTTGACATATAGGTTCACTGCAAGTTAACAGCCTCCTCCGGGTTATGTATCTCACCAGGACATTGGTAGAGGGTCGTCAAATACCTGCCAGCGGTTCCGGTGTGCTCACCGTTTTTGAGGGCTGAAGCCTGCAGAGAATATTTTCCAGTTTGTTTAAAGCTCCTCTGCACTGGCAAGAATACGACGACTGGTGCTCCATAAAACAACAGAGCAAAAGTATGTCTTCTCCCTGCAGTCCGAAATGCACATGCTACTGGGCTTTAGTGCGCATGGGCAGTAGTTTGATGTGCATGCTCAACCCAACCCAAAAATGACCTTCAGTATATGATGGCAGCTTCCCCTCTTAGAGATACAGGGGCTGTTAAACTGTGCTGGCTGGCTCAGAAAAAAAAATATGTATTATAATGTGGTTAAAATGAGCAATAGCTGGGACGGTTCTGACCATTAAAAAAAAGTGGGCCTTTGAAAGGATGGGGACCCTGGGCCAAAGCCCACTTTTCCCCTGCCTTATGACGTACTTTAAGAAACCCAAAATGCCCCCTCCCACGGACTGGCCTATGTATTTTCCTGTCACACATAGAACCATATCCCATAAATGTATTATCTGCCTTGCCAGACACCACAATGCTGGAGAGCCAACAAGAAATCCTTGAAGGCTCCTATTAAGGAGAGGTTTAAGCATAATTTGCAATTATTCCACTCCAATAATATTGGAAATCGTGCAGAAACGGTCAGAATATCATGGCTATATTCCAAATTATGAGAAAAGTTGCTCACTTACACATCCCATTATCACATGGTTATCTATGAGCAGGGCCCCCTGCAACTATGCAAAAAAGGAAGACTTGTGTGGCATGCCTGGCTAGCTTGTGCGCGAATTTCAAAGTATACGGCATAAAGCACCATATATTTTCCCACACGTTAACAGTCTGGGCAGTTTTAGTACCAGTTTGAAGGGGGGAAAAAAGCATTTTGTTAAAATATGCAAATTATTCAAGACTAATTTATGTGGCAATGGCAACCCCTTAATTAATTTTAAAAAAAAACTCAGATTAGCATTATTCCAGTAACCCTGGCTGTGAAGCAGCAACAGAGTGGAAGGCAATAAAACCGAGAAGAGCATGGTCATATCCAGGCACTCAGCTTAGAGTTGCATGTGTACTGCACTGGGGAAACACTCAGATTTTACACGCACGTGGAACAGAATGCAGCGAACCGGAAAGAGTATTCATAATTAAGGATGAGGTATTTTGAAATCCAAGACACTCTCCCTCTGCCGATATACGGAGGCTTTCACTGCAGTTATGTGGTGTATTAAGAGCTGTAGAGTGAATAGAACGCTGCATGTTGCTGAGAGTTGCCATTAAGGAAGACCATCTCAGAAGAGGAAAAAAACAAGTGTGCTAGATTAACTAGAAGCAAGTCAGTGTGTTAACCTGGATTGGATGCGGTGCACTCAGTGCCAATCAAAATTGTATTGTATTGTATTGTGGCATACTTGTATAGCGCGACCTGTCACCACCAAGGGCATCCTGGCGCTTTGACCCGTACTCCAGTGAAAACAGTAGCTCAGCCTATCCTGGGAAAAAGTATCCCTGGGTAGTCTGCAAATGGGAGAAGTCGCGCGGCTCCTTAAAGGATAGCTAGACTTGAGTGGGGGCAAAGTTTTGTAACATTTCGAACGGTGGCAAACCTGCCTATTTAACCATGTAGGTTTCTGGCACTTTACAAGTGGGCGGTTAGTCACGTGGTCAAGAAGGCAGCTCCAGTCCAGCTGGACAGGCCGGCCATCTAACGCAAAACGTACTGCTGCAATGCCCTGGCTGCAGGGCGTTACTTGTCAGATGGTCTTTGCAAGCACATGCGTTCACCAATGACAGGAGTTTGCGTGCATAGTAAGCGCGAAAACGTGGCATTAATGGAGCTGGTGATCACATACTGGGAAAACGAGCATAATACCTACCTACAGGTAGGGGAAATAGACGCTTTAGTTCAGCAGTCCCCTTACATCAGCTAGGGCCAAAGTGGTTCACTTACATAGATTAGTTGTTTTCTGGTACTTAAAACAAAGCTAATGCAGAGCAATAAAGTGGATACGTGTGCTCTAAGTTAATGCATTTCCCAGTTAAAAAGGTGGCTCCCTGCCAAAGTCGGGTTCTCCTGAAAGGCGACTAGCTATAACACGTAAAAAGTCACCAACCAGGCGCCATTTTGCTTAATGTTAAATGTAAAAGACGAAAAAAAAATGCATCACAAGTATGGGTTTCTACAACAGTTAGTAGAGCAACTGCCAAATCGAGGCACCAAACAATTGTTGGCACATGTTACGTGATGTCCAGGCCCGCAATCCCATAAACACAACCTAGATGGCAAACAAAATGGTGGGAGCTTGCAGCATAGACCACGCCCACAGCCCTACTCTCAACGTGGCTGCTGATTACCTCCAGAGTGGGCTAGTGAAAGTCAGTTTGATAAAAGGTGTGTGTGTTGGTGGATGGACAAGGAAGCAAAATATAACGTGCACCCCAAAAAAATCAAGACCGTAAAACTCCTCGGACTTCAATCCATAAGCCGGGCAGTAGCCAACCAGAGTGTGGACACCGCCTATGAAATTTGACAAGCGTGGTGCATTATAGGCGCTACGGACTAGCAATGCAGCACGTTTGCACATTTTATGAGTAGCATCTGCACACAGCTTGCCCTGTAAGCAGGCGAAAGCAATACGAATTTACATATTAAATACAAAAGCCACCCCACATTTAGAATGACAGGGACAAGAGAGCGTCAAGATACTGAAAAGAAAGAGGTCCCTGTCAAGTTTACATTGTCTTTTCAGCGAGGCAAGATCGAACAGGGGGCCATATGCGTTCCTTCGCAGTCAAAGTCCTGTGCACAAGCAGGACTCAAACAATTCGAGGAAATCTAGGGCATTTAAAAGAAACATGCATCGCTGCTTATATCCGACACACCCATTTCCCCACTAAAACTTGGTCAGCAGAAACACTTGGAAACTTCTAGGCCTATTACTAGCGTTGGCACCCAGCCAGCTTGTGCTGCAGTCGTTTCGTTGCTGGAAAGTTGGGACAGTAACAAGAATCAATGTACATACAAGGGCTTGAAACAATAAAATGTTCTGTCCAAAAATTTTATTGGGAGAACTACAAAACATTTACAGTACAAAGTTTACAGCCTCACACTCAATTTGTAGTGAACTGACTCCCCAAAATATATAACAAACATTGACTTATCCTTTAGTTACATTCAAAAACATGTCTGCTACAGTAGCCCAAAATGAGTACACAGTGCTCAATTCTGTGCCTACTATGTACAAACTAAAGCTAGTTCTCAGTTATCCACCGTCCAAGAAAGTAGTGGAGAACTCCAAACTTTCTACGCAAGGAAAAAGTAAATACAATTTTGGAATTTTATTTAAACAAGATATGTCGATGTACTGCATAACGGTGTCAGATCCAAAAAGTTGGCCTCATAAAAAGTGGTAAAACATGTACAAACCCGTCCCTACATTCAAATCATCAAGCATTAAGAAAAAATACTCATTTGGTTGAGGAAGATGTAAGGCAAGCATGGACCCTTGGAGAAGGCACTGTGAGAACATAATACTGGGAACTCTGCCCAAGCCACCCCCCACCCCCTCCAAACCCCTTTATTGCTACATACTCTATCACAGTGTGAATTGTGATTTAGGCAACGCTGAATACTTTTTGGTTAATTTAGACAATGATTTAGATTGACTACTTTGGAATCTGATTGCAAAGTAGTTTCAGGTCTGACGTGGACGGGCTACAAACCATTACATTCTAAATAAAAAAAAATCCATAGAACATTCCTCAAACTACTTCCACAGCATAGAGCCAGATTTCTGTAACAAGAAATCATGCAATCGTTCATTTACGTAAACAAAAGGAAAGAAATTAATGAAATAAATATTACATACAATCTCTTAAATTAAGATTTTACTCATTTACAATAAAATAACCAGGTGAAGTTACAAAAAAAGGCATATATTACTGTGAAAAGAACATACACTCCACATTTTTGCAGATTAATAATGGCAATCATAATTTAACATAATAAAAGAATATATATCTATTGCTTTTTCATCATACCCGATAAATACAGTATGAACAAATTACCAATGTATACTTTCCACAAGATAATAAATAAGTTAAATAGTTTTCATGTTGGTGTTGCAGCTATACCGCCAGCAACTCAAAAAACAGCTTAAAAAAAAAATCAGCAGTTATTCTCCAAAAAAAATTAGAAACTAGTCTCACTTGAGTGCTTCCAAGTATATCAAAGGGGAAAATTGTTCTAAACCAAACACCCACCTAGTGGTGGTCTTGGGGAAAACAAAAAGATCATAATGTTGGGGGAGGGGCACAAGAACTTTGGAATGGAAGTCTCAGCATTCATAAAAAAAAAAAAAGAAGGAATTGACTTATCAAGGCATATTCTTGGCAGGATGTTGCATTTTTTGCTTTTAAAAAAATCTTAGGATTTTAGATTACTAGGTCGTATAAAGGAACACTTTTCTTATAAATCTCGCAAAAAAAATGTTTTGGAGAATGTAGAACTGCAAGTTGTGTGCACAAAATGCTTCACTGTTTTACTAAGAGATGGAATGCTGCTTGTGCACGTGTGCACAGGACATCATGCGGTTGGCACAGACAAGTGCATATGTCCAAGACATGTTTTAAGGGTCATTCGTGTCTAGCCTGTTGCTGGTACAAACATGTCTAACGTTACTGTACATACATGTGTCTAACATGCGGCTGTACAAGTGTCCATTCACCCCCACCCTCATCCCACAGTCCTAAAAAAATAGGTTTGTTCTCTTGACAGGGGCAGTGTCTTTGCCTCTTGCAGATAGTTTTGTTCAGTTTCCGGGCGCCCTTACAGTTTTTGACCAGAGGGTCTGTGCCAATTGATGCCATGGGTACAGTCTGTGGCCCCCCTGGTCTCCACCCACACGCCCTGGGCAGTCGCCTCAATCGTCAGAGACGGAGATACGGCTGAAGATGGGCAGGCGGCGACCCGAGTCCAGCCCGGGGGACTCGGACCCGCTCAAGGAGCCGGAGCTGCTGAGGGAGCCACTCAGGTAACTCTCCCGGTCTGACAGGGAGTCAGGGGGGCTGGGAGGCGCGTCGAAGACCGGAGACTCCGAGAGGCGCCGGAGCAGCGGCTGGAAGAAGGATGCAGCGGGTGGCTGGGGGTCCCGGGGCGGGGGGCTGCCCCCGGGGCGCTGCTGCTGGTGATGCTGCTGGCAGTACTGCTGGTTGTGCATGTTCTGCGTCTGGATGGCCAGCGGCGACAGCAGGTTGCCCAGCTCGTGGCCGGCCGAGAAGGCGAAGGCATTGTTGGCGGCCGAGAGCAGCTGCAGCTCCTCGGCGTAGAGCTGCGAGAGCAAGGGGGGCGGCGTGCGGGGCTCGGCCAGCTCGGGCCCCCCGGTCTGCGCCGCGCTGGGGAAGCCGGAGAAGCTGAGGCTGTGCTGGAGGCGCGGCCGCTCGCCGGGCCCCCTCGGGCCCCCGCTGCTGCTGTTGAAGTTGAAGTCCCCGCGGGAGGGGGAGGAGGGCGCGGCCTGGCGCCGCTCCTCGGCGTTGTGGATGAAGTGGCAGCGCGGCCCGTAGGGGCAGAAGCCCACCGTGTGGAAGGTGCGGCACAGCTCCGTCTTGTACTTGGGGTGGCGCGTCAGGCTGCGCAGCTCGTGGTAGCCGTGGGCGAACTGGCACTTGTCGCCGTACTTGCAGGCGCCGCTCTCCTCGTAGGGCCGGCACAGCTCCGTCTTGTAGCGGGTCGAGTTGATCTGCGCCCCGCCGGCCTGCGACGAGCCACCGGCCGCCGCCGCCTTCAGCTGCTGCTGGAGCTGCGCCATCAGCTGCGCGCTGCGGTCGCTCGTCTCGCTGAAGGAGCGGTCCCTGAAGCGGTTCTCGCGGTTCATGAGCGCCGTGGAGCTGGGGTTGTTGGAGGGGAGCCCCGTCGGCGGCGGCGGGGACACCGGGCCGCTTTCTTTCAGGCTCCCGAAGGCCGAGTTCGAGCCGGTCCCGGGGGGCGGCATGAGCAGCTTGGCAGAGTTGTGCTGGTTGTGCAGCGCCTGCAGGTTGCTGGTGGAGTGGCGGCGGAGGAAGGCCGGCCCCAGGCCCCCCGAGCCCCCGCCTGGGGACAGAGGGCTGCCCACGGCCTTCTTGTCCAGCATGCTGTTCAGGTTTAGCGTGTTCAGGGACTTTTCCGTCTGCTGTTGGAACAAGAGGGAAACATGTGTAAGTAAAGCAAAATCTTATTTAAGTGATATGAGAACATACAAATGCTAATCGAGAAACTCTTAACCACAATATATACACGAACTTCCTGCAATATGCTGTTAGTTTAAAAGGTTAATTGCTACAGATAGATTTCTGGCCCTCAAAACAAGAAAAACATGCACTACAAGGATGGGGGCTGCTTCATCTTTTACTAGGACGGGGGACACTAGGGCCATAGCGTGGAGTTCAGGAGACTGTCCCCACCCATGACAAGAGACCACCACATTTCACAAAGAGTCGACCCAAACTTCCCCAACTCTTTGCGTCCCTTAAACCTCAATCATTTGGGGATCTAGTGAGGCCGGATTGAGCAGCACCCTGTTACTTTAGAGAACCAGGAGGCAGCACAACTGCTGCAAGTTTAGCTTTAAAGCCCTTTCACAGATCCTTTGAAACTGGTTTGGTAGTAGCCGTTTTAAAAGACTAACCATCCATATTAAACGTGAAAGCAAGTGTTAATAACTTTAAACGTAAGTAAACAATTTTTCTAACCAATACATTCAGGTACTTCTGGTTTAAAAAAAATGCTGCGTCATTTCAATTCCTATAGAAGCCTTAGTGTAACTCGCAGCAAAAAGAACACGTTGTTAACGGCTACTTTTTTTTCATTTAAAAAAAAAAAAGTTGATTTGAGCATTTTTTGTACACCCCGTAGTTTTGTAGTTCTTTATAAAACAAGACGCCTTGATTCTTTTCAACGGTAAATGCCCAAACAGTAAACTCCAGTATGGCCGACAGGCAGCCCAGTCCATCTCACACTGTGCCGAGCACACACTGCTTTCTCACTGATCTACAAGAAGCACAGAATTGAGGCAGCCATGCCTACCTTGCACAGAAAGTCGATGTCGTAGAACGCGGACAGCAAGGCGGTAGACATCTCCAGCTCCGGGGAGGGCGATCGGGGGCTGGAGACCCGAGAGATCCCGATTTCGCTGAAGTCTCAAAAAAAGCCACGACTATGAGTTGCGGGCTCAGCGCGGAGAGCCCCCCCAAGTCCCGCTTGTGCCGGGTATATAGACGAGCGTCAGAGGCGCGAGGCACGATCTGCTGGAACTTCTCTGCCACCCCGCGCACTCAATATAAACGCTAGAAGGGCGCGCGGGGGGAGGGACCGAATGGAGTCTCGGACGGGGTCTCTAGGCGACGCCTCCCGTCCCTCCCATTGTGACGTTCCCTGATACGAACTCCTGATTGGTTGCGGGAGGGTTTTTTCTCGGCGCTGACCCTCAGAGGGTAAAGTCCCAGCGGCTGCTAAGAGAGCGCAGAGTTCCACGGAGCGCGCGGGGATCAGCATGCAGCTTCTTGCTTTGGAGTGCGGCTCTGAAGCTGCAGCAGCCATTGGTTTCTGCAACGTGTCCTTATTGTGTATAAGGCGTTTTCTTTTTAAACGTGCATTTCAGATCATGAGCGTAAATGGCAACATGCATGCAATTTATAGTATTTTTATTAAATATAATTTCGTGTTTGAATGGTAACACCTGGTGTTCCTTCGAAGCAGCTTCTTCGCTCTGCCCTGGTAGAAGAGCCCTCGCCACAGCATTCCTTCACTGTAGTTTTACTCCTTTTTTGCACACTCCATAAAGGCTGCAGTTTTCGTGATCCAATGAGTTATCGGTCGCAGCAGCGCAAATTAAAGGGTACCTTTTGAGAATGAAATTCATAACAAAAAGCAATCCGTGTTTGCGGGGCTAGAAAAAAGGCGGCAAGTTTATCAGCATCGGCGGGGAGGAGCTCCTGGCTGCTTGCGAATTCTTGGGGTACCCTACCCGCTCAGAGGGAACGATGACGTAAAACCGTGTCCCCTGCACGCAACACTGCTGTGCCCCCTTCCTAGCACCCCCTCCCCCATCACACCGTAACACAAAAGTGCTAGGCGGAGGCCCCACCCATGAGAGTAGTGCCAGGACGCGGAAGGGGAGGGAGTGTACCAGACTCTGCTGTAGCTCAAGGGAGGAGAGGTCATAGGCCACGGAGTTTGGCTCGTTCGTCACGTCACAAGACCTTGAACGTCTGCCAGATACGGCGGGCGAGCAGAGCCGGGGAGGCCGGGCCCGCCCGCCCGCCCGCAGCAGCCGGGTGTGTTGAGGCGGACGTCGCAGTGAGGCTGCAAGCGGCACGGGCTTTCCCAGGGATCGCTTGCCCGCCGGACTCCCCTGCACCAACACCCGCTGCAGAATGCAAGAGTTGCATGGAAACAGGCACCCGAACCTAACCGGCCCCAGTGCCTGGAAACAACCAGGGCAGCCCGACCCCGCGTGCACAGACTCCCTGCTGCACCCGGAAGTGAAGGGCTGAAAATAAGTCACCTACCGTCTTGCCATAGGAATCAGAGCGGCGTTTGACTTTTTAGCTGACGTCACTTTACATTTTATTGTCTAGTATTTGTATTATAAAACATGAAAACCGAGAGTCTCGAAGTGCATTCCTGAGGAAAACACCAAGGCCGATTGAACACTAGGCCTGGCATGGACAATAGGAGGGCATTTGAAACTAAAGTTGCAATGTGGCGCATTTGACAACACCCTCTCCCTTCTCCAAACACGTTTCATCCTTATCACACCCTCTTTCCTGCCTCGTGCGAACACTTCCGTGTTTCAGAGCTGTTTGAAACAATCCATAGTAGTGTTCAGCTGCCAGATTCCTTCCCGTGTTGCATTAGCGCCCCGCGATCCACGCACATGTTAAGATGCTGCATGGTCACTTGCAGCAGACGACACTCCGGGGAGTCGGGTGAGCACCCTGCGGGCGCGGGGCGGGAATAAGCGAGGTTACCCGCCACAGCCAGTGCTGACAGTACACGCGGCCAGGCCACGAGGCACAGGCTGGTTAATGAGTGACGTGTTCTCTGCTCTCTCCCAGCGGCTGCAGCCGAGCCGCCAAGGTCAGCAACCGAGTGCCCTGTGCAAACACGCGGCGGGAGGGAAGGCCTCTGTGGTATTCGTTGCACTGACACAAATGTGCAACGGGTACTGTGCACAGTGACCATGCACTAACACAAATGAGCAACGGGTACGGTGCACAGTGACCATGCATTAACACAAATGTGCAAAGGGTACTGTGCACAGACAAGGCATGCACAGTGACCAGATTTTGAGAAGCAAAAACCGGTCAGACATAAAAGCAGCCTTTAGTTTTACTTCTATATGTGGCCTGTCGCGGTTTTTTTTCTAGCATTGTAAACGTGTGCCTATATATATGCTAGGTTTGTAAATGTGTGCCTACTCGCATATTTAGAAGGCTACATTTACATAACTACTAAGCAGGAGCAGGCCACTCTCTCTCTGCTGTGCTGCAGACAGAGGTCCTGGCAGAAACAGATAAACGAATTAAAACTATTTTTCACACGTCAGAGGCACCCGTAAAAGGAGAGCATACCTTTCAATTTGGCTTTTCCAGGATGACCTGACCTTTGCCTCAAACACCGGGACAAGCATTGAACATTAACAAAAGCGTCTAGGCATGTAGTGGTGATGCAATGTACTTCTAGTCTGGAATGTCAGCTTGTAGAATGTTATGTATGTAATGTTATGTTGTGCTTTGAATGTCCGGAGTGTTCTTGTGATCGAGGGGTGTTCAGCATTCTTCAAATGTAATGTCTCATTGGCTCATTACAAGGCACCAGGACAGTCTTATGAAAACTGGGACTGTCCACAAAAGTCCGTACGCAAGACTTCTGTGTACACACTTACCTCAACCCTGCATGCATTCTCCTAAGGACGTCTGCATACCCTGCTCCAAATGCAGCAGTTCATTGCTTGCTGTCTTGTCTTAGCTGTCATCTGTTTAAATAGTTACATTCTTGAGTGCTAGGTTCTGGGAGTACATTGCCTAAATGTCTCCAGGAGCCATAATTTATCCTACAGCACTCCAGATACTCATCTGTACAAGTGTGCACTGCGAGGCCGCCACAAGATGTATCTCACACCAGCTCCTCAATGCGAGGCCGCCACAAGATGTATCTCACACCAGATCCTCAATGCGAGGCCGCCACAAGATGTATCTCACACCAGCTCCTCAATGCCCTTTACGCCATCCCAACCGCGAATCCTACACCATTCTGACCAGGCACCTTACATCAACCCAACTGTGCACCGCAGACCAGCCTAAGAAAGCATCATGCACCATTTCAAACATGCACTGTTCACCAGATCAGTACTGCAAACATGAATGGTAGAGGGGCCAACATTTATCCTAGCTCAGGCCACAGTGCACTCTACACCAAGCCAAGCATGCTCAAGTCTATGTGCCTAGTGCAGAAAGCTCTATATGCCGATAAACAACCACTGTTGTCATCCCACTTACCTAGGGCCTCCCACAACACATATTAAGGTTAGCAGATCAATACTGCTGAAAAGTCTGAAGACTACGTGTTCTGTTGGCGGTGGGGCCCTCTTAGTAGTAGCAGCATCTCACCGGTACACTCTTCCTCTGACTGTTTGCTCGGAGAAGGACCTGCTTAAATTCCAGTAGGCGTTAAAAACCTGGCTCTGCCCCTACTTGTGGACCAGTTGGATAATAGCATATTTGTGAGTATAACTATAGCTCCAAGGTTCTTCTGCACAATATACAAGCAGAGGGCATAATTTGGTCCTCCAGTAATGCCTATTTCTAGTGCCCCTGAGTACCATTGAGTTTATTAATAACTAGCAGCCAGCCCCAGCGTTGCCTGGGGCAGAAGGGGGCTGGGGGCAGCATTTCAGGCTTGCGTGCACTCCCACCCCGGCCCCCGCCCGCCACAACATTTCCACTCCTCCCCACGCTTCACTCAGCCGCACACGTTCCGCCTTGCGTGCACTCCCGCGCCGGCCCCCGCCCGCCACGACATTTCCACTCCTCCCTGCGCTTCACTCAGCCGCACACGTTCCGCCTCCTCCCAGCGCTCCAGCGCTTCACTTACCTCAGCCTAACTTCACTGCTCCTCGTTCCGCCTCCTCACATCAGCCCGACTTCACCGCTCCTCGTTCCGCCTCCTCCCATCAGCCCGACTTCACCGCTCCTCGTTCCGCCTCCTCCCATCAGCCCGACTTCACCGCTCCTCGTTCCGCCTCCTCCCATCAGCCTGACTTCACCGCTCCTCGTTCCGCCTCCTCCCATCGCTTCTCTGAGCCGCACACGTTCCGCTCCTCCAAGGGCTTCATGTATCTCAGCCCGACTTCACTGCTGCTGTCCACCGCTCCATCCCGCGCTAGATGATGTCAGCACGCACGTCCACGTTGTTAGCGCACACGGCCGGCGCTCCTTCTTAGGGACTACTTTTTTTTATTGTTTATTTTTTAAATAACGTTTATTTTTATATTTTTTATAGCCTATGTCCATCTACAGGACCCCCCCTTTCCAACGCTGTATTGGGTGTTGCGATTGGTGGTGTACTTTCCGAGTTTACCTGGCTCAAAGGACACAGTTCTCTCTTTATAATAGTAGTATAGATTGTAATGTTTATAAATATGTCACTCCAAATGTTACAATCTCTAAAACAGAGAGACTACAAGTGTTTTTAATTAATATTAGTGACCACTTATGCAGCACGTGAGAAAAGTCTTTTGATGCTTTTATTATTATGTGCTGTCACCGCCAGCTCTACTGTGTTCTGTTTAGTGGCTTCATAAGGATGAGGCGTTCCTTCAAGATTTCTAACCTATGACGTGCGGTCCAACACTTTTGTGCAGCAGCCGCATTAACCTACTAGGTTATTACATTAACCAAACGCAGGTCTAGGAGCATAACAGAGAGCGGCGAACATGAATATAAAACATGTGCAACACCAAATAAATGGGCTCTTGGCACTTTTATTAGTAGATGTTCTTATTACCCAACTCAATTAAAACTAGCATTCAGTGGTCATTAAATCATAACATAAAAGATGGGATCAAAGACTGGACTCTCTATTCTTTTCGTTCTCTCTTAAAGCCTGTTCGGATTCTGTTCTAATCGGGAGTCTATCTAGCTTTAAATAGCTACCTGTCGCTATAATAATGACTTCCAACATCTTTTGGCCACATCTTTTACACAAATCTTCTAGTCCTCAAAGTTTAGAATTAATCCATTGAGCCATCTTGTCAACTAGTGAAAGAAATGCAGCCAAAGTAATCACATGATCAAGAGGTGGGAAATATTGCTACTTTGTTTATGACTAACCACAAAATCAAAGGCCACTCTTCATATGTGGTTTTATTAATCAATTTTACTCAATTTGGCAATGTCAAGAGTAAGGCACCCCATGTCATCACTGTCCAGGTTCAAATCTGTGACACACAAGTTGCACAACTCGCTACAACAGGCACAGTAACCCACAAAGCCACCTTACAAGAGGTAACTGTAGCTCACCTGGTCCATAAATGCCTCATCCATACACTAAACCTCTTTCTGCTGGCAGAACTTTCTCCCTTTGCATATCTATTTTTAACAGTTTTTTCCCTCCGCCTTGAATTCCGAACTGCCTCTAGATGTGAGGTTTTATACTTATCACTCACCCATGCAGTTATATGGTGTGAATTTGAAAAATAAATTTATTTATTTATTTATTTATTTACTGGCTTGTATAGCGCTGGTATCGACTCCCATGGGAGCATCTCCGCGCTTTTGACATCTGCCACAGTGCGATCGGGAGAACGTGAGCTGTCTAGGAGCTGAAAAGGAGGGTCTTTAGCATCTTCCTGAAAGGAAGGTATTCTGTGCAAAGCCTTAAGGAATTGGGAAGGCTGTTCCAAAGAGACGGTCCAGCTATTGAGAGAGCTTTACTGCCCTGTCTTGCCTTCCTTGCCCTAGGCACTACTAGAAGGCCTTGTTCGCTCGAACGAAGAGGGCGGGAGGGCTTGTAGGGGACAAATTTGGTGGCCAGGTATGTCGGACCCATACCATTGAGACTCTTATGTATGGTACAGCATACCTTGAATTTTGCCCTCTGTCTGATGGGTAGCCAATGAAGCTTTTCCAGTAGGGGTTTAGAAGGGGAGCGAGGGGGCGCATTTAGGACTAGCCGGGCAGCCGTATTCTGGACTACCTGCAGTCTTGCCATGACTCCCTCATTGGCAGCTAGCAACAGGCCGTTACAATAGTCAAGACGGCTTATGACTAGTGCCTGTACCAATGTTCTTCTGCTGGCATCTGGCAGGAGGGGGAAGATTTTGCGTAGCATACCAATTATGTGGAGGCAGGATCCCACCACCTGGTTGGCGTGTTGCTTGAGGGAAAGTTCCTGGTCCAGCCGGACCCCCAGGTTTTTTACAGATGGTTTCGGCTCTGGTACTGGGCCAAGGTCTTGTGGCCACCAGTCCGGAGTCCAGAGTTGTCTTACCCCCCCAAACAACATGACTTCCGTCTTTCCAACATTGCATTGTAAAAAGTTGGAAGACATCCAGTGTGCTACCGCTTTCATTCCCAAGGAGAAGGAGTTCCTGACTTCGGGTGTTAAGGTTTTAAAGGGAAAGAGGAGTTGAGTATCGTCAGCATAGGATATAGGAACAAATCCATATGCTCTCAAGATGTTAGCCAGGGGTGCCACATATATGTTGAAAAGAGTTGGGCTCAAGCATGAGCCCTGTGGCACCCCCTTGGTGATCTCAACTTCCTCTGACCGAAAATTGCCCATGATTACCTGTTGGGTCCGATTGGTTAGGAAACTCTTTACCCATTCGAGGGCTTCATCTTTTAGGCCGATGTTTTCCAGCCTGGTCATGAGAATGGGGTGAGATACGGTGTCAAACGCCGCAGACAGATCTAGTAGTACCAGGATGACGGAAAACCCCCCATCCTGGTACATATGCAAATCGTCTGCGACTGACATTAAAGCGGTCTCCGTACTGTGTTTGGGCCTAAAGCCCGATTGCGATGGATCCAGTACTCCTGCAGACTCAATGTATCTCGACAGATGTTTATTCACATGTTTTTCTGTGATTTTGCCCAAGAAGGGGAGTAAGGATATTGGTCTGAGATTGTTAAGCTCACTCCAGGAAATGGTGGTATTTTTCCTGAGAGGTTTAACCAATGCCTTTTTCCATCCAAGTGGGACCTGCCCCGTACTAAGTGAGAGATTTATTAATCTCTGGATGGTAGGTCCTAGGGCTTTAGCTAGAGTGGGCATAATACGTGCTGGGATAGTGTCTGTGGGGGAGCCACTCTTTATCTGGGACGTAAGCGCCAGTACTTCCTCAATCTGAATAGGGGGGAACACAGAGAGGGAGTTCTCAGAAGGGAGAGGACTAGCAGGATTTATTATGAGGTTGTTTGTAGTATTGTGTGTCGAGTTGGAAAGTAGGATTTTGTCATAAATGGCATTGATTTTATTTGTAAAGAATTGAGAAATATTGTCGCATAATTGTTGCGATGCCACTTCCGGACTTTCACAGGCAGTAGGTTTAGTGAAGGTCAATAAAATCTGATACAGAGTCTTGGAGTTATTGCCGGCCACCAAAAGCTGTGAGGCTATATGGCTCTTCCGTGCTGATCGGATTTCTTTGTGGTATGCCTTCAAAGACTCTTTGTAGATATGTTTGTCGCTGTCTACGCGGGAGACCCTCCATTTCTTTTCTAACTTCCGTGTGGCTTGTTTGGATAGTCTCAGGCTTTCCGAGAACCATATCTCCTGTTTAGGAGTGGGTTTAGGTTTAAAAGTTCTCAGAGGGATGGTCTTATCAATTGTATGTGACAGCATTTCTTCATATTCTTGTAAGGCTTTATCTATGTTGTCATTCCCACTCATTGTGGGCTTTCCAAATGCTTTACAGAAGTTTTCCTGAGTTAATCTGTGCCAGGGTCTTCTTTTACAGGGTAAGGTCTGATGTTTTTGGGTGTGAGGGGTGGGAGGGGGGGTGAAGAATTCCAGAACATAGTGATCTGTCCAGTCTACTTGGTAAGGGAGGGAGCATTCGATAGATAAAGAGTTAGTGAAGATTAGGTCCAACGTGTGTCCCGCCGTGTGGGTGGGCCCGTTGTTGATCTGTTTTAAACCTAGTGAGCTTAGATCACTAATAAAGGTTTTAACTTCAGAGCTGTTTACGACCTCACTGTGAATGTTGAAGTCCCCTAAGAGAAGGAAGTCTGAGTTATCACATACATAGGGTGCCAGAGCTTCCATTAATGTCACAGAGGTATTTTTACATGGACCAGGGGGGCGGTATATTAACGCTCCTTTCCTGCTAGATTTTGTAGAAAAGTTAAGATTAAAAATCATAAGTTCTAGCTCAGGGGTACATATTTCATCCAGAATGTTAACATTGATTTCCTCCTTGTGTACTATCGCTATCCCGCCACCGATTTTCAATGGCCGATCCATCCTGGCTATTTTGTAGCCTATAGGGATTCCCAGTGTTATAACGGGTGTTAAATGGGGTTTAAGCCAGGTTTCTGTCAAGAAGCATAGGTCCGGCTCCCTACTGGAGATCAGATCCCATACTTCGACGGCATGTTTTGATAGTGACCTGATATTACAAAGCATGTTTTTGCTGGTGGTCTTAATCTTGATATTGGTTGAATCGTCAGATGGATGCCTTATTTCATGATGATCAATGTGAAAGCGAGGATTAGAAATATGTGCTGTGCTCGTGGGGGCCTCAAATTGAGTTTTACAGTGACGACAGGAGAATGGACCCTCAATATTGTCTATCAACCTGTTAGAACAGTCGCTGGCGGAGTTACGCAGTATATTTAGTAGTACCTGTGAGGTGTAACTTAGTCGGTGTGCTCGTTGATCGGTCATGGTTACCGGCCCCCGGCCACGTCCTGTCGCGGACGGGCGCAGACGGGCCTCTCTCTGGCTTGTCTCAGGCGCGTCACTGGCGCTTCCCTGCGCGCGATCGCTGCGCGCTCAGGGCGACGAGAGGGCTAAGTAGCCCATCCTAACAGCAGGCTAGAGCGCTAACCACTCCGCTAATGTGGAAAGCGGAAGTGGTGTAGTCCCGGTAAAACGCGACCCAGTGTTCCCCCAACAAATGTGTGCAGATAGCAGCAAAACAGGCTGTTGTAGTTGAGGTAAATTTTGGGGTTCATATAAAAAATACATTAATTACTCTGAAGTTTAGATAGAGAGTCAAATGGATATGTCGGCAAGAGATTCACGAAGGCCTGCACTAGCCATGTAGCCTTTACTGTCATTAACAAAGCCACAGCATGCAACACCACACTAGTCCAGTAGCAGATTACTAGTCGCTGAATGCATTCTACACTAGGTCTGGCATGCAGATGCGACACACACTACCTATAGCATACGTTTGGCTCCTACAGCAATCCGTGCAGGCATGCTATACAATATATATCCAAAAGTATGCATCCAAAAGCCATTTTAAATATGCATTCTTGGCCATGTCATGAATGTCCGATTTCTGTGACTAAAAGTAGCAGCATTTTCGGATTCTAAACCTCTGTATAGCATTATGACAGCATTCCTGAAATATCATTACATGACACTCTTTTGCATGATGATGACATCACAGGAAATTGCATAACACACATATCATAGGAAATGGCAGTATTCATTTGAGAAGCACATGACATATACAGAGCGTCCACGGTTTGAAAAGTTCTTAGCACTGAGAACTACTTGACATGTTTGACTCTATAAAAGGAAGTGGCATCACATAAACGTTAACATTGTTTTTATTAGTTTAGGAACCATACGCTTTCGATATTACATAACCAAGAATACTGTTTTATACATAATCATTTATACTAATAATATAGTTATTGTCAAGGCCACTGGAATTATGCATCAGGGTCATCTAAATTATGCAGCACATTTTGTGGTAGTATTTCATTATTTTCTACTGTTTACACTGGCTGGGTATAAGTTGCACCTCATTAGTGCAAGTTACCATCCAAATATAGCAATAATCAACAGAAATGTGAACAGACAATTTTTGCAATAGGCGTTTCACTGCGCTGAAACACGTCACTGGATTTTGTATAACTTTTGAACTGGTTGAGATGTAAACACATTTTTGTTAAAATCTCCAGATTATGCAGCAGATGATGGATTATGTGGCAAAAGCGGCAAATCCATAATTATATGAAAAATATCACCGCCTCACAATCCTGGTTATGTCTGACACGCACTTAGCCAAAGTCCTGTTGTATTTCCATAGGTTATCCATATCTCCAATTTGTTTTGCATCTCAAACTCTTGTGCCAGTCAACCAGTATTGTATCATGCAGTGGTGTCTATGCATCCATTATTTGACCGGAAAGACAGCAGTCTTCAAATTCCATCAATGTCCTCCTCCCATCTGCCCCACAAGTATCATACAACCTTTGACACTAATGGGAAGGGATATCACTAAAATGATAAACCGATCAAGCTAAATAAATAACACCAACGGCCACATGCATCATTGCATGGTTTTGCGATTCCTTATTTGCGATTTTTAGGGAATCGCAAATAAGGAATTGCAAAATGGGATGCATGATTTTAATCGCATAATATTTGCGATTCAGTAAAAATCGCAATTTTTACCGAATCGCAAATATTATGCGAATTCTAATTTGCGATTTCGCAATTCCCATTGATTCCTAGGGGCCAAAAGGCCTGTAGGAATCAATGGGAAGGCATTGACATTTTGCAAATTTCAATTAGCGATTCGCAAAATGTTAATGCATTCCATGGGTGCAGGGGGGGGGGTCCAAAGGACCCCCCCCCGCACCCCTGAAATGTATTTTAAAGTGCATGTTTCACACACACGTCCTAAGGACATGTGTGTGTAACATGACAGTGTGTAAAATGCAATTTTGGGCATTTTAATACTTTTTCGCAAATTACCACGAGGTTCACCCTTGTGGTAATTGCACCCCCTAATTGCGAATTCGCAATTTTAAAAGCAATCATGCATTGCTTTTAAGGAATTGCAAATTTGCGGTTCCTTAAAAGCAATCGCATTTTTGGAATTCGCTAAAAATAGCGATTTTGCCAAAAATGTTTGATGCATCCCAAAAACCTATTTAGGAATCGCAAACGGCCGAATTTACCGATTCGCACCGTTTGCACTTCCTAAATAGGTTGATGCATGTGGCCGCAAAACCTTACTAAGGTAAATAATGATTCATAAAAGTAATGGAACTGCGCTTTAATGTGCTCAAAGGTGGTGCTCTCATCAATTGAAAGGCTCTGTAGAATGAGTACGGTTGTGGTGTTTCCTGAAGTCCCCACAGCTTCTTGGAGCTAGTCTGCACACCGCAGAGCTCTGCATGGAAGTACATACAGGGGTAGTTTTATAAACATTTTGCACTGGTGTAGCACAAAATGTTTTTTTTTCCTAATTTAATTTCAAGATCAAAGCTTGTTTTGTGCTGGAAAGTACCCTGACAGTACTGCAAAGCTGCGCGGAGCACTGGTTGTGTTACTTAGTGGGCTCTTGCATGCTACCACCCATGCCTTTTGACACAACACCCTATCTGCAACCAATAGTAGACCGGGTTTAGCACCAAAAAAAATGCCATTTCAAAGCAGGTGTTATGAGGAGAAATGTTTTTATTTTTACTTTCTTTTCTAACTTGGCATGTGCTCTGCACTGTGTAGCACACATACAAAGTAGGAAAAGTTTTAAAGAGTGTCTAGCCATGGTATATTGTACAGGAAGGGTACCCATTCGGTCAAAAACCTTTTCTAGATGCAGGCATGCACCCTAGCACTATGGCGCTAAGGTGTGTGCCTGGTGCACAGCAGCTGAAATCCGTGCTGGGCGTGGGAGGAGGAGCCATGTCTGTAGAGTTGGCGTTCTCCTGCTCCCTTCCTGTCAGCAACACTGTGTAGCATTTGTGGCTGCTGCACTGCGTTCAGCGCTCTTTTAGAAAATCTGAGCCTTAGAGTTCTGGTTCCAGACCTTCCCTCAAAGTGTGACCCTCAGCTTGCTTTGAGTGAGATACCAACCTGACCTCAAAATGTGTGAGTCTGAATGGCAGTAAGCTAGTCTCACGCATACATGGGTGATGTTTCAGCACTGCCGTCAGCCTTAATTTCACTTACACAATTCACAAAATCATTGTCAAACCTGCAAAGTACATTGGCATCTGTACCTCCAGAAGCAGCTTCGAGGTAGGTATTTCAATGCATGCAAAGGATTGTTGGTCATTCTCTTCATGCTGAGGGGGCTGGCTTGGACAGCTTAGTGCGGTCAGCCAACAGCTTACCCCACTGATGTAACATGACTCAAATTTTTTGTGTTGCCGAAAAAGTAGGCGCCAACTGCGCAAATCAGTAGATTTGGATCGTTTGATGCAGTCCTTGGCCAAATAACATGGTCCGAATTGCCTATAGTGCAATTGAGGCAGTGCCTGATGGGCTGGTCTGACAAGCCAGTGTATGGGCCTTTTTTTTGCTGTTTCATGGTCCGGTTGGCCGTTTTTTTTGTTGATTTTCCTGATATTACCTGAGTATTGCCTACAGCCGGCTAAAATCTATGCAGTCTCCCAATCTTTGCAAAACACTTATGTAAATGTAAATGTACATGTATTTATATAGCGCAAATCACCGACCCGGTATGTAAGCGCTTGCTTAGGGAACCCGTCCTGGTATTCCCCTGTGAGATAACCCCGGCATGGTATCCACAAGGTGAAAGCCAGGCATCCCACCGCGAGGGGCCGTTGTGGAGATTAAGCAAGCTATTGCCCAGAGTCGCAGAGTGTGAACCCGTGAATCGAGTAGGCACCGGAGCGAGAATTGTCGGACTCAGGACCCTGCCGAGCCAGGAATTGAACCCTGGTCCCGGGCTGACCTCTGCTTCCAGGTCTGCCTCCTCTAACCAGTGAGCCACACTTCCCCACTCATACAGCATGTCTTTACAAGTAAACAGCTGCCCTAATTTGCAATAATGGGCTACTTTCTAGCTATCTAATTTGCCAATGGGGGCACTTTTATTCTTGTGCCGGAGCCTCCTTTGTGTCCCAGTCCAATCCTGGCCAAATATGTAGCATACATCACAAAAAGCACATGCACCAGCGAGTCTAAGGCATGTACACCACACCAGAGATTTAATTCTTTATTTATGCGTTTTTATATAGTGCAAACTTTACCTGAAGGTGTCAGAGCGCTTACAATAGAACCAGTTACATTACATAAGGACTTCAGAGTACATGAATTACATTAAAGATACTAAACAGATACATTTTAAACTCACACAAGAATGGTAGTAAGTGCATACGTCTACTACAGATGCTAGTGGTTAGAGTCACATATATACAAGTTGCAATTTCACTCAAGATAACCATTTTAAGAAAAGTTGAAGTGATCAAGGTTGGACAAATATATATTACATATTTACAGAGCAAGAACTTCTCGCCATTGCTGGGGTTTTTTGCGGTGCTCATTTAGCTAGGTCTTCAGGGTGCAGTTGCATTCACAGGCAGTGATCATGGGCATGGAGGGATCCCGAGATGGTGATGGCTGTAGGAATAGAAGGGTGGTGGTGGGCGAAGGCTGGTTGCTGCAGCCGAGAGCTGTTCTTGAGCTCGTTCTGGGCGCCAACTATAGGAAGGGGGTGGTAGCCTGGCGCTGTGGAGCATGAAGGCTCCATAGCCAGAGTAGGGGGGTTTATAAATGGAGGAAAGGTATTCTTGGTTTGGTGCTGTGGGAGAGACACTGGAGTAGTGGGAGCCGGCCAGTCTACAGTGCATCCCGAAGTGACCGCCTGAGCAGGGTCATCTTCCACAAAGGAACTCACCGCTGCAGTTGTAATTAGGGCGGCCCCCGAGATCAAAGGAGGCCGCCAACTTGGTCCTGGTGCTAGAGACATGCAAATAAGACTGCATGCCATGATGTTCCAAGCATGTATGTCTGCCCTGTTACTTACTGTGGAAACAACCCTTAAAAACTGAGCCTTCCTTCATGTGTTGCCTAAACCGTTAGGCGCAACCACCGAGAAGCGTCTATGGGGATAGCTCGCCCTTTACATGCTGAGGTCATGCCAAACCACTTCCACTCTGCGGGGCAGATTTACAAGCCCCGTGCTCCACTTTTGCACTGCTGTTGCATCACTTCTGTGACGCAGCATAAAGCTAGCGCGATGCTGCGACTGATTTACAACGTGACGCATCTAGGGAGATGCAGCATGTTGTAAAGCCCTGCGCCACATGAAACCTGCGTCAGGTTTCAAGTCGGCGTTGCGGCGCAGGGTGGGTGGGCGTTCCGGCGCAGGAACGCCTCGGAAAAGTGCCTGAGTGAAATCTACAAGATTTCACTCAGTCACTTTTCCGACGCCGCTGCGTCAAAACCTTACGCCTACTTGAAGCAGGCGTAAGGCTTGACGCACCAATGTTGCAGACTGTCTGGGTTGGAACAGTGCTGGAGTTGCATTGCGCTCGCGACCCGACTCCAGCATTGCGCCAACCTTACGCCGGCAGATGCGACACGCATCTGCATTTCCTTGCGCCATGGCATGCCGCATTGTAAATGTGGCGCATCCGTGGTGGCGCAAGGATTGTAATGCGTGTCGTAATTGTCCTGGCGCATCCCTGCTGATTTGCAGGGATGCGCCAGGAATTGTAAATCTGCCCCAGCGTATTTGTTTGGCTCCCTCTGTTATGCCTAGCCTGTATGACTAAGTCTGTCCATTTGTTTACTGCGCGCGCTTGCTTGCCGTCTCTTTCGTTTGGATGGAGGGTGGCCCCTTCAAAGATTCACCTCTACCGGAACTGAAAGACTTTTTGAGTGGTTAGTTACCAACTGCATAACGGAACCTATTACGTAAGTTCGATTTTAAATAGTTGAAGTGTGAAATACAAGATTCGCCGTTTCAAAGTCAAAACAAGTCCCTCCTAATAAAGGTGTTGTTTATGAAGCAAACGAACACCACACTTATACGCACGCGGAAGATTTAATTTGACTGAGCTCATAAGAGTTGTCTCGGATCATACGTCTTGCTGAGTTCATTTTTCTTTTACTTTGTTAAAAACCACTCTGTTCAATAAAGCATTTTTCGATGTCGGGGCCCAGTTTCTGCAGGCGACACCGCCCCCTAGCGTCCAAATCCGAGATCTAACCAGCCAATCAATAGTTCGAAAAGCCGGAAAAAAGTTTCTTCATGTATAACTGCGCCGACATTAACCATTTGAACTAAACCGAAGTCTCCTCGTCTCTGTGGGCAGATATGAGTCTTACCTCTTATGGTTGGGTATACAGCAGCACCCTGTGGGGTCTGAGGCACGCCCCTCCTCCCCCGCACACTTATCCTCGCAGTACACGGCGCAGCCCAATAATTACCCCAGTGGCTGCTCAGATTTTAAAGTGGATTTACAGGATTAGGAACCACGCTGGGAGCCCTTCTAAATTATACTCGCAGCTCGCTCACAGCAGGAGTTAAGAAAAGAACAAATGCATCCCTCCAACCCTGCGCCTTACAAGTAATTTGGCTGTTTTTTTTTATAATTGGTCCGAAGCCCCTTACATCCCCGCCCCAACCCATTAGTGCTTCATCAGGACTTGCTAGGTTGGTGTGGGGAATTTTCGTGGGTGTGGAGAATTTCCACGGGCTGGGCGACTCACAGTACCCAGAGAGAGAAAAAAACACCCGGGCAAACCTTCACCGTTTAAAGGTGTAAAACAACAAAGGAGGAAACTCCTAACCCCTGTGTGGGGATGAGTTAGGATCATTAAGCAGGCAGGGCAGATGATAATATTTCCGAGGGAAGTTTATTAGAACATGGGAGACCACGTCCTGCGCCACGAATTTCCAACTGGCTAAGCTGGAGTTGGAAACCATGGAGAAGGTACACAGGCCCTATAAAAAAGTAAACTTGGCGCGTAACTGTGCACGAGTTTATATACAACATAAAGGTAGGACATAAAAGAAATAACTCTACACCCTAGCTGGCTGTGAAAAGGAAGTATGATGGCTCCAGAACAAGTTGGTATTTTTTTAGGTCAAGCCTAAGGCATTGCTTTGGCAATGCTTGTTGGCGAGATTATAGTAGGCGACCTAAAAAGTCTAACAAAACTGCGGATCGGACACAGTGCATGTGAGCACAACCACGCCCTCGTGCGCGCGCCGTGCTCCACCTCTGCTGCCACTTCAGCTCACCAGGCTGCACACCCCCTCACCCCTCGCTCGCCGATGTCGCTCCCACCCTTCCTTTGATCTGATGCGCATGCACATCCTGCCAAATCACACACCACCATTTGTCTGTGCCTCGGCATCAGACTTCAAAGGCTGCCGCTCCGGCCACCCCCCCACCCCCTTCCCCGCCACAGCAATGCAGAGAGCTTGTTTTTTTTGCATCCATTTAGCGGGGAAGCCGTGTCTTGTTCGGCGTTCTCTGCACCTTTTTTTCTGGACGAAAGTGAAAGCCTACCATGCTGGTTTACAGTAGCCTTACTCCTCAAATGCTGTTGCTGAGTTGCCATCTCTCTAGGGACACTCGGCTTAAAAACACTCGACTTGCTAGCTGCAATGCTACATCCGCTATGCTTTGCCTCTAGACACGTTGATCCCTCGCAGACTGTGCTGACTCTGCCCCTCCTGATTCTGAAACTGACCAGCGCAGTCACAACGCAGTCTCTTCTCTCTGTCTTATGATGTCTGCCCTGCCACCATTTACTTCGGACCCACCCCCTCACACCTCCTCACCCTCACACACCCTCACACCCTCTCACCCTCACATACCCTCACAACCCTCTCACCCTCACTTCCCCCCTCACATCCCCACACACCCTCACACCCCCTCACCCTCACACCCCGCTCACTCTCACACCCCCTCACCCTCACACCCCCTCATCCTCACACCCCCTCATCCTCACACACCCTCACACACACTCACCCTCACACACACTCACCCTCACACACCCTCTCACCCTCACACAACCTCTCACCCTCACACAACCTCTCACCCTCACACACCCACACCCCCTCACCCTCATATCCCCTCAGCCTCACATCCCCTCACTCTCACATCCCCTCACCCACCCCCTCACCCATCCTCACCCACCCTCTCACCCCCTCACCCTCACACACCCTCTCACCCACCCTCTCATACCCTCACCTCACATCCCCTCACCCTCCCTCACACCCTCAACCTCACACCCCCTGCTGATCTGCTGCTCTCTTCCACCCGCCCCCTTCTCTAACTCCCTGTTAGCTTCTCCTGTGCTGATCTGCTCTTCTCTTTCACCCGCCCCATTCTCTAACTCCTTGTTGCCTTCTCCTGTGATGATCTTTTTGCTCTCTTCCATCCGCCTCCTTCTCTAACTCCCTTTTCTCTTCTCCGGTGCTGATCTGCTGTTCTCTTTCACCCCGCCTCCTTCTCTACCTCCCTGTTCTTCTCCTGTACTGATCTGCTGTTCTTTTCCACCCCGTCCTTTTAGTAACTCCCGGTTCTCTTCTCCTGTGCCGATCTGCTGTTCTCTTCCACCCGCCTCCTTCTTTAACTCACTGTTCTCTTCTCCTGTGCTGTTCTGTTGCTCTCTTCCACCCCACCTCCTTCTTTAACTCCCTGTTCTCTTCTCCTGTGCTTATCTGCTGCTCTTTTCCACCCACCTCCTTCCTTTAACTCCCTGTTTTCTTCTCCTGTACTAATCTTCTGTTCTCTTCCACCTGCCTCCTTTTGAACTCCCTGTTCTCCTCTCCTGTGCCGATATGCTGCTCCCTTTCACCCCGCCCCCTTCTCTAACTCCCTGTTCTCTTCTCCTGTGCTGATCTGCTCTTCTCTTTCACCCGCCCCATTCTCTAACTCCTTGTTGCCATATCCTGTGATGATCTTTTTGCTCTCTTCCATCTGCCTCCTTTTAGAAACTCCTTGTTCTCTTCTCCGGTGCTGATCTTCTGTTCTCTTTCACCCCGCCTCCTTCTCTAACTCCCTGTTCTCTTCTCCTGTACTGATCTGCTGTTCTTTTCCACCGCCTCCTTTTAGTAACTCCCGGTTCTCTTCTCCTGTGTCGATCTGCTGTTCTCTTCCACCCCACCTCCTTCGTTAACTCCCTGTTTTTTTCTCCGTCTGCTGATCTGCTGCTCTCTTCCACCCTGCCTCCTTCGTTAACTCCCTGTTCTCTTCTCCAGTGCTAATCTGCTACTTTCTTCCACCCGCCTCCTTCTTTATCTCCCTGTTCTCTTTTGCTGTGCTGATCTGCTGCTCTCTTCCACGCCGCCTCCTTCTTTAACTCCCTGTTCTCTTCTGCTGTGCTGATCTGCTCCTCTCTTTCATCGCCTCCTTCTCTAACTCCCTGTTCTCTTCTCTTCTCCCATGCTGATCTGCTGCTCTCTTCCACTCTGCCTCCTTCTCTAACTCCCTGTTCTCTTCTCTTCTCCTGTGCTGATCTGCTGCTCTCTTCCACCCGCCTCCTTCTGTAACTCCCTGTTTTCTTCTCCTGTACTAATCTTCTGTTCTCTTCCACCCGCCTCTTTGTCTAACTCCCTGTTCTCTTCTCCTGTGCTGATCTGCTGTTCTCTTCCACCGCCTCCTTTTGAACTCCCTGTTCTCCTCTCCTGTGCTGATATGCTGCTCCCTTTCACCCCACCTCCTTCTTTAACTCCCTGTTCTCTTCTCCTAAGCAGATCTGCTGCTCTCTTCCACCCACCTCCTTCTTTAACTCCATGTTCTATTCTGCTGCGCTGTGATGCTGCTCTCTTCCACCCACCTCCTGCTCCAACTCACTGTTCTCTTCTCCCGAGCTGATCTGCTGCTCTCTTCCACCCGCCTTCTTCTCTCGCTCCCTGTTCTCTTCTCCTGTGCTGATCTGCTGCTCTCTTCCACCCACCCCCTTCTTTAACTCCCCGTTCTCTTTTGCTGTGCTGATCTGCTGCTCTCTTCCACGCTGCCTCTTTCTTTAACTCTCTGTTCTCTTCTCCTGTGCTGATCTGCTGCTCTCTTCCACCCGCCTCCTTCTTTAACTCCCTGTTCTCTTCTGCTGTGCAAAACTGCTGCTCTCTTCCACATACATCCTTCTCTAACCACACACACACACATACATACAACCACACACACATACAACCACACACACACAACCACACAAACACACACAACCACACCACACACACAATCTTACACACTAACACACACACAACCACACACACACAACCACACACACAAACACACACACCACCCCACACACAACCACACACAACACCACACACACAACTACACACACACAATCACACATACAACCACACACACAACCACACACAAAACCACACACACAACCACACCCAACCTCACACACAGCCACACATACAACCACACACACAACCACACACACAACCACACACACACACACACACAACCACACACATCTATCTATCGCCCTCACTCTATCTATCGCCCTCACTCTATCTGTCTATCGCACTCACTCTATCTATCTTATGCCCTCCCTCTAGCTATCTATCGCCCTCACTCTATCTATCGCACCACCACAGCATCACTCAGGGGCACCACAGTATCACTCAGGGGCACCACAGCATCACTATGTGCTACCACAGCATCACTGAACGCCACAGCATCACTCGTTGCCACCACAGCATCACTCGTCGCCACCACAACATCACTCAGTGCCACCACAGTATTAATCTGTGCAACCATTCAACAACAACTGGTTCAAATATGTTCTCTCAATGTTTCAAGCTTTATTACAAATGTTACAAAAAGATGTTAATATTTCACTTCTGTTCTTGACTTTTCGTCACAAAAAAATACACTGAACATAATCTTCACAAAAGTAATTTACAAAACTTTAAGCTATTGCCATTATAAATTACAATAACTTTTATTTAAGTATTCACTATTTAAAAAAATTAAAATCCATTGTTATTTGTAATATCAATACATTTAAGTCACGTAAATACAAAACATGTTACATTACAAATGATATAGGTGTCACATTTGCAAAAGATAAAAGTATTGGCATTTTAAATGACAAAGCTATTAATTTAGCTATTTTCAAAACCAACACATAAATAAAAAATGTGTAATTTACAGGACCAATAGCTCAAACTTTAGCAAAGTTTGTTGGCTAGATTATAGTAGGCGACCTACAAAAGTCTAACAAAACTGCGGTTCGGACACAGTGCATGTTAGCACAACCACGCGCTCGTGTGCGCGTGCCGCGTTTTATTTGATATTTGAGGGAGTATTTCTAAAGCGCAGCGTTCGCTCCGGAGGGAGCATCATGGCGCTGAAGATCCTAAATGCCCGGTCCAGGAGGCGCAAAGGAAGGCTAGATGGCGGCTCTGGTCCAGTCGTCGGGAAGGTTAAAAATCCAAGTTTTAAGAAGTTTCCTGAAAGGCTTCTCTAGGGTCTGTTGTCTCAGGTGTTTAGGCATGCTGTTCCAAGCTTTGATGGCCAGGGAGCTTAGAGTTTTTCCACCTTTTAACTTCAGGTTGTACCTGGCGGAGGACATGAGATTGTCTTGGGCAGAACGAAGAGAGCGACTCGGTTTGAAGCGTCTGGTTAAGTATTTAGGACCAGTGTTGTAAAACGCCCGAAAGGCAACAGTAAGTATTTTGAAGAGTATTCTTTTATGGAGGGGTAGCCAATGCAGGGTTTTTAGGGCTGCAGAAATTGAGGATTTGCGGGGTAATTTTAGGACCAAGCAGGCAGCCGTGTGAAGGACGCTTTGGAGTTTGGTCAGAGTGGATTTTTTAGTCCCGGCCAGGAGGCCGTTACAGTAGTCAACGCGCAAGATTATGAGGGCTACTGTTACAGTTTTCCTGGCCTCAAGGGGGAGAAAGTAAAAAAACTTTCTAAGTGATTTAATTATCCCGAAGCATCTGCCGGCAACATTCCTGGCGTGTTGGTCGAATGATAGGTCTGAGTCAAATAATACGCCGAGGTTTCTAGCTGATGTGACGGTCTGGGGAGGGGCAACAGAGTTATCCGGCCACCAAAGGGCTGGGCAGAAGGAGGTGTTCTTTCCGATGGGGAGGATCTCTGTTTTGCTAGAGTTGCAACGGAGGTGGTTGGTGTCCATCCATTGGAAGACCGAAGTTAAGCAGTTTTTAAGATTGAGCTCAGCTTTGTTTGAGTTGTCCTCTAGGGGTACGATCAACTGAGTATCATCGGCATAAGAGGTGACGGGTATGCCGAATGATTCAATCAAGGCAAGGAGTGGGATGAGGTAAATATTAAAAAGAAGGGGACTCAGGATGGACCCTTGAGGAACTCCAGAGGACACCTTTTTCTCCTTAGATTGAAAAGGGCCAAGGGTGACAGTTTGGGACCTGTCGCTGAGGAATGATGTTATCCATGAAAGGGCTGAGTCTGAAATCCCTATGTCTACAATAATCAATGAAGCCGCACCCCTGCAAATGAAGAGAGTCGCCACCAAGAACTCGAACCCATGGTATGATGGTAGACTCAATGAGGACAGACGTGCTATGCGCATGGCAGAGCGCACGTGGAGATCGGACCCCTCAGCACGGCACCTTAGAGCACTTAAGAGTAAGAGAAACGCTTACTTCAGAAAAATCAAACGATCAAAATCAGGCTTCTTTAGCCAACAGCTGGACCAAGCAAAAAACCGACCAAGAAAACTGTTCGAGCTAGTCAAAACCCAAACCAAGACGCAGCCTCCACAACCTAACAGCTCAGCAAAGGATATTCCAAGTTGCGAAGACTTCTCTGCTTTCTTCAAGCAAAAGACCGACAACATAAGGAATGATCTCATCAACGACGTAAGTCGATACTCCTGCTCCATAGGCATAACTAACACTCAACCTAAAAACAACGCTTCATGGACGTCCTTTGTCACCTACACTGAAGAATCAATTAAGAAGCTGCTCGGCAACCTGAAACCCGCCAATCACCTCACAGACCCCCTACCTGCCAACGCTGTTAAAGCCCTCACCCCCATGCTCCTCCCACTCTGGACTAAAATCATCAACTGTTCCTTGCAACAAGGAGTCATCCCAGACTCCCTCAAAATAGGGCAGGTCACGCCTATACTCAAGAAACCCACAGCCGACCCGGCCGGCCTAAACAATTACCGACCTATCACCAATATCCCCACTCTGGCCAAATTGCTAGAAAAATGTGTACAACTCCAACTGACAAAACACATTGAGCAGTTTGACCTCCTCAACCCTCACCAATCAGGATTCAGAGCAAAACATAGCACGTTAACGGCTATGACACACATAATTGATGACGCCCTCCAAATCCTTGATCACAACGAGTCCTGCCTCCTCATCCTCCTTGACCTCTCCTCCGCATTTGATACGGTCAAACACGAGAATCTACTGGAGCTGTTAAACAACAGAATGGGCATATCTGGGACGGTTCTCAAATGGTTCACTTCCTTTCTGCACAACCGGTCTCAGAAGTTCAAGATCAACAATGCATTGTCCTCGCCTGTGCCCGTAACACTAGGCGTCCCACAAGGCTCCTCCCTATCGCCCACACTGTTCAACCTCGTCATGAAACCACTCACCACCTTGCTTCAAGCATCAAATGTACACTTCCATATGTACGCAGATGACACTCAGCTCTACCTCAAACTTCAATCCCCTGAAGACATCAAACTTCTGAATGCCACACTAAGAAACACTCAAGCATGGCTGGCCGACAATCACCTTAAACTAAATGCTCTGAAAACTGAGTTCCTTCTGATCTCACCTCCTGCGAAAAAGGCCATCACCCAAACCTGGCTCAATCATCTAACCGCACTAAATGTCCACCCCACCATCGTGGACTCGGCGAAATCCCTTGGCATCACACTTGACTCCAATCTCGACATGCAGCAGCATATTAGCAAAGCAACCAAGGGTGCCAACTTCCAAATCAACACGCTGAGAAAACTCAAACCCTTCCTACCACCCAAGGACTTCCGAACTGTTGTACAAGCCCTAGTCATTCCTCGCATAGACTACGGAATTGTGGCTCTCAGCGGGCTCCCCCTAACAACAACGGCGCCCCTACGAGCCTCCTTGAACGCGGCCGCAAGGCTCATCACTGGTTCAAGAAAACACTCGCACATATCCCCTGACCTAAAAGCCCTGAACTGGCTGCCGTTTGAAGCCAGAGTACAGCTGAAAATTGCCTGTATGACACATTCGGCCGTACACCACAAGGCACCCAACTACCTCACTCACAAACTGACTATATCAGGAGGCTCAAGATCCAACAGAAGCACAAAGAATCTCCTCCTGAAACCTCGCAGATTCCGGAAGGAAAAAACATACAAACGCTCCTTCTCAGGAATGGCACCCAGGATCTGGAATGCACTCCCGCCAGAAACTAGGCTTATCCCCTCCTCTGTACTTTTCAAGAAAGAGGTAAAAGCCATCCTTATGGCTAAGTTCACCTGAACCCTATTGCTACTGGATCAATGACAGTACAGGGCTCCTAGTCTACCGGCTACCTGATTGCTTATCTATATTAGACTCTTATACGACTGCTACTGGACTAAAATCATAGAACGGATGCCTTAATATTTGTTTCCAGAGTGTTTACTAGGGATGTACACTGTGACCTGAGTGCCCTACTAACTTGCAATCCATTCACTACTGCCTATTATTCCGTTCTCAACAGTGTGTTTACTCACCCTCTGGGGTGCTATAATCTTACTCGAATCGTCATTGCACGGCTTCAATATTATTGTTATATATATATTGTTATTAGTGTGCATACTCTTGTGCAAGTACTACCCTACTTTGCAACTCACTCCCTACCGTATATTACACTGTTTTCAAAAGTTTGTTTTCCTACCTACTGTTTCTGTAAAGCGCTCTGATATCTGCAAAGATCTTGTTCGCGCTATATAAAACTCTAAAAATAAATAAATAAATAAATAAATCTGTTGATCAGGATAGAGTGGGATATGGTATCGAACGCTGCTGTGAGGTCGAGAAGTATAAGAATGGCTTTCTTCCTCTGGTCTTGCAGCGTTTTGATTGTGTCAGTCAGTTCGATCAAGGCTGTTTCAGTTGAGTGTTTGGGACGGAAGCCGGATTGTTGAGGGTGAAGTATATTGTGGGTTTCCAGGTAGATTTTGAGTTCTTTATAAACTAACTGTTCGGTTATTTTTCCCAAAGCAGGGAGAAGGGTGATTGGGCGGAGATTGGTCAGGTCCACAGGGGATTTGTTAGCCTTCTTCATAAGTGGTTTGACAACACCCTTTTTCCATATGCGAGGGACAGATCCGGAGCTGAGTGACGAGTTGACTATGTCATTGATGGTAGGGTTCACTACGTCTATGATTTGATGGAGGATCTTGGGAGGACAGGGGTCGGAAGGGGAACCGGATTTGCAAGATAGGATAGCTTCTCTGGTTTGGGCCAGAGTGACAGGGGTGACATTTTTAAGACTACCAACTGGAGATTCGAGTTGGTCAGGGCTAGGAGGCCCCTGAGGGGTTTGGGGAGGGGGAAAATTCCTTTGGATGGAGGCGATTTTTTCGTCGAAGTAATCTGAGATCTTATCGCAAAGATCTTGGGATGGGGGGATTTCGGGTTGGAGAGCTTTGGGCTGAGTAAAAGTCTTTACTATAGAGAACAAGGTTTTTTGTTTCTGACTAGCTTCTTTGATGGCTTTTACGTAGAAGATTCTCTTGGCCGATTTAATGTTAGAGAGGTAGTTTTTCCTCTGTTGGATATAGGCGAGACGGTCGTCATTGTCGTAAGTACGGCGCCATTTACGCTCAGCTTTCCTGCATAGTAGGTGAGCGGTAGCTAAGTCAGGGGTGAACCAAGGGGCGTTGTATTTTGTTTTCTTATGAGTTCTGCCGGGGCGATTGGTGGGGATCCGGTTTTTAATTTCTTGAGTGATCCAGTTATGGAAGAGGTCTGCATCCCTTTCAATGTTGCCAGATAGAGCGGGGAACTGGGATTGAAGATGGGATTAGGAGTAAGGTTTTCCTGGACAGTTGACAGAGTAGTCACGATGAAGATTGGTTTTATTGATATTTTGCGGGTGACTATTAGTGATGTGGAATGGGATCAGGCTATGATCTGTCCATATCTGGGGGAGAGGGGGCAGGGTGGAGAGAGAAGGGAGATTAGTGCAGACACCATCAAGGGTGTGTCTTAGTAAATGGGTGGGCAAAGTGACACTTTGTTGGAGATTGAAGATTTCAAGTGTCTGTAAGAAGTTATTAGTTTATGAGTCAGATGAGGACTCGAGGTGCAGATTATAGTCTCCTAAAAGAGTAAAATGTGGATAACGAAGAAGGAAGTGTCCCAGAGAGTCGCTAAGGGAGTCAAGAAATTTGGAAGCATTACCGGGAGGGCGGTAGATCAAACCACCTGAGAAAGAAAGGGATTGGCTGAGTTTGATGGAGAAGCCCATACCTTCTGTGTCAGTTAGAGGGTCTAAACTGAACGTATGGCAATTGAAGGTGCTTTTCAGGATAATTGCAAAGCCACCGCCTCTTCCTTTCAATCTATCTTGTCTATGAAAGGAATAACCGTGGGGGAGGGCAATGGCTATATCTGGGTTGCTGTCTTCTGTGAGCCAGGTTTCTGTAATCAGGAGATAGTCCAGATCAGAGTCTATGATGAGGTCGTGAATATCTTGGCTATGTTTACACATAGACCGAGCGTTAATCAAACCACCTTTGAAGGGTGGTAGGGAGTCCTTGGGGAGGGGGAGGGTAGGGGATGAATGGGCTGGGAAGATTGTGAGTGGCCAGCGGCAATGAATGCAGCAAGCCGAGCCGGATACCTTTGACAAGTCGAGTTTGCAAGAGCAGTCATGGCTACCTCGTAGAAGGTGGAGATCGCTAGAAAGGTACCTGATATGTGAGGCGTTTGGGGCAGAGTTTCCTGCGCCTGCCGCGGTCTTGGCGCGGACGGGCGCAGACGGGCTTGCCTTAGGCGCTCCCGCTGCGCTCGTCCGCTGCGCTTCCTATACATGCACATTTCTAGCAGAGGAGGAAAGGGCGTGGCCTAGCAGGTGGGCGTGGTTTAGCGCGCACGCCTGGGCTGATGGCGGCGGCTGAAGGGTGAATTAAATGCGCGACAGCGTTTAAATCGGCTGCGTGCAGTTAACAGTATTTGCTATTAAAAGCAACAAGTTAGCAAGAAAGTGACACCACACACAAGTTTTAAAATGCGAACAAATATGCAAAATTAGAGTACCTCCAGCTCCCGGCTTCCGCCTCAGGACTGGGTCAAGGATCAATGACAGGACGCTTGTTGTCAGCGTTTAAGAAGGCGGTCAAGTGGGCGTAGCCTAGCAGGTGGGCGTGGTTTAGCGCGCACGCCTGGGCTGATGGCGGCGGCTGAAGGGTGAATTAAATGCGCGACAGCGTTTAAATCGGCTGCGTGCAGTTAACACCTCTGCTGCCACTTCAGCTCCACCTCTGCTGCCACTTCAGCTCACCAGGCTGCACACCCCCTCACCCCTCGCTCGCCAATGTCCCTCCCACCCTTACTTTGTTCTCCGCCGCAAGTTACACAGGCTCCTCTCCGCCCCTTCCTTTAATGTCCCTCCCCCGCCCCAGCACTAAGCGTGCATCGCTTGTTTTCGGGGTGGGTCCCCTTTTAAAAGCCACTTACAGTACGGATACGTATTCATATACGCTAAGGTGAATTGTTAGTAAGTGAAAAAGCACTCCTACTCTAATTTACTGCGTTTTCGCTAGATCATTTTTTTCCCGACCTTCTGCAGCTTCCAGCGATCTCTTCATGCGATCCTCTGTGAACCTTTCTATCGCGTGCTGTGCTCCAAAGCCTGCTTTCCTGGTTGGTTTACACCCATTTAAGTAGATGATGTATGATAACACGCACTGCCCAAATGTTGCTCTGCTCTCAATAACAGAGGCTTGAACAACAGAGGAAACGAAAACAAATCCGTAACTGGAGTCACAACTGAACACATCCATTGCAAGCGAAGGTGTTTAAAGACAAACTATCCCACCGTACTCGTTTCCTGTGGATATATGGGCGTGCGAGGAGGCACTGGCTTCCTAAGCAGACAACTCCCCCAGCAAGATGCCAGGCAGTGACGCATTCACGCGCGGCTGCAGGCCAAGGTGTCCACATCGGAGTACTACAAATCATTTGCGCGCACACACACACAACTGGATCGCATATACGGGAACAGCCACGGAGAAAAGCAAAAACTCCAAAGGTCGAGTGTTTAAATGGCTATTCCACATCAGCAGCGGTCATTGTTGCAGTGACACACCAACAATACACTCACAGGAACAGAAACTCGAAATACCCTCGGCGTTATACCTAGAACCGAGCACACACACACTCTACCTCACCTCTAAGAAAATAATACACCGTGGTGCTGTCCATTCATAGCAATGGTTGTTGAAATGTGCACACTCACACACTGCGCACTCACACTACTTTGGTCCACACACACTCTGCGCACTCACACTCTGTGCCCTCACACTACTTTAGGCCACACACTCTGCACCCTCACACTACTTTAGGCCGCACACTGTGCCCTCACACTACTTTAGGCCACACACTCTGCGCCCTCACACTACTTTAGGCCACACACTCCGCACCCTCACATACTCTACACCCTCACACACTCTGCACTCTCACCCACTCTACACTCTCTACACCCTCACGCACTCAGTGCCACATAATTATATGCTACTTAATTACACTGCACTCAATGCAACATACACTCCAAACAATACCACTCAGTGCCTCATAATTACATGCCCCTCAATTACACTCTACTGAATACAACACACACTCCACACAATACCACTCAGAGCCACATAATTATATGCTACATAATTACAGTGCAACATACACTCCAAACAATACCACTGAGTGCCACATAATTACAAGCCACATAATTACACTGCACTCAATGCAACATACACTCCAAATACCACTCAGTGCCACATAATTACACGCCACATAATTACACTGCACTCAATGCAAGATACACTCCAAATACCACTCAGTGCCACATAATTACACGTCACATAATTACATTCTACTGAATACACCATACACTCCAGACAATACCACTCTGTGCCACATAATTACACTACATTCAATGACACATACACTCCAAATACCACTCAGTGCCACATAATTACACCCCACATAATTACACTGCACTAAATGCAACATACACTCCAAATGCCACTCAGTGCCACATAATTACACACCACATAATTACACTGCACTCAATGCAACATACACTCCAAATACCACTTAGTGCCACATTATTATATGCTACATATTTACACTGCGCTCAACGCAACATTCACTCTAAATACCACTCAGTGCCATATAATTACATATCTATCGCCCTCACTCTATCTATCTATCACCCCTACACTGAACATAATCTTCACAAAAGTTATTTACAAAAGTTTAAGCTAATCGCATTATAAATTATAATAACTTTTATTCAAGTATGTATTATTTTAAAAAAAGAAAAGCCATTGTTATTTGTAATATCAATACATCTAAGTCACGTAAATACAACACATATTGCAGTATAAATGCTATAGGTGTCACATTTGCGAAAGTTATAACTATTGGCATTGTAAATGACAAAGCTATTAATTTCTCTAATTTCAAAACCCACACATACATAAAACATTTGTCATTTACAATACCAATAGCTCAAACTTTCCTAATGTGAGACCTATTGTATTGCAAATGCTTGTTTATTGGTAGTTAATGGCTCCCATGACCGAGGGCTCCTGATGCGTGCAAAGGTCTCTGTCAACTGACTCAGTGTTCACAGAGTCTTCGTACACATAGTTCCAGGTCATTTTTTTTGTTTTCTTTCTCTCCCCCTCCGATGCATTGCTTACTTATTTTTCATTCTGTATTTTTTTATATCTCTGGTTTGCTTCCCTACTACCTGCCCACTATGTAATGCAATTTCCTTCTGTCTTTTACAGTGTGTATGTAAAGTGCTCTGAAACCTACGGGTCAAGCTAGCGCTATATAAAACGTTTAAAATAAATTTTTTTAAATAAAAACGGTGAAGCACGAGGTGCCTTCATACACAACTTCTCCCTCCTTTCGGATGCAACGTCCACAAATAATACCATAAGCAAAAACAAAGCATAACATACATATAACTGAAAATTAGCCTTTTAACTTAAAACATAGTCATTTGAGCAAACAATGATGGCCAGGGTAACTTGCTTTCGCACAGTCTCGTGTAGTACAAACATATTAAGAAGAGCACAGAAACTACTTTGCAATTGCCCACCTCAAATTATAGTTTGCCACCATACAACCACAAATATTCAAACATGAAAGAAAGGCTTTGAGAGGCAAGATGGACAAACGTTCAAGTATTGAAGATACAAATGCTGGGCATATAAATATAGAACGAGAGGAAATCCTAGAGTACTCAATTGTTTATTTCTGATTTTGTAATTGAAAGAAAAATACAGCCAACGCGTTTCACCAGGGGTTGGCCTTCTTCAGGGCATCCACAAAGGAGTAGAGCGCCTCTGGAGTAGAGTTAATTCAATTGAAAGACGTCTTCCAATTGAATTTGCCACAATAGAAATACCAGAAAAGGACACGGGTCCATTCTGAGATGTGGTTAACGGTTCCACATCAATAGCGTCGTTTGGGCTTCTCTCTTGCCTGACAGCTTGCCGCGGGAAAATACTATTCCATAAAATTCTTTCTGCCAACACTGGACTACACATAAGATATTCGATATACACAGCTTGTGGTTCTTCCCCTTCCTTTATCTTCAGCTATCTACACTGAATCTGAATAACTCTTCTCTAGAGGAGCTCTACTCCTTTTTGGATGCCCTGAAGAAGCCTGCCATGGGTGAAACGCGTTGGTTGTATTTGGCTTTCAATTACAAAATCAGAATTAAAGGATTGAATACTCTAAGATTTCCTCTCATTCTTTGTTTATATGCCCAGCATTTGTGTTTTCAATACTTGAAAGTTTGTCCATGTTGCCTCTCAAAGCCTTTCTTTCATGTCAAGACATAGTCATCAAACTTGGAAGGCATTTTCCTCTGGCGGCTACCTACACCAACATTTTGCAGAGAACCAAAATCCCTTTCAACACACTCCTTTGCGACAGGGATGGTGTCCACCAGTGATTTCCCCAGGGCCAACTTCATTTGCAGACAGTGAAACACCTGAAGTTGGATCCTGCAACCAGCTGGACCAATCACATTGTTCAATCTCCAGTTTTGTCAGTTTCATCAAGGAGCATGCCTGAAGTCTAAAAAACCCACAAGCGACCTCTTGTTCCACCAGCCCTTATTACCAAGGAGTGCTGAGCCTCTGGTTACATTTGTCACTTGAACTGGAGAGGAAAAATCTGACAAACCGTTAGAATTTTTATTAGGATTTTTGATAAAGACCCAATCATTTATTCCCAGATCCATATTTTAAAAACTTTTGCCATCATCCAGCCTCAACTTGATGGCCTGCTGCTTCTGCATCACCTGAGACGCAAGACCTTTACTTTCACCACTTGCATTCTCAACACATTTGATCTGCAAACATTCATGACATAGATCTGATTGTACTTTGCTTCGTCTTAAGAGAGTAAAAGGTGGCACCTCTGTAGTGCAATGAGGTGAAATGTTATACAACCACACTGTGGCCCCAACAAATTCTTGAACATCCTGGCATGACTACAGAGCTGCCTGTATCCCTTCCTTCACTAATATGTTTGCCTTCTCAACCAACCCATTGGAAGATGGGGAATACAAGGCAACTTTGAGGTGTCTTTTGTCATTACTTGCCAAAAATGTGCACATCTTGTGAATCAAAAGTATGTGCTATTGTCTGTCACAATAATGGTTCTTGTTTCTGGATGTCGTATCATGGGGCGTTCCTCTATCCAGGCCCATGCCTCCTCTGGGGAGTGGAAGAAGTGCGAGGTGCCGCGATAAATCACCTTGAGCTTGGCAGGGAAGAGAAGCATATATTGTACCTGCATGGCTCTCAGTTTGACCTTCACTGAGTCGAACAACCTCCTCATTTTATGCACTTCCCTGGAATAGTCGGGGAAAATCATGATTTTGTCTATAGCAAGCTTGAGCTCCCCCAGACATCGTGACTCCCTGAGGATTATGTCACAGTCATTATAGTTTAGGAATCATACAGTTAAGGGCCGCCTGGGTGGCACCAGGTGGCGGACGCGCATTTGGGATCCTGTGAGCTCGTTCGATGATGAAACAGGGCGAGAACATGGCCACGAGGAGAGCGCAGCCCTGACATCAGGAAGGCCACTGGGTCATGGCCCACTGATCCTTCCAGAAATCCAATGAACCGCAGGTTGTTCCTGCGTGGCCCTGTTATGGTTGCCTACAGATCTTTGACATCTGAGTGTAGTTTGCACATCGCATCTTCCACCTCAGAAATGCGATTTTCGGCATGGGTCACCCTTTTCACGATATTGCACAAGGGAAACCTATCTGATTTCTGCCATTTTGCTCTTGATGGCATCTCTAGAGGCATGAACCATCTGGAGAATGGCTGAGGTGTCTGGTAGTCCTGGGGACTCTCCCATGCGCTTCCAGGAGTACTTTGTGTACTTATCCATTTTGCCCTGCTTCTGGGTTTTGGTTCTTTGCCTCTCGCCATTACTTTAATAGCAGAATTAGTCAATTATTGTTTCTGCTGTTTTTGCTAGAGGGCCTATAGTGAGGCTTCTTGGTGCATCATCTGTGCCTTTTAGTAGTTCAGCGATGATGTCTTACCCGTGTCCACAGACTATCAGGGGTGGTATGCTAGGAGATTTTGGCACCCGTCCTTTCTTTTCCCTGATGCTTGACTTTTCAGGCCTCTATATCATAATATCTACCCTTTACGCTACTGCGCGGGTTGAATGCAGTCCTTTGTTCGGCGTCTGCGCAGAATTTCTCTTGTTAGCATTTTATATCGCTAGAGACAATAGGACAACCTGTCTCTTGGGATCAACAGGCTATATAGTAACTCTGTGTTCCTCGGCGGGCCCCTCTCTGTTGTGGCTATGAAATCTCTGTTTGTCTTGAGGTTTTTATTCCCTACTCAGCAGGGGGACCAGGATTATTTGCCCTTGCACACACAGTGTGTGGCTGCTTCTCTCGTGTATAAGTTGGGCCTGTGGTGTCAGAGTCTCTCATCCAGAGGGCCACTCGGTGCTCAGCTCCGTTTCTGTCCTTGGACTGGTTATCCCTGGGCCACGAACACTTTCGGGGTTTGTCTTGTGATTGTTTGCCAGCTCCCTTCCCGAGCGCAGTCCCTCTCACCTGCGCTCGGGATAAGCTCTAGTTCTCCGGGGAGACTGGATCCTCTCTTCCCACCAATCTGGGAGTGTGTGGTTCTTCTGTGTGGTTCTTGAATCGGGGCTTGAGATCAGAGAGGTCACACTGCTGCGAAACCTCATGGAGACCCCATTTGCCACAGAGCAGGCCGCTGTTTCCGTATCTCTGTCAGGCATGCAGGCCTGGTCTGGACCTCTGAGGCCTTTTTGGTAGCACTGCTTCTTGTTTCCACCGCTGCCCAGTCCTTTCACCATGCAGCCACCACCCAGGCTCTACCGCCACCAGGGCTGATTCTCCCCCACAGGAGGGGAGTGTCTGGGCCGTCACTCACCCCTGGCCGCGTTGTCAGTTCAGCGGAGGAAGGCCGCCCCTCGACTCCTTTCGGGCCTAACCCGACACTTCAGAGGGATTGGGCCCGATCGCCGGGGTCTCCTCTCTCACCCGCACATCTTGCGGCAGATGTTCCGCGGGGGTGTAGGGCCAGCGCGTCCCCCAGTGAGGCCCTGGCAGTCCACCCCGTCTCACTCGGCGGGCTCACGTAGCTGCGTCCCTCCGCGCTGGGTTGTTTCTTCTCTTAACGTTCCTGCTATGTTCATCCCTTGAAGATTTCTCCAGACTCGTCTTCACGAAACTGGTGGTACCTTTGCTAAATGGTTGCTTAACTGGTCTAGATACATTCACTACATTCATACAGTCTGCAGTCTCGTTCCCAGGAATCTTCACCACATTAACATTGTTCATTGAGAAGTGGCCTTGAAGTGATCATGGAGCGGTCAATGCTCTTCGCAATATCAATCCTTTCCATGAGTGAGGGTTTTCTGCAGCCAAGTAGGCGTTCCTGAATCTTCTTGGAAAAGCATGCAAAGACAAATTGATCCCGGATATAAATATCAGTGTGAGCCTCAAACACGCATGTGGATTCCAAAACCCATAATGCTGAAATATATTCATCCATACTTTCATCTGCACTTTGTCTCCTAATGAAAAAGTTATGTCTGTCCAACATTATGCTTGGCTCCTGATCATTTTGTTTTCCCATGCGGGCCAATGCCTCCTTGTAAGCATCCCAGTGCTCACTATCGCCAGCACTTCCTTGAGGGGGGGCAATGGAGGGTAAGTTTTCAAAAACTTGCTGAGCTGCAAGCCCTAGGCAACCATATAAAATTGCTACTTTGCGAACAGAAGGAAACTTGACAGGGTTTTAAGGCCAGATGGCCAGATGACTTTCAAATATTTTGACCCGTTGTCACCACCTAATGATGGGTTTTCCTGGATGTTGTAAAAAAAGGAGGGGGCTGCGCAAACTGCTGTGAAGTCGCCATAATGCAAAGGAGAAAATACAACCAATATTACAATATGGGTGAAAGTTATGAATTGCAAATAATGCTAATATGAAAATTTTCGCTACACAAACGGTAAACTAGATATTACATTTGCAGACACAGCAGTTGACTACTTGTGAGTCTGTCACTGGAAATGCATACTTACAGGCGGAAGACTCATAAGAGTTGTGAGAAAGGTGTGCCTGTCACTGTGAATTGTAAGTAGTTAAATCATTTTAAGGTGAGCCTGTCACCGAAAGTGCGAGCTCAAGCTTCAAAAGCAGTGAAAAACAGTCATTCAAAGTAAGTATGTAAGGTGTGCCTGTCACCGCGAGTGCAAGCAGGCGTGCGGGGAGTCCTGATCATCGCCAAAATGTGAAAAGGAAGTATGACGACTCCTGAACAAGCTGGTATTTTTATGTTTTTATTAGTAGTTAAAGACACCCATGACCGAGGGCTCCCTATGTGTGTGAAGGTCTCTGTCAACTGACTCAAAGTCCACAGAGTCTTCGCATACATCGTTCCAGGCTCGGTCATGGAATAGTATTTAAATTATACAATATGTGCCAATCACTTGTGACCCAACGAGGCCTTATGACTTTCGCTTGGCCCTGAGGCAGTGACTCTCGCACCCTCGTTTAGTAAAACCTCATGGCCAGATCTGGATGCTACATTCATGAAGCCACACTGAAAATCTATATCGGGTTTACTTTTTTTGTTTAACTCAAACTCGTCAACCTCTGGGCCATTTTGTTTTTTAACTTTGTTTAATATTTTAATGTCCTTTTTATATAACAACCATTTGCAATAAACACGCGCCTGTGTTTAATGGTACATGTTACGCAGAACTCTTACGATCTCAGTTCCAGGCGTGAGTAGTTGATCCAGGGAAGGTTTTTTTATTTGCATTCTAGGACTTATAGTCCTAGATAAATAAAGTGATAAGCAAAACTACAAATCCCACAATGCACAGGAAACTACTGCAGGGACATACAAAACATGAGAGTTTCATGAAATCAATAACTTTTAATTGAGTGCAAGAAAGAGAAAGTCAGACAAACAAGGTAACTTTAGTAACTGTTTCTGACGGATACTATATCTAACTACAGATTTCTCACCTTATGAATACTCCCAGGTAACAGATATTTTTTCATCCATCCCCTTGCACTCCGGTTAGTTGTAGGGTGACCAGACGTCTTGGTTTTCCCTGGAAAGTCCTGACACCCCAATCCTTTTCGTAATAAAAAAAAAATGTCCCGTATTTGGGATGGGTGTCAACTCATCCTGCATGGCTTAAGGGTCAGAGTTGCTGACTTTGGAATTGGGGAGCCAGGTTTAAGTCTTGCCTTCAGCTCAACATTATGTGATTCTGAATAGTTATGGGGTTCAGTAAACAGGAAAGGAGTCTGAGGTCAATAATCAGACTTAACTGGCCCTTAGCACTACATGACCCAGTGATAGGACCCTTGTTACAGCAGAAAGTGTTGATTACTCACAGTAGGGGACCCTCCATGAGAGACAATTTAGTAAAAACAAGTCCTGAAGTAATTGAGGGGACTAGCTTTTATTAATGCAAAACATGCAAGGCTTGCCAGCAGGGTCTCATAAAACTATGTACCAGACCCCGTTCAGTACAAGAGAACATAAAATCACAAAACTTTTAACCTGCAAAACAGACCAAATGATATATGTGTTACAGTGCCCATGTGGCCTCCAATATATAGGGAGTACCAAACTTCAAGCACATAAAAGGGTACTCCAACACATGCGAGCAATAGTAAATCAAGATAACACATACCCAGTAGCACGTCATTTAAAAGAGCACCACAATTCCAACAGTCAAGATCTCAGGTATTACCTCATTGACTCAGTACCCCCCAGTAGAAGGGGGGTAACAGAGAGATTAAACTAAGAAGGTTGGAGACACGGTATATCTTAGAGATGGACTCCAAACACCCAGGGGGACTCAACACATCAGAAGATTTGTACACATGCTTTAATATTTAATATTTAAGACCCAATGCTAGCTGGTTTAATCCAAATAAGGGCAAAGAAAGAGAGAAAACTTCCAGTTCTTTTCATCGGGTTATGGTAATATCTACAGATATAAGACAAGAAAAGAATGCACAAGTGGAACAGCAACGAGTGAGAGAAGGAAGAGTGAGAAACAAGACTGATCTCGTCACTCACGAGAAACATTTAACAAAAGGCGGAATAGTGTAATGTAACAACAAACTGTAGAGATGAGTCAATAGGTATTCAAACCTAATATCTGGTAAGGTGAACGGAATCAACAACTACAAAATCGGAATTGTAAATAGATTAAATAAATGAATAAGAAGCATTCTACAAAATAGTGGCTATAAAAGGAACAGTATCAGTCATTATTGTTGGAATATTAGCAACAATGGAAAAAGAAACAAATTGGTTTTAATCAACACAGGTACTAAGGCACTATAAACACTTTAAGATTAGACTAAACACATTAGCACTTTAAGGCAGTCGTTTTGCACACATAAATAAACTGACAAAACAATACTCAAAGATTTTGTGAATTTGAAGAACGTGGTATCAAATACTGTGGGTAAGAATGTATTTTACAGTTACATTTACGCACAATATTGTAAGGAAATCTTTACCTATGAATTGATTTCCATAAATCGAATTGTGAACAATTATAAGTTACAATTTTAACAAAATCTTCATGGTTTTAAAATATTTATTCAAAATATTTATTAACAATGTTCAAATTTGTCAAATGTGTTTATAATGTATTGTTTCTGTAATGTACTCTGGTTTCCTTTATGTCAATGACTGTATACTGTTTGCACGTTGCACGGAGCACTTGTCACTTTAAAAAGGAAAGGTCGAAGCTGCGGCATTTGTCATGTGATCAAGGCTCATTCTGAGCCGAAACGCGTAATGGCTGCATCGCAAAAAAAGTATTTATGCACTCATCTGGTGGTCCGTGTGCAGGAAGAATCCAGGTATACAAAGGAATCTATGCTATATGTATATATATAAATATATAGTACGGAGACGGCGTGTTCTGTTTCATTTAAAATTTGGAAGGAGGTTGCTTCCGCGACAAATCCACTACCCGGAAGTTGGCTGCCGCCATCAACCAGTGCACTCATGTTTTGAAAACTAAGTTTTGGTGGCAACCGCACATGTACACCACAGCGAAGGGAATACAACGGTGTGAACTACATTTTGACCGGCAGCTGTTCCTGTCTGCGGTGAGTGAAACAGCAATCTGAAGCGGTGGGGAGGACGATACGGCACAAGCGGGACCCCTGGACCTACGGGAAGTCTTCCGCAATACACTTTTCATACACATAACAGAGTCTGCATAACTATGTCAGCGGAGGCAGTTCGCGGCAGGGAGGCCGCCGCAGATGCTTTTTTTTTAATCTATCCAAAACAACCAACGAAGGGGCAATGGCAACAGCGGCTCTCGGCAATATGGACAATTCTAATGAGGGTCAAATTAAAAGTTTATTGAAATGGTTGGAAAATGCATGCGATACGAAGTCACCAAGTGGCGGGAGCACAAGTCATTATCTAAATACATCGAGGAGGAGCAAGTACCTAGGGGGCTACGCATTTTATTAGCCCCGAGCTAGGAGAGCCCTAATACAGAGATGCTAAAGGAATGGGGACACATTAATTTAGAGGCGTCTACCAATTCAGTTAAAATATTGGTCAAATACGCGGAAATCAACAGACTTGCCCTAGTTACTGAAATTGATTAAATAAATTAATTACTTTCCAAGTTTGAACCCAATGAATTTATTACGAAGTCAAGAAAGGAAATGCAGAAATGTCTGGTCAAACAGGAAGAAAAAATCAAAGCACATAAAGTGTACAAATTTGCTTGTGACAAAGAGGACTACGAGCAAGGGGCGCATGTACACCGTTGCGCATAAATATAAAAATGCTAAAAGATCTAAAATGAATCAAAAGTCAACAAAATCGACTGCACATGCAGGGCAACAGCAAATATATCTACTGAGTCTGCTCCAGGAAGCAGTGAAAGTGATTCAATGATGAGCAGCATATCTTCTGATGAGGACAGCATGAATAGAATTGGGGCAGTTGACAAGTCTAAGATTTTGGATTTAGGGGAGGAAATCGAATTTTTTGTGTTCGATCGTCTCCAGACATTCAGGCCATACAATCAAAAGAAAAAGAGCAAGAATCAACACAAGACGGCGGGAACACCGTAAAAAGTGGAAACTCTTACAAAAAAACAAAAAGTAATCAATAAATGACAACACCATTGTAAATCTTTCCACCATCACTCTTTCCGAGGCAGAAACACAGCTATTGAGCCTCGGTTTGTTTTTCTGCCCCATTAGTGACTTCGATTAAACACGGACGCCCATATAGGTCTTTTGTAACATCCGCAAACTCAAACTAAAAAAAATCTTTAGCATCAAAGATGGTCTTAAAGAGCAGGAATCGAATCTTGAGAATCAGTCAAACATTGAACTTGTAGCATCAGATGCGGCAACTTTACTCTCCATGCACCAACTTAGCCAGAGCAATACAACTTCAGAGGAAGATATATCTACTCAACAAAGATTGACTGAAGCAGCCATTATACAATGGGAGCAAACATGAGTCCTTTCAAGCCAAAGTCTAGTTTTGTGCCAAATATGGCCAAGGATGCTATTGACATCTTCAATGATGTAATACTGGAAGACCTCAAAAAATTGCACCATCAAATCAAACATCGGAAAATATATAAAAGCAAGCAGGAAAATCAGTATGCAGCATTGATTAAAAAACTGAGTAATAACCATCAAATTGTTGTCACCACGTCTGATAAAGGTGGCAACATCGTTATTTGGCCACAGAGGGATTATATTGCGGAAGCACATAGACAGTTAGGTGATCCACAGTGTTATGGAAAATCTACTTTCAAAGTCTACAATGCTACTAGACATAGCCTGAAGAAAATGCTCTTTAAATGGAAAAGAGAAGGAATGATCTCAATGGTGGAATTTCGGTTTCTATATGTTGAAAATCCTGTCTTGCCAAGATTATATCTGATACCAAAAGTGCATAAAAAGACATTACCGGTCCCTGGGAGACCCATAATATCGGCCATACAGAGTGTTGCAGAACATATCACCCAGTACATTGACTTTTTTTAACAAGATTTAGTAAAAAGTTTGGCAACTTATATCAAGGACACCTGGGATTTTTTGAAAAAGATATCCCATGGACTGAGGATTCGATATTTATCCCTTTGGCTATCGAATCCCTTTATACCAGCATAGAACATCTTACTGGGCTAAGAGCACTAGAATATTTCTTGAGTGCTAGACCGTTAGAATGTTACAGTCATAACAAAATGACTGTGGAGTTAGTATCCTGGTGTCTCAATAACAATTATTTTTTGTTTGGCAACAAAGTCTATTTACAGAAAAGGGGTGTGACTATGGGGGCCTGCTTCTCTCCCTGCTATGCGTGCTTGCACAAGGGATGATGGGAGGAGCATGTCCTCAAGCGCACTCATAATTCTGTTTTTACTGATCATGTTTTAGAATGGATGCAATATATTGATGACGTTTTCATTATAGAGGGGACGAACAAAGTGCTACTGAATTTTTCAACAAGATTAATGTGAATCACGAAAATTTTAAATTTACATGCAACATCAGTAGGGAACAAGTAGATTTCTTAGATGTCAATATTTTCATTTGTGAGGGGCAAATAGCAACCACTTTACACAGGAAAAGCACTGCTGGCAATTCCACGTTACATGCCAGCAGTACTCACCCCAAACATGTCATCAACAATATCCCGTATGGTGAGCTATTAAGGCTCACGCGCATCTGTAGTACTGAGGAAGATTTGGCTATCTGCACTAACCAAGCACTCACTAGATTCAGAGGTTACAAAGATTCCATTCTGAACCAGGCAGTCAGCAAAATGCATGCCAAGCCCAGGGATTCTTTGTTGGTTGAGAGAGAGGCAGAAAGTACAGACGCCGTGGTTACAGAGAGTGAATCCGCTCCTAGATTTGTGATAACTTTCAATCGACAAGAAAGGAAGATTAGAGCCATTATAACACGCAGTTGGCCAATACTTCTTACTGATGGGGTTCTAGCTCTGAGGCTCCCTACCACTCCGACCATTACATACAGGAAAGGACCCTCGATGAGAACCCAAATTGCAAAGAGCAACCCTGAATTAAGTAAAGATCAAATGTGGTTACAGCCCCGGCCAGGGTTTGTTAAGTGTTCCAGCTACAGGGCTTGCAGGTTATAAAGGGCAGCTGAAGAAGTGGCACATGACTTGTTAGGAGCAATAGAGTCACAAAACATGTCGACCCATCTCACAGCGATAGTCCCTTAGGAACATTACATCCACATAGTGCATCCACATATTTTTAATCAAGCTGGAACTACCTTAACATTAAATCTTTGGCTAGGACTGCTCCAGACTTATTTTTAAATACACACCACCCGTGCACTACCCTTGCCCTCTTACCCGCACGCACGCTACGGCTTCTTCAAAAAGATCTCCGCCAAAGCGCCCCATTGACGGTGAGCCCGTCGGGCATTGCCTCCCTCTAGGAACTTCTTACCTCATGTAGCATAAGACGTTCACCCCCTGTACACTCGATGACAGTAGAGAGTGGTGCAAATGGAGCTGGTTCTAGTGGGAAGCTCGGCAGGAGGGGCTGCATCGCTGAGCGCAACTGGTTTAGGACAGACTTGTCTATGAAAGTCGCCTCCCTGAATCTCTCGCCTTCTGCAATGACGAAAAATTGTCCACCGGTGAACAAATCTCCAGCAGTGACAATGTCGTATTTAAAGAGAGTTTTTTGAACCAGCCGTTCGCTTGTGATAGGGACCCAGGGCTTGTTGATAATCGGGAGGCTGGGTGCTTATAGTGTGGGTGCTCTCATTTGCCTAAATAGTTTATGCCAAGCACAGCTGGTAGTGGAGATCGTTTGGATATCATTCGGGTCTCGGGGAAGGCCCCTGGGGAGCACCGTGTTCAAGGAGTCTGGAGGACCAGATCAGCCTCCGGGCGCACATAGGGGATCCTGGCATCCCGATGATACCAGGAGTGGGCGTAGCTGCATTGCGCTACCGAATAATAGAGTTGTAAATTGGGGGCTGCGAATCCGCCCCTGCTGTATGGAAGTGTCATGACCTCCCACCTTGCCCTAGGTCTTTTACCTCCCCAAGTGAGCCTTATGAGGTGCGTACGAAGTGTAAAAAAAAAAGCTATTAGGATGCGGTATTGTATATTATTAAATAGATTAAGAAATTTCGGTAACACCACCATTTTGATTAATGCAATTCAGCCTGCAATAGACAATGGGAGCCACAACCACCTCTCAACTAGTTCTTCCAGCTTAAGCACAGCTTGACCATAATTGAGGCAGATGATTTGTGTAGCATCCAGGTGAATGTGTATACCCAGATATTTGGTTGATGCCTCACATCACTCTACGGGGAATTCACATTGCCACTGAGTCGTGCCAGAGGTGAGGGGAAAGATAACTGATTTATGCCAGTTGATTCCTAACTCAAGATTCACCTGCGGCTCCCGGACATATAAAATTGCATCGCCCGCATCTAGGGAAACTAAGAGAGGTCCCGTGCGGAACTGGAGGCTTCTGTGTAGATGACACTCCTGAAAGTGTCGGACCAGTGGGTCCATTGCCAGAATAAACAGCAGTGGTGATAACGAACAGCCCTGTCTAGTGCCTCGCGAGAGTGAGAGGGATCAGGACAATGTGCGGTTAAGACGGATTCTGGCCATAGGGTCTTCATACAGGAGGGCCGTAAGGCTGATAAATCCCTTGGGCATAACCATCCCGCTGATCACTGTAAAAAAAAAACTGGCCACTCTAGGGAATTTCAGTGTCTAAAAGGATTGCCGCTGCTGGTGTCTTGGGGATAATTCTACTTAAAACTGCAAATAGTGTTCATAAGTTGGGAGAGGTTGACCTATGAGGTACAAAACCAGATTGGGTGAGTGAGATTATTTTGTCCAAAAGCAAGGAGACGCATCGCTATTGTTTTAGCATGGATTTTGTAAACTAAATTCAATAGCAAAAGTGGCCTATATGAGCCGCAGAATACGGGGTCTTTCCCATACTTAGGGAGCAAAACAATCACAGCCTCTCGGAGCATGTGCGGAAGCTTGTTCCACTCCAAGGCTTCGTTGTAGACCTTGAGCAGCACCGGAGCCAGTAGGTTACTTGTAGGCCTTATAAAAATCTCCTGTGAAGCCATCCAGTCCTGGGGCAGTGGAGCAGTTGAATGCGTCAATCACACTAATGATCTTGTATTTGGAAAAGGGTTCCGCTAGGAAGTCCTGCATGTACTTTTCTAAGTATACTAGTGCAATTTCCGAAAAATAGGTGTCTAGCTCGGTTGAGGTGTGGTAAAATATGTAGGAAATTCGTCTCTGACGTGTACCGTGTACCGTGTCCGTGAGGAGTTGGCCCGATTGGGTTTTAAGCTCTTTAATGCAGGCTTTGCCATATGGGGGTTTTAGCAGCCGGGCCAAAGTACGACCGGGTCTCTCTCCCTCACTGTAACGGCGAGCACCGGCATATTTGCTAAAAAAATGGATTTCCTCGTCAGCCGCCTCTCGATATTCTACGAGAAGCACCAGACACCGCTTGGTGTCATCAGTTCGAGGGGAGTGTCGCTGTGCGAGATCAATGGTGTCAAGCTGCTGTTCAATCTGAGCTAGTGTCCCCTTCAGATCCTTCAGTACCCCCGAGTGTTTAGAGATACTGACGCCCCTAATGGCTGCCCTGCACGCCTCCCAAAGCACTGCCCAGGAGATCACTGATCCGGTGTGTAGTTCGAAATATTCCACAATAACCTCTCTAATCTCTTTGAAGAAAAGGTCATCATTCAGGGCTCTGCCCGGAAACGCCACTGCCTCTCATGTCCCTCAGGCCTGGGGACACAGAGCTGCAATTTTACCGGAGAGTGGTCGGAGTATGTTCTAGGGAGTGTCGTGGTAGAGGAGTACCATGCTGCAACGCCCGGGGAACACAACCAATAGTGTAGCCCGGTCCAGGTGACGTGTTGTGCCGAGTAATGCTTGTAGGAACTAGCCGTGGGACTGCGTCGTCTCCAGATGTCAGACAAGTGTAGTGATTCACACAGCTCTGTCAGTGCTCGTCGCGCTCGAGGTTTGGTGTCGGGAGCAGGGGAGGTGCCGTCCAAAGTGGGGTGCAGTAATAAATTATAGTCTCCACCCATCAATATAAGGTCCGCTCCTGAGCGCAGCACCAGCGCTTGTAGGTAGTAAAAATATTCTGGGCAGTCATTGTTGGGTGCATATAAACATACCAGCGTGATAGTGTATCCTAACTATTTCCCTCTAACTACTACGTGGCTGCCGTCTGTGTCGCAGTGAGCGCTGTGTAAGCGAAAGGGAAGCCGCTTGTGTATTAATATCACTGTCCCACGAGCATACAAATTGTAATTGGCAAAGAAACAATGAGCACCCCAGCTAGCCGCAAAGCGACAGTCTGCGGCTTTCGGGAGGTGTGTCTCCTGCAGAAACGCCACATCTCTGAAATGCCTGTTTAAGTACTGAAGTACGTGCTTCCTTTTCTTGTTGTTATTTAGACCCCTGATGTTCCAGGTGATTAGGGAAGAAGAGGTGTGTTCCAATAGGTCAGGAGATATAATCGTTACCGTGTTGATGGTAAAGAAGTGTAGCAAAGTGTAGCAGCTATAACTAAGCAATGTGATCACTGAGAAGCAAAACAATGAGACATTACCATCTCCCTCCCCCCACCCAACCTCACGCCATTAGGCATCAGGAACCCACCCCAACAAACCATAAGGCAATGCATCCGATAAACTTCCCGACTGTAACTGCCATTGTACCAAACGATGCATTAACTTCAAGAAACGTAACCACATGAGATACACTCAAGGAGGTGGCGACGACCCGTGGACCTCCAGCAATTGAACTTTTCAATAAAGGATATATACTCTGTCCAGACTATATAGAATGTTCCGTTTATAAAGATTGCAAGTTCCAGCAGCGGAAATGAGCTATTCCGTGGAGAAAAGTTCCACACTGGCAACTGAGCCGCTATGTTGTGGAGAGGATCCCGGCCCGGGCCCTCTCTGTTGGCTACTGTTTAGCTTGTAGGATTTACAAAATTGCTGCACTGCCGTAGGAGAGTCAAAGATGCGAGCACGTCTATTGATGTCAACTCGCAGGCAGGCTGGATATAGAAGACCATAACAAAGACCCAGGTTCCGGAGGGTGGCCTTCACCCCATTATACTTTTGTCGTGCCTCTTGTACCATCACCATAAAATCAGGGTACAGTGCGACTTTCGAGCCCTGCCATACGATCTCACCAAGCTCTCAAGCCAGACGGAGGGCTGAATCTCTGTCTCTAAAGTTCATAATTCTGGCTATTATAGGCCGTAGCGGGGAACCCGGGTTTGGGCGCGGGCCCAAGGAGCGGTGCTCACGCTCAACGGCGAATCCCGGGGTAAACGAGTCCTTCCCAAAAATATCGACAAGGAGAGTCTCCACAAAGAGGTCCATGCGGCCAGTGTTCATGGACTCGGGAACTCCAAGAACGCGCAGATTGTTGCACCTACTGCGCAATTCCAGGTCCTCGGTCTTTATTGCCATGTCTTTAAGGATCTTTTCCATCTGATCAAGGCGTTTGGTGGACTGCGCAGCGCCATCTTCTAGGTCCAACGTTCTTCTCTCTGCGGTATCCAGTAGACGGTCATGGGAATCCAGTCTGGCCCCCAGGGCATCTAGCCTCTTGTCTAGTGTATCAAATCTGCCCTCCACTGTCCTGAATCCCGCTCTAAGCTCTGCCAGTAGGGAGGACTTTTTTTGCATTGGGCCAATCAGACACATGAAGAGGTAGATTGGGAGCCAAATTGTGGCCTCTTTAGACTGGTCCAATTGCCCCCAATTGTTTAGATGATAACTTTCACTTTCGTCCCCAACTAGGATGTGAATAGCACTCCCAATACAGAGGTGTGCGTTCTACTGGTGGAACCCATACAAGGGTACTGGTACCTTCTTGCACCCACTCACGCACCACTAGGTGTGTTAGTAGGAAATTACTGTCCCAAAATCTCCCAATATTTGCTAGCAGTGCAGGGATCGCTGTATCTATATTTTTGTCTCTCCACTCACTGCTCAGCTCCCCATTCTTTGCATTAGGGTTTAGGACCCTCATGCTTGGGTCTCAGATATCATGTTCCTGAGATGGACGTGGGGCCTTTATCTATGCTTTCCTCCTTTCTTTTCATCCCTCCTGCTGTAGGCATGATCATAGAGGAGTTGTTTTGGATCATTTTACAGTGTTCGATTTTGACCTCAGCCCAACTGTTTTTACACTTAAGGAAGGTGGGAGCCATACCATGCCTTCCCCAATATGTCCATGTAGTTGTGCATATCAGATGCCTCAAAGATTGTATTTGTTGGTTTGAGACTTGAGCAGGAGGACTCTTCGAGGCAGGAACCGCTGTAGCCATTATCCAATCTAAGTGTTTCTCACCCAGTTTGGATATATGTGAAGCTGAGAGAACTTCAGTATTATCCTGTGCTAGAAACCCAATTGAAAGGTTAATTTCAGCAGAGCCTTTGCTACCTGTTGGGATAGGCCTGCATTTTGAAAGTCACTGTAAGACAGGAAAATCTCCTTCCTCCTTTCTTGTGGTTTTTCAGTTTTCGCAGAATGCTTTTTCAATGGAGGACATACAAAATGTCGTAGCGCAGTAAGTCACCTTGCTGTCCTGCGTAACAGGAAAAGGGTAGGAATGGCGTATTCAACATATTGCAGTGCATACTTGTCTTTTCCCAGTGCTGGCGCACAATGTGCTGCCTAGCACTAACGCAGGAAACCTTGCAGCATGGCGCAAGGGTGCCTGCATTGTAAGCAGGATTGTTTTTGTGCAGGAAAGGACAACTTTCTGGACAAAAACAATCCCCTGAGGCATTTTCCTCTTTCTGCGTGTCCTGCACAATTCAGCACACACAGAAAGAGAAAGTAAAGAGGAGAAATAAAAATGTTTCTCCTCGTTATGCCTCCCCCGGGAAGGCGGCGCATTCTGATGCATTCCCAGGTCTACCAGTATTGGTAATTCTGGAAATGCTCCAGAATCCATGGGTGGATGCATGGGTACACGCACGCTCCACCCATGTAGCGCCTTCCGAGGGCAGAGTAACGCAACACAGCGATTTACGCTGCCTTGCGTTACTCTGGATTTATCAAGCCACTGAGGGCCATGCAAGGTGGCCTTGCGCTGCTTGATAAATTCTCAAACGTAAGGGTTGGTCGCTTTTGCAACCGGTTCCATGATGCAAAAGCAATGCAACCCTATGATAAATATGCACCAAGGGGCTATCAGTAAGTACGACATGGCAGCCGTCAAACTTTGGGGTTTTGGAGACCCTGGAAGAGGAAAGAGGGCATGGTTAACAGAGTAACAACCAATTTTTCTTTTCACACATCGCCCTGCATCCCAGTTGTCTTTCCTAGGTGCTGTACATAAAAGGTGTTACCATTACCACAAGCTGTTACTGAATATACCAACCTGGCAAGGAAGGAAGGTTAAGTCGGCCTTGCTGCGTTTTGACCTCTCGAGCTTTTGCACAGAGCAGATGTTATTTGTGAGCGTTTAACCGACCAAGCCTTCTTGCCTGCTGTTGTTATCCCCTTCGACGCTCATGACTAGCTCAGCTCGTCATGAGTTACGCCTGTCGTACGCTCATGACGAGCTCAGCTCGTCATGTAACGCGGGTTTTTTAAAACTCAGCGCACAGCGGGAAAACGGCCCCCGCGCATGAGGCTAAGCAATCAAGACAGAGCCTTTAACAAATCTAGCCCCTCACCCCCACCCCTGTGAGGCACTGGAAGCCTTTTGATTTTTAATGTATTATGTTCTGGAAAGGAATGCTGCTCTCCTGTGGTTTTCAGAGGACATTTCTTGCAGAACATATTTACTTTATTTTTCTACAGGGTGTAGGTGTAAATATTTCTCCAGTGACTTCCTTTTAAACGTCTACTGTCAATGGCTACAATAAACCTGCCACTGACAGAGGGCTCCTGATGGCCATTAACTTTGACACAGCTAGGAGAGTTGGGTTCTTCGTTGGGTAGAATGATGCTTCTAGTGGTGCTGACCGAATCTTTTGTTCTTAGGACAGATCCAACATTTAAGCCTCATGTTCTCTTTTTCCACAGTCAGCAGCAAATAGCACAGGGCTCTTTTTTTCCTTCTTATGCTTCATTTAGGATGATATGTTTCTGCATTTGCCACCTCAGACAGTCTGTGCTCATTTAATTGAGGTTCCTACTCGTCTTAAGGCCACTCTTAATGCAGCAGCTAGACTCACATTGGAACTTAAAAAAAGTGATCACATCACCCCTGACCGAGCTCTGAATTGGCTACCGTTCTAGGCCTGGATGCGTTTAAAAATTGCTTGCATGACTCATAAAGCTTTGCACCACAACACCCCTTTCTACCTGTCTCAGAAACTGACCCTTTCGGGTGGAAACAGATCCTCTAGAAGTACACCCCACCACATCGCTCATCACCCCTCTATGACTCCCCCCCCACCCCCCCCCCCCCCAAGGCTCCTTTCACATCTCCTCCTTCTGACTCTGTTCATCTCCCTCCCGCGGTCACCCCTCCGGACCTCTACTTCACCAACCCCCAGCTAAAAAAATAAGGCATTCTGGCATAACTTCAGCCCAGTTACTAAGCATGAAGTCCTCAAGATCATCACCAAGCTTAAACCTTCCTCTCATACCAGAGACCCTCTCCCTGCTAAACTTGTTTAAGATTTGAAACACATATTTGCTCTATATTGGACCAACATCATCTCCTCCTCCTCCTCCTCCAGCATCAACTCCTCCTTGGCCACTGGCTGTGTCCCTGTTTCCCTGCAGCTTGGGCAAATCACTCCCACCCTCAAAAACGCAACAGCCGACCCCAATGACCTCAACAATCTACGACCTATCTCTAATCTTCCCCTTCTATCTAAGGCCCTTGAAAAATGCACCCAGCTCCAGCTGGACACGCACATTGACACATTTAACCTTTTGGATACATTACAATCAGGCTTTACAAAGGGCTGCAGTACTGAAACTGCCATGTTCAACATTATTGATGACATCCATCACTCCCTTGACTGGGCAGTTGCTTGCTCGCTTGCATAATCATGAGGTCTGGTCGGGTACGGGTGCTGAAGACCGCAGCTCGAAGAAAAAAGGGCAAAGGAGACCCCTCTTTGGACCCCCACAGACCAAAGCAACGAGGAACCGGCGCTAATTTCAATAGCAAATGAGCCCAGTGTAGGAGAGCCACATACAGCGAAGCCCAAGCCGCCACTGGTCCAGCCAAAAATGTACACAAAATTCAACTTTATAAAGGATGTAGGGGCTGCCCTGTACTCCAGTATTAACAAGGAGAAAGGTCTTCAGACACCTCTATTACCAGAACAAGTACTAGATATAGGGTCACTGCAAGGGCAGATAACCCAACCAAAATTACAGACTCTGCAGAAGCAGCAAACACATGCACAAGTACACAATCAAGTTTACACTCACTCTGTGCCAGATAAATTGGAGACCCCTTTACACCATTCAACAACTGCTCTGCTCATCAATATAACCTCACCTATAAGGATGGTCTCCACAACGGAAGGGCCTTCAACAAAAATTAATAACGAGAATCCGTTTAACCAACTTAAAGTTGGGACTCCAACTCCAACATCCACTCCCCCAGACAGCCCTTCAGTGTATCAGAAGGCGCAGTGTATAAATTCAACAGGAGATGCAAAACCTACGGGCTCAACCCAAAGAGATTCTGAGGCATCAACAAACATACCAGAACTCAAGGAGCGGCAGCTCCCACTACAATTGACAAAACAGCACTCATTTTCACCAGCCAGCATTACACTGGCACCAACTTCGCCGATATCAGCAGAAATTCCTGAATCCACTCAGGCCCCAAGGCCAACAAGTGGAGGTCCACAGACAACTGTAACAAATCTAGAGGCTAACCAGAAAAACCAGGTGGGCTTAACAGCCTCCAGGCCAGACAATGAGTTGACTCATCAGGATTCCCCAGGGCCCACCGAAGGGGCGGCCACTAGTTACGAGTCCTCAAATGTTCATAACAATGAAAGGGCAATTACACCATGTGGCGACGCCGAAAATGTTAGATTCATCAGCCAACCCAATCAAAAGCCTACATCTCCCCCAGACAATCCAAACTTTTCAAGGCAGGAGGAAGATAGGACTGCCTTGTCATATCTAGGAACTCAGGAATGGGAGGACATGCTGGCAACATATTCCCCAGCTCAAAATCAGGACCCTCCCCAGTTGAAGCTGAATCACTCACAGATTGTATCAGCAGATTCTCAAGCACCGGGGGGGAGGAGGGATGGTGGCTTCAAGGGGCAGGCGCAGCGGGACACAAATGCGCAAAACGGAGGCGTCTGGGTCTCCCTTCTAAAAACTATGCAGCTGTCAGTGGAGGCGCTACAATATCAATCTGACAAGATGGACACACAGCTCACACTACTAAACACACTGGCAGTGTTCACATCAGGCATTGATGAAAAATTGGGTGACCTTAATTCATTAATAAGAAGGGCACAAACAGCATCATACCTCCAATGCGGGTGCAGCGAATTTGTGGATAAACTGTCAACCCTCCCGGCAATGCTCTCTACCATGCTTAAGGAGTTGAAGGAAAAACCACCCGACGCTCCCAGAGACAAGTGCTTCGCTAATGATAGCAACGCACTCTCGACAGCAGAAACAACGTCCGAGCAACCCGGCAAATTAATTGTAACAGGCTTACTGCAAAGGGAAAGCACTTCAAACAGCAGCGGCGAACCCCAAAAGGCAATAAAGACAACTCCGGGAGTGACTACACTGAACGTCAAACAACGTCGCCAGCTAAAAAGAAAAGGCCGCAACCAGAAATCGACATTGAAGCAAGCACAGACATATCCAATTTTCATCAAACAAAGCTCAAACTTAATTACATGTACCACAGAGGATGGAAGCAAAGGAGGAATGACCCTCACAGGGTTACACCCCCAAACAGCAGCATCCCTTAACCCAGATGCTAAGCCAACAAGACCAAAGGAAGCCCTCCCTAAGCAAGACAAAACAGACTTACACTCAGTACATGGAAAAACAACCAGCATAACCAGTCGTGGCCCTCCGCTTCCAAACACCAGCTTTGAGTCATATAGCCACGCCGGCTGGCCTGAGCAACAGGAACCAACGTCCCAAGATGAGAAGCCTCCCCAGGTGAGCACCGGGCAGGAAACTGGGCTAAAAATCACCATCTACCGGGCGGTCAACGAAGTAACGGGGGAAAAGAAGACCGGTACATCACAGACAGCGGCACTCGCATCAGAGGGAAATCACGCAAGGACAATACTGGACCAGCTGAATCAGCTCCCTCTCCCTAGGCAAGCCCAGATCCAGCAGGGAATAACACCTGCCACAGTTGGATACAATGAATCTTTAAAGAGAAAGCTTCGCACTCCCCAGGAAATGGCATTTTTGCCAGAGGAAAATCAAGTCAGGATAGTCCCCGACCAAATTCTACAGCCCGCTCCCATTGGGCAAGCTCAGACACCTCCGGGAATCACAATCCCGACAATAACCATGAAGAGTGCCCCCAACGATCTATGTGCAGCAGTGCAACAAGAGCAGAAAATGTTCTATCACCATGCTCAACAAAATATTGTCCCCTACCAAACAGGCACTCGGGAAAGCATAGTTCATCCGTCAAACGATCAGATGCCGCATAAGAGCTACATATTGCTCAAACCTGAATACATCACGAAAGGTCGCCAAGATTTGCTGATTCGTGGGAATATACTAAAGCTACTTCGGGCAATTCCCACCTTGAATGATCTAAATACTTTAGACCTGCTTTCAATTTAGTTCCTCCCCGCCGACTATCCAGGAAAACCGGAAATAACAAGAGCACTATGGAAATCAGCGGTTATAGCACAAAGAGTATTAAATCACCACACCACCTTTAAGGATTGGGGCATTCAAATCAGCCCCTACCATCCTCCAGCTTACCCGGCACCGCTAATAACCAATAGCCCAAGCCAAGTACAACAAAAAAGTTTCCGGCCTTCCACCTCGATTCTAAAAGGGGCCCTTGGCCATTCGGAGCCAAGAAGGGCTGATAATCGAGGTAAACAATTTTTGCCGTTCAGGGCGGAACTTTCAAGCAGATGGAATTTTGGTCTTTTAGACCAATGTGTCAGAACAATAACTCTCACAACAGTGTCACAATGACATACCAACTACGTAACTCAGGATAAAGTAGTGTTGAAAGCAGCAACAATTCGCCTTTGCTCGTGGAACGTAAATGGTTTGGCAGCAAAAACTGAGGACTCAGACTTCCTTCAATACCTGAACGATTTCGATATCATCATGCTACAGGAAACATGGCTCATAGAACCAATGCAAATTCAAGGTTTCTGCTGTTTCGCTCGCCCCGCCACTAAGGGGAGCAAAATGGGCCACGCCTCAGGGGGGCTGGCGACATATATCTCAATATCATCTATACTAACAGCGAAACTAACGGGGCCGGAGAATGATGTAGCACTATCAGTTAAACTCACCCTCCCATGGGCAGAGGCAAAGTCTGAAGTAATTCTGTTCAATGTCTACATCCACCCGAAACAAACATCAACTGACACAGCAAAACTAATAGAACTAATATCCTCACATGCAGACTGCTCAGAAGTCTCAAATTTCATTTTATCAGGAGACATGAATTTATTCTTAATGGGAACATCTGAATCAAAGGAAGTCTCTCTCCAATCACTACACTACAATTTACCTGAGCAAAGCACCTTTCCCCATGGGAGGCCAAACAAGATAAATCGCCACTTTCTGGAAGACCTGGAACACCTAAACCTGAGGGCCCTCAATGGAAGATCAGACAATGATACTCCTCCAGCGGTAAGCTACCTCACTGAGCGATCAAGCTCGCTTATAGACTATACGTTTGTTAGCCTTCCACTGTGGCAACATGTAACAGGCTTCAAAATGGGCGATATAGGAGACAGTGATCACCGCCCCAAGGAGGCCTCCCTAGTGGGCACAGCTACGAACAACATCCTCCCCGCTCTACAATTAGGCTCAAGTTACACAACCAATTACAAGAGGATTAAGTTCTCGACAGAATCAATAAAGACCTTGACAGAAACAGCAATCAGTCTGAAATTGGCTCAAACACCTGGCGAAAACCAGATAAATTCCTGGGAACGCTTCACAAGCAACCTCAGCTCTCTAAAGGCAACAGCTACTACACAAAGGATCTCACATGGGCAGTCACAACCGATCAATCTATCCATGAGCCAAAGAAAACAATTAAAAGGACTCAAAAAATCATTAAACGGCTCGCTAAGATCTCTACACCACGACCCATGTAATATTACACTCATCTCCAATGTGCGGGAACAGAGAACCAAACTAAAGAGGCTGAAATGGAATATTAACAACAACAATGAACAAGACCTCTGGGTAAAACTCTTGCACAACATCAAGCACAACGCCAGTGATAGATTCTGGAAAACAGTAAATAAGATAACAAACCCGAAACGGGTGGGCCCCACCTCCTACATATTAGAAGAAACATGGGCAACCTATTTAAAATCCCACTTCAGTGCCCAAAGTTTCACTGCCTCAACGCCGGGGAAGACCAAAACAGCGGAGCATGTAGTTGACACCATCGATTGTAGTAGGGAAAGTGCTAGCTTCCCCCCCGCAAACCCTGTAGCTGGTTCATGTGTAAAGGCAATCAGCATACCCGCTGGAGTTAAACTACACAGCAAAAAAAGCACACCCGTCACTGAACAGCTCTTAATTAAAAAAACAGATCAAGAAGGGAAAAAAGGAGGGAGCACCAGGGCCGAATGGTATTCCACCAGCAGTGTTCAAAGAAAAACCGGAGGACTGGGCAAAAATACTGCACTCACTTTTTCTTGAAGTACGACATCTGGGCATAATTCCAGACTCTTGGAAAGGGTCGATAATTGTGCCAATCCATAAAACGGGCAGCAAGAAACAACCAGCCAATTATCGATTAGTAGCCCTGATCGACAATGAAGCTAAATACTTTGCCGGTACATTGCTGGAGGAATTGACAACTTGGGCGGAAAACAAAGAAATAATTCCGCTTAACCAGACAGGATTTCGAAAAAGCACCAGCACAATAACTAACATCATGGCAATGTCAATGCTAATGGACATGGCAAAAACCAAGCACATGCAGCTTCACGCTTGTTTCATTGATTATAGTGCCGCGTTTGATAATGTGGATAGGCCCAAACTATGGTCGAAGCAAGCCAGATGGGGTATTTCCAACAATCTTCTATCACTGATTTTGCTCCTACATTCCAACACCTCGGTTCAAGTAAAATTGGGCTCGGGAACGCATCTCTCAAGGAAAATACAAACAACGAAAGGGCGGAAACAGGGCTGCGTGCTGGCCCCCATGCTATTCAACCTATTCATGGCAGACTTAACCCTGGCACTTAACAACTGCAACTTGCACCCACCCAGGTTAGGGGGTTCCCCAATATCTAATCTACTCTATGCGGACGACGTTGTCCTACTCAGCTACACGGCAGTGGGCCTGCAACATCTCTTGAATTGTTTAGAGGTCTATGCAAAAGAAAATTGTCTCTCAATAAACTTAAATAAAACAAGGACCATGACAATAAACAAGAAACGAAAAAAGCCCTACCAGTGGCGCCTGGGTAATAAACACGTCGAGTCAGCAGAGGCTTACAAATATCTGGGTATATATATAGACAAAGATGGTCTAGCCAACAAACAGCAACAGGAGATCAAAAGGAAAGGGATGATTCTTGCACTCTCTCTGAAGGGAGTCTCAGCCAAATTACTGGGCCCTACTCTGAATCCACTTTTGATGGTAGCCCGGGACAAAATATTGCCTTCTATTACTTACGGCACTGAGGCACTGTGTGGGAGAGCCAGCAATCTGCTGGACAAAACAGTTGTTAAAGCATATAGAACATTGTTCAGCCTCCCGACCTAGACTTCACCGGCACAAATTCGTCTGGAATTTGGCCTTATAAAGCAAACTTGGGCTAGCTACGGCGCCTACATTAACTGCTAGCACAAGATTAGGTCAGCAAACCCGAACACATTAAACTACCTCCTCTGGCAAGAGATTCAACAGAGGCCGAAATCACCCGCAGGCCAATATCTTGAGGAGGCTTTGACGATCACAGGCCTCTCCCCCTTATGGGACACACACTGCCTCCATTCGGCGTTCAAAAAAACGGTGCGGAAGACGCTGAAGACACTCTCCTTGCTAGAGGATAAGGCGACCTTCTCGCTTAGAGCGCATGCCTGGATGACCTTGGCCACATATAAGCACTTAGCCCCACAACATTACTTTAATCTGGGATATTAAAAAATACTAAAACAAAATTTTTTAAAGTTCAGACTTGGAGTGTTACCAACTACGCAGCAGCTCCCACCTTGGAAAAGGGAGCAGGCTTTTACTCTCTGTAGTCTGTGCAACAAGGATCTGGGCGACATCATTCATACAATCTGCACCTGCACGGAGCTGTGTCAAGAAAGGAGACAGCTGCTAAAAACTCCCCTCAATCAAAGAGGTATCAGGACAAGGAGACAAGCTGTCCTGGCATGCTTTGATCCCTCATCACCACAGCTGAACACTAGGTTAGTTAAATTTCTCGAAGCAGCTCGCTTAAAAATGCCAAACTGATTGTCACTTTGTAGACAATTGCGCTATGGGGGAAATTTCACTAAGTGACTGGATAAATCTTACAGCGGACTGCACCCTTTCACAGGCAGTAAAGACAAAAACATCTGGGACATTAAAACTGTATTGACATTGAAACGTCTTTTGCAGCACATGTTGCGACGCTCATGAGGGAGCATGCACTTTTAAATATGGAACATTTTAATATGGTTGTATTAATTGTATGCATTGCAATGGTTTTAAGTAACTATACAAATAAAGTTTTACCTGATTACCACTCCCTTGACAAGGGGGAGGCCTCCCTTCTCATTCTCCTTGACCTCTCTGCTGCTCCTTGACCACTCTGCCTTACTCAACACTCTCAAAGATTGTTTTGGCTTCAACAGTCCTGTCCTCAAATGGTTCACCTCCTTCTTCCAGCACAGAACCAAACAAATCAAAATCAACGATTGCCTCTCTAAACCTATGCCTGTCTCTTTAGGTGTTCCCCTGGGTTCTCTTCTCTCTCCCTCCTTATTCAACCTCTTCATGGAACCCCTCACCCTCATTCTCAAGCAAGCAGTAATCAATTTCCACCTCTGATGATACCCAACTTTACTATAAGATTAAATCCTATGCTGACATTTTACACCTCATGATGCCCTGACTAAGATTCAACACTGTTCCATCACAATCACCTTAAACTCAACCCTAAAAAAACGGAAACCATTCTCTTTGCTCCTAAGAACAACCGGCTCGCCATTCAACACTGGGTCTCTGAACTTACAACTCTGCTCTCTCTCCACTTCAATCTCAGTTAAATCCCTCGGAATAAGCATTGACCAGAACCTCAGTCTTACTCCCCACATAAACAAATTCGACCAAAGGAGCTCTCGTCACTCTCCATCTCCTCAAGAAATTTAAACCCTTCATTCCAGCTGATAACTTTAAATTAGTTGTTCAATCACTGGTACTGTCTAGATTGGACTACGGTAATGACATTCTCTCTGGAACACCGAAAGTCCACTTAGCCACAATCAAATCAGTCCTAAACCTCGCGGCAAGACTCATTACCGATTGTAAGCGGGTTGACCACATCTCCCCCGCCATCAAAGGTCTCAATTGGCTTCCCATTGAAAGCAGATCCACCTACAAGACCGGCTGTATTACGCATAAAGCCCTTCATCAACACACCCCATTGTATCTCTCAGATAAACTCCATAAAGCGGGCTGCTCTGGAGAAATGAGGAGCACCAATGCTATCATTCTTGTCCCTCCTTTGTTAAACAAGAAATCCACACAATCATGCTCTTTCTCCGGAAATGAGCCCACCATCTGGAATTCACTCCCTAAAGATCTACGTTGCAACCCCTCCTACCTCAGCTTCAAAAAAGATCTCAAGCTGCATCTACTCAACAAATAGTGAGGCCCTTAAACCTTGTCTCCTAACACGGATCACAGACTGCATCGACTGAACCAGGTTCCCTCAACTTCATACCATACTCACTGCCCCTCCTCTTATCATTCTTGCTTATACTTCCACCCTCCCCCTCTCTAGTTCTCTTGAAGTTACTGCCTTTTATATATTGTTCTAATTGACTTGCATTTTACCTTTTTGTACAAATGTTATATTGCAATTTTTCATCTCCCAACCCTTATAAAGCGCACTGATACCCTCGGGTCTAGCCAGCGCTATATAAAACCTTTTAAATAAATAAATATGAGCTCCCTACTGCTCAAGCAACACAAATTCAAGAAAACCCCCCACTTCTGTTCCTTCTCTGACATGGCTCCAAATATCTGGAACTCTCTCCCCACTGAGATCAGGTGCAACCCACCCACATACATCCTTCTTCAGGAAAAAAAATATAATATTTCTATCAAACAAATTGTTCTCTCACTGAGGACCTGGCTACGCCCTCGTTCCCTGTCTGACCCGTCCTCCTTTTGTCTGCTGCCTCCTGTCTCGCCATAACATGCCTGAGTCTTGGACCTAGGTCACACTTCGCCCCCCACGTTAATCTCGGCCTCACTACCTCGAGGACAACTGTGCATCTTCTCCCCATCTCAACTACCTCAGAACCTTAATGTACACTAACTATCATACTCTTTTTTTATTTATTGTTGGATATGTATGGATAATTACACCTTTGTAACTCGAGTACTGCTGCTATTTTGTTTACATGTCTCACTGTATATGGTTTACTCTTTCTGTTTACCATTACATATTTTTATTTACTCTTTATGTACCTTGTATTATCAATGTTGTACTTATTCTGTAAAGTGCTAAGTTGTCATGAAAGTAAGTGCCGAGATGCCATGTTTGTTCACTACTTCAGGGAAATACTGGGGCTCTTCTCTCCCCACCCTGGCAAATCCCTACCATACCTACCTCAGAACTTTCTGCATTCATTTATCCTACTGTCTTTTGGATTCTTCTTGTGACACTGTTGCTATGTATCTTTATTGTCGCTTTTTGTAAGTAGGGTTCTTACTGCTATTGTGTTCACATATCCCATTGTATACGGTTTACTTTTTTTTTTTTACCGTCACCATATATTTCTATCTACTCTCTATGTATTGCATGTTATTGTTGAGCTTACTCTGTAAAGTGCTCCGATACCTTTAGGTCATGTTCACACTATATAAAACTCACAAATAGAAATTAAATTAAATTAATTCATGAGATCTGATGGCCTGACGTCTGTAGGAGTGCTGGCCGGGGTGAAACCTCATGTCCTTTAGCTGGTCTCTTATGTCTGAAATTTTACTGGACTGTTGCCTAGGCTTTGAGCCAGGGGTATCATACTATGGTTATGCCAGCATCTTGGGCTGAGGTGTGGCATCCCAGCCAGATTTACTTATCCTTTCATGCTTCTGTCCAATAGGTTTGTCTGTTAGATAAGCTACCAGATTTAGGGCATGCTTTGTAAAGGTGGAGACACAGTGAATTCTTTGTTACTTTCTGGGTAATAAAACAAGCACACACTTTGCTGCAGTTTTGGTCTTGGTGTGACAGTTTACTTCAAATGGGGCCGATAAATAGCTTGGGTATGTCTGATAGGTAAGGACTGGGGCGAGGAAGTGGGACATGAAAGTAAAACTTTGCAAACCTAGCAACGTTTACTTGTTACAACAGTCTATAATGAGGATTCATTGTAATCCTTCGAGACTGTACCACATCATCTGTCTTCCTCATCACAGTCCTTACAGCACTACCTCTTGAAACAGATCAGAATGTTCAATGCTTAAAAGTTTTTTTTTCCATAAACAATTAGTTACGGGGGGCGTGGCTTACGCGTCATCGGGAATGGCGGTGTAGATCCGGAGCTCCGACACCGGCCTCCGTTTATTATCAATTTACGGCGGTTTCCAGGCAAGCTTTACTTATCTACACCTATCGCCAGTGATGGGAACATGAGGAGAACCTGCTGCCCTCATTTCCTTCCCGTTTCGAGCAACTAGGAAGAACCTGCTCGTCGCGGTCCGAGCGCTGGGTCCCGGACGACATTTTGTGAAATCTGCGCGATCTGTCATGCAAGACTCCCGAACCTCGCACGATTGCAGGAGTGCTTCCTGATCACTTGAACTCTCCTATCTCCACAAGCGGTGAGTTCTTCATGCAACAGGCTTCATAAAGGAAGCTTCCTTCAGCCTATTTTGATGCATGATGTACCTAGTCACTCAAGCCGCCATTTTAGGTACCACTCGACTGGACTATGACTTCTGTTTTTACCTGCCCGCTTGCTTGTGGGTCGTGTATTGAATTCTCAGGCATGTTTTCACATACCAATTGACTTCAGCTTCCCCTCATTCAGCTCTCCATGCCTATTTGTCGATATAATTTCAATTATTGACCACGGCTGCCATTTTCTCTCTTCAGCACACCTTCTCTCCAATGACTTACTTGGTACCTTACTCCATTGCCTTCATGTGTTGCTGCCTTCATTGGTTGTGCTGATGGTTTTTTGCTTGTTCTCAATGACGCCAGTGCCTGTTTTCTCTTTCACACTTCTGGTTCTTCAGAGACTTTCTCATGCTACACATGGTTTTACAATGGCAATCTACTGGAATACCTTCGGAAGTTATCTTTGAATGCCTCATTAACTGATTATTATTTTCGTGCTGTTGTCTTCCCATTGAGATTACAACATTTTTTTTTCTTCAAATTAATCTACACTGTGGCTATACTTCTGACTAGCGTTGATCAATCTCTCTATTTTCATCACTTCCTGACTGGATCCTTTCATGGGGAAATTGCGCAATTTAAAATTATCTACAGTCTCAAAGGTCTCCGCTTGTTCGGATTCAGACACACCCATTCAGGATATGGAGGACAACGCAATTTCTAAGTCCACTTCAGTGCATGGTGCTATTCCGAAATCTAATGGTGGTGGCAAAGTCGTATCATCCTTGGCTTCCTCTAAGCGTCTCAAAACAGACCCTCCGTCCCCTGGGAGCTCTTCCTCTGCTTCTTCCATGGATCTTATTCTGGAGGAGTTGCGCGCTCTTAAGCCTTTTATGGAAGTAACCACCAAAACTTTACAGTCTATGCAGGAAAAATGGTCCTCTTTGGATTCAAGAATTCTCACCCTGGAACAATCTACTGATTCTCTTCAGTCTGCTTGCTCTCATATACCTTCCATGGAAGCGGAGATACTCCTACTCAAGAAGCAGACGGAGGATTTAGAAAATCGAAATCGTAGGAACAACCTACGCCTATACGGTCTTCCTGAACTTACAGAAGGGTCTAACCCCACCACTTTCTTCCAGTCTTTCCTTCCAAAGATTTTAGACACTCCTGCACTAGCCTCTGTCAACATCCAGAGAGCTCATCGCCTTGGTCCACGGACTTCTACCAAACCTAGAGGGGTCATCATGTTGTTTCTTCATTACCCTGGTCTTTTACAGGTCCTCTCAGCCGTCAAACTCAAGAAACAGATTATGTGGGAAGGTCATCGCCTCTATCTCTCGCAGGATGTCTCCAAAGCCACAGCAGATCGACGGAAGAAATTTCTAGACTTGCACCCTCAACTGAGGGCCCTCAATGCTAAATATGGCCTTCTTCATCCGTGCCTCTTCAAGGTGACCTACAAGGACAAAACTACTACTTATGATGATCCTGCAGTCCTGCAAGCTTTTCTTCGTCAGCACAGTGCCGAGGCTATGGAAGTTACCAGACCCGTTTGATGGTTTTTGCTGGTTTTTCTAATTATATTGCCATCGTCTCTTCCTTTGTGGTTCTGATTGATTGCTGTTGTCTTATTCGGTCTTTTGTAATTTTTGTCTGATACATTTTTGTCTCATTATCCTTGTGTTCTCTTTCTCTTCCTGGTAATTCATATCTTCTCCTCTCCTTTTTTGCAGATGTTTTTCCTCTTCTTTATCATCCCACATATCCTTTTGTGTCTGTTCCATCGCCTGCTTTGGATTTGCAGTTATGGAGTTCGCTGTCCGCTCTTGAGCTCATCGTCATCTCTCAACCCCACCTCCCTCGTCGTATGTTCGAAGTATTGTTTCTCGTAAGTATGTACTTCAGTCGTCTGTTTCAGACTTCTACTGTCTTTTTTGTTCTTATCTGTTTCTCTCTTCCTTCTTTTTCTCTCTTCTTTTTATCCTTCTTTTTCTCTTTCTCCTCTGCTCTTCTCTCCATCTATTCTACTCATTCTACATTACTCTTTGCATTTTCTCTCTTCTTGATTTCAGTAAGCATAATATTGCTACTTGCTCTTTTCTGTCATCACATTCCGTGTTACAACTTGGAATGTTAAAGGATTAAATAATCCAATTAAAAGGCAACGGGTGTTATCCCACCTAGCCAGACTTAAAACTGATGTGGCCCTGCTTCAGGAATCCCACCTTTCGGAGGAGGAATCACTAAAGCTCAAACGTTGTTGGGTGGGTCATGTTTTTTTGTTCTCCTACTGTTGAAAAGAAAAATGGTGTATTAGTTCTGTTTCATAAAAAGTTAAATGCTTCCTCAATCTCTCATGATTGTGATGTTAATGGTCGATGGATCATTGTTAAACTTCTCATTGATAATATTCCTATTGTGATCTTTAATGTTTATGCTCCTACTGGTATTGATAAAACCTTTTGGCCTTCAGTATCCGATAAGTTAGCCTCTCTTTCTGAGGATTATATAATACTTGGTGGTGACTGTAACCAAATTATGGACCCATTTTTGGATCGTCACTCGAAAGTTAAATTTGTCCCTTCTAGGATGCACTCCCAATTTACTAACACAATACATAATAATGCCCTGGTCGATATCTGGAGATTGTGTAACCCTGATCTTAGAGAATACAGTTTCTACTCTCCCTCCCATCACTCCCAATCCTGTATTGATCATATTTTCCTCAGTAAAAATCTGACCCAACACGCCATTCGCTCTGATATAGGCTCCATTTTGATCTCTGATCATGCCCCTGTCCTCGTTGACATTGATCTTCTCCCCTTTTCTCCCCACTCTGGCAGGTGGAGATTCAACAACTCCCTACTCCTTGATACTGTTTTTTGCTCTGAATTCACTGCTTTTGCCACAGAATCTTTCTTACTTAACCATACCCCTGATTCACCCTTTGTCATGGTCGGGGACTCTTTCAAAGCAGCTTCTAGGGGTTTTATTTTAAGTTATGTCTCACGAAAGAAGAAGGATAGAGAAGCTAAATCTGCTCAAATACTCGCCGATATTAAACGCGTAGAACTTGCCTATCATTCTTCAAATTCACAATCTTCCCTTAAACAATTAATTGATGCCAAAATTTCTTTCAATAAGTTCACAACTGAAGCTGCCTCGAACCTTCTATTAAAATGTAATTCTCATTACTATGGAGGCAGGAACAAAATGGGGAAACTCCTTGCTAATTATTTGAAGATTAGGAAGGAACGCACTAAGGTTGACTTAATTAAATCTCCCTCGGGTGATTCTTGTTTTAAAGATGCGGATATTCTCAATGAGTTTGTTAATTTTTATAAGACACTCTATACCCCAGAACAAGTTCCTTCCTCGTCGGATCTTCTTTCTTATTTTCATTCTCTTACCTCTCCCCCTTCCTCCCATGTGAACTTCCATGCTCTCGATCTAGACATCTCACTCTCTGAAATTTCCCAAGCGGTTTCTAAACTTCGTCAGGGTAAGGCCCCTGGCCCAGATGGGTTTACTATTGAGTTTTATAAACACTTTGCTTCTCTCCTTTTACCAAAACTCTTCCTTTTATTCCAATCCTTCATTCAAGATGGTTCGTCTAGTGGCTCTTTTCAACAAGCCTTGATATGCTTGATTCCTAAAGAGGACAAGGATAATTCCCTCTGCAAAAACTATCGTCCTATCTCATTAGTTAACACAGATTATAAAATTTTAACCAAGATTCTAGCTCTACGTATGGATCCTCTTCTACCAGATTTGATTGGACCTGAACAGTCGGGTTTTGTTAAAGGACGCCTGTCCTCCGATAACTCCTGCGTCTTTTTCAATATCCTTCATAAGGCAACTTCTTTGGATCTTCCTTTGGCCGCTATTTCCCTAGACGCCGAGAAGGCTTTTGATAGGATTGGCTGGGATTTTATGTTTCATGCGCTCCGATGGGCAGGACTTCCCCCTAAGTTCATTTCTATTATTTCTTTGCTTTATTCCGGTCCTCAAGCCTCCATTTTTGTCAACGGTAAGTCTTCAGATTATTTTACTCTTCAAAGAGGGGTCCGGCAAGGTTGTCCATTGTCCCCTTTATTGTTTGTCCTAGTCCTAGAACCCTTCTTAACTAAAATCCGTCAGGACGATAATATATCTGGTTTCCATTTTGGCTCTCATCAAGTGAAACTTTCGGTCTACGCAGACAATATTCTTTTCTATTGTTCTGATCCCCTTTCCTCTCTTCCTCCGTTTCTTCAACAGGTCTCTTCCTTTTCGGCGGTCTCTGGTTATCGTCTAAATGTAGATAAATGTGAAATCCTTCCTCTGAATCCTTTATGTCAAAAACATCTCTTTTCTCAATCTGGTTTTTCTTGGCAACCCACCAAAATCAAATACCTTGGAGTTTGGTTTGCACCTCTTTTATCTGATACTCTTAAAATTAACTTTGATTACATCTCTAAGAAGATGGAAACATCCATCACCCGTTGGAATCCACTCTTTTTATCTTGGTGGGGTCGCCTAAGTTCTATTAAAATGATGCTGTCCCCCATTCTTCTTTACACTATTTCTATGATTCCAGTTCGTATTCCGGATTTTTACTTTAAACGTATTGATTCCTTGCTATTAAAGTTCTTATGGAACGGTAAGCGCTCCCGTATTGCCCTCGCTTCTTTACGGAAGGATAAATCTCAAGCCGGTGTTCGTTTTCCTGACTTTCGAGTTTATCATCGTGCCTTTTCTTTAAAACAATCGGCCCGCTGGCTTTCTTCTGACCTTCCTTTTTATCCTCCCATTTGGTTACGTATGGAATCCTCCTTTGTTTCTCCTTTTACTCTCCATGAATTTCTGACCTTCTCATCTAAATTACTTCCTCTTCGCAACCCTGTCATCTCTTTTTCTCATAAACTTCTTCTACCTTTCCTATCTTCGTCCTACCCTTCCCGTCTTTCATTACATGAACAACCTATTTGGTATAATACAAAACTCAAAATCCGCAACCGTATTATTTTCTGGAAACTTGGCAATCTCGTGGACTGTGTTGGATTTCCCAACTTCTTTCTAGGGACTCTCCCATCTCTTTTTCTGATTTTCAATCTCAATTTTCTTTACCCTCCAGCGCTCGGTCGCAATACAATTCATTGTATCCTGTTCTCACTCTTTATCTCCAGTCATTACCTCTCTCTACTGACATTCCTGACGCCCTTAGACCTACCTCCTCAATAATAAATTATTCCCCCTCTGCCTCTTCTCTTTATGATTCTCTTCGTGTTAGCATTGATAGGTCTAAAACTAAAATTGAACTTGCCTGGGAATCTGATTTGTCCCAAGACTGGCCTGTTCCTCTCTGGGATAGAATTTGGACTAAACTTCATAAGGCCTCTAGAGCTGCTAATACCACCCAAACTCTTTATTTTATATATAACAGGATTTTATTTATCCCACTTATTTTGTCATCCTTTTCACCCGATGTCTCCCCTACTTGCTGGTCCTGCCCTTGCACCTCTGCTGATCTAAAACACATGTTATTTGAATGCCCCCCTATTTCCCAGTTTTGGACCTCAGTTTGGACCCAAATCCAACGTATTTTTCATTTCCAAATACCCTTCTCTCCTTCCTGCATTTTTCTGGGTTCTCTCTCTCCTGAACTTCCCCCTCCCTCCCATCATTATCTCCTCTTGGATCTCCTGATTGCTGTTGCTTTCCATACTATCACTTCCAATTGGAAACAAGCCGCCAATGTCTCATATTGCTCATGGTGGAATGCGATCTGTTTTCACCATCGCTTGGACACTAATTACGTTTCCCCCATCTCCCTAGCAATTAAACGAGACTTACTTCGGCTTCCCCTGGTAAATTATCTTTCCTCACCTACTTCCAATGATGCTTCCCCAGATCCTGCTTCAACTGAAGTACGTAAACCACCCTGAATACCCCTTTGCCTTTTTTCCCATCATAAGTATATTTTTTCTTATTATGTTATTGTATATCATTAGATTGTTGATTTTCTTGATTTGAAATTATTATGCTTGCTGTAAACATTTTTCTCATTGACACCTCTGTTATTGTACATTATCCTCAGTGAAATTTCCTCATTGTATACTCTTCCCTTGCAATTGCATTTGCTTTTCCTGTACGATGTATACTGTTTTTATATCCCATTTCCTGTTTCTTCACCCCTCCCTCCCTTTCCCTTCTGATTTTTCTTCTTTTTCTCTTATAAAATCAACAATTAGTTACTATTGCCCATAGAAGAAGTCAGGTTTAACTGAAGGTACACATAGTTTGGGCCTCAGTGCTCTTTTCAATACACCATTGTCTCATCTTCGCAACCATTCTTCTGCCTCTTGAAGTCTTGGTCTGTTTTTGAGTGCAGGCTGGGCGGTTTCATCTGTATGCTTCAGCCATCATTGTGCTTGGTTGGAAGGACAGGTCCCCGCAGACAACATATGAGGACACTTGCATACGAAACACAGGTGGGGGAACGTATTGAGATCAGTCAAACCCCAACCTCCCACTACCAAACATCAGACAACACCTCCCTCCCTTGTTAACCACAATGTGATCACTGCAAAACCGACCCATGTCTCACTGCCATTCTTGTGTTGGAGAATATAGTCCATTCTCAGAGTGTGTTTATTAGACATCATAAACATGACGTTTTCTAAATATTAATTTACAATATGACCAGTATCGAGGTTGATGATTTGAGACAACTAATACATGAAAATCGCCTATCAACATTCTCATATTTCTTAAAACTGTCAGAGCCATGGTTGACCACCCCTCAAGTCCCTTATGGGATCCCCTAATTCAACTTACTTGGGCCCAGGGAGCAAACCATCTCATCATTAGTAGACCTTTACACGGCAAACCCACCTTCTCTCTAAAGATAGAGGGATCATGGTCCATCATACAGCTGGTTCCCCCCAAAAAACCATGCATGCCAGAGCCAACCAATAGTAGGAATCCCCCTGGCACCTAAACGGGATTGAGCCTGGGCAACCGGGTCATACCTTGGTCCCCTGGTACATACACCATCCCTCTAGCATTCCCAGGGGCGTAATGGAGTATCCTGTCAGGCTGTGGATAATTGCTGTAGCAGATGTCATCAGCCATTCAATAGAGACTGTGGTACCCCTGTCACGGATTGAGCCAACTGCTTAAAACCAATTCCATCTTGAGTTCGCCTGCACTTTTTTTTCCCAGATGCCATGGTTGTCCATCTGTTTTGTGGCCAAATACAACTCTTACTCTGCAACAGGCCTGGATGGTTCCCCTACTAGCAAGTACCCCCCCCCCCCCTAGTGTTGCAAGAAGTGTCAGCTTGCAAAAGCCACCAATTTCCCTACAAATAACTGGTTGCACCAGGTGATAAATGAACCCCATCTTTGTGGAAGAATGACTCTCCCCCAATGCAACAGTGGGGAATTGTCTTAAGCAAGCCGTTTTGAGCAACCACCTAATTTTACTATTCAAATGCCTGACTGATTTATTGAGGCCCTTGGAGGACAGGCCCAACTTCCAAACCTTCCTCAGGATGATGTGTGACCATGCAATGACTGTACCTGGCCCGTCCTACCCACCCAATAGATTTACGCCATCACGTTCTCAAACTGGGTCCTTCTGCTCATCATTTCCAAGTCCTTTCACTGATGTGGAGAAAGATGGGTGCTGGTGGCGGAAGCCCCCTGCACTTCACCTTCTCAACTAACTGATGTAGTCCATCCAAGGGAACACCGCCTCTGCCAGCCCAGTGGAAACAAAGACCCACTTCTGCTGCCTTCCTGTGGAACTGACCCTAGGTAAACATTGACCTTGCCCGGTGCATAAATGAACGACCTATGATCCACACACTGGCTGTAGCCATGTGCCCTAATGCAATAAACAATGCAACCACAGTTGACCTGCTGACCCCAACTGGCCCAATCCGGCCCACACCTGTCACAGGTGCTGGTGAGCCAGGGGTGACAGGCCCCAGTCCACCAGCACACAGAACCCCAGCCTTTGCACTATAAGAGTTTGAAATTCAGTCAGGGATCAGTGTTGACAAAGGACATGTTAATTCTGTGTCTTATTTATAGATTGAAATTTGCTCCGAGGGTATTGCAGCAGGTTTACAGGTAGTATAGATTGGACTGAATTGGATTGGGAAACACTGCACCCACTGGGGTTGATAGTAGGGAAGGATAATCCCACTGGGAAGAGTTGGCTGCATTCTGAGTTAGACCATAGGAGTAACTTCCAAAAGAGGGTTGTCCTTCCCAGTTTATCTGGTCTGCATCCGCTTAGCCACTATTAAGCACTCCACTTGGAGTGAGTGCCAAAGTACATGGTTCATAGTGGTCATTGATCCCAGCCAAGTAGCTCATTCTGAACCTTTCATCGCTGAATGGCAGTCTTACCACCATTCTTTCAACACATCCTTCTGGGTGGTCAGACAGAAAAGGACTCTGTCGCGAGGAGCTGGTTGTGCATAAACAGACCTATGTTTCTATCTTTGCTTTGACACAACGTTCTGTTCCACTGTCGTGCAGCCAGGCCATCCCAGGGAGGCTGAGGATGGTGGAGAGGTTGGGGTGGATGCTACTGCTGCTACAGTGAATTAAGTGCACTTTCTAAGCCATTCAGAGATTAAGAGATTGGTCCACTGTAACACTGGCGCTGTGTGAGGGAGGCGGAGAGGAAATCTCAGAAGGTGCAAGTAAAATTGGGAACATTTAAGATGTCCAGCTTCACTGAGGCACTTTGGATAGCCAATTAGAAAGGAGCGATTTACAACCACATATGACGTGTGTTCAGCTAGATGCACCCTTTGGGTATTTGGAGCTCTAAATATGTGTTTGGTTTGAAAGAGAATTGTATTAATTTCCTTGCATCCAAATATTTTGATTATTTTATCAAAACGTTGATATGGTTCCTTTTTTAGTTAGCACCTTTGGCCAATGAGGCCCCTATAAATAGCAAATACATGATACAGCAGCACATAGGAGAACCAGGAAAGTTTATGTTCATGACCAATCTTTCTCACCCACTTCTTTATGCAGGCGAGTACTAATAGAAATGGCAACTTATTTCCACATATTTTGCATGAAGTGCATAACCTCCAGTTTGAAAGAGACTATCAACCAGGCAATAGGTCGGGGAAGCATAGCATCTGGCTAAGGAGACCCTAACTTGTGTGTAACATTAAACTATATTCCTTTTTGCTTTGTTTGATTACAGATCACCCCTCTGTTTACATCACTGCAGTAACGGGTAGGAGGGGCACTCGCTTACTACGCTGTCACTGCTTGCAGCTGCCCCAGATTATACCCGCAAGGGCACCTCAAGGACTTGCCCTTCACGTGGACCCAAAGAGCCGCTTGGCCCCCCCAGACAAAGTAATTGCTAAGCTGTTCTATCTGTATCCCGAAATGTGCGGTTGTGTGAATAAGAAGGGGCATGGCTCACGGAGAGACGTAAGAGAGAGGGGGCCGGTGTTTGGTTATCCCCAGCGGAATGTGCTCCCCTTCACAGAAACAGCTGCAATGCTTTAGGGGAGGCATAGACATATGGCCAGGCACCGACATACAGTTTATAACTGTATTTATAAGCTCCCCTCTGACGTAGGGGAGGCACAAACCAACGGGGGAGCAGATCTAGTGAGAATGCGCTTCCCACAAAAGATGAGTGTGCGGGGGGAGGCCCATCCTTTAATGTCTGGGCTATCTCAGAGCCCAGCAGGAAGGTGGGGAGAAGGGATACTTTGCAAGTAGTGGTCGAAGCCTGATTGTAAAACGAGCTATTAACTAATTAGAAACTGATGGCCCCCTAAAGATAAGAAAGTACTTCAAAACAGCCGAAAAGCAGACGATCCAGTCCGGATGGGCTGGAAGAAAAGGGGAAAGAGGGGAAACCAAAAAGCCTCAGTTTCAATGGGAGGCCACCGTTCTACATAAACGATGACGCCAGCCAATGAAAATGAGGGGCGGGCCTTCAAGTCCCCTTCTGAAATCTCCTCATCCACAATATCTCTCGCAGAGCATTGTAGCGCATGCGCTGCAACGCTAGGCGAGACCTAAAAAATAGGACAAGTGATTTAAAATCAATTATAGTTATCTTGATGTCAGTGTGGTTATTTAAAGTCAAATGTCATGGAGCTTTGTAAACCCTCCACTCTGTAATAAGAATATCAACACAATGTATGTCTTAGGCAAACTGTCTTCTAACTCTCCACATGGCATAAAATCACGTTTTATTTCCCAGTACTGCCAAATCACAGGGAATCCTGGTTACTTGCATTGTCTGGGCTCAAGTTTTTATTTAGTGTTGCCAACACTGCTTCTATCTTGTGTCAGCCAGCATTCGCTATGTCGCAACACACACCTATTTCAGAAGATTGAGTGTGCATTTACCATATGCCTTCAGCACCCGTTCGCAAACTATAGCAATGCACTGCGCCTGTTATTTTAAGTGGTCTCCGAATTCTTATTTGTGCTCAGAACTTTCTGTACTTGACGGCAATTACTCTCTCTAGTTCTTGTGTAACTGTGGCCACCGTGGCTACTTGTGACACAATATTTTTTCCCTCATTGAATGAACCTCATTGAGGAGGCCTCTCTCTTCTCACCAAGGAAGCTGGAATGCATTCTGGTAAATGCAAGATGGGTCAGCAAACAGAAAACAAATCTTTCTGACTTCTTTCAAGATGTCAATCTACCCATTTCTGGTATCATAAAATTTGGGGCTCCTTACTCGGTCAAGGCCTAACGGCCAGTTACAAGGCATTGCAACTCCCCCGATCATAAATTGTGGTAGCGGCTTGGTCATTATTTCTAAATACTCCTTAGTGATACTGTGCCTTGACCTAGATCCCTTTTCCTATGCGGAACTGGTAGGTCTAAAAGTATGCATCTCCTCGGTCTGCACACTTACAGGTATCTTAGTCTATGAGCAATTTCAGTAACCACCTTGAGGAATTCCTCACAACTACCGTACTAAGTTCAGCTTGAAGCCTCCTTCTTGGGGATTTCAACATTTGGATCGACCAGCCCCTGCTCAGTGAGACCAAAAGTCTTCACGCTTCTTGTACATCTCTAATTTCTGTACTCGTACATTGTGGGAGACATCATCTTCTTGCTCCTTTGGAGCGAACATAATGCTCTTAAATGCATCTATTACCTCTGTCAGACCACTCACCAGTTTTCATCATGTGTCTTTATTGGGTCATTTGTACAAAAACCATGAAAGTATACAAGACCACTCACCAGTTCTTTTCATCTGACCTAATCTCTCCCCAGTTCCTACATTCCAAGTCTTTCCAGCTTGCATTTAAATACTCCTGATGTAAAATCACAGCTTCTGCTCTAGAAGCTCTTCTTGGGTATGATCCTTCCTGGCTCAGCTCATCTCTTATCGAGTAAGTATCAGATTCTAATACTTGGAGTGCACATCCACTGGCTCCTACTCAATTGATTCGCAGTCACCATAATCGACCTCCGCTTCATGCTTTAATGAGGACTTGTAAACTCGCCAAACAATCCATAATAGCTTGAAAGGGGTTGGCAAGTGGATTATTCTCTTTCAAAGTGCCTTAGCTACCAAAAGGAAGCATGTACCAATAAGAAGTATATTATCTTGCTAATATATAATATTACATGTCAAGAGAGAACAATGCTGCTATTCTTCTGAGATTTTTAAACTTGACACGTCTCTCACAGTTACTTGCGTCTTGAGCCTCACTACATCTTTGAGTCCCTCTTTTCTTTCTTTCAATATAATCTTATCAATATTTGCAATTCCTTTCCTGCTAGAACCTAGTGGTGTTTTAGCTGCTCCTATTCCGATTATGATCATTGAATTTAATTCTCTTAATGTGGAACTAACTAAAGTACATATAGTCTCCATAAAGAACGTGTCTCCTCTGGATCCATGCGCTCCTCATAATCTACACTTAGCTGTAGATTCTGTAAGCCTCATGCTGAACAATAACAGCTCTGTCCCATCACTGCAATCACTGTTCGGTTCGAACAAGCCATGATCATACCTTTATAGTAGAAACCCCCTGGCAGACACTTCTGTAATGAGCAACTTTTATTTTATAACACCACAGTCACTATTAAAATATTGGAAAAATAATGATCTACCATAGTTTCCTCTTTCTTGAATCCATGAATATCCTTTAGCCAGTGCAACCAGGCTTTCAAGCTCTGCATATGCACACAAAAGGAACCTGTAGGCTTGTAGGTACTGTGCTACCGAATTCGTGTCCCCACTATACCAAATGTGTGTGTTGCACTATTCAGTGTTCCTGGACAAGGAATGTAATTTGTAATCCACACTTTAGGTGGCATGCCTCATTAGCGGGGTTGCGCCCATGCCAGCATCAGTGGTGCTGGGCAGGCTCATCCTGAGCATGTGGAATCTTTTGAGAGATTTTTGGTAAAGCTAATATGAGAGTATTTCTATGCTGTAAATGGTCACTATCTGACTGACTGTAGTTAAAACTGTATTAGGGCAGGTAAAACGGCCAATTTTATTTTAAGATACCACCTATCTATACAAGATTAGAAACAAAAACTAAATGCGGGAGTAACTTAGAATAGTTTAGGATACCCGCTTCAGCGTCTACACATAGTCGACATGTTTCAACCCTCACAAGTGTGCACAAGCATAAATGGGCTTTCATCAGAACTACCAGGACCCTATTTAGGAAGCATCCTGAGTACTTATCTCGAGTAGTCATTCCATCAAACAAGGGATTCCGCAAGGCTCCTCCCTGAGCCCTCTGCTATTCAATATTTACATCCAACCCCTGACAGCGATAGCCAAGAGCAGAGGGCTGACCATTGTCTCCTACGCCGATGACACACAGTTGGTGGTGGCGCTCTTAAACAACTTTAAGCAGGACGCCCTTCAGTTCCAGAGCGACCTTGCAGCAGTTGCCGAGTGGATGACCACCAACAGCCTCCAGCTGAATGTCAGCAAATCGGAGGTGCTGCTGGTGGGGAAGGAACATAGTCAGTGAAGCGTACTCTGGTGGCCCAAGAGCCTCAGTAGCGCCCCTCCTCCCAAGCAGGTAGTTAAGAATCAGGGGGTATGGGTGGACTGGTCCCTCAGCTTCCAAGTACAAACGAAAAAGGTGGCAGGGACCTGTTTTGGGCTATTGCATGGGCTCAGACCCCTACTGGCTTTTTTGATGCACCTACACTGCAGGTCATTATTCAGGCCTCAATAATGTTGAGTTTGGATTATGCCTGCTCGTTGTATTTGGTGTCTAATAAAGCAGAAATTCTTAGGCTACAGAGGGCACAAAATGCGGCTGCAAGAAACCTCCTCGGTCTGCGCAGAACAGGCTCTACGACAGATGCCATTCGCCGACTCCACTGGTTGCCTGTGGCCAGGCGAATTGAGTTCAAGGCTCTCTTTAGCCTTTAAGGCCCTGAAACATGCCAACCTGGTATACTGGCCAACCTGCTTGTGCCATATGTACCCCCACGCCAACTTCGTTCCCTGGGGCAACACCTGGCGGCGGTCCCCCAGGTAAGGAGGGCTTGTGCTGGGGGTTGCTTTTCCATAGCAGGGCGGCTTTCCTCTGGAACCCGCTGCCCGATCACATCAATGGCCTCAACAACTACTTGGAAAACAAGGTAACATAACATAACATAACATAACTTAGGGAGTCATTGCCTCTTAGATGACTTTATAGTGTTAGTGGAGAAGGGCTGACCAACAGCCTGGTCCTGTCAGCTCTATCTGCAGCTTTTGACATGGTTGCACAGAACCTTCTGCTGGCTCAGGTAGATAAGGTCAGTGTCTGTTGGAAGGCTCTAGCCTGAATCACCTCTTTTTTCCAATGAAGCTTAGGAGTCTCTATGATGGCTCATGACGGCTCATGACAGAGCTCATCCCTTAGCTCAGTTCATTTTAATAAATGTGTCCTTTTGCCCAGTTTATCCCCTCTTTTGGTATGGCGATGATGACTTATGCAGATGACACATAATTTCTCTTATGCCCTGATGATTTTTTTGATATAAGAAACAACATTTAGGATCGTCTTTTCATAGTTGTGTTTTGAATGAGTAACAACTCTCTCATGGTCAATGCGGATAAAACATAAGTTATAGTGCTAATTATTATTTTATAAGGTTTTATATAGCTAATAAAGCAATCTTCACTTTGGAACCTTGGTCTCTTTTTTTGATTAGTCTCTTTCCTTGTTGATTCAAGCCACCAAGATCTCATCCTCCTGCTATTTCCAACTCCACCTTCTAGAACATATGATGTCTTTTCTTACTCTTATAGCTTTTTCCAGCACCTGCCTTGCACAGGGCTTGACTAGGGTAAATCTTTGCATCTCAGTCTCCCTCTCGAACTTCTGGCAGGGTAGCAAATAATTCAACATGGTTCAGCTTTTTTGCTTTTCCCATCATGCACTTGTGTCTTCATTCATGCTATCTATATATTGGCTCCCCATCGCTTAGCGGATCATTGTAAAATCTCTCTGCATGGTTTATTGAGCTAAACATAATAAAGAGCCGTCATGTCTTCTATGTAAATTCCATCAGTCATAACAATAAAGACGAAGAGTTTTTGTACAGATCTGTCATATATCCTCCTAAAAGTGATTCTCATTAGGTTTTCTTTCCTAGAAAAGGATGAGTTTTTGCCATGGTTAGCCTTCCCAGCCAGTTCAACACCAAAATCCATTTCTACAGAGTCAGAGTTTTATAAGAACAAAAAAGAGGCAAACAAACCCAGCTGCCGTTTTCCTCAGTGTACCACTTGGAAAGCCACTTTAGCTCCCCCTTACAGGACCCTGTGCAGCTAGTTTAAAGGAGGATGTCTTCCCTTCTGCAGGCCCTGAAGGCCATAAGTTTGGACAATGGTCTTACCAATAATAGTAAAAGGGTATGCCTTCCCTTCCAGCAGGCACTACTTCAGATCACCCCCTCTCAGGATTGCTGAAATTCTGCAGAGGAGGTGGCAGCCCTGTTGTAAAAAAGGAACAGGGGAGTTGGTTCTAGAACTGGAAATTGAGCAGGGCAGCTATTCTTACAACTTCCTGGTTACCAAGAAGACCTGTGGTCTTTATCGATCCTAGACCTCAGTCTCTTGAACTTCTACCTTTTCAAGCAAAAGTTCAAGATGCAGACCCTGGCTTAGGTGCGTATGGCACTGGAAGCTGTTGACTGGATAGCGTACCTCGAATTGAAAAACGTGTATTTTCACATAACGATCCTGCACTCAAACAGGAGATACGTGCGGTTAAGAGTAGGTTCCACCCACTAGCAGTACACAATCCAATTCGAATTGACATCGGCACCCTGAGCTGTGGTGTTTCCATATGTTGACAACTATTTGCTCAAAGCAGGGGCGCCACAGCTGGCACTGGATCACCCATGGACAACATCATCCTTATTGTTTAACTTGGGCTTTTCCATTAACCGGCCCACATCTCACAGGGGGCCCAGCCAGAGGGCCCCCAGTTGCCTGAAAGTAGTCAACACAGATTAAGGGTATCTGGAGCAATCAGTATAGGATTCTGATGTTTCAGGCAGATAGCTCGAGTTCCAATCATAGTGGCTCTTTCGCTTGCAAAGTCTGATGTCTTGTTGCTTTCTATTGGTCACACATACGAGTTGGCCCTTGAGGGCTCTCCAGTGGTGCCTAAATTGGCAATGATTCCAGCATGAGGAAGATCTGTCAGACACCATCAGGATCTCTCAGGACGCTGAAACAGATTTGAGCTGGTGGTTGGTAGAGGAGCACCATACTCAATTGTCCTTCTTTCGGTCTTAAGCACTGAGGAACTGGCGATCAGAGGGATTTGCACTCCAGAAAAGCACACCCTTAACATCAACCTACTCTAGCTGCAAACAATTTGCCTGGCTCTGAAGGTATTTCTGTCCACCCTCTGTGGCCGTTCCATCCAGATCTTGATGTACTTTATCACCATAATATGATATTTTAACAAGCAGAGAGACTTAGGTCTCATCTTCTCTGCCAGGAATCTCAGAGATTCTGGGCTTGGTCACACGCGGACGACATCTGGCTGAAAGCAAACTATTTCGCAGGCTCTCTGAATACCAGAGCCAGCCTGAGCGAGCGTTGTCTTGCAGACCATGAGTGGCATCTTTACCAGCAGGTGGTCCAGAACATATTTGCCCTGCTTGGCGTCCCTCAGGTAGACCTTTATGCTCCTCGTGATACCACTTATAGCTCAACGGGTTTTGGTTGAGGTGAAGTCTTTAGTTTCACTACGTGCTCCTTCCTTACCTGTGGTTGCTTGGATTTTGGGGAATCTGCAACAGGACCAGATGTAAGACACTCTGATCACCTCAGACTGGTCTAGGAGGGTGTAGTTTGCAGACCTCAGATTCTCCCTTTGTTTCCTGCTTCTACAAACTCTCAGAAAAGAAGTCTTCCCTAGTTGGAGGGGGAGTTTCTGCACCCCAACCTACAGAATTGTCACCTTCATGCCTGGAGATTGAGCAAAGAACATCAGAGCACCTTTTATCTGCCAGCAGAAGTGGTTGACATATTGTCAGTTCGCCGCTTCTTGACAAAGTCTGTCTAATCAAGAAGATGAAACTATTTTGTCACATGGTGTACTGAGCACATCATGGACCCACTGAAGGCATATTTATCAGACAGCCTGTGCTTTGCCCATGCACTAGCCCCACAAGGTTATGCTGTAGGCACTGTCAAAAGATACACTCTGTTGGTGTTTATTTGCCTCACCAACCTTTTTTCATAGTTTAAATCTCAGACTGACACCAGATTTTTTTTAAAGAGTTACATACATCTTTCTTCCTACATCTCTTGTGATGCCACAGTAGGACCTGAATTGAGTTTTGACTTTTTTTATGGGGGCTCCCTTTGAATCCCTGCAAAGACATGGTTAAAAGACTCATTTACCAGACAATACGAGCAATGTGTGAAAAGACACGGAGGAAAAACGTCATATGTTTCTTCTAAACAGTAGTTGGGGAACCTGAGACCAACCAGCAATGACCACCCCTCTTTATGTATGATGTACACTGCTGAGAGGTATTGTGCCAGACGGCACTCGTGTGTCCTGAGGAATCCCTAGTAAACTACATAAAGGGTTGAAACTTTGGCTTTCTAACAGGGATTGTCCGTTGTTCATAGAAATTGGAGGCAGTAATTAAGGAATATATACTGTACTACTGTTGTATGTATGACATCCCTTCTGTATATACGCATCTTTGTTCATTTTTGCACACTACTGCGCTTTTGAGCACTGCACCGTCTGCACCATTTTTAAATGTTTCTGATAGACTATACCTATTTTGAGTCTAAAACCTGAATTTGATTTGAATGTGGAAAACAATAGCTACATTAGTCATACAATCAAGAGTCCCACAGAGCTGTTTGTTGTGTTTCTCGCTTATTACCCTAGTTCCGGTTCTGGGCTAGGTCCTTTTCTGTCTTGAACAGGTGCAGCATGTGCTGAACTTCAAGGACTACCAGTTTTGACCACCCTAAAGTAGCAGCAAGGCCCAGGGGACCCAAACCCTGGCTTTCCAGTTCTGAATCGCAGCTGTGAGGCACAAGGGAGAAGTATCTTCTGTCCTGGTCATCTCTAAATGCAAAAAATAAAAAAAAAGTGGTGCACTGGCATGGGCCCTGGGCACCAGCCCACTATGCCAGTGCCTAGTGCCCTGCTCTGACCACCCCACTGAGCATTCCTCACATCATCTTACTCCTCCCAAATTAGCTACCCTTCAACTATACTCTTGCAGTTCCAGCCACATTTTCATAAAGGTCCATTGCTGATTGGTAAAGTCATGCACATTCCAGCCTGAAACCAGACAAAAGAAGAGTGCAGCGAGACCACAATAGTGGTTCGCAATAGAAATGACAAGTTAAAAACATGTCACAACATTTGAATGTTATTCTTAAGCAGAAATATGTACCTTGTCTTCTGACTAAAGTAGGACACAAATTGACTTCACACTGGCTAGTGATAGAAACATGGAAGAAATAGCCATAGGGTGTGGAATATGACTTTTTTAGGTTGCACTCAACAGACAGCACAAACTGTCTGGTTGCAATTAGCCTATTATTGGCATGCCAAGAACTGGCCCTATATTATAGCGAGCAAGCAAAACGAGTGAACCATACCTTTTCTAAAAGAGTTTAGGAGGATTCTCCATCAAGACAAATTTGAAAAAAATGGGCTCTAATAGTATGTTTTAAAGTAGTTTCCAGACACATTTGCAAAAAACCCAAGAGCCCTACTCATTAAACCGTCAGGTCACTGTACGGTGTGCCAATCAAAATGAAGCCTGATGCTCCCCAGGAGGTGCCCCTATTTTTTTTTAGGCAAAATGTGCTATGGGTTTCCTAATATGTTAAAAAATTAACTCAATTTTGCCGGGTACAGAATTTTCTTATGGGTGCCCCCGTAAGCCAAAAATTACTTACAATATGCCAGTTCCAGAATCTTGCCATTAATGCCATCCTTATACCACATGTTAAAGTTTACCTCAAGGGTGTCAGGTTCAGCATTTCACCTCTTTCTTGTAGGCCAGAGTTGTCTTCCCTTAATCCTAAGACTTGCTTCCGATGGGCTGGCACCAGCATTTTGTACAGGTGCCCTTGTGCCAAGAATGTCCCCAAGTATGCCAGCTCCAGCATTTTCCACAGTCATCAGTGGCAGCATGGATGAACAACAACTGTTTGCGCCTAAATGGCGATAAAACAGAACTGGTGGTTGTTGGGAAATCCTCTTCAGCATGGTCGAACATGTGGTGGCCCACTGAACTGGGCAATCTTCCCCTTCCTGCGGATTCTGTCAAGAATCTTGGAGTAATGCTTGACTCTGATCTCTCCTATAAATCTCACGTCAGTAAAGTGACAGGCAAGTGCTTCGGCATACTGAAAATTCTTCGAAAGGTTCTAGATCTCCTCCCTATTTGCGCCAGAAAGACAATTGGCCATGCCCTAGTCACTCCCCACCTTGACTATGGAAATGCCCTGCTCTTAGGTTTGAGTAAAAAAGGCCTACACCAACTTCAGTGAATCCAAAACGCTGCTGGGCGCCTTGTACTCAACCTACCTCGCAGAGCATCTAGGAAGACTGCCCTAGCAAAGCTTCACTGGCTCCCAGTTAAGGAACAAATTAAATTTAAAGCTCTCTGCTTCCCGCACCGCATTCCCCAGGGCAAAGGCCCAGGCTACCTGCAAAAACTCCTCACTGTCCACCGCCCCACCCGGAATCTGAGATCGTCCGGAGCGATGCTGTTCAAACCCCCCGCATCACCAGAGCTAGGATGGGTGGCTGTACTTTCAGATATCTTGCCCCCAAGCACTGGAATGAAATTCCGCTTGACCTCCGAATGGAACCCTCAGAAACAAGATTCCGTGGAAAACTTAAAACGCTTCTGTTCCCCCTCATCTAATGCTCTCGTCCCTGGCTTTTCTTCCCATCATCTGCCTCCTGAGAATTAGCAGCATCTAGCGCGGGGACACACTGTTTTTGTGTAGCCAGGCGCTTTAAAAATGGCTCATTATTATTATTATTATTATTAATTACCTCCAGTGTGCCAGCACCAATCATTTGCTGTGGATGTGTCATATGCCAAGTATTAACCTCTATTATGCCAGTTCAAGTATTTTGTCACAGGTGCCTGTCATTTTAAACTGTCTTGAGTATGCCAGCCAAAGTATTTTGCCCTGGGTAGCTCCAAAAGCCAAGTAGTTCCTTCAACATACAAGGGCCAAGGACTCGCAAGAATAAAACCGCATTCTCATCACACTCACATTCTGTCGCTTTCACTCACTTGCACTCATTCATTCTCACTTGTGCACTCACGCTTACTCTCCCTCACACTCTAATTTCCTTATTATCATCCACTATAACTCTCCTCAGTCATTGATTCACTCACTCACATTCAGTTCCTCAATCATACGTTCTCACTTTTATTGTCACTGTCGTTCATTCTCGCTCAAACCCCAACATTCCCTCACACTTAATTGTATTCATTGTCCCTCATCCACTCTCACTCACTTGGTCACTCTTACATTGATTCACTCATAGTCGCGTCCATTCATTTTCACTCATTCCCACTCACTACCTGCCGTTGCGTGCAATCACTTACTTTCACTCACAAACACACTCACACAGGCTCTCTCACACACACGTATCCAGAAGTACGCAACAACACACATTTAAAACAAGCATTAGAAATGCAATAGGTCTTGGATTCATTTGAGTTTGAGCTAATGGCATTGTAAATGGCAATGTCTTTTCGTCAAATGTTATGGAGTGTATGCATGTGGTGTGTAGTGGAATTATGTGGGTTGGATTGAAATTGTAGCAATGGTGGCATGCTGTGCTTTAGATTAAAAAGTTTAAAAGTAAAGTGAACCATACTGCAAATGCTCCAATAGTTAATTGTGGATGCGTTAACAATTGATGTTTGCACTGATGGCTGGTGGTGTGTGTGCCTGTAGAAATTGTGCACGGATGGCTGGTGGTGTGTGTGCTTGGTGGAAGCGTGCACTGCCGGCTGGAGGTGTGTGTGCCTGGTGGAAGCGTGCACTGACGGCTGGTGGCGAGTGCGCCTTGTAAAAGCGTGCACTGATGGCTGGTGTTGTGTGTGACTGGTGAAAGTGTGCTCTGTGGAAGCCTGCACTGATGCCTGGTGGTGTTTGTGCTTGGGGAAAGCGTGCATTGATAGCTGGTGGTGTTTGTGCATGGTGAAAGCGTGCACTGACGGCTGGTGGTGTGTGGTTGTGTGTGTAGTGGTGCGTGTGTGGTGGTGAGTCTGTGGGGGTGAGTCTGTGGGGGTGTGTGTGGTGGTGAGTGTGTGGTTGTGCGTGGTGATGAGTGTGTGGTGGTGAGAGAGTGGTGTGTGTGGTGTGTGTGTGTGGTATGTGTGTGTGGTGTATGTGTGTGGTGTATGTGTGTGTGGTGTGTGTATGGTGTGTGTGTGTGGTCTTATGTATGTGGTGTTATGTATGTGTGTGGTGGACTTAGTTTGAGTGTTCTTTTCCTGCACACTCACACATTGCCCCTACACACTCACACACTGCACACTCACACTATTCACCCTGCATAGTCACACACTGTTCATCCTGCACACTCACACACTGTGGACCCTGAACACTTACACACTGTTCACCCTGCACACTCACACACTGCAGTCACTGTCACTCTGCAGTCAGTCTACAGTCACTCTGCAGTCACACTCACTCTGCAGTCGCTCCCCAGTCACACTCACTCTGCAGTCACTCTGCAGTCACACACACTGCAGTCACTCTGCAGTCACACTCACTCTGCAGTCATATTGCACTTGCACTCACTCTGCACTCACTCTGCACCTGCACTCACTCTGCACTCACTCTGCACCTGCACTCACTCTACGCTCACTCTCCAGTCACACTTACGCTGCAGTCACTCTGCAGTCACACTCACTCTGCAGTCATTCTGCACTCGCACTCACTCTGCACCTGCACTCACTCTGCACCTGCACTCACTCTACACTCACACTCATTCTGCATTCACTCTGCACTCACACTGCACTCACTGTGCACTGACTCTGCACCTGCACTCACTCTGCACTCACTCACTGTGCACCTGCACTCACTCTACCTCTGCACTCACTCTGCACTCATTCTGCACGCACTCTGCACTCACTCACACTCTGCACTCACTCACTCTCACTCTGCAGTCATTCTGCACTCACTCTGCACTCTCTCTTATTCTGCACTCACTCTCACTCTGCATTTATTCTGCACTCACTCTGCACTCACTCACTCTGCACTCACTCTTACTCTACACTCATTCTGGACTCACTCTGCACTCTCTCTCATTCTGGACTCACTCTGCACTCACTTTGCACTCACTCTCACTCTGAACTGTGTTTTACCCGCCAGACCAGCATGCCTTCTTTGCCTCGGGGAAGTTTCCTGACCGGTGGATCCGGGCCAGTGTTTGCACGTTTTTCTTGTCCTTCTTGTTTGTGTGTTGATGTATTTTAAAGCATGCACATATATCGCGCCTTTCATCAAAGTTTCCACGCTCACTGGTAGTTTGTGAAAAGGTGGACTGCAAAAACATCTTTGGGAAAATACTAGAGACTCGAGTTTACATAAATATCCCACTAGGACATTCGGCTGAGACCCCATTCAAGGCCCTGGCCGCAGGTATGCAAGGGCTGCAGCGAGAACAGTGGGGCAGAGCGGTCTCAGATATGTCAGAAGTCAATCTGGCCGACTAAAGATGTTTTTTATAGGCCGATATTTCTGAAAGGTGCAGATTTTGCTTTTCCATATTAAAAAGTCTATGTTTTTGCAAAGGGTGGTTTTGCAGTCACGTGTTGTAGCATGCAGCCCTGTATTTACATCTTACATGGATATTACCCTTTTGGCATTTGCAGAACTTGGCAATAAAGTTATTTCCGCCTCGTTTGATGAACTGCTTGATTACTAATAAAATTATGTTTTACAATTAGCGAGCAGATTAAAACAGATGGCGTGCAAGCAAATGCAGACTTGGGGGGGAAACAAATAAAAAAAAAAAACAAGCTGTCAATCGCAGATAAGGACGCATGAATGCAGCTGTGAAGAGGAGAACCTGGCCCCCCAAAATCGACATTTCAGCAGTTTATTACAAGATTAGATATAGGCGTGCAAAAGATGCGAGTGTGTGCTTTAATTTCAATACTTGTAAAAAACAAGGGTTCCCTGTATGAAGATAGTGAGACCCCCAGGTCAGGGAAAAGGCAGTGTGTAGGTATCAACCCAGGCGGTAACGAATAAAACTTGCCCACATAATAGTGATAGGACGCAACAACCTGCTTCCATAAAAAAGACAGTTTATTAAATAAAATAGAATATATAGAGAATCACAAATGCAATTGTCTATAAGTACAAAGATTTTTGAAGGGGATTACAATACACATAAGCAAATAAGAAAATACAATAAAAGCAATTAGGACAAATAATCACAATTTCATAAGAAACAAAATATCAGTTATTGAATTAATTAAAAATTATGTTGTCGACGCGCGTTTCGGCGTATTCAAACTAATAGTTGTAAGCCGGTTATTCACATTGGTATATATATATATATATTTTAAAGATTAAACATATGCTAAGATGTTTTCCTAATAGATTATGCTAAATGCTACACACAATATATTGATATGATTAACTACCTGTAAGTTCAAGTAATAACAAACAAGTACAGATATACTTACTTGTGAGTTAATATATTAACTCACAAGTAAGTAACACTGTTGAAAGGGGGTTAAACTCCTTAATTGAATGGCACGCCGTGTCTTTCTTATGAAGATTGTCCCTAAACTTTATTTTTATGTCTGGTTCGATCTACCCCTGAGAGATGTGCTGCATACGGTCATGCCCTACTTAAAGTATGTGCAACAGCTGGTGCACCGAACACCTTACCATAGAACGTTTATTCAATCTGTGCGGTTTTTGGTTTAGTACATATTCAGATTTGGCACTTTGGGTATAACCATCTCAATTGTATTTTTGGTTAGTACATACCCTGTTGATCTTCGCAACATGTTCTAAGATGGCCGCCATGGTTTCTTTCTAAATGAACCCTCTCTGGCAGCATCTCTTTTCCTTCAACTTTGGAGTAGATCAGTAGTGCAATTGGCACGTTTTAACACTCTGTTATGAATTAATGTGGCAAAATTAACCCCAACAACTTGTATTGTAAACATTGCCACAAACTGTTATGCCGGCACGCTCGACGTCATCTGAGTTCAAGGGTTATGTAGACGTGGAGCCGGGACCGGCACTCGTATTACGATTGATCGAGAGAGGTTCACGGACGCTATTTTTCCGCTACCAGTAAGTGAATACTGTGTTCGTTAAGCACACGAAAATGTAGAGTTGGTTTTGTGAGATAATGGACTTGTTTCTGAATGGTTTATTTAAAAAAGAATTACTTGTTTGCAGGTGATTAAGTCGCTGTTGCTGGATTGACTAGTACATTTGAGACGCCAACTTGGGGTGCAATTGGAAGCTGTTTTTGTGAGTAGAGACTTGGGTTGTTAGTTATCACACACTGATCAACTCCTATACTCGCACATTTGGATTGATGATATTACATTTGAGTTTCTAGATTGATTGAACAACATTGTCTATCTTGGTCTTCTTCACCTCCGGCTGGAGGTTGTTGGTAAGACCTTTTTGACTTTTATCTGTATATAGGTCTTAGCTTTGGATTTTTATAAGGTAGTCCTGCACTTTGATTAATGGTGATAGCGGTTTATAAACTGGCACTTGGGTTGCATGTTGTTTTTTGCTCTCCCCTTTGGGTGATTAGACGATACCTAGGAGGCAAGGATGATTGGTTTAATTTCTATATCTATTTTTAGATGTATATGTGCAGCTGGTCCTGATGATGGTCCTATGGATTTGTCTTAACCAACGAGAGACCGAAACGTCGACGCATGACACCGTTTCATTTATATCATTGTTTGTAGTTTGTCATAATGAATGGATTATGTTGTAATTTCATCCTTTTCACATGGTAGTGTGATTCCCCATGTAAAAAAACATAAGGTGTCTAATACTACAAGGAAACAAAGTGTATACATTGTGGAGTATTTCTGTTGCCATACAAAAACTTTTGATAAAAACAAAATAAAATAATATTATCACACTGTAATCTCCTTGCTGCTTTATGATTATAAGATCACTGCGGTGACTAATATATATTGAAGAATATTGTATAAATAATTCCTACGGGGACAATTTGTTATTGTGTTATTAATTTCAATGCGGCAGTGTAAGGTGCAGTGTTACTTATCACGGAGCTCATGTGTGTGCTGCTGTCATGACAGAACGCGCATCATTGTTTCTGTGAATGTTTGTATTGTGCTGCGCATAATCCATATAGCCTTTCACCGCCTCCATGTTTCCACACACAGCCGAGAAGCCCCACATCCCCCGTCCTGCTGCTTGTCCGGGCCCCATTGACGCATACAGTACACATAGGTGCGTGCACGCATTGCACGTCGAGTACCTTCTCAAAAGCAATAGCACGCTTGCTTGTAGTATTTCTGCCTGCTATCTAGGGACCATTATCCTAGAGCTTAGAAACAGAAGTCTATGCTGCCTTGTGGGGTACTATGCCACCCAGCCACGGTTGCCTCAAGGCACCCAGGAGGGCAGGAGTCCTGGAGTGCAGGGATTGGGGTGACAGTGGAGGCAAGATGTTGGGGTTGTCTTCCTCAGGACAACGTTTGAGGCGCTGCTTTCTAATAATATTGAAAAGCACAATGGTACTGTTCTAGAAAGAGTACCACACGCTCTCGTAGTTACTTTATGAATACTACTGTTAATGTTTATTTATGTGACATTTTTTGCATTATTTTTATCGTTGCCAGATAAATAAAACGGTTCAGCGTGCACTAGCGCGCGCATATACTCGTGCGCATGCATGTATTACCTGGAGCCCTGGGTTTGGGGGCAGGAGGCAGTGGGCTGTGACAGGTAGTCTGTTCACAACCCAGTCATGTACAAAAAAAAAGCATAACATTTTCTTGCACTGTGAAGCCTGCGCCGTGGCCTTGCGGTTAAACGGTCCCAGAGCTGTTTAAGGCAGTTTAAGATTAAAACTCTTGCCTGCCCCTCCCCTTCGCCATCTCCCTCGTTGCCAAATTGTAGTTCCTGGAACAGTTATCCGAAGTCAGTAGGAATCAATGTTAGTAATTACTGTAGACATGTCTTGGTTACAATAAAAAATCCTCAATCAAAATAGGCTTTTTTAAGGGGGAATAAAAAATGCAGAAAGCGTACACACAAAGAGGCGCTGACAGGGAGAGCTCTGTGAAATTGATTTTTTTTTTAAAATAAACGTGCGCCCAGCATCTGTCATCAATTACTGCGGGCCCTGACAGCCGCGATAATTGAAGAAATATGCCCTTCTGCTGCGAGTGTCCGCACACAATATGCACTAGACGGAGCTACTCTACCGCCTAAGGCCTATTGCGTGCTCTCTTCTAAAAACACACGCATGCGAAGCTAAATTGACATGCAGCTGGCAAAAAAAAGGATGAAAAATCACGAGCAGCCAGGAATTTGTTAGGTAGCTTTTCGGAGACGGTAAGAAAAGGGCTCTTGGGCTCCGCCTACACTGCTACGGTGTGACGTAGGCCAGAGCCCTAAACATTGTTTTACTTACCTCGACTGCCAGCGAAGGTTCCATTCAAGCGTTTCGAGTTGCATGTTTTATTACACTAAATGTAATAATAACATTGTATTCACTGTCAGTAAACCAAAAAAAAAATAGGCAGAAACATGATGGAGGAACCCGAGCCGTCTCTGTGTTCTTAGCACTAATTTTGATACCCCTACTACCAGTGGTCGACCACTGACGACCCCTAAGTGACGCCTACGGCTTTAGTAATGCAGGTTTAAAAAGGGTTTTGTTGTATACGTTCATGTTGTTCTAGGGATGCCTATTGTTAGGGGAATACACATCTTTAGTATGTTTTCTATTTCTCTTAAGTATACGTCACTGCATTCTCTTTCGAATGTTCCGAAGATATTTATGTGACGTCACCTCTTCTGCCCGGCATTCTCCCCTGACCTCTTGACCTAACTTCTCCTTTTCCCCGCTTCAACGTGGGCCTTTTCCTGATTGTTACTTCCAATAATCTTGCTTATCTCTCCGTTATTGAGTCATTCTTCTTTCTACAACAACTTGGCGACGAGGATCCCCGGAGGAAGGCCCACTGAGGTGAAGAAAGGAATCGGAAAAGGAGATTAACTTCTACTAATGAATACGAAGGAAAGGAATACTTGAAGCACTAGGGTAAACTGTGAGAACGTGTATTGCTGTAGATGAACATTTTTTCAAAGTAAGTGCGCTTCAGTAATATTTGACTTACTAAGTGATTGCCGGCAAAGCGCCGCACGAAGAATTCCTGTCAGTAAAGGGTATTGCATGTCAGGAATGACGTACGATGAAGTCCTGGCCTCGTAATTGGATCTAATCCTTACACGTCGGACCGACACACTACGTACTTGCGTACTGCCATTTTGATGTGGGTGGAAATGCGATCTCACAGGAACCATTTAGCGCTCGTCTAAAAAACGCAGAGCGTAAATAACGAAATTGACAGGAATTGTAGGGTGCATGTGAGAATTTCATCGCTAGTATAAAACAAGCCTGAAAGTAAGTCAACAAACATATGGAGTGCATAGTAAAATTACAAGAAACTTAATAGAGAATATTTGAAGGATTGTTTAAAGAAGATATTATTGAGGAAAAAGAAAAGGAGGATATAAATTAAATAAGGTGGCAAGTAAGCAAATACTTAATAGGAGTTAATAAAAGGTACCATGGCACAAAGCAACAATGTATGTGTGCCACAACTCTTCTAGGATGAACCAGGTAAACCACAAATGAAATGGAAAAGTTGGCTAAGAGCTTTTGAAAATCATATAATATTAATTGATGGAAAAGGGTATGATGCTGAGCGAAAAAAAGAACTACTTTTTGGACTTCTGGGGAAAACTGGGCAAGAAATATTCGATAGTCTGCCAGAGTATGAAAGCCCACCAGGGGTCTTTATACCATTGAATGAGTACCAGGAAGCGATAAAGAGAATAGAGAAACAATTCTCGGAAGAAAGTAATGTCATGGTGGAAAGGCACAAGTTTGCATTGAGGAAGCAAGAGGAAGGAGAAACTATTGAGGAATATGTCCCAAACTTGCGTGTTTTGGCAAAAGACTGTGAATTTGATGACATGACAAACATTTACATAAGGGACCAACTGGTATTTTTTTGTTGTTACTCAAGGAAAGTTCAGGAGTGATTACTAGCATGTAGGAATCCTACCTTGCAGGAAGTAATGGATATTGCGAAGGGTATTGAGAGGTCACTAATATCTAATAAAGAACAGGCTTGCACAAATTCTGATCATAATGTATTTTATTTACAGGAAAAAAGAAATATGAAAATAGAAACTACGAAAGAAGTAAAGGTAGCATGAAAGTGGAAGGTAAATGTTTATGCTGCTTGAGATGTGGTTCTCTGGAACATTTAGCAAATTGTAAAACATGTCCAGCTATTAACAAAAAATGTCTCAAATGTAAAAAATTTGGGCATTACACAACCTTAAGCAAAACGGGAAAATTAATGAATGAAGTCAAGGTTAAGGCATTAAGTGAGTTTGAGGAGGAAATGTGCCCAAATATAGTCTTGTCAATTGATGTAGTTGATGGGAAAATTAAAGGACCTATAGGGAAAATGCTGATTATTGAAGTTGAGTTGCAGTTCACTGCCGACTCAGGATCACCAATAGCAATAATACCGGATACTTTATTTTATGAAAAATGGAATAATGCCAAATTGCATGATACTGATGTAAACCCGAAGGCATTCGGGGAATTTGATATTGATATGGTTGGTTATTTCAATGACACTCTCACGTTTAAAGGAAGAGTAATAGATACTAAAATATATGTGGCAGAACGTAGACGAAATTTAGTGGGATGGATGGATATGGCAAAACTGGGAGTGATATTGAAACCAGGGGCAGATGAATCCATAATTCGGGATGAGGAATATGTAGGTTCCATTAATGTGAAAGAAAGTGATAGTGATCTAAAACAATTGTTAGAAAATTCAAAGATATTTTCAAGAATGAAATAGGTTGTGTCAAAGGTTTCAAACATGAAATATTACTAAATGAAGGAGCTGTACCTATGAAACATAAGGTGAGATCAGTACCATTGTCTGTTAAGCATGAATTAAAAAATGTTATAGACAAATTGTGTAATGAAGGGGTCATTGAGGCAACAGATGCAGCAGAGTGGGTGTCGGCAATTGTAGTCTTTAAGAAAAAGAAATCTGGTGAAATCAGATTGTGCATCGACCTCAGATCGCTTAAGAACATTTTGGTAAATTGCCACCCACTCCCTAAGATCCAGGAAATACTAACGTCTATTTCAGGTTCAAAATACTATCTTTCATTGACTTAAAGGCAGCATATCACCAAGTGCGTCTAACTGAAGAATCCAAAAAGTTAACAACATTTATAACCCCATTCGGTGCATTTAGGTAATCAGAATGCCATTCGGACTAGCGTCTGCATCAAGCCTTTTCAAAAGCTGATGGACATTCTCTTCGGTGACATCAAAGGCGTTGAAGCATTTCAAGATGACATCTTGATACATTCCAAGAATGAAAAAAAACACTATGAAACTTTGAAAAGAGTGTTTAATATTGTAACGGAAAAAGGAATGACCGTTGCTAAAGACAAATGTACTTTCATGGAGAATAAGATTGAATATTTAGGGCATGTACTAACATCTGAAGGAATCAAACCTAAATATGATCTTGTGAAAGCAATAAGGGAAGCCCCTCAACCAAATGACAAAGAGAGTCTAAAGTCTTTCATGGGGCTTAGCGAATATTATTCGAGGTTAGAACCAGCTTATGCAGATAAAGTAGAACCCTTAAGAAAACTATTAAGAAAGATTGTGAAGTACCAATGGAATGATGAACAAAGTCTTGCATTCGAATCCATCAAAAAAGACATAGCTGAGGCTCCTGCCTTAAAACCTTATGACCCAACTCTGACTAATATAATAACAGTAGATACAAGCGCCAAAGGAATTGGTGCAGTGTTCTGTCAAAAGCAAGGACATATTGAAAACACAGTTGCATTTATATCGAGGAAATTAAGTGACACAGAGGTAAGGTACAGTATCACAGAACGCAAGACACTAGCTTGCGTATGGGCTGTGGAAAAATTAAAAACATTCTTGTGGGGGAAGGAATTCGAAATAGTCACTGACCATAAACCATTAATATATATGATGGACGTATCAGGACGTGGAAATGGTAAGGCGAGTTCAAGACTAATAAGACTTATCTAAACTACAAGAATATAACTTTAAAGTACGTCATATAAAGAGAGGTCAAAATAGCAGGGCTGATTGCTTGTCAAGGCTACTCATAAATGACGACAAGGAAAATGGTCTGGATGACACAGAATGTGTGGTAGCTCAAGTAGATGCCACTATCATATGTAATGGGTCTATCACAGAGGAGGAATGGCTTGAGAACCAAGAAAAGGACACTGTTCAGGGAAAAGTGGTTGAGTATGTAACCACAAAATGGCCTCCAGTTAGAAACTTGCCAGCAGAATTAAGAAGTTATCAACAAGTCAATGATGAATTAGCCATAGAAGACAACTTTCTTAAAAGGCATGACCTTTTCATTCCACCTACAATGTTGAGAAAGAAAATAGTACAACTTGCACACAAAGGTTACCCAGGAAGCACCTCCACAAAAAAATATTGAAGGAACACTATTGGTGGCCAGGCATAAGCAATGATGTAAATGCATATGTGGATGAATGCGAACAGTGCTTGAAAGCAGACAAACATTGGAGGGTGAGTAAAGGGGAAGTACAAATTGTTGAGATACCTAATGGACCATGGTCAAAAATAGCAATAGACTTTGCAGGTACATCTAATGCTTTACCAAATAATTGCACATTTTTAATATTATTGTCTGATTATTATTCTAAGTGGTTGCATTATGAATTTGTACAGACTATAACTACCGAATCTGTGGTACATTTTTTGGAAAAAATCTTTGCAATTGTAGGGCAACCTAAAATGTTAGTTTCTGATAATGGAACACAATTGGTAGCAAAAGAAATGACTACGTTTCTCAAAGAGCTAGGAATAAAACAAGAGAAAACACCACTATACAGTCCCAAAAGCAATGGGCAAGTGGAAAGAATGAACAGATTCTTGAAAGATGGGATTCAGTGAGCTATTGCTTCAAATTTACACGTAAAAAAATATTTAAGAGAAAAGGTAAGCAGCTATAACAACACCACAAATGATACAACTGGACAAACTCCTTTCTATCTCATGAGGGGAAGGAAATGTAACAATGAGCTCACCCCAAAATTCAGTGAGTGGTATAAGAATAACACGCAAACTGAGTCTATAAGTGATGAAGTGAGAGAAAAAAGAATTGCCAAGCAAGTCGCAACTAAGAAATATGCTGACATGACAAATAGAGCAAAGGAAAAATTGATTGAGAAAGGTGATTGGGTTATTGTGAGAAAACCGTACAAGGTTGCTAAAGGAGAGTCAGCTTTCACTCTTCCTGTCTGTGTGAAGGAAGTCTCAAAAGGTGCAGTGTTCCTAGGAGGAAAAGGATGGAGAAGCAAAGACGATGTGGTCAAGTTTAAGGCAGGCCAAGAAAAAAATCAAAATGAAAGGAAACGCTATTGCTGTGGATGGTTGCAATGATAACGTATATGAATGTGAGGAAAGTGACTCCTGTGACCAAAGTTTCTATGACATGAACGGAAGCAATACTTCCTTTGCAGTAGACACTGACTGTTCTGTCAACGACAGTACAAGAAATACTTTCATTGAGGATATGGATGGTACTCTAAATCTAAACAAAGCTTACGATACAGAAGGAGGTATAGAGTGGCAAGCTACCAATCAAGAGTCTATTGGTGATAATACCCAACAGACTGATTCTCACAATCTAGTGCAGTCAAAGACCAGCTATGGAAGGGAAGTTAGACTTCCCAAGCGTTTTGAAGATTATGTGTTCTTTTGATCTTATTTTGTTGTCTTTCATTTAGGAAAAAGGGAGATGTTGTATACGTTCATGTTGTTCTAGTGATGCCTATTGTTAGGGGCATACACATCTTTAGTATGTTTTCTATTTCTCTTAAGCATACGTCACTGCATTCTCTTCCGAAAGTTTGGAAGATATTTATGTGACGTCACCTCTTCGGCCCGGCATTCGCCACTGACCTCGTGACCAGACTTGTCCTTTTCCCCGCTTCCCCGTGGGCCTTTCCTGATTGTTACTTCCAATAATCTTGCTTATCTCTCCGTTATTGAGTCATTCTTCTTTCCACAACATGTTTCTTGAGGGTCTCAGAAAAGATCTTTCGATTTGGAGGGCAGTTAAAGAGTTTACTGTCTATACCTGGGGAGGACTCACTCTTTTGAGCCGGGGAGTCATGGGCGTCCGCAGATGGGGGGGGGGGGTTGCCCCCCTCCCCCTGGAGCGCCTCTCCTTGCCCCCCCTGAGTAGGCCCATGTGCACAAATGCATCCTGGAGGGAAGCCTGACGCCGGGAGCTCATCCTCAAGCAGGACATCATCCAACCATCCGCCTTAATTTTAGGCATTGCAGGGAACAGAGCTGTTCCCTGCAAAAGGCTTCAGCTTCCTGATGGGGCTGCCTCGCACTCCCCTGTGCACAAGAGCAGCCCCACCCCGCCCATTATTCTGTGTGGGGCTGATTGCCACATACAGAATGACAATGGGTCAGTCTGGGCTGGCACAGCAAGTGGTGGCCTCCTACAGCCTCAGTCCAGTGCAGGGCATTCTGTCACCTGGAAGTGCAAAAACGCCCATGCTGCTGCTAGGGGAGAATCCAGTTAGCCAAAGGAAGGCAGTGAAAGAAGTTGAAAGGAAAGGATTATAGTTATAGTTTAGCAGCCATGGTTGCTGCTTTTTTAATTTATGCAACTAACAACCATAGACATAGCCAATAGTTCTGGCTTGTTGTAGATGTAACGTTACTTGTTCCACATGTAACTTTACTTTTGTATTATATATCTGGATGCAATGACAGAAGCAACAAAAATACCAGTCGGGCGGCACATTATATTAAGCACAGATTTTTAGCTTATGAGTTTTAAGCCACGCATTTTATTACATCAAACACACTTTTGGAGAGAACTCCCCTATTTTTTTCATCAATCCCACTTAACTCTCTGGAAACAACACCATGTCAGTCGTCCCACGTCAAGGCACTATGCATCATGCATGACTCATGCCTTCCACTTTTCCAGATTGCCTATGTGTAGGGGCATAGTAAACCCTGCTCAACCCCACCCCTTGCTTTAGGAACTACAGCAAGGGTGGAGTTCTTGATAGGTCTCATAAATAATGTGAAAAGGTGAGTAAGTAAGTGAAGGGATGGGTGAATGGATGGCTGGATAGATGAGTGAAATGATGGATGGATGAGTGAAAGGGTGGATGACTGGCAAGTGAATGGGTGGATGGATGAGTGAAATGATTGATGGATTGATGAATTGATAAGTGAAAGGGTAGATTGATGAATTGATAAGTGAAAGAGTGAATGGATGGACGGATGAGTGAAAGGGCGGATGTAAGGCTGGATGAGTGAGTGAAAGGGCGGCTAGATGGACAAAAGGATGGATCAATGACTGAAGGAGTGAAATGGTGGATGGATGAGTGAAAGGATGGATGAATGATCGGTTCAATGGATGGATTCATGAGTGGATGAGTAGATGGATGGGTGGATGGAAGGATGGATGGCTAAGTGAAAGGGGAATTGAAAGAGGAAGGGGGGTGGGTAAATGGATGACGGAACGGGTGAATGCCTCGATGGATGAGTTAATGGATGGATGGGTGGAAGAGTGGATGCATGAGTGTATGGATGGATATGGTGAAAGGGTAGATGGATGGATGATGGATGAGTAAAAGGGTGGATTGAGGGATAGAGAAGTGAAATGAGGGATGGACGGAATCGTGATGGATAGGTTTGTAAATGGATGATATGGACATTGTTGGGTACACAGATGGAAGGACAGAATGAATGGTGAAAGACTGGATGAAAGTATGATTACACATTGTAAGCCCCATTATCTTAAGCAACATTTCCTATACATTGACTTTCCCATTCATATGAGTGATTGTCTCTTTACAATATGTGTGTGTTGTAACGCACTCCAAAACTCTGCCCCACATACTTGGGATGAGTAGCACTATAGAAGAAATTAAATACACATGAGAGAGGGTCTATGTGAAGATGAGGGGCACCATTGGAGAGTGGTATCAAAGCCAGACTGGCCGGACCGGGCAACAGGTGTTTTCTCTGGGAGCTGGAAAGGTGGGGGCGGTTTTGTTACCACAAAAAGACCTGCACATTTGCTTAAAGCTGCACGTATACTGACAACTATGAAGTGCACTATTGTCTCAACCTAATATAAACTTATTTTCACTTGTACTTTAGTGGTTGTCTATTTACTTACTTACATCAGAGAAGGTTGCCCAAATAGTATAGGTTTGTAAACCTTACTTTTTGTCCTGAATTTTTACCCTTTGTCCTGAATTTTTGTCCCAAATTTTTACCCTTTGTCCTGAATTTTTACACTCACTGTCCTGAATTTGCACCCATGCCAGTTGGCTTGTAAATCTGCCCCGTAGTGTTCAGCTTTTGGGATGCCAGTGTAGTAATTTAGGGTTCAGGGTGTGTATGGGTTTTGGGGTGGCAGTGATAATTTCGGGTTCAAGTCGGGTATGAGTTTTGGGGTGCCAGGGGTAATTTTAGGGTTCAGGGCAGGTATTGGTTTTGGGGTGCCAGGGGTAATTTTAGGGTACAGGGCGGGTATGGGTTATGGGTTGCCAGGGGGCTAATTTTAGGGATCAGGGAATGTATGAGTTTTAAGGGGCCAGGGGGGTAATATTAGGGTTCATAGGTGTGCTCTAATTGTTGTCAAGTTTCAAATGCAGAATTCACCACTTTTTTTTCTCAGCTTGGCCTGATTGTCTGCCATTTTAGCCCCGCCCCTATTGATTAACATTAGCAACGCCCCTTCGTTTGCCAGGTTCCACCCCCCCCCCCGCCCCCCCCCAAACATTTCTGCGGATTGCCAAGCGGGGAGTGCAGGCATAATTCACCCACAAGACATAATCACGCGATTCATAAATGACACTGTCTGTCTTGAGTTCTTAAATTATACACTACTTTACCAAAACACGCTAAATGTTTTTAGTTGACATTCAAGCACATTCAGTTTCGATTTCCGATATTGTACAACCTGTCCTGAAACAATTCCGCTAAGTCTTAAAATGTTTGGTATGCTCGGGCCCACAGCTATCCTTAAGAAAGCCAAGATCAAGTAACTTATGTTTTTTTTCTTACAGAAGTTGAAAGAAACTAAGCGCGGCAAAGTAATTAGTTGTAATTTGCAAACGGGCACCCAGTTCCGAAAATGCCTCATCCACATGCAGACTGTTGAAAATCAGAGTACTCTCTAGCCAAGTGCCATGGCGCCACCTACCGGCACCATGAACTCTAGAAAAGCGGCACCGGTAAACAGAATTAGTTCTATTAAACAAACCAAAACAATGTGGAATATAAAATTGGCAAACTTGCATTCAGTCAAATCAGACACTGGACAACGCGATAAGAAATCAGTCAAATATTTAATTTCTCCTTATTAGCACACTCAAATGAGAATGGTTAGCACTAGGACATCGCATTACGGGAAGAGGATGTTTCAAACCAAGACAATTAAAAATGAAATTATTTTGTCACAATATCAAATGTCGTGAAATGTGTGCTTTCTGTCTTCTTAGGTGAGCTGTAATATTCCTTTTAATTTCAGGGCATCACTTCGACAGCCAATCACAAGGAATGTACATGTCTTTGATACTAAACAGTTCCCTTTAAAAGTAACCCAAATAAAAAGGCAAATGGTTACAATTTGTAGAAAATGATAAGTGATTGTGTTACTATAGGGCAAGAGTCATAATGTGGCATACATTTTAAAAATGTCCTTGAGGTATTTAAGAGTGCACATTGCTTTAAGTAAAGTATATAAAAAATGAGCAATGCTTGATTTACTGCCAGCGTCAATACCATTAAAAGGTACAGAAACTACCAGGCGCTTCTAAAACAGCTTCACTGCCGGCCGCAGGTGGCCTGCACCTAGTTACATTTACAATAGAACTTGTTAAGACTCTTTGTACAGTAGCTACAGTACACCATTTCGTCCAGAAGGCGGCCAGTCAATACATATTAGAGAAATATCCCCTGACAGCACAGTCCAGAAGTATTTCATGTACAAAATATCACATATAGCTCGGAAAACATGTTCTGAAGACTGATTTGGGGCTTTTTACCAGACAAATGCCCTTGCTCCCTTCGAATCAGTTTGACCAACCATAAGGTACTTCATTTCCGTACAAATATTTCGAATTTTAAGTACATGCCACGTTTGCTATAATGCAAAACCCAAAATGAACATAACATCATTTCCAATAGTAATCATGACTTTTGGTCTAGACTACATACCGATCAGTCATGTTCTTCCAGTTTAAGCGCTCACACCTGCCACCTGTCTGGAGTAGCTCGTCCAGGCCTATTTGTTTGTAAAACATTTTTACTTTGGATTCTCCTTCTTGTAATCCTGCATTTATAGCAGGAAAAGCAAATCTACAAATCAGGACTGGATAAACTACACACGCTTGACATTTTGAGAACTCTGCGCTTGCTGGAACGCGGCAAAGGCTTGTTGCTTCCTTGACAGCAGGTTTTAATCATTCGGGTTGATTGCCTATACCGTTTTTAAGGATATTTAGAATATTGGTAAACGCTGAAATCCTTTCCTTCTGAATAAGTAGTCTAGTGAATTCTGCAGTCTTTGAAAACTGTGGTGCTGGCGGCAAGTCATTCATAAGTTGGGCAACAAGCTGGGCTTGGGAATTTGCCCTTTTGAACAACTGGCTGACTTCGTCTGAGCCCACAGCGCTGAAGGGAATCAGGGACCTTAGGTGTTTGCTTGTCAGTCTGACAAAAACGAGTTTTTCTGCCCAAAAGTTTGCTTCGCCCTTTTCAAACAGGTACTCATCTTCCACCTGGACAAAAAAGAAAGACATATAAAATATTTTAAGAACAAGAAATATAATCAACCAAAGCAGATGTTTTTTTAAAGCAATTTATTGTTTTCCAGTAAACCAGTACAATGGAGCGCACACAAGAGTCGAGGTACAGGTATTTCAAGGAAATAAGTGTACCACCACGTCACCCTCTCAAATTGACTGCACAAAAAAAGACCATTAATATTTCTGTGCACCTACATGTATTTCAAGAACCAGTTTCACCCTCATTTGGGTCACTGTCTGTATCACAATCTGTTTTTAGGGCTCGCCTGCTGTGCGCATGCGCACAGCTGGCAAGCTCTATAGGGGCTTATCCAGTGTTTAACCACCACTGGCGATTCCTTGCAGTGCATGAAGCGCGTGCACAATGCCACCAGCCGCCTGCCTGCCTCGCATTACCACATCAAAGGCAGCCCTCCCAGCGCATTTGTCACCCCCTAATTATTCACGGCCTGCCGGCCGTACTTTCAGTTTAGTCTCCTTTTATAACTTGTTTAACTTGTTTTAAATCGGTCTTTATTGCATTTCTCCTCCCTTAATTATTCACTGGCCGGCCGGCCAGCACATCAAAGGCTGCTGCTCCCAGCCCCTATTCTTCCCTTCTTGCCCCCCCCCTCCACCCCCCTTCCCACCACAGCAATGCCGAGGGATTGTTTATATTGCAGCCTAACCATCTCGCACGCTGCTCTTGAAACAATGTTGGACATGATATAATTAAACGCTCTAATTATTTTATCAGGGCCACACAGAATTTTATAAAGTCTTTTGCTGGCATTTTCGTTTTATGCTGATTGCTATTTTACACCTTTCACATGCTGGCGATTTGCTTCAAAGGAATACATTCATCATGCATCCCGTTCCTAGAGCTTTCTCCTCTTCTGCTATATATGGGTTTTAGTTGAATTTCATTGATCTCTTTTACTAATGATTTATAAAAAGTGCCACATACCACACAGCTCCACCTACACAGCTCCACCGATGTACCCACCACACAGCTCCACCGATGCACCCACCACACAGCTCAAGCGATGCAGCCACCACACAGCTCCACCGACACAGCTCCACCAATGCAATGCACTCACCACACAGGTCCACCGATGCACCCACCACACAGCTCCACCGATGCACTCACCACACAGGTCCACCGATGCACCCACCACACAGCTCCACCGAGGCACCCACCATACAGCTCCACCGATGCACCCACCACACAGCTCCACCGATGCACCCACCACACAGCTCCACCCACCACACAGCTCAAGCGATGCAGCCACCACACAGCTCCACCGACACAGCTCCACCAATGCACCCACAACACAGCTCCACCGATGCACTCACCACACAGCTCCACCGATGCACCCACCACACAGCTCCACCGATGCACCCACCACACAGCTCCACCGATGCACCCACCACACAGCTCCATCGATGCACCCACCACACAGCTCCACCGAGACACCCACCACACAGCTCCACCGAGACACCCACCACACAGCTCCAAAGATGCACCCACCACACAGCTCCACCGACACAGCTCCACCGATGCACCCACCACAGAGCTCCCCATTTGCCCCCACCACACAGCTCCACCGATGCACCCACCGCACAGCTCCACCGAGGTACCCACCACACAGCTCCACAGAGGCACCCACCACACAGCTCCACAGAGGCACCCACCACACAGCTCCACAGAGGCACCCACCACACAGCTCCACAGAGGCACCCACCACACAGCTCCACAGATGCACCCACCACACAGCTCTACTGATGCACCCACCACACAGCTCCACTTTTGCACCCACCACACAGCTCCACCGACACAGCTACAACGATGCACCCACCACCCAGTTCCACCCAGTTCCACCGATGCACCCACCACACAGCTCCACCAATGCACCCACCACACAGCTCCACCGATGCACCCACCACACAGCTCCACCAAGGCACCCACCACACAGCTCCACCGATGCACCCACCACCCAGCTCCACCGATGCACCCACCACACAGCTCCACCGACACAGCTCCACCGAAGCACCCACCACACAGCTCCACCGAAGCACCCACCACACAGCTCCACAGATGCACCCACCACCCAGCTCCACCGAGGCACCCACCACACAGCTCCGCCGAGGCACCCACCACACAGCTCCACCGATACACCCACCACACAGCTCCACCGATGCTCCAACTAGGCTCCACCAATGCACCCACCACACAGCTCCATCAATGCATCCACTAAGCTCCACTGATGCACCCACCACACAGCTCCACCGATGCACCCACCACACAGCTCCACCGATGCACCCACCACACAGCTCCACCGATGCACCCACCACACAGCTCCACCGATGCACCCACCACACAGCTCCACCGACACAGTTCCAACGATGCACCCACCACCCAGCTCCACCGATGCACCCACCACACAGCTCCACCGACACAGCTCCACCGATGCACCCACCACACAGCTCCACCGATGCACCCACCACACATCTCCACCTACACATCTCCACCGATGCACCCACCACACAGCTCCACCAATGCACCCACCACACAGCTCCACCGATGCACCCACCGCACAGCTCCACTGATGCACCCACCACACAGCTCCACTGATGCACCCACCACACAGCTCCACCGAGGCACCCACCACACAGCTCTGCCGAGGCACCCACCACACAGCTCCACCGATGCACCCACCACACAGCTCCACCGATGCACCCACTACACAGCTCCACCGAGGCACCCACCACACAGCTCTGCCGAGGCACCCACCACACAGCTCCACCGATGCACCCATCACACAGCTCCACCAATGCACCCACCACAGAGCTCCACCGATGCACCCACCACACAGCTCCACCGATGCACCCACCACACAGCTCCACCGACACAGTTCCAACGATGCACCCACCACCCAGTTCCACCGATGCACCCACCACACAGCTCCACCGACACAGCTCCACCAATGCACCCACCACACAGCTCCACCGATGCACCCATCATACAGCTCCACCGAGGCACCCACCACACAGCTCCACCGAGGCACCCACCACACAGCTCTACCAAGGCACCCACCACACAGCTCCACAGATGCACCCACCACACAGCTCCACAGATGCACCCGCCACACAGCTCCACCGAAGCACCCGCCACACAGCTCCACCGAAGCACCCACCACACAGCTCCACCGATGCACCCACCACACAGCTCCACAGATGCACCCACCACCCAGCTCCACCGATACACCCACCACACAGCTCCGCCGATGCTCCAACTAAGCTCCATCAATGCACCCACCACACAGCTCCATCAATGCACCCACTAACCTCCACCGATGCACACACCACTCAGCGCAACCACAGCATCACTCTGCGCAACCACAGCATCACTCTGTGCAACCACAGCATCACTCAGCGCAACTACAGCATCACTCTGCGCAACCACAGCATCACTCTGCGCAACCACAGCATCACTCTGTGCAACCACAGCATCACTCAGTGCAACTACAGCATCACTCAGCGCAACCACAGCATCACTGGTTCAAATATGTTCTTTCAATGTTTCAAGCTGTTTTCAAGCTTTCATGCTTTATTACAAATCACAAAAAAATGTTAATATTTCACTTCTGTTCTTGGATTTTCGTCACAATAAAAAACACTGAACATAATCTTAACAAAATTTATTTACAAAGTTTAAGCTATTGGCATTGCCATTGTTATTTGTAATATCAATACATCTAAGTCACGTAAATACACAACATGTTGCATTACAAATGCTATACGTGTTTGCGAAAGTTATAAACTATTGGCATTCTAATTGACAAAGCTATTACTTTATCTATTTTAAAAAATAACACATAAATTAAAAAAAAAATCATTTATAAGACCAATAGCTCAAACTTTCCTAATGCGAGCCCTATTGCATTTCCAATGCTTGTTTGTACATTACTCTCCAATCTCTATTACCTTTAATCACTGTCTTGCTCATTCAGATGCTTTTCATACACAGTTCCCCAGCGAATAGCCACTCCATCGGGTCTTTACCCATGAAGGACCCTCGCTGTGCGTCTAATTGATGGCCATGCACCGTTGTTCAAGTAATGAAGACAGTGCATTTCATTTCCCCTCCTGTCTCACTGCAGTCCCAGCTAACGGTGTTTTGTTGTTAACTGTGACTTCCCCTTCAATCATTCACTGCAACTGCAGCGAGACCCTGTCATTGTTGTTTCTAACAATCCTGAAATACCTTATCATATAAATGGACAAGTTACTTACCTTCCGTAACGCCTTATTTGGTAAAGACGTGATCTAGCCGCAGATTCCTTACCTTTGAACTTCCAGGCGTCAGGCTGGATCCGGAAGACTTTTCTTAGCAGTACTCCGGTGCGTCGGTAGGTGGCATCGGTCAACTCTGCGTGAAATCGTCGGCGTCGTGTTCGTCGTCGTGATGTCCGCGTCATCAATAGAACTGCCACTCCAGCGCGCTGACATCAGTACTTTTCATGACTTTCCACGCCAGAAGCGTGGGGCCATGAAGTGACTGACCAGGGTTTGTTCAAAAAGAAGCTAGGACCCTGAAGGGGACCAGCCCTGACACTAAAAACTATTCCGCAGTGCTGGCAGGATGGGTGGGTCAGTAAGGAATCTGCGGGTAGATCATGTCTCTACCTGATAAAGCGTTACCGAAGGTAAGCAACTTGTCAATATGATAGAGACATCTAGATGCAGATTCCTTACCTTTGAACAGATACTCAAGCTATACCTTCCCAGGAGAAGGGACTGCGGAAAGTTTTAGACTAGAAAATCCTGCACAACAGAGCGGTCAAACAGGTCTTCCCTGCAAACCTGAGAATCCAGGCATTAGTGTTTGGCAAACGTGTGCAGAGACTCCCACGTGGCCACTTGGCAGATGTCAGCAATTAGAACCCTACGCTGAAGGGCTGTGGTGGCTGTCTTCGTCCTGATGCATGGGCCCAAAGGCCTTCAGGAAGTTGCTTCTTGGGTTAACCCTTTCATACCAAGGACCCTTCACATTAAATGTACAGGTATTTATATAGCGCAAATCACCAACCGGTCTCTAAGCGCTTGCTTAGGGAACCCGTCCTGGTATTCCCCTGAGAGATAACCCCGGCAGGGTATCCGCAAGGTGAAAGCCAGGCATCCCGCCGCGAAGGGCCGTTGTGGAGATTAAGCAAGCTATTGCCCAGAGTCGCAAAGTGTGAACCCATGAATCGAGTAGGCACCGGAGCGAGAATTGTAGAGTCCATGGACATTTTAGGACTCAAGACCCCGCCGGGCCGGGAATTGAACCCTGGTCCCGGGCTGACCTCTGCTTCCAGGTCTGCCTCCTCTAACCAGTGAGCCACACTTCTTAAGTCCCCAACACCAGAGGGAACTTAAAAAGTGAATGCTCATCTGGCAGCTGAAGTAAGGCAGAGAGTGCCGAAAAGGAGCCCTTCGGAGTGTCGAGAGAAGAGCCCTGCTGGGTAAAGTATAGGATTAACAAGAGAATATTTGCCAGAGAAGCAGATAAGGGGTCAATAGACCGTTCTGTACAATATTTACAACATTTGTTCCATCGGCAGCCATATAACTATTTTGTGGACAGACGCCTGGCTGCCGGAATAACTTCACAGACTTCGGGAGGAATGTCAAAGCTGTCAAATGTCACCGCTCAATCTCATGCAAGGAGGCAGAGAGTTGACAGGTTTGGGTGGAGGATCCTCCCCTGCTGCTGCGACAGAAGATCCTCCTGAAGAGGCACCCTGAACAGCGGATTGATGCTCATACCCAGAAGTCCTGTAAACCAATCCGGAGCCACAAAAATAACTTGTGCCCGGTCCCTTCTGATCTTTTCGAGCACTCTGGGCAGGAGTGGTATGGGCAGAAAGGAGTACAGGAGGCCTGAGCTCCACTTGTAACGAAGATTGTCATCGAGCGAGAGCCGTCTTGGAAACTCCAAAGCACAAAACTGCTGACATTGCGTGTTCTCTTTTGAGATGAAGAGATCTAACCAAGACTCTTTCCCCCGCTGAAAGAGACCTTGTACCACCTCCGGATGGAGATGCCACTCGTGATCTGCAAGGAACCTTCGCATGAGTTTGTCTGCTCGGGCGTTCAGAGAACCTGCCAGATGCTGGCCCACCAGAGAAATTCCCTGTTTTTCCAACCACGTCCAGAGGCTCAGGGCATCTTGACAGAGTGTCCACGACCCCACTCCGCCCTGGTTGTTGCAGTACCACAGAGGGGTAGTGTTGTCTATAAACACCTGAACTAGCCTTCCTTTGTTGGATGGTAAAAAGGCTGTCTGTGCCAATCGGAGCACACAACGCTCCAATAGGTTGAAGACCAGAGTCCTCTGACCTCCACCTCCCCCAGATGGCTGCTCCATCCGAGAAGAGAATCATTCGTCACTACTGTGAGATCAGGATATCTAAACCAGGTCAGTGAGATTTCCTAGATGCTGTTGCCATTTAAACTTCAGGCCCCACTGCAGAGCCCACATGCACCACCATGCGCGATCCACCAACAAAATGCAGCAGGCCACGAGGGGCAACAGCCTCAGAGTCATTCCGAACAAAATCCAGAATAGAGGCTGAAACATCAGTATCACAGCCTGAATATCCTGGACTCGTCGCTCTGTAGGATAGACCCAAAAGTGCACTGTGTCCAGAACTGCTCCAATTAAAAGGAGCGTCTGAGAGGGAGTCATGTGTGACTTTGGCACGTTGTTAGTGAACCCCAGAGAATGCAGAAGATTCACAGTAATCTGGATGTGGGATATGACCACTTGGGATGAGCCCGCCTTCAACAACTAGTCGTCGAGATAGGGGAAGACTGGAACCCTCGATTTCCACAGATGGACCGCAAATGGACCGCCATGATCTTCGTGAACACCCGAAGTGCACTAGTGAGGCCGAAGGGGAGCCCGGCAAACTGAAAGTGCTTTTGGCCAACTGTAAACCACAGGTAGCGACGATGGGCAGGCAGGGAAGGGATATGAAAATAGGCAACCTGCAAGTCCAGCGCCACCATCCAGTCTAACAGGTACAGGGCAGACAGGACCGGAGCTAGGATAAACATTTTGAACTTCTGCTTTTTGAGGAAGTAGTTGATGGCTCTGAGGTCGAGGATAGGACCACAGCCTATTTCTGGCCCGGGAACCCTCTCTTTGGCTCCCTTGTCAAGGAGAATCTTGACTTCGTCGCAGAGTAAGACATGGTGATCCTCCATCAGCCAATCGTACACTGGAGGCATGGATGGAGGGGTAGTCTCAAAAGGGAGGGAGTAGCCCCTTCGGATGATATGCAACACCCACCTGTCCGAAGTGATGTATTGCCAGTGGTGGAAATGACGGCGTATTCTGCCACCAACTGGAGAGATCAGATTAGGAGGGTTTTGCAGTGGAGGAGGGGATTGTGGCTTGGCTTGACTTCCGGTCTCCCGAACCACCAGGTCGGAGTGAACCGCCTCCATGGCCCGCAGACGCTGCTGAACTTGCGGGGCCCTCTGGCTGGAATAGGGTTGGTGCGGTTGATAGCCCCTTCCGTAGCCACAAAACGAGCGAAAAGCAGACACGGGCTGAGATGTGGTGGTGAGGCCCTAGGACTTTCTGTAGCTTGCAAGTCTTTGAAACACTCAAGGGCAGCATCTGCTGTGTCTCCAAAGAGATGAGAGCCATCAAAGGGTATGTCCATTAGATTAGCTTGGACATCCCCCGAAAAACCAGACGTCCTCATGGAAATTGCTCTGCCCGGTAGGTCTGTCATGTCCAAGCAACATCAGGTGGCAAACTTTGCTCCATCTCTCCTGTCTGAAATGGCCTGGGAGACTAGAATCCAGTCCTCCTCCGAGACCCTGGGCAGCACCTGCACAACTGTGTCCCATATCGAATGGGAATAACGGCCCAAAAGGCATGTAGTGTTCATCGACCGCATTGCTAGACTGGAGTAAGAGAACATTTTCTTCCCAAATCTTTCCAGTCTCCTTGATTCCGTGTCTGGGGGTGCGGAAGGGAACGCGCCAGGGGAAGTGGAAGCTTGAACCACCAAGCTTTGTGGAGTGGGTAGTGAGGAAAGCTGGGTTGCTCGGTGGAGGGCAATAGCGGCAGGCAATCGTTCTATTCACAGGAACCCCTGTGCTGGGCTTGGACCAGGTGCCCAGAAGAACGTCCGTCAAGGTCTAATTGAAAGGCATCATGGGTTCCGAGCTGGAAACACCAGGCTGCAGGACCTCTGTCTAGACATTAGTCTTGACTGCAACTGTAGAGAGCTTCAGGTTTAGGACCTCTGGAGCCTTACGCACCACCATAGCGAATGATGCCCCCTCCTGCGTAGCCAGGTTAGGGGAGACAGCATGCCAGAATCTGTGAAGGTGTCCATACCACTGGCATCACACCCAGTTCCTCCTACCAGTCCATGTCCTGGGGTTGTGGGATTTCTAAAGGGGTCCTCCTCCCCCTCATCCATCCATAACCGTTCAGAATAGGGAAGATTAAACGGCATGGACCCGTCGGCACTGGTTTCAGCATTGGTGGGTGCCCAACTGGCTCCGTGTCATTGGGAAAGAGGATTGATTGGGGAGGCGCCTTCAGTAGGCGCCGGCAGTGCTGAGGACCTTGGCTGTGGACACGGTGCCGGGGAAGATTACCGTGGAGGTGCGACCGGCGCTGGTCTGGACCTGTGAATGGGTCCAGTAGGAGGCCGTGGCCAGAGCGGAAGGCGCAGAACCCACAGGAACTCCATCATCCGAGCCTGCGGGCCCAAAGGTTCGCTGGCAGGGTCAGGCCGCCAAAATATGGCGCACATGGCATCATGGAACTCCTTCAGTTGGGTGGGGGTTGCTCTGGGCCCCTGGAAGGGAGGGAAACACAAAGCTGAACCAGGCATCTACTTCGCAGACCGGTGCCTCGAGCGCAGAGGTTCCTCTGTCTCGTCACGAGATGGACATGGCAAAGTTGAAGTATGCTTCAGCTTCATGTGTTTGTTGTGACACCTCTTACCTGATAACTTGGAAAAAGAGGACTTTAATTCTCTGGAGTGGTGCTCGGACTTTCCTCTCAACCGGGATCAAGACCGACGGGGCTACCACACTGGTGCCGGATGCGGGCTGCGGTTAGCTTTAGGGACCACTCCCTCAAAGCTTTTGGCACCATGGTCCAGTAATTGGAGCACAACTTTGTGTCGTGCTCGCGCTCCATGCACCAGAGACACACTAAGTGAGTGTTCGTGACCGACATGGTGCGGTGACAGGTGCCGCACGGCTTGAACCACAATTTTTTCTTCCTACACATCCCTAGCACACCAAAAAGAGTCAACAAAAAGTTTTTAAAAAGTCTGTCAAAAATGACAGGGGTAAGCTCTCTTTGACGGATCTGCACTGGCTGGCACAGAAAGAAAAGAACTGACAGCAGCGTTCCCGAGTGGCGGCTATATTGAAGACGTTGACGTCACAACCCCAGAGTACAGGATGTCGACGACATCACGTAGAGTCGACCAACGCCATCTGCTTTTGCGCAGGGGTACTGGTAAGAAAAATCATCCGGATTCAGCCTGACGCCTGGAAGTTCAGAGGTAAGGAATCTGCGGATAGATGTCTATATCAGATATTATCTGCTTGGAGAACCTAAGGCAATGGTCTGGTTTATTCGGGTGAACCTTACTCAGGACGACTGGGTTGAAAGGTTGCATATAGCAAATTACAGTGTTACTGCCTTAAAGTACTCAATGACCCCTTGCCCGGTCCACGTCCATCAGCTGCTCATCTATGTCTTTCTCCCAACAACCTTTAATTCTAATGTCAGAAACTAGTCTATCAAAAAAAGAGTTTACATAAACATGGTGATGGCTCTTTCAGGGTAGCAAATTCAGGAGTTTGTTGTACTGTTTTACATGCTTTTCAGAATGTTTATTCTTTTTGTTCCTTCATGAGGTGTAAGTTGATCCCTGGCAGGCTTGGGACAGCCACGCTGTGACTCAAATAAACTCCATTATTTACCCTTCCCAGATGGATTCCTTTACAACAGATTTTGGCGACCTTGGGTTGGCCAGACAACCCACAACCATCTGAAGATGTTTGAGGACCCAATACTAAAGGTGTAGCTAGCGGTACCAGGAATACACACAAATGGAGTTCTGAACACTGCATTAATGTTAAGTGCCGGTGTGGTACATGGCAAAGCACTAATAGTAATCTCTGAGTAAAAGTCCAGCGGTTTTTGAGAAATTGGCATTAACATTACTGCTGCAACATTCCGCACTGTCTGACTTGCGACTAACTGAAGTATGCTCCAGTACTCCCATAATGATGCTACATATGGAGTGTAACAACACAAATGTAGACACATTAAAAAAGTGTTTTATTGACAATTCCTATAGTTTTGCTTGTGCACACGGTGATGTGCGCATAAACTTTTTAAGACATCATAGGGGCCGGCTTCATAGTGGTGTACTATAGTAACATCTCTTACTAATGTGCGGTATTAGTGTTTTCATTTTTTGAACCTCACTTTATACCATGGATTATCATAGAGCATAACTGATCCATCCTAATTTTTATCTCAAGCAAGCACTCCACCTATTGAATGGGAAGATTGGGTGCACATGTTTGAGAATTATATTGAAGCACTGGATGGCTATAATTTCCGGCAACAAAGGTAGGAAGCGTTATTGAAGTGTCTGTGTCAAAAAGGACAACAGGTATTTCAATATTTACTGATGGCTTTAGATGTGAATGGTCAACCATTTGACAATAAGTGCAAAGATGCCAAAAAGAGACTTTTTTTTATTAAACTCTTTATTCTTGACTGCAGAAAGAGACAACACAGTATTGAAAGGCCATGTATACATTACAGTCAGTGTTTTCGCTTTTGCCCCCGTGTAGTACATGTGACAACTCCTGCCTCTGTATCCGGTTATCCTCAATCATCAGATAACAAAAGTTAAAACGATTGTCTCGATCATCTGAGGCCTGTTACATATACAAACTATGGAAAGAGGGTCATCAATATGTACATCAGTGTTGTCATAAAACCATAAAGCTCCCCCCCCCACCAGTTCCCCACCCGATCCCTCCCCCCTCCTGGTTGCATTGGTATCCTCCATGGGGCTGTCTCCTAACAAACAATACAAACTGGTATTCTGCAGTGTCAGGGATTTAAATAACTCGCGCTCTTCCTAGTACCCCGGGGTCCCTCGCAATTGGAGCCTTACTGCATAGGCTAATTATTGCGACCCCGCTTCCTGTGAGGGTATCAAGTCCAGCCCTTCCAACTCCAACAACATAGCCCCCCATTCCATTGCTATGGGATGCTTCCGCAGGCCCCTCTCCTCTTCCATCCTGAGAGCTGCACCCTCCGCCCTGCCCCACTGTACTAGATCAGTTTGCCATGTGATTAGTCTAGGAGGCCTGGGGGACTTCCATTGCATCGTCAGTACCCTACTTGCCAAAAGAAGAGCCAGGTCCAGGAATTTTTAATTTAGCTTTCAATGTTTTGGATCGTTTACGAAGCCCTATCAGGCAATACTGAGCTTCCACCGGCACCAGCAGATGTGTGATTGTATGAAGCGCTTGACATATATCAGCCCAATAGCCCCGCAGTCGTGGGCAGGACCACAGCATGTGAATGAAGCCCGCATCATCTCCTCCACAGCGGGGACAACGATGGGGGGAATCCGGAAACATGCGTTGTATCCTCTTGGGAGTTAGGTATGCCCTATGAAGCACCATCGCCTGTATGAATTTAAATTTAACATTACGTGATACCCGTTTAGTATGCTCTAATATGGTCTGCCATGCCTTATCTGTTAATTCCGACTCTGTGTCCTCAGCCCATATCGCCTTGAGGGTACTGAGCGAGATTGACGCATGTTCCCTAACACCAGTGTATAACCATCGTACAAGGTGTCCTCCCGCTCCCATGTAATACAGTAAATGACCCAATTTGTGTTGCATTGGTTTAAGCCATTGTGGTGACCAAGTGTTCCGAATGTAATGTGTCACTGTAGCATGCAACAGGTGCAGTCTTGGAGGAGCCTGTATAAAGGATTCATGATCTAACAGTGTCTCATCCCCCAAAAAGGCGCCTATCTCTTCTATTCCTTTCTCCGTCTAGTGATGCAACATATGTCGTGTAAGCCTGCCCTGCGGCATCAGAATGCCCAGCAAGGGAATATTCATCGCGTACGGTGTCACTGTAGAAGTATATGACAAGGCTTCCTCCAGCACAATAGGGCTGTGCGCAAAAGAGGGTGACAGTCCGGGAGAAGCCGACTCTTCGGTAATAACAAGGAATGGAGTTCCCCGCGGGCCAGCCGTTCCGTCATGAAATCAATCTCATGTAGGTTTCTGCCTGCGATCCAATATGAAAGCCATTGAAGTTGACTGGCATAATAGTATCCCCGAAAGTCCGGGACACTGAGTCCCTAATTGTAGTTTACGGAGACTAATGCGCCGTCAGCCGATACCCCAGATAAAACTAATCAATAAAGTGTTTAGTTTGTTAAAAATTTGTTGAGGGAGATTCACTGGCAAATTCACAAAATAATACAACATGCGGGGAAGCATAACCATTTTGGAGATCGCAATTCTGCCCATGACGGACAGGGGTAGTGAAGTCCAGAATCCTACACTACAGCGGAGACTTGTAATAGCTCGTTTGATATTCCCATCTATTTGATCCTCTGGTGACCTATATACCTGTATCCCTAGGTATTTAAATGTTGTCTGGGCCACCGGGATCGAGTGCATCCCAAAGCGTATATGAAAAGGGTGCAGTTCCTCCCTAAAAAAGAAGCCGGTCGATTTTCCTGGGTTAATAGCTAAGCCGGACACCAATTCGAATCGACGAAAGATGTCAGATTGCAGAATGATCTGCCCCCAAGTCGCGTAGGTACAGTAAGATATCCTCTGCCTAGACGGATATCAAGTGGTGTGTCCCCCCCAACTGGGATGCCCACTCGGTCCATATGGTTACGAAGGACTAGGGCATTTACATTTACATTTACATTTACATTTACATAACCCTGCCGAGTGCCTCTGTGCACTGTGTAACAGTCCGAGATATGTCGGCCTGTGCGCGCCCTAGCTGTGGGATTAGTATATAATAACCGTATCCATCTCAGGAAGGAATCTGGGAAGCCAAAGAGTTTCAATGATTCAAACATGAACGTCCACGACAGGGAATGAAACGCTTGTTTCAAATCCAGCGCTATACAGCCCGCCCGTGGAAATTCCTGTGGGTGGCCGCCATTAGTGCATGGAGCCTACGCGTGTTTAGTGACGTACTACGCCCTGGGAGGAATCCGCATTGGTCCTGGTGTATAAGGGTAGGAAGGTGGGACTGTATGCGTAAGGCTAAGGCTTTACTTAGAATCTTATACTCCGTAGAGAGCATAGAAAGAGGTCTATAATTCGCCATCTCCAGCGTATCCCTGCCAGGTTTGGGTATTAATGTAACCGGAGCCTGCATCGTCAATGCCGGTAAGTGACCTTCCTCAAGCGCCACTTTGTACACCATGTCAAGAACCCGCACTAGGGTATCCGAGTAAGTCACATAAACTTTACTGGGAGTCCATCCATACCAGGTGTTTTGTTACGGTTGAGGCTCTTGATTGCAGCATGTATCTCATGTTGGGTGAGAGGACAATCAAGTGCCTTCTGCGTGTCAGCTGCCAGAACCGGAAAAGGAAGGTCGCTCAGAAATTCGGTCACTTGTACCGAGTCCTCCAAGCCAAGGGGCGCATATAGAGCCTTCAGATGGTCAACAAACGCTGCATTAATCTCAAATTGCGTATGTACCAGGGTGCCCGACGGGTTATATATCTGAGTTATGCTTGGTGGGTCCGGTTGGTCCCGTATCAGTTAAGACAGTAGTGTACCGGACCTGTCTGCATCGGTGTGCTGGCGGCGCAGGTATTCTTTGTAGTCAATAGTTCGCAGTGTTTCCAACACCTCTGCGTGTTCAATGTACCCTACCTGTAAATCACCTTTCTTCCCAGGGTCTGTACTCGCCTCCCGTTCTAGGACCTTCAGGCTGTCCTCCACCCCGCAAAGTTTTTTGTGAATTTCCTGCCTGGCCCCCACTAATTGCCCTATCACCGCTCCTCTAATCATAGCATCCCACACTACCAGATTCGAGGAGGCAGAATCCCAGTTTTCCTTGAAATAATCAGTGAGTGTAGCAGACAACGATGTCCGAAAGGGGCTATCTTCCAGAAATAGTGGATTAAGTCTCCAGGTAGGTACCAGGGCCGGCACCCTACCCCAGAAATGAGAAGAGGCCTATGATCGGAGAATGTTTTAGGCAAATATTCTGAGTTCCCCACTTTCGTGACTATTTATCTTGAGCAAAGGAACCAGTCAATTGTAGTGTGTAAGTTGTGTAAGGGGGAATAATAAGAATATTCCTTATGTGTAGGGTACAACCCACGCCATGTATCCTCTAATCTCCAGCCCTCCACCCAGGCCGTGAAAAGATCAGTCAGTTTAGAAGCCCCGGCTGCTTGAAGAGGGGGGTGCGACCTATCGAGACCCAAGTCCAGTACCGCATTCCAGTCCCTGCCCAGTATCCAGGGTATTCCTACCCAGTCCGATAGCGCCAAACCTACTTTGTGTAGAAACCTGTCCTGATCATAATTCGGTGCATATATACTCCCCAAAACGATCAGTGTCCCATCCAAAGTACCCTTCACCATAATAGAGTGGCCCTGATCCTCCACTCTCCTCTCAATTTCCACAAATGGCGTCCCATGTCTGATCCATTTAGTCGCTCCCCTAGAGAAGGCTGAGTAAGTCGTGGAATAAATAGTACCCCTCCACTTCTTCCTTAATTTCTGAGCTTCTGCTTCTGTGAGCTGGGACTCTTGGAGGAATGCAACCTGTGTGTGATGTCTAAGGAGAAATGAGTGGATCCGATGGCGTTTCTGTACTGCCCCAAGCCTGCGCACATTCCAGGTAAGGAATCGGTATGACCCTGCAGACTCAGCCATAATCGCCTTCGATCAAGCAAAGGAGTAACAGTAACCCCTTTGTATTGCCCCATGCAATATGCGACCAGGAGACTTCGTACCCTAAAAAAAAATCTGAAAACAAAACACACTTGGCACAGCAGGACTAAAATGCTGGGCCCAACATTAGAACATCAAACAGATAGGTCCAAAGTTTGGTGCATACGCCAATGGGGGGGTGGCTAAGCACTAGCACAGTCATTACACTGTCCACACTGAGCACCACTGGGGGCAATAAGTAAGGATATACTAACAGTCAAAGAATGGGGTGTGACTTCGGAGAAAGCGGGCAGTTCGCCGAGGGCCGGCCTCGACGAGGAACACTCTCTGTGTCCAGACCCAAGAGGAAAGGAACACAACGGTGACCCACTTGCTATACCAGTCCTAAACTGCACTTCCCCATCACAGTGTACACACACACCCAGAAAAGAATTTTCAACACAATAATCAGATATCATAAAGGATATCAGGAGTCACAACTTTTTAGGTCCTCACTGAGCAGGTCTGTCAGTGTCTTCAATTATCCAGCATGTCGTCTGTAGCTCGGGGTGTGATAGTGGGGAACAGGATTGTGCTGTGGTCAGAATCTGAGTGGACCGTGCTGTCATCAGATTACGTCGCAATTTGCTCCTTATCCTCCCGGAATGTGCCAACCGCTGCCAGCGCTCCGAGTTGATCCTTCTTCTACTGCTCCCGTGACGGGCCAGAACGGCCCGCCCTCATGCCAGTCCCTGGGGATCCTCCATCTTCACGTCCTGAGTTACCTCTAGAGTCGTAGGTGGTTCTCTCCTGGATAGAGTCCTGGCTTTTCCCTATGCCCATCACCCCCAGCCACTCCTCAACATCCGAGGGATGTGTTTTCCTCTCATGGATGACCTTCAACCGGGATGAAAAAAGTAGTGCATACCTCAGTTTGGCCTTCTGGAGTTTCTTTTTCACTGCATGGTATGAAGAGCGCTGTTTCTGGACCATTGTCGTGTAGTCTGGATACAGAGACACTCAAAGATTTTCATACTGTATAAGGGACTTCTCGTGGGCCTTCTGCAGCAGCACGTCTCTATCTCTGTAATTAAGTATCTTAACTATCAGCGGACGGGGCGGTCGGCCCGGTCCAGGTCGGCCAGTCGGGATCCTGTGCGCCCGTTCCACACAGAAGTATGGCGATAATCCTTCGGCAGCAACGTGGTCTCGGAACCATTGTTCCATAAAGTCTGTGGCACGTGACCCCTCACATCGTTCCGGCAGGTGAATGACGCGTATATTATTGCGGCGGTTTCTCCCTTTCGCGTCCTCCACCCGGTCCATCCAGGAGGTGACCTGCTGCTGCAATTGTTGTATAGAAGCTGAATGGTCCGCCACCGTCGGCGTGAGGTCAGCAAGAACATGGCTCTGGTCTTTCACCTTATCTGCCAGTTTACCATGATCCGCCTTCAGGAGGGATAGATTAGTAGTAAGGGCCCCCAGCTGCTGTTCCAGCGCCGATATGGACTCTCTTATTTCTTTTAGGATCAAATCCGTCTTGTCTGTTGATTGTTCCCCAATAGGAACAGTCTCTGCAGCTCCTGGTAAGGTCCGTCCATCTCCGGCGCCCACCGTAGTGCGCGTTGCCTCTGGGTCCCCCTGGCCTTCCGTCCCTCTTGCCCCTTTCCGTACCATGTTGTCAAGGGGTCTAATTCTGTCCAGTCCCTGATGATAAGCGACTACACAGATATAATACCGCCTCAGGAAGAGCTCTTTACCAAGGCGGTCGTCGTCTGGCACCTCCGTGAACACTGCGCCAATGTCAGAGTGGCGATCCGCAAAGAAAGACAGACAGAGATGTAAGCCAAAACGAAGCAGGACCAATGGGGAAAGTATTTTTAGGGGTCCGCTGACAGGGGCTCCACCAACCTCCAGAACCGCGACTATGGTGTCCCGTTTGTCGCTCCCCCTTCCAGATCAAACCCCCTCCAAGCTACGGACTTCAGGGGGCCGAGGATCAGAATGTCCGCCGTCCCCAGAGGGGAGCAATGGGGAAGAAGGGGGTTCACCGCTCAGCCCCACCAGCCACCTTCAGGCCCTCGGTCTTTTCCACACGTTGCCGAGCTGGCGTCACAGTGTTCTCCTCAGCTTAGTATCGCTGTGTTCAGGCCTGCCATATTAAACCATTGCAGTGCGCGGCACCACGGAAAATACGCACCGGTCCACATAGGTAGCTGTGGGGCCCCCACTGCGTCGCCCCGATCCAGCAACAATCACTGGCCTGCCACCTCCACCGTCGGCTGGTTCCCTGGTAGGCGCACCCCCTGTCCCTCGACGCCGGGGCATAGGCAGCAATCAGGCCCGGGGAGCGCCCACTCCATCCACCGCTCGCACTCCTTCAGCCAGCCAGTAATTTTCGGCATCTGCTACAAGAAGGGGTGCTCAGGGTGAGACACCTCGCACTCACCTCGTATCAGGGGCGTCCTCACTGCACTCCGCCGTCACGATCCGCATTAGGGCCTCCAGCTATCATCGGGGAGCGCCACCACTGTAGGTGGGTCCGGACATGCAGATCAGACCGGCACCGCCGCGGTCTTCCTCCGCAACGCGACTCGTCCCTCTTCTCCCCAGCTCGAAATTCATGCAGGCAGAGTGTTGCCCCTTCGCGCCTCAGGGCAAGGGGGATGGCAAGGGGGATGCTGGTGCAATCATGCCCCAAGGCGCCACTCACTTATATCCGGCGCGACAGGCCTCGGCCACTCCGGGCGCGGCCCTCACTCTAGCTCCCGGTGTGGGGCGCCGCATCAGGCCCAAACCATTTCCGCCGCCTCTTACCCTCCACACCGGTCCTGTTATCTGATTTCGGGTTTGTGCCGGTACCGTAGTTCTACTCCCCGATCTCCCGGTCGGGTCTGGGACCCCGCAGGCACCCCACACCAGGATTAGACCCTCGGATGGATCCGGAGCTCTAACGGCAGCCGACCGCTGTCATGGCTGGCTAGCCACGCCCCCCAGGCCAAAAAGAGACTTGAGATTAGATTTGCCAAGGAGATGAATTCTGTCATGGCAAGATTTAAATGCTAGACTCTGAATTTTCTGGCTGTGAAGTGTCGTTTTTCAGCAATGACTGATGAATTCATTTCAGATCAAATATTGTGCAGTGTGAGAGCAAAAAGATGCAAGCGTGGTTATGGGCAGCCAAAAATTCAACTTTTAAAGATGCTGTTGACAATGGTAAAGTGGTGGAAGAGTCTGCCTATTTTATGAAGGAGATGGGAAAAAACCCAATAAAGTACCTAATAAGGTGACAGCTGTTAAGACGACCATCAATGCTAATTCTGATGTTCATGCTGTTTTAAAGTCAAGAAACAAACCTCAAAAAGGAGAGCTTCGCTTAAACAGTAGAATAAAGGATGCAATAGATGTGGGCGTACTTGCCATGGGTTTGAGCCTAAGAATCATTTTAATATCAACAGAGTGTAGAAAATGCGGTCGTAGAGGTCAATTTGCACGCATGTGTAAGGAGCAGAATTGGAGCTGTGGGAGAAGGTACCACTAGTGACTCAATTGGTGATAATATATTGAGTGTGGGCAGTAACCAGATTGATAAATGAAGGATCTTTAGACCAAAGGCTACATTTGTGATAAGTACCAAATAGGTCGAGTTGATGGTGGACTCTGAGTCCAAGTACACAATTTTACTAGAGAAATTATTTAGAATGCAATAACCCAATTTCACATTGTTTCCTAAGGACATCTGTCCTGGTGGTTAACAAGGGGAGACAATTAACATTTTGGGGTACATTAATACTACCATTAGAGTAGAGGAAAGATTTAAAGAAAAGTATATGTGTGTGGCAAAGGATTATCATACTAACCTGAGGTGGATGAATCATTATGACTTTCACACTGTCAGCAATCCAAGAGCACCAATTCAAATAATGGTGAATGAAAATATAAATATTTCTGGCATCATAAATGGGGTAAATGATGAGTTTATGGAGAAATTGGGTTATCTGAAAGGGTATGTTTAAGTTTAAGTTTAAGTTTAAAATATTTGTTAAGCGCAACGTACACCTGCACCTGGGCGGTTTCTTGGCGCTAAAGTAGCAGGCAGCCAACTGGGCAAGAGCAGTTGCTAAGGCGTCGACTGGAAAGGCAAGCAGGGCTTACGGTAGAAAGGCCTGAGAAAATAAAAAGGTCTTCAGGGCTTTGCGGAAACTAGAATACTGGGTAAGGGACCTAAGATGAAAGGGGAGAGAGTTCCAAAACATGGGGGCAAGAGTGGAAAATTTCGAGCCGCCCTGTTTTTTTTTCCGGTAGCGAGGGACTGATAAAAGAAGATGTGCCGAGGAGCGGAGGTCTCTGCCAGGGACATAGGCCTTGATGGCAGAGGATATAAAAAGGGGGGCCAGGCCAGTCCTGGCCTGAAACGCCATGCAGCCTAATTTGAACAGGGCGCATTCCCGCACAGGGAGCCAGTGGAGGGTTTTCAAGAGCGGGGAGGTATGGTGGAATTTGGGAAGACCGAAGGCAAGGCGAGCAGCCTGGTTCTGCACTAGTTGCAGTTTACGCAGGCTGTACTGAGGGATGCCATTGAACAAGATGTTCCCGTAGTCCAGGCGAGACAGGACCAGTGCGGACATAATTAGTTTAAGTGCAGAGAAAGAAAAAAAACGTGAGATAGAGCGGATAGTGCGGAGAGTAAGAAAGCAAGAAGAAACCACCGAACCAATCTGGGAGTGCATAGTGAGTTTATCGTTTAACTTGATGCCAAGGGTCTTAACAGAGGGAACAGGGGTAGGGGGAGAACCAAAGGAGGGGGGCCAAAAGAGAGAATTCCAGGGACTGGAGCAACCACCCGTCACCACAAGTTCCGTTTTGTCGGGATTGAGTTTAAGGTGGTTGAAATTCATCCAGTCCCTGATGAAAGATAGGATAGATTGGAAATTAGAGATAGAGTCAGGGGTAGAAGACAGATTGAAGATGAGCTGGAGGTCGTCGGCATAATTATATACCGTGACCTCCAGCTGCTGTAAGGCAAAGATAAGAGGGGCGATGTAAAGATTAAATAGTAAGGGAGAGAGAGAAGAGCCCTGAGGAACACCGCACTGGACCTGACAGGGGGTAGCAGAGAACTCCCCAAGGTGAACCGCCTGGGTCCGGTCCCTCAAAAAGGATGAGAGCCAGATGAGAGCTGAGCCTCCTATGCCCGCCGCCTTGACACGGGAAAGCAAGATGGAGTGATCCACCGTGTCAAAAGCGGCGGACAAGTCGCTTATGTGCATAAGATAATACTTAAACCAGATACCACATTTATTCAGTACAAAGTGAGAAGGGTACTTCTTGTTGCGCGTGAAGATGATGTTGGACGAGATTTTGAGCGAAGGGATTAATGAAGCAGCGGAGGGATCCAGTTTGGTATTGCCTGTAGCCACTTTTAAGAAGGCTTGTGGGAGATTAAGATTCTGTGTTGATCTAAGATCGTTATATCAGACCATCGTGGATGACACTTTTATTCTGCTAAATGATAATAAACCTGTGTTGTCTTTGAGAAAGTGGTAGATAATTTTTCAAAATTAGACTTGAAAAATGCTTTTCACCAGATTGGACTACATGAAGAGTCCAAGCAACTTGTTGCCTTTATCACAACTGAAGTCGTGTTTCAGTTCACACTCATGCTCTTAGGTCTATTTTCAGTGGTCAATCTGTTTCAATAAGGATAATGGCTGACATTTTCAACAGGATCCTTTATATAAGTTGTCAGAGGTAGGTCTTACTTTACGACAGAATGCAATTCTCTGTTCGGTCATTAGCAACAAAAATGGTTTAAATCGATCAAAGATTATATACAATGTATGTATTTTGTCCCCATTCAACACCAGACTCAAATCCATACTAACTGATGAGGACAGTGGGTCGGGGTGGGTTCATGGTAGGAAAGAAAGAACAGTTGCATTCCCTTCAAGATTTTTGATGAATTCTGAAAGGAATTATTCTGCCAATAATAGGGTGGCACTGGCAGCAGCTTACTGGGGGTGGAATATTTTCAGGCATATTTGTGGGGAACAAATTTTTTGCTACATAAACTGCTGATCAAAATTTTGCTTCCAGGAGGAGTTGGGAACGGGCCAGCAAGACCAGCTAGATATGCCACTAGGTTAAGGAATTTAATAAAATTCTTGAACATATTTAGGGGTGGAGCAATGCCCAAGCTGATTGTCTGCCAAATATGTTGGTTAACTGGAGGTTAGTTAATGAACAGTCAGTTGTTACAAGTGAGGGTGCTGTAGCATTAGTTTCAGATGCTGTGAGTTGGGGTGGTGGATCTTTTACCAGTGACGATTGGATGTGTGAAATAGATGCTGATGCCACCTTGAAACAAGGTGTACATTTAGCATTTCGTTTTATTTAAGCAGGAGAGAGAGTATTGTTTCACTTTCTTTTAGACCATATGACAACATTTTGGAGGAAGCTCTAGTTTGTTGTGTCACGTTATTGATGAGAGTGGAAAGATTTACACCTACAATTTATTTATGGTCTAGATTAACTAAATCAGCACATGAAGGGGCACCTTGGACAATGATGACACAGAAAAGGCTTACACCTGAGTTTTGGTGGCCTGCTGTAAATGATCAAGTGACTTCATGGGTGGAAAGATGAAAGGATTGTACACTTGGGTACATCTAGTTAGGGAGGCATCGTTGGAGTACGCACTTTTATTATCATGTATTTTATATACTCGTATGTATACATGATTATTGCAAGATGGTAGAACTCTATCATCCTTTTACTTTCTTAGTGTTTCTAATCATTTATATAGGTTACTGTCTGGTGGTTGTTGCAGCTCATCGATTTTACACTAGAATAACAACTGCTTAATAAATGCTTATTGAAAAACATCCAGATCGATTATTCTGTGTAGCTCTTTGAGACTAAGTGAGCACGAGTGACTAAGCGAAAAGCAGTACAATGTTTCCATGGCCCTGAGGTATCAGGGTTGTCATGTTCGAAGGTTGGCAAGAACTATTCTCTCCTTGGTAAGAAAAGCTTCTAGTAGCACTGTGAGCTAGCTGATACAAAAAGGCCAACATACCAGGTGGGGGTGTTTAGAATCAGTCTGACACAAATCCTACGGTGTATGTTGTACGAACGTGAAGATCCTGTATAGGTTTCATAGGAACTACATACAATGGTGTTACTCAGAGTCTCCTTTCTAGTTGATGCATGAACAACCTATAAATACTACACTTTTTCCAGCGTTGTTGAAAGGAGTGGGTGTTGAACCGTGGTGTTGAAATTTAAAAAAACAAGTGGAGATGTTGATAGTAGATTGAAAAAGTGCTTGGGTCAAAATCAGATTAGGATGCATTAGAGGAGGTTTGACAAAATGTAAGGGACATTTTAAGACTGACCAAGTGCATCGTTGTTCAGTAGTTTTGGAGAGTGTTTGTATCAGAGGGCGTGTGCTATGGCTCATGAATGGTTCACTGGTGCTGTTGTCACTGGTGTCATTGGTAAGTGATGAGGAAAAGTCAGGTTAGAACATATGTTGAGGAGCATTTCTGGAATTGCTGGGGGAGAGGCCAGCAATGGATCTCAAGAGGCAATTTCTGAGAATGAATCAGTAAAATCTCAGGGGGATCGCAGACCGCGTTTGTATTTATGAGATCTTGTGGAGTTATTATTTATTTATTTTTAATCAATTGTTTTTTTCTTGTTAAAGTTGGGTTATCATCTTCTTTATGTTGGAATTAAGGAAAGGGGGTGTGCTGTACTGTGTGAATAATCTTAGCAATTTTTTTTCTCCATTAAATATCATGTTATAATATGAACTGAAGGGGATGTGTTATACTGTGTTAAATGCTTTTCAAAATGTTTCTTCTTGATGAGGTGGTGATGTTTGATGCTGTGTTAGTTCATCCCTGGCCAATATGGGCCAACCACGCTCTGGTTGATGCTCAAAAACTTCTTTATTTAAGGATCTTGGATTGGGGTGGATTCCTTCACAACAGATGTCTTCCCAGGAAACAGCTAAATGTAAATTGTGCTACTCCTGTTAAGCAGGTGTACATCGGGAACTAGCCCCATCTAACCCTAAACCTTGTGAAACGTCAAGAATCCATCATCTTTGTTCAGGTTGTCCTCTGTCTTGTATCCACCCTTATTCCATTCCCTGAAACAATGTTCTCTTACGAGGGCTGTGAAGCAGGGCAGTCTCTAAATCTCTGGTCCTGCAAAGAAGAGTGTGTGTTTCGCTAATCTTTTTCATCAACCGATCCCACACCTGGGACATCAAAGGTATTAAATATGGACTTCCAGGTGTTCTTTCCCTCACTAACATGAACAACAAGTCCAGTGAGCCTCCTCCATAGCAGCCCACAGCAGGGACAACTTGCTGTTAGATTTAGAGCTCAGCCACTTTGGTATGTCCTGGAGTTGCACTGCAATGTAATATCATTCCATCTCTGGCAAAGCAAGATCACCCTGCTCGTAAGGCAATTTAAGGGAGGCTAGATTCATAGTGCCTATGTCATTCCATAAGCATGTGCATGCGCACCTACAGCATGATGCATTGCCAGCATGCTAGCATTCCTATCATTGCACCTTTTTTCTTACTGTTTTGTGCCAATTCTGAACAACATCAGCAAAAAGCAGTGGCAAAGCAACAGGTCAAAAAGGCGAGATGTACTGGCTTTGCCAATGTTTGCTGCCATCGCTCTTAGGGATGAGGCCAGGAATTCATCAAGACAATCTTTTTCAACTCCAAGGCATGAAGTAAAATCTTCACCTCTATTCCAGGGATGACCAGGTCTTCTTAGTGTGTTTCCAACTCACAAAATGCCTTTTCTGACTAGTTCCAAATCATAAAGAAGAGGTGAAGAGAGAGAACCACCTACTTTACATTGAGTCTCAGTGATATGTATCAGTATTTTATAACTGAAATTGGTGTGGTAAACCACTGACAAGTTACAAACACAACATAGGTTGGTAATCCCCTTGCAAAGTGGAAATTCTCTCCATAAGGCCGCTTCCACCTTGTGAACAGTTTTGGAGAGGCACCTGCATTCTGACTTAAAAAACAAAAAATGATCGTGTTTTAAAAAAAAAAATTGCTATGCAGGACATGTGAGATGTTGTTACATTCCATCTGCAGGAAAAACACCTAAAGGTATGTGACCGCCCTTTATACACCAAATCCATTATTACTTGCTTCTGCAATGCCCTATTGTTAGACTTGGCATCTTTTGGTGTGTTTCCCCTGAGTTTTGGCTTTCTGTCCTCCCGGTTTTGACTCTGTTTTTGCTGGCGTAGTGTTTCTGCGTACTTTTCTCACTGAGGATCAGTGGTAAAGTGCAAGTGCTCCTGTGGTAAATTGTGTTATGGGTTGGTGTTTCCAGGATTGGGTATTTGATTTACTTGTTAGTCCCTAGTAAAGTGCACTGAGTGTGCGAAGGCCTGTAAATCGTGAACAAGACACGAACAACATCTGTGTCACTCAAAACCTTAGAATCAGCCTTTTTTGTTGGGATTGGAATAAATGTGGAAAATGTATGAATGTGTCAGTGTGATTGTTGGTTGATGTGTGGATGGCAGGGTTGTATTGTTTTTGTTTTATATTAAGGATTGAATTCTAATAACACTGTGAAGATTATAATTGTAATTGAATTGAATTTAAAATGATATTTATGAACTTGAAGTATATACAAAAAAATGATCCGAAATAGTAAAAAAAATATATATATCTTTTGATACTCTTTTTAAAAAAAGAAAATAAACAAAATATATAAAATGAAACTCTTGTTGTTGCTTTACCTATGCTTTACAGAAGGTAAATAAACTTACTTGATGAAATTAGTTATGTAAGTATGAACTGGCCGAGGGGGGATTTTTTGTATGCTTATATTGCTGTTTCTCTCTCTTTCCCCTGGTCATCAATCTAAACACACAGAGAGGGTCCCATTTTTTATGTTACTGTAAATCAAATGCTACTAGTGGGCCTGCGGCATTGATTGTGCCACCCACATGAGTAGCCCTAAAAGGGTAACTCAGACCTGCCATTGCAGAGTCTGCACGCAGTTTGTAACTGCCTTGCCGACTTGGCAAGTGCACCCACTTGCCAGGCCCTAAACCTTCCCTTTTCTACATGTCAGTCACCCCTAAGGTAGGCCCAAGGTAACTCTGTGGGCAAGGTGCAGTGTATGTGAAAGGTAGGACATGCCCTGTTGTGTGTGGCATGTCCTGATAGTGAATTACAGCCCATTTCGTTTCTCAATATTGCAAGGCTACCTGATCTCCATAGGACAGAATGGGAAGTTTGTTTATAACATCTTATAGCTGCCAATGCCCTGCATTTCTAAAAGGTACTGGTTGCGGGTCTTCCCGACACAGTAGCTGGCCAGCTACGCCGCGGTCAGCCAGAACTGTTTGGATTTGTTTGCTCACGACGCCGTGATTGCCCCGGACGGAGCTATCGACATCAAGGAACTGTTCTAAAACATATTTTGATAACTGTAGATTTTTAAGTACTGAATTGTGGATTTTTATCATTTTTGGTCTTGTATATAAAAAAATTGGATATTTTTCTAAACTGGTGTGGTGTCCTTTTATAGTGCTTACACTGAGTTACTGTTGGTTATGTGCAAATGCTTTACACACTCCCTCTAAGATAAGTCTGAATGCTCGTGCCAAGCTACCAAGGGGGTGAGCAGGGGTTATTTTAAGAGTGTAACTCCCTTATCCTGACTAGGAAGCAGGGTCCCTATTTGGACAAAGGCGCAAGCCCTTGCCAACTAGAGATCCCCATTTCTAACACATATGTGCTGACCATTTAGCCTCAGTAATTTTGATGTCTCCATTGGGCTCAGAATGGTGATGTTAAGTTAGTGGTGGGACTCCACCATAATATTCAGCAGCTTTCAGTACCGTGAAAGTAATGTTTAGAATCGACCTCGTGACTCCTAGGCTGTCTAAGGGTTGACCTAGAATAGTTGAATACACACCTTTAGGGATACACTCCTGTTCTTTAAGGCAGTGACGTACCAATAGCCACCCGGTGGTGCGAGGGGCCTGAACCCCAGGGGTCCCCCTCCAGCAATGAGCACAGGCCCCTGGACTGAGAGCTTCTGACTGGGTCTGGAGTGTGCCACCCCTGTCCACCCCCCCCACCCCCCCTTCATGCACTTTTCAATGGGAACACCTCAAGTTTCATCAGGCCTGATGTCCAATGGCTGCTAGCGGTCCATACCTTTCTTTTTGTTGCAACATTGGCCCTGAGAGTGAAAAATAATATTAGTAAAGTACCAAAAAAGTACAAAAACTTGTTTGTTGTTATAACTCTAGTAATTGGGATTCTAGATTAAATTAATTAACCAATTGTACAATTATTTAAAATTGTTTGAATAAACATCAACAGATCATACAATTATAAAGCACCTCCTCAGATAAAACTCTTAATCCACTTTATGGACTTGGTGTGTGAGGGCATTCAGCTTTTGTCTTCCAGGCAAAGTCCTAAGAATTAAGAGGTCTTTACTCTTTCCAGCTGTACATTTTTTAATGACCAACAGCGTCTTCTAATCATGTTACGGCCAAAGTTCATAATCTTGGTCTTGGCTGAATTAATGGTGATATTATGGGACCCACAGAAATATTCTAGAGCTTCAAGTGACCTCTGAAGGCCAATAGGTGTCTGATCAATGCGGACTGTGTCATCTGCGTATTGTAAAATGTGAATTTTCTGCCCAACAAGACGCAGTGCAGAAGCACGTCCTTTATCCATTTACTGATTCAGGTCAGCTAAGTATAGACTGAATATTAAGGGGACCAAAATACATCCTTGCTGAAAGGCTTTTGTTGGTATAGATCTTCTCTGACATGGCCCATTTTGGGGACAGCTTGATTTAGACCCATGTGTCAATGTATTAAGAAATGTTAGCTTTTAACAAGGTAGAAGGTACACCCCCACTTTGCCAATTTGTCTCTTAGAGTCATTCTATCTACATTACTGAAAACAGTGGTAAAGTCAATGAATGCAGCATTCCATACTTTCCCCTTCTTTGCCGTAGTCTCATCAATGAGAGTACAAAGACACAACTGGTTGTCTTCAATTTTTCCCCCCTTTTGGAATCCTGTTTGAAAGAAAGGGATTATTTGCTTCTGCATGGCCCACCTTTCCAGCTCTTGATTTAGAATGTGGGCAAAACATTTTCCCTCCACGCGTAGGAGAGCGATCAGCCTAAAGTTTTTAGGAGAATTGAGATCACTCTTTTCATGAATAGGAACTAGTACAGACCCCTCCAACTCTCGGAAACCACTTGTCATGTTAAGCACGGGCTGTAAAGACTCAAGATGTGGCCCTCCCTCACCGGTGAGGATTTAAAGATGGAACCCGGGTTGCCATTTGGGCCAGGTGCTCCGTAGGGGTGCAGTTGTTTGATGGCTTGTACCACTGTCTGAGTGGTAACCCAGATTGTGGTGGTCAAAACTCCACAGTCAGACCTGCTTTTCATTAGGGGCTCCTGGATGAGCACAACACTGCTGTCCACCCAAAGCTTTTTATGTACGTCTCCCAAATAATGGGGGCAATGTTTGCTGTTTTTTGTTTGATCTTTTTCGCAGAGAGATCATTAATTAAGCACCAAAATTTCCTAGAGTTGTTAGATTTTATAACTGCATGAATTCTAGACCAAATTCTTTCTGCTTCTATATTCTTTTGGTCCCAGGGCTTTTTCCTGTAGATGGATCTGATACCTTTAATATGTTCTTTCATTAGCAGATTGTTCTTGTTATTGGTGCATTGAGATTTCAGAGCCACACATAACAGAGCTTTCAGCTGTCTTATTTCTGTAGCCAGAACTCCAGGCTGATCCGACCCACACTTACTTCTCAAATCCCGCCCTCGTGAACCTTTCGCTTCTTGCTGCCATGTTTAATGCCGAAATCAGTGCCGGCAAATGCTCTGGGAGGTCATGCTCTAAAGAGCATCTGGCACGGAAATCCTCCATACACTGGGCTGTACCTATTAACGGCCTGCCAGCTGATCCTTCTGATAGGTGCCATTTTTTCTTGAGTGCTGATTAGCCACTGATGGGGATGAAGTGTAGCTGGGTTGTTCATAGAACACTCTACATTGCATGGTCACTTGATAAAGTGGGCCGCCCATTAAAGTCGCCAATTTGCCAAAAGCGAGAGAGGGAATCCTATGCATGCTAGATCTTGCCAATTTTCCTTTACTATGCCTGTGCACTATCAAACATCCTGTATCTCATACCATCATGCCACAGGCACATTTTCTCGGAAGCCAACCACCGCACCATCTCTACCCAATTCAACAGTATGTGAATACTTTCCAACAGGTTGTTTACCTCGAACCTCAAGCGTCAAAATTCAGTGGACACTCCGAGTAATGACGAGAAGCAGGTAACCATGGTCCATGTAGACACCGGGCATTCAGTTCAGGGCTTATGTGTGTTTATTTATGTACTCGGGCATTATGTGCAGCACTTAATAGCTTTTTAGCTACTTCAACACAATACACACAAAGTGGCGCGGTGCAGAGAGGAATAATAAATCTATACTAAACTAAATCATAGGCCATTTGAAAAAGATGGGTTTTCAGTGCCTTTTGGGACATTAGGAAGCTATCTTCGAGCGCTCTCATGTGTGAAGGATATATTACTAGAGGAAGGAACTTTGTAAATCGAGGGATCTCACTCCAAACTTTTCATAGTGTGCTTGGAAGATGACTAAAAGGCTGTGTGATGCCAACCGCTGGCCAGGGGTAAATGCAGACACCCATTGCAAGTTACACAGGTGCTCATTCAGCAGTTCCTGGTAACCAATGCACTCTTAAATGGAGTGATATCCCTAACAAAGTCTGCACAGGGCCTTTCCAGTACAGGGGGGAAGGGTGATGTGACTGGATTGGTTCAGGAACAAATGTGTTGGATTGTTCTGGTCACTGAGGGTGCAAATTGGCATTGCCGCTGTCATAATCTACTCCAGATATTACAACTTCAGAGGTCATCGTAATTTTGTAAGGTCATAGGAAAAAAGGGAAGACTTCAATGTATAAGGCAAAGACAATGGGAAGTCTTCTTGGTGGCAGCTTTTACTCAGGAGATGGGGAAACAACACTTATCGCATAGGTTTGTGGGTATGTCCCACACACACTGGCCAGCTGTGTGTGAAGGCATTTCAAGTATGACAAGCACAGTAAGGAGAATTTCTATTCTGTATGTGCTAATGCAAGTTAGTTTATCTAGTCCTAAAAATACGCCTTGTAGTCCACTACCTTTTGCTTCTTCCCTGACCCGTATTTGAAAGTTAGTTGGATCTGGACATGATTCACATGCACCCTAGCATCATGTTGAATTTCCTTTTGAAAATATGTTGCATTTGTTTACATATTCGGTCACATGGCTCCGAAAAAATATTGGCAGGCCAACTCACTTTTTACCTATGAGCTTGCAGTCAGCTATGTTTTTTTTTATTGTGGCATCATTCTATTTGCTGGATACAGACATCGAGGAGGCATAGGGCCAAGCCCAGGGTTGGTGAGCCATGTGTGACGGTGTATGGGCTATCAAAGCCTTCTGTCTTGTTGTGACCTAGACTGACTGCCTCCACTAAATATGAATGAGAGGTTTAGACCTATGAAGCGTATCAATAGCAAGACAAAGTGCCGACTAGGCGTTTTACCAATAATGTGCCACATTTTAAGTCACTATATTTACACGGCCATATATTTAAATCCTCGGAAACGAGAATCCCAGTCGCCTCTCGCATTCAATAAACTAATGGCAGCTGTGCCACTGCGTTGAACAGTCGTCTGTTGAACTTCCATGTACTGCATATCCCAAAGGCTGAAGTCAGTGAGCACATTAAGAGCTGGCTGTTCATCCAGTAAATATTCATGGACCTACTGCTAGTGTGTATTGCCTCTGGGCATTTCCTGCATTATTAAACTCAAACCTCTTTATCACGCTGGATGCATGTGTAGATTCTTGAACCTCCGGCGTGTTGTAATTCGACAAAGGCGCCATTCTTTCTAGCCCATCTCTGGATTGTTCTTAATCCACCCTAAGAAGGTGGCCAAAAAGTGGGCACAATGACCTGACCGCATGAATCTAGAGCTGGGCTAACAGTTGAGAACCATTGACATGAACATCAAAACATGCGTGTTATACCTCTTGCAAGACATTCTGATGCAGGCCTCTAAAGCAGACATCGTGTCAGGCTAGGGCGATAATTTCCAATGAAAATCAAGAAAACCCAAGGCTCTGCTGACTCCATAACTCAGCCCCCACGATGAAAGAACTCCTAGCATGTCCCAATCTTGAGGTCCTTTGCTGCAGAGACAGAAGTGTTCTAGGATGTTTTGAAACATTGTGCAATTGCCCATTCTGTTGTCGGACACTGTACTTTATTTTCTTGATTAAACCCATAAACCACATTGGAACAAATATTTTCCCTCTCTGCCCAATTTCTTTCCCCGCCCCTGATTTCTGCCCTAGCTGAGTGGAATAGGGATGAGAGCACAGGAGTCTTGTCGAAGTAGAGTGGAGCTCAGCTTACTGGGGAATGCAGACATCAAACAAACAACTGCAACGCATTAGCACGGCCATTAAGAAACTATTACCAAGGCAATGCAGCCCCAACACATGAAACCATTTCGCTTCACCCCAAGAACAACCTGGCTTCAATTGTGGAAATCTGCAAGGTTTGAAATACATCAATTCTAAGCTGTAAATGAAAATTTAAAAAAATATTCTTCGTTGATTTGGACATATTGTGCGTCGTTATAAGAAAAGACAAGGCTGCCAGCACTGTTCACATACGTGTAAAGATTTCTGAGCCAGCAGGGAAATGTTTCCTAAGAGGATGTGGCCTAACAGCTACGGCGGTCGACCTCGAAGCTTGTGAACCCGGTTTGAGATTCGGCAACGAAGCTCAACATCCTGTGATTCTGGGCAAATCACATAATCTCCACGTGCCTAACAAAAATGAATGTGTCGGTCTGTAATGCACCTGGTGCTCATGTAAAGCGCTCTGTTCCCTTTGGGTTGAGTTCACGCTATATAAAAGTCAAATTTTCTAAATGTCACAAAGCCTACACATTGCAAACCATGTGAATAGAAAACCCAAAGTCGCAATGCACTAAAAGTACACGTCTTTGCAACTTGCAATGTACACACTGAATCTCCCTACGAATAGTTAGTGAAAGCAGGCGTGAAATGGAGGGCCGCCTTTCAAAACAACGTGCAATGAATTGTATTAATGCTGTGCGAGTAAGACTGCAGCTGCAAACCACGAAAGGGATACAGACTCCCAGAGGTGGGGGATATCCATCTGCAAACTTGAATTTCTGCATGAGGGACAGCTTCCATTTTCTTAATGTGTGCTGTGGGCATTAGGGGAGCACACAGTGGTCCAAGGTACCGCTGCTTGCCCCCTTCAATGGCATGTGCATCAGGTCAGTTTTCATCGCAGCCCCCTTCCCTTTAAGGAGCAGAGACCACACTTTCGCAATGTTCAAACGTAAATGCACTGATGGAAGCCTATTGTCGCCCGCAGGCACACACCTTGATCAGGAGAGTGAAGCCCTCACCAGCACCCTGCGCGGAGCCATAGATCTAGTGGCACCGGAGCAGAGGAATAGAGTTAGAGACAAGGGCAAAGGGGCCCCCTGGTTTAATGAGACTTTGAGGGAAAGGAAGAAAAGTCTCCGCCAAGCCGAGAGGCAGTCTGGGCTGAAATCTGCAGCTGCGCCCGTAGACTGCAACATATTCCAGACCTTCTTTCTCCAGAAGGTCAGGGACATCCTTTCTGAGATTGATAACACCCCTATCAATCAGGGCCCTCTAGTGCAGAATCAGGTCCCCCCCCCCCTCCCCAGCACACAATTTACCACCTTCCCAAATCTAGATTCAGCGTCCCTGACACTACTGATGAATCGTATCAAATGGGGCTCTCCTGCAGATCCCTGCCTCCGAGGATCTTCCAAATGACCCTCCCCGGGCTGGAAAGGCAGATACTCACCTTTCTGAACAACTCCTTGGAGACTGGCTACTTACCTTCCAACCTGAAGGAGGCCAGAGTCACCCCCCTGTTAAAGAAACCTGGAGCAGGCGCTGCTAATCTCAAGAATTATAGGCCCATCTCCCAGCTCCTCCTCCTTGGCGAAGGTTGTGGAACAACATGTCCTCAATACACTTTCGTCCTTCTTGGCGGAACACCAGCTACTCCAAGCTCGACAGTCGAATTTTAGAGCCCATCACAGTACTGAGTTGGTGAGGCTATCTGTACTCGATGAGCTCAGAATTATGGCCGACAATAAAAAAATGAGTGCCCCGATTTTATTAGATCTATCAGCGGCCATCGGTACGGTCTGCCATACACAACTGCTGGCCTGTAACCCTGAAGTGGGCTTCGGCGGGCTGGCACACCGGTGGCTAGAATCCTTCTTGTCCGGTCGGTCCCAGAGGATCCAGCTTGGTGAGCAGGTATCGAACAGGGGTACCCTTACCTGCGGCGTCCCCCAGGGTTCTGCACTGTCCTCGCTCCTCTTCAACATGCACCTACAGCCTCTGGTGGCATCGCTAACCCGCATGGATTGCTGAGTCTTCAACTACGCGGACGATACTCAACTCATCCTCAGGATTGACAACTCCGCCCATGCCCAGGATCTGGCGCAAAACATCCTCAGATTCACAGTGAACTGGTTGACAGCCAACTCCCTAAAAATCAACCCTGACAAAACAGAAGTCCTTGTCATCCCCATGAAAAACAATCCCTTGAGTAACCATTTCTGGCTCCAAGAGCTGGGTGCCACCCTCACACCAGTACCCATCGTAAAAAGCCTGGGCATTAAGATCGACTCCGAGCTTTCCATGGCCAACCAAGTCACTACAGTGGTCGGAACCTGTACAGGTCTCATGAGACAGTTGCGGAAACTTAACCTCCTCCTTTCAACTGCCTCACTACAAATGATTTTGTCCGCCACAATTGTCTCTAGACTAGACTACGGTAATGCCTTATACATTCCTTATACATCCCAGAAACGTATCAATAAACTACAGGTGGTACTGAACGATGCAGCCAGGCTGATTTTTAGGTTGCCTAGAAGGACTCATGCCACCCCTCTGCTGTGCAAGCTGCATTGGCTCCCCATTCAGCAAAGAGCTAAATTTAAGGGCCTCGGCATTGCCCATAAAGCAATTTATGGCCAAGCCCCATGCTATATGAAAGAACGCCTGGAAAACTATGTTCCAGGTCGTACACTGCGGTCCTCCGAGGCCTGGCCCTCCCACGGTGCAATACTGCATCTAAAGGGCGCACAGCGTTCTCCGTCCTTCTCCTACAACTATGGAACCAACTGCCTGATCATTTTCGCAAGGAACCTGCACTCCTCCCCTTCAGGAAACAGCTCAAAACGGTCCTGTTTAGGGAGACTTTGGACACAGCCTAATCCCCCTTCCTTCCGCTGTCTTGTAACTGCTAACAACCTTTGGCCACTCTCTCTAAAAGCGCTAAGAGACCTGCCGGTGATTACGCGCTATACAAAAATCAATTACCATAACATAACACCTTTGCATTCACATCTCGTTCAACAGTATTCACAGAGGAATTCCTGCCTCATTAATATGCATGAGGTAAGAGAAGACTTTTCAAAATCTTACCATAGGTCGATTCTGTGCTACAACAAATGAGTACATCCGTCAGAGCGCAACTTAAGCCTTGGGTTGCACACCTGCGGATGTACACACGTAGAGAGAGTTTAGCACCCGAGACTTGGTACTTCAGACTCTAGTCATATAGTCATCTGTGCAACCACTTAAAGCTATTAAGGGAGAGTGACAGTGAACAGAGACTGGATCTTTATATCCAATGCTGGATGAAACCAAATACGTAATCTATAATTCCCAATGCTGTCATCCCACAGTTCCATAGCTATTTATGTGCCTTATCCCTTGCCTAGCGCCTTAAGCTCCTCTTTTAAAGTTATAAATGAGAAAGGGAAGTGATAAGAGACATGAAGCAGAGGAAAGAGAGCAGGGAAGACTGAGGAAAGAGGGCAAGGAAGGGCAGATGAAGGAGGGCAGGGACGACTGAGGTAAGAGGACAGGGAAGGGATGAGCAAAGAGGGAAGGTCTGAAGAAAGAGGGCAGGGAAGGCTGAGGAGAGAGGGCAGGGAAGGTTGAGGAAAGAGGGCACGGAAAACTGAGGAAAGAGGGCAGGGAAGACTGAGGAAAGAGGGCAGGGAAGACGGAAAGGGGGCAGGGAAGACGGAAAGGGGGCAGGGAAGGCTAAGGAACTAGAGCAGGGAAGACTTAGGAAAGAGGGCTGGGACGGGCTGAGGAAAGAGGGAAGGGAAGGGCTGAGGAAAGAGGGCAGGGAAGGGCTGAGGAAATAGGGCAGGGAAGGGCTGATGAAAGAGGGCAGGGAAGGGCTGATGAAAGAGGGCAGGGAAGGGCTGAGGAACGAGGGCAGGGAAGACTGAAGACAGAGGGCAGGGAAGACTGAAGAAAGAGGGCAGGGAAGGGCGGAAGAAAGAGGGCAGGGAAGGGCAGAGGAAAGAGGGCAGGGAAGGGCAGAGGAAAGAGGGCAGGGAAGGGCAGAGGAAAGAGGGCAGGGAAGGGCTGAGGAAAGAGGGCAGGGAAGGGCTAAGGGGAAAGGGCTGAAAAGACACAGAACTGATGAGTGACAGGAGGAGGACTGAGGGAAGCCAAGAGACATGCATTGAGACAGGGATGAGGAGAGAAATTGATGGAATTATAGACTGCTGCAGGGTGGTCAAAACAACAAGCATTGGCAAAGCCAATGGGTTTCACCTCCGGGATTTATTGGCTTTCATAATGGTTTTTACCAATTCTGTGAATCATGGCTAAAGAGAAAACAAAAAAAAACAAAGGTGCTATGACCGCCACAACAGCCATGTTCTTTTGTGGGCGCATGCATGGCACATTGGCAGGTGCTTTTTTTAAATGTATTTACTGATTCAAGTTTGAATAGTAAATTTAAAAAACCAAGGTAGCACAAAAGCGTATATATTTTTTTTAAAGTGGATGGGGGAAAGCAACATGGAGAGCAGGGGTGGCAGCAACACGGAGAACGCAGTTGGGAGAAGCATCATGCGGAGGGCAATCCTGGAAACAATACAGAGGGTGGCGGGAAAACACAGGCGAGAGAGCAACGTGAGCACAGGGGAACAGAAGCACATAGGCGAAACTGTACTGTATTAAACCCATAAACGATATTGGAACAAATATTGTGCCCTCTCTGCCCAATTTCTTTCCCCGACCCTGATTTCTGCCTTAGCAGACTGGAACTAGGAAGAGAGCACAGGAGTTTTGTCAAAGAAGAGAGGAAAAAGCTGAAGGCATGGCTGTTCCCCCAGTAGCTTCCCAACTGGGCCATTTAACTCTTTCTAGGTCAGCAATTCTCAATCAGCGCTGGGAAGCCCTAGGTCAGCCATGCGCTTAACAAAAAACCTAAACATAAACATAAACATAACATACCGACAGAGTTGACTGTGCCATAGTTTTCAGAACATTTCTAGAATGTTGTGGTTATCTCATTGGACAGCCATGGCTTGTGTGTTATCACTGTTCTACCCTCATTTGTTTTTAAATGTATTCCATTATAAGTTTTAAAAACAAAATATCTATTTTGCAGGCCACAGTCTGATCTTTTGGAGCACTATTAAAACTGCATTCCAAGTGGTCAGTGTCTCATCATAACCTGAAATCTTGGAGTCACACAGCCACATTACCAAAACACTTGCCTAACATTTGTAAGAGCTAGTTATTATTGATCAAAGACATACCGATTTAGAGTCTTCCAGATCTCGCTTCAGGTCATCTTCACCCAGCAGCCACTCCAACAAGATGACAATTCCAGCGGAGACTTGATCCCACTGCTGGAGCAGACGACAAAGGATACCAAATGCGAGATCCATGGCCATTGGTGGGTTGACTACACAAAATTCAAACTCTGCAGAAAGGACAAAGTATAACTTAACTTAGATTTGTGATCGTATCAAATGTTTCAAAACACTGTTGCACCCTCACTGAAGTGGTGAAGTATTACAGAGTGAAAACTTACTAAGAAACTCTCTATTGCCTAATGGTCAGTGGAGTCACGTTTGTCTTCAAGATGGGGAGCAAATTAAACTATTAGCTCTTATTTTAAATAGGCCTTGAATTATGTGTTGTCATTAAAGAGAGTGGACATAGTTTGAACACATTTGCAACTGACCAGATTTTTGGAAATTCTTTTCTTCACTCCTGGTCTTATGCCTTAATGCCCTAGGAGCTCGGCCTGCTTTTGAAAAGACGGCAGAAGACTCAACTTCTGTAGAAGTCTCAGAGCTCTAGGAAGTGCAAACAATAGTTACATGTGAGTCTCTGAAGGTTAGATATTACTAAGTAGCCCTGTAAGCAGTCCACATTCAGCCTGATAAATGTGGTGGTTGGCGTTGAATTAAGGGATTGCTATGATACAAAAAGTAATTCCATTAATAGTAATGGGGTAACCCAGTATCCTTTCAGAACCTGGGAAATCTAGTAGTATGCAACAACACAGAATCAATTGTTATTGCATAACTATGATGACTAATGCCAGCATGAGTGATTTGATCGCCTATGCAATCACCAGCAAAGAACAGACTGAATCAGTGATGAGCTCCTCGTAGCCAGGGTGTGCGACAATCTTTGGCTAATGTTATATACTATGACCCTCATAGTGATGGTGTATGAGACGTAGCCCTATGTCTCAAACGCCAGTCTGCAATGCTTTTAGCTGGAGCATGACCCCAACATCTTTGGTCCATATTTCCACCACATTTTTGTTTTGTTATTTGAATCAGAGTCCCACACATATTAGACTAGGATACTCAAGAGTAGTCGTGCGCGTAATAAATATCCATATAACATAACATAACATAACTATTCAGGGAGTACGTGCAATTTCCTTAGAAAGAAAGTCAGTTAAAGAAACCTTGAGTTATAAAGAAGAGCATGGCTTTTTCCAAGATGTAAACACTGATCTGTGCATATTAGAGCCTGTCTCTATTGATTCTAGCAAAAGACGTTAAAAAGTGAAGAAATGTGCTGATGTACTTGTGGTAAGTAAAGTATTAGATCTTTCACAGGCCCTGTAAAAGCCAGTAATGGAAAATAAAGTATTTATCTTACTCTAACTTCCGAAGGTTTGGTATAATATTAGAAGTGGAGTCATTGCTGAGTGAAAAAGGATTTATTAAAGACCAAGAACCAGACAAATGTATGCTAAAGGAGGAAAACCAAAGGAACCTTGAAGAGAGTCAACAATCCTGTCAGTATATGACTGGGCACACAGACCTAAAGTAAGAAACAGCAGCAGAAGGGATACTAGCACCACAGCAGAATATAACATCAGGGTTAGGATTGGTATTCGTTTGAAATCCTTGCTATACCCCAAAAGCTAGTATCTATGTAGTGACCGTGGTTCCACTAATGGGTGCAATCGGACTTTCATGGGACTGACTTAAATGGGATGAATAAGAAGATGTTACTTGGCTTGATATGATGTTGGGGAGCTATTCAGGGAGATCCTTGGTCAGAAACAGGAGTGCCATTGCACTGGCTCGATCAAGGCACCAGAGGGGAGCTCTGCAATAGCTGCACAATAGGAGTCATAGGGGGACTGCAAATAGTAAAACATTTCAGCAGCTTCCCCTGGCAGCATATATTAACTCGGTAAGACACTCACATAGTATGTATGGAAAACAGAACACACAAAATTCCATAAAAAGTCAAAAGTTAAAAGGGAGTTAAGTTTGACGAATAGATTGACATGAATGCATGTAGCAATGTATATAACAACATGAACAAAACTGTAGCACTGCCATTAAAGGACTCTATGGCTTGGTCCCAGTGTCCCTTAAAATTAAAATTAAATAACAAAAGGGGGCAGAGAGTGCATTTACAGACCCTCTGGCTCAAGTGGAGGTATGCCAAAGCGACTCCCTTCGGGTACCAAAATAAGTTTGCTACAGGCTGCCCAGACCCTGTATGGCCCCCGAAGTCCACAAATCACGGTTAAGCTTCAAATCTGTTGCAAGGGCAACCTGGACCCATGTTGGTCCTCCTGTTAGGTTGGCAGACCCAGAATTGGATCTGTGACCACCGCTGCCTTCCAACAAGGTCTACATAATTACAAGGGTTTGCAAACACTGTGGCAGAATCTAAAGACCCATGAAAAAATATTTAAAAAATTAAAAATTAAAAAAGAAGCGGAGCCTGCACCCCTACGCCCACACCCTCTGCTCACAACTGATGGTATTTACAGCAGGGGCTGGCCACTTGCAGCAGGATCGGGCTCCTGTCCAACCATGTGGGGCTGAAGGCCTTGTGCAGCAGGGCCTGGTTGTCCGTGGAAGGTTGGGCTCAGGGCCCTGTATGAGTAAACATGGTTTACTGCTCACAGATTGCATGTTACAATCACTTTACACATTGAAACAACTTTCCTTGTAGCCACAAGGACTATTAAATGTGATTTCACCAGGCTGAACAAAAGTAACTCTTGCAATGTTGGTTTGGGTTACATTCTTACACATGAAAAATGACCAAGATATAAACCACATATGCAGATGTATAGAGTATAATATACTATTTATTACCATTGTTGAAGAAGCGGGAAACACAAAAGCACAGTGGTGGTCTTCACTGTATTTATGGCTCCATTGAAAAGGCCTTCTTTGCTTTGCCTATAACGTTTGATTCTCTGGAAGTATTTGCACCAAATTAGGCAATCAATTGATGTAGTCACCTAAGGTCTGGCATACCAATTTTCTTGAGGATCGGTGCAGGGGCCACAAGTTAACAGCGTTAGAGGAGGGTGAGAAAAAGTTAGCAGGGGGTGAGAAACATGTGTTTTCCAATGTTTGCTCCCATAGGATATTTTGCTCGCGTCTGCAGTCCAAACCTCTGAATGGATTTACTCCAAGCTTCGCAAGAAAGTGAAACCTTACTCAGTAAGTAGCTTTTGTTGGTGTGGTGCGAATCCTTTTCTGTAGATGTAAGTATTTAAAAAGTTTCAAAGTGGTCCTTAAATCATTATCATATTTGTACATTTGTAATGTTTAAATCGCAATCATGTTTAACGACTCCTGTCAAACACATTTTTAATTTTTAGGTCAAGGACTCCGTTGCACTGCGTAAGCAGTGGGCAGAGTCCGATATTTTATGTTTCTTAGTGTAGGGGGCTTGAACCCGCCCCTCTTCTCCATTAGCTGGCCTCGTAAATGCTGGCCAGCCATTGGAGGAGAGGGGCGTCACTCCCTTTAAGCCCCGTCTTTTTCGGATTCGGGGGCGTGTTTTTTACGTTCTTTCTATCTGTGACGTCATCCGTCACTCACCCAAAAACACACCCCCGATTCCGAAAATTTCGGAGCTTTGCGGCAGCCATTTCTGCCCGCCGGCCATCTCATCTCTGCCGTTTTCGGGAGTGCAATCGTAATGTGTGTATGTGCGTGTAATATTTGTGCAAGGAGCGTCTGCGTGTGTATGCACACGTGACCCTACTCCACACATCCAGTGGTGGTATGCTCTAGTCGGCTGACAGCTGAATTGTGCGTCCCTGGTTCAGCACAAGGTTACTTCCTTATGTTGTAATGCCTCGCTTGATTGGTTGATACCCTCCTATTGCTTCTTATGATTGGATTGGATTGTAAAGGCATTTATATACAGCCCACTATCCCCGAAGAGGAGGTAAAGCACTTTACAACGGGCCGCGCGCTGCTCAGGAACACGAGGTTAGTGGTTAATCATCCCTCTTAGTAAGCCTTTTCTTTCTGGAGCTGTAATGCGGTCATGGAAAGATAATCTTTCAAAATATCTAGTACAGGTACAACTCTAAATGAAAAGCCTTGAACCCACATGGCTTACGTGGCGTTGCGCATTACACAGCAATTATAACTAATGATAGTTCTGCAAACAGTAAAGACACCGACATTCCGCGCTCTGAAGTCTCCGTCCAGCCATCCCCAGCCTCCTGCTCCAACCAGCGGCCCTCCCGCTCCGTATGCAGGAGGCAGACTCCACTGGCAGCATTCCGCCACTTACATCAGAGAGCGAGAAAGACAGGTCAGCGCTTAAACGTATGTGAAAATTTGCTGTAAATCACTTTTAATCCAAAGTATGGGCGTCTTCTGCTCATAATCATCAATAAACCCAGGCAAGCGGCTCCAATTCACACTAACTGAAAAATCGTTAGTCATATGCGCATAATACATCACCTGCAAGCACCGCAATACAAATTATGAAGAAATTATTATGGCGCTGGAGCAACAACCACATGGGCCAAATCCACAACTAATCAGGCATAAACACCACTGACCAGTGGTCACCACGAATGAAGGTCATGCAGGAAATAGAATATGCACAAATAATTCCAGATGTTACTGCCTGACTGGGTGGGGTTTTAACAAGTCTGAAATAAATATTAATTTAGACACTCCCTTTTAATTCAGGTAACCCTCTGGGTTTAGCAGTCAGAGCAGGCGCAATCAGACAAAGAATTCTGAAGGAAAAACTTCTGCTACCCTATCAGGATTTCCTAATCATGGAAACTTTCAACCGATTTTTGGCTTATTTATTTATTTATTCAGAGTTTTATATAGCGCGAACAAGATCTTTGCAGATAACAGAGCGCTTCACAGAGACAGGGGGTGAGGGCGACAGGAGGGTGACTAAACATAATAATGGATACAGTATAATATTCAATAGTATGAACGGATAGCAGTCATGTGCTGATAAAATAACAATAAACAGTCAAGTAAAGGATACTATAAGACGGTGCAGAGTCTTTGGTCCAGCTTCAATAAGGGATGGCTTATACCACTATCTAAGAGTTACAGAGCGACAGGGGTAGGGACATCAAGTTTCAGCAAGCTAACGTGTACAATATAGTAATAGGTAGTGAGTGAGTTGTATAATAGGCTCACAATCAAGTAAGAAAATGATATCATTAGACATTAGACAGTGAGGTAGCCAGTGGTACAAAAGCGGTGCAAAGTCTCTGATCCAACAACAATAAAGTTCAGGTGAACTTGGCCATAAGGATGGATTTCACCTCTTTCTTGAAGAAGGCAGTGGAGGAGATAAGCCTGGTTTCAGAAGGGAGTGCATTCCAGATCCTGGGTGCCATTCCTGAGAAGGAGCGTTTGTAAGTTTTTTCCTTCCGAAATCTGCGAGGTTTCAGGAGTAGATTTTTTGTACTTCTATTGGATCTCGACCCTCCTGATATAGTCAACTTTTGAGTGAGGTAGTTGGGTGCCTTGTGGTGTATGGCCGAGTGTGTTATAACAGCAATTTTCAGCTGTAGTCTGGCTTCAAAGGGCAGCCATTTCAGGGATTTCAGATCAGGGGATATATGAGAGTGTTTTCTTGAGCCAGTAATGAGTCTCGCGGCAGCGTTCAAGGAGGCTCTTAGGGGTGCAGTTGTTGCTAGAGGGAGTCCGCTGAGGGCCACAATACCATAGTCTATGCGGGGGATGACTAGGGCTTGTACAGCAGTTTGGAAGTCTTTGACTGGGAGGAAGGGTTTAAGTTTCCTTAATGTGTTGATATGGAAGTTAGCTCCTTTCGTTGCTTTGCTAATGTGCTGTTTCATGTTGAGCTTTGCGTCAAGTGTGATGCCTAAGGATTTCGCAAAGTCCATTATGGTGGGTCGGACATTGAGTGCTGTTAGGTGATTGAGCCAGATTTGGGTGGTGGTAATTTTCGAAGGGGGTGATATCAGGAGGAACTCAGTTTTCAGAGCATTTAGTTTAAGGTGATTATCGGCCAACCATGATTGGGTGTTTCTTAGTGTGTGGTTCAGGAGTTTGATATCTTCCGGGGATTGTACCTTTAGGTAAAGTTGAGTGTCATCGGCATACATATGGAAGTGTACATTGGATGCTTGAAGCAAGGTGGCAAGTGGTTCCATGATGAGGTTGAACAGTGTGGGTGAAAGGCAGGATCCTTGTGGAACGCCTAAGTCTACTGGCACAGGTGAAGACAGCACATTGTTGATCTTGAACTTCTGAGACCGGTTATGTAGGAAGGAGGTGAACCATTTAAGAACAGTCCCGGATAAACCCATTCTAGTGTTTAGCAGCTCCAGTATGTTCTCATGTTTGACCGTGTCAAATGCTGATGAGAGGTCAAGAAGGATGAGGAGGCATGAATCATTGCTATCAAGAATTTGGAGGGCGTCATCAACTATGTGTGTCATGGCCGTTTCCGTGATGTGTTTCGCTCGGAAGCCTGATTGATGAGAGTTGAGGAGGTCGAATTGGTCGATGTGTTTTGTTAGTTGGAGTTGTACACATTTTTCCAGCAGTTTGGCCAAGGTGGGGATATTGGTGATAGGGCGGTAATTGTTTAGGTCAGATGGGTCAGCTGTAGGTTTCTTGAGTTTGGGCGTGACTTGCCCCACTTTGAGGGAGTCAGGGATGAGACCTTGTTGAAGGGAACTGTTAATGATTTTGGTCCAGAGTGGGAGGAACATGGGGGTGAAGTCCTTTACAGCATTAGCCGGTAGGGGGTCTATGAGGTGATTAGAGGGCTTCAAGGTGCCGAGCAGTTTGTGTATTGCTTCTTCAGAGTAGGTGTCGAAGGACGTCCATGAAGCGCTATTTTTAGGTTGAGTGTTAGGCATTCTGATGCGGCTAGGGTGTCGGCTTACATCATTGAGAGGTGTGGCTCACTGGTTAGAGGCGGCAGACCCGAGTGCAGAGAATGGCCCGGGACCAGGGTTCGATTCCCGACGCGGCAGGGTCTTGGACCAGGATCAGCGGACTGATAATTCTCGCATCGGTGCCCACTCCGACCGGGGAGCACACTCGGCAACTCTGGGCATTAGCTTGCCTCATCTCTACAACGGCCCCCACAGACGCCAGGGATGCCTGGTTTCACCCTGGAGATACCCAAAAAGGGACCATCTCACAGGGAAAGCCAGGACGGGTTCCCCAGCAGTCTACAGCGCCGGGACACTCGGGTAGAGTAACTGTGCGCTATACAAGTATCCCACATTTACATTGAGGAGGTCAGTTCTTATGTTGTCGGTCTTTAGCTTAAAGAAAGCAGAAAAGTCTTCACTGTGTGGGATATCGCTTGTTGTGTTGTTTGATTGTAAGGGTTGGGTCTTGGTTTGAGTTTTGACTAGTTCGAACAATTTTCTTGGTCGGTTTTTCGCTTGGTCAAGCTGGAGGCTAAAGAAGTCAGCTTTCGCACGCTTGATTTTCCTAAAGTAGGCATTTCTCTTGTTCTTAAGCATTTTGCGATGCAGTGATGAGGGGTCAGCTCTCCAAGTGCGCTCTGCCAATCGCATAACACGCCTGTCTTCATTGAGTCTGCCGTCATACCAAGGATTCGAGTTCTTGGTGGAGACTCTCTTTAGTTGCAGTGGGGCGGCTTCGTTGATTACTAAGCTCCTAGAGTCGAGGTAGAGGTCGGTCAGTGATTGAACATCAGAGGTGCCAGCGGGGGTAAGGAGGAGACTGTAGGTGTGGGGAGGTAGGGAGTTGGGGTTAAGATTCTTCATGTCCCTTTTCCAGATCTTGGATTTGGTGTGTTGAGCCGGGGTAGGTTTGACCTTTTCATTGATAAAGAAGGTGATAATGTGGTGGTCTGACCAATCACAAGGTTGGATTGCCCCCAGTTGGGTAGAATCCTCTTTGGCGATGATCAGATCGAGTATCGAGCCTTTATCGTGTGTTGGACTGTTGCATATTTGGGTGAGGTCAAGTGCAGTAAGGAAAGTTTTGAGACTATTCACCACTGCGTCTTTCTGGTCGTTCCAGTGGAGATTGAAGTCACCCAGGTAGATTTGAGTGATCTGCCGACCTGCATTGGATGTGATCGTGTCCATGAGTTGTTGGGTGAAGATGAGGTTGTCCCCAGGCGGGTGATAGATGAGATGTAAGGCACATACTGGTTTGCCCTCGCTGAAGATATCGAGGCTGAAGGCTTATGATCAGAGCCTACGGCAATATTCCTTTATGCTAACAATTTTGGCCCCAGAGTATTAAGGGCTTTAAAAATGGGTCCCAGAACCTTGAATTAGGTGTTCCCTGCCTCCTGGTTCTGCTTGCTCCACTGCCCCCTCGCTGTGCTTGCTTCCCTGCCCCCTCGCTATGCTTGCTCCTCTGCCCCCTGGCTGTGCTTGCTCCCCTGGCTGTGCTTGCTCCCCAGCCCCCTGGTTCCCCTGCCCCCTCGCTGTGCTTGCTTCCCTGCACCCTCGCTGTGCTTGCTTCCCTGTACCCTTGCTGTGCTTGCTTCCCTGCCCCCTCGCTGTGCTTGCTCCTCTGCCCCCTGGCTGTGCTTGCTCCCCTGCCCCCTCAATGTGCTTGCTTCCCTTCCCCCTCGCTGTGCTTGCTCTCCTGTGTGTGTATGTGGCTCTGGGTGTGTATGTGGCTCTGGGTGTGTATGTGGCTCTGGGTGTGTATGTGGCTCTGGGTGTGTGTGTGTGTGGCTCTGGGTGTGTGTATGGCTCTGGGTGTGTGTGTGGCTCTGGGTGTGTGTGTGGCTCTGGGTGTGTGTGTGGCTCTGGGTGTGTGTGTGGCTCTGTGTGTGTGGCTCTCTGTGTGTGGGGGCTGTGTGTGTGTGTGTGTGGGGGCTGTGTGTGTGTGGGGGCTGTGTGTGTGGGGGGGCTCTGTGTGTGTGGGGGCTCTGTGTGTGTGGGGGGGGGCTCTGTGTGTGTGTGTGTGTGAGGAGGCTCTGTGTGTGTGTTTGTGCTGGTGGCTCTGTGTGTGGGGCTGTGTGTGTGTGTGTGGGGCTGTGTGTGTGTGGGGCTGTGTGTGTGTGGGGCTGTGTGTGTGTGGGGGGCTCTGTGTGTGTGAGGCTCCGTGTGTGTGGGGCTCTGTGTGTGTGGGGCTCTGTGTGTGTGTGGGCCTCTGTGTGTGTGTGGGCCTCTGTGTGTGTGGGGGGGGCTCTGTGTGTGTGTGGGGGGGGGGTCTGTGTGTGGGGGGCTCTGTGTGTGTGGGGGCTCTGTGTGTGTGGGGGCTCTGTGTGTGTGGGGGGGCTCTGTGTGTGTGGGGAGCTCTGTGTGTGTGGGGGGCTCTGTGTGTGTGGGGGGCTCTGTGTGTGTGGAGGGCTCTGTGTGTGGGGCTCTGTGTGTGTGTGGGGCTCTGTGTGTGTGTGTGGGGGGGCTCTGGGTGTGTGTGTGGGGGGCTCTGTGTGTGTGTGTGTGGGGGGCTCTGTGTGTGTGTGTGTGGGGCTCTGTGTGTGGGGCTCTTTGTGGGTGTGTGGGGCTCTGTGTGTGTGTGTCTCTGTGTCTCTGTGTGTGTGTGTGGCTCTGTGTGTGTGTCTGTGGCTCTGTGTGGGTGGCTCTGTATGTGTGTGTGGGTGGCTTTGTGTGTGTGTGGCTCTGTGTGGGTGTAAATGTAATAGGTCATGCATTTGCGAGCGATTAAGCTATTGGCATTGTAAATGACAATGCAATTTATTTATGATTTAAAAAAAAATAATGTCATGAGCAATGCCAATAGCTCTACCTTTAATAATGCCGAGACCATTGCATTGTAAATGCTTGTTTGACAAATGTGACTTACTTGAGAAGGGCTCAGACATTTTTTACACACCTTCTTAAAAATCGCGAATCAATTCCGTTTTCCCCTCAGTGTCAGTGGCGGCTCCTCCGTCACATTACCCAGCTTTCCGGAAGGCAGTTAAAACACACCTCTTTCCTCTGTTGTAGATCTTTCTGCCTCGCCCCGTTTGTTTCTCACTGCTGTCAGCGCCGGGACGCCTCTTTGCTGGGGCAGCTGTCGCGCTTTATAAAATGTTATAATATAACATAACTTTTTGTTATTATCATTTTATTTTGTATGTGCAGGGCAGGTCTGGACTCCCCGTGTCACAGGGAGAAGGAGTGGCGGCTGCACCGTAAGTGTACATGGTTGTTTGGCTGGCCATCTCGGGCCGCCCAACCTTTCATGCACACTTAGCATGTTCTCCACAGGCTATATTGTACAGCTTTAGTGGAGAACATGCCCAGCCTGCCAGCCCGTGTGCGCGCCAAACCATGACGCTCAGACCAATCACAACGCTGCTTTAAGGCGGCATCGTGATTGGCCTGGGGATTCTGTGACGGTGTGTGCTTCCTTCTGCAGAGAGGAGGCGGCGTCTGGTGGGATTCAGGTAAGTGCCTTTTTAAAAAATAGTATTCCCTACTTTCCATCCCCTCCTCCACCCCCTGCTCCAACAACCTTGTTTGGTAGCAGCTGCTACTGCCCAGTGTACACGGCTGAAGGCCATAGGTAAGGCCCTGCACCCGTCCCCTGCCAGCAGCCAACCCCTGCAGCACAGTGGAGAAGTGTGGCTCAACGGTTAGAGCGGCAGACCCTGATGCAGAGGTCTGGCCCGGGACCAGGGTTCAATTCCCGCCTCTGCGGGTCTTGGGCTCAATTTCATCGGACCTGATAATTCTTGCCTCGGTGCCTAATCTAATCATGGGTCCCACGCTGCAACTCTGGGCAATAGCTTGCTTAATCTCCACAACGGCCCCAACAGCACTAGGATGTCTGGCTTTCACCCTGGGGGTGCCCAGGAGTGGGCAATTCACAGGGAGAGGCCAGGAAGGGTTCCTCAGCGGTATGCTTACAGCGCCTTGATGCCACGTCTGGGGTGATACGTGCGCTATACAAGCAACACTACATTTACATTTTATATTTACATTTACAGCTGATGGTTGTGCGCCACAAGGGGTTAGCTACCCGTGTTGGGTCAGTCGCAAGGACTGGCCGCTAGTCATGCCTTTCGGCCAATATCTGCTGCAGCCATATCCTGCTGCACAGACCATCTGCCTGGCCTTTGAAATTCATCCCCCAATGATTTGGCCTTCCTCAATGGGGGCTTGAAGACATCTTAAAAAACAAGATTTGCTAAAATAACTACATTTAAAAATAGATATGGTATGCCTTAAATGTGGAAAACAATGGAAATTTGGCAGTTATAGTAACCAACAAAGATCATAACTTGGGCTGTCCGCCATGTTTAAAAAAACAACAATTGGCAAACTGCCAACAGCGCAGAAACAAAGACAAGAGGTATCAAGAGAGCACATGGCGCAAGTTATGGTGTGTGCTACTTGTGCGTTGGTAACCAAAACTGGATCATTTCAATGACATATAGATAGATAGATAGATAGATAGATAGATAGATAGATAGATAGATAGATAGATAGATAGATAGATTTTTTCAGTGTGCTCCTTTTTCAGTGTAATGATCTATACAATTTTGGGGCGTAACGCAGGCTGCTGCAGCCCCTGCAGTGTAGGGGTCACCCAAATCTTAGGGAGGCCTCCAAACAGCCCAAGCCCCATAAATATCTTTGATATGGGCGACTCAGCACCCCACACCCTCTGGGTGGCACCATTTTGTGTTACACCACTGATTTTATCTATAGGAAGAGATACATTTAATGTTTTAAGATATATCCACAACCTGCTTGTGAATTTTATGTAAAATTTTCTATGTAACAATTTTCTTTCAAAACTTTTCAAGAGGATCCTTGCTACACTACATGTGTGACTGAGAAGGAGCCCATTTTCTGTACATGTGGGAAAGAGCGGAAGTGGTGTCACACATAACCAGATTGGAAAGGTGATAATAAAATACATTACGGCAAGACCATTGGTAATATTCATTCCAGAAGGCATCTAGTAAGCAGGAACGAAATCAAGGCAGCAATAAATGAGTGTGGAAATTCTAATTTTAAATCCCTCGTTAAACTAGAGCGATGAAAGGTCCAATGTTCAAGCTGGCACTTCAAATAGTTCTGCGGGGAAGTATTGTGCACCGCAGCATGTTTTAATTCTGCAGAGCATTTTTGCGATCATCTGGTTTCCATATGGCAGGCTAACACTCTTCTTTCTAAGCGGTGCTTTTCAGAGGAGCTGTCTGCCATTTTACCCAAGCACTGACAAAGCCAATGAGTCTTGCCCATGCAAGACCTATTGGAGTAGAGTTGAGTGGCAAAGAGTGCAGAATAGATAGAGTGGTGTAGAGTACAGTGCCGTGGCGTGCAGTGGCATAAAATGCATAGATACAGATTAGAATGACGCTGAGTGGTGCACAGTGGAGTGCAGTGGTGCAGAGTAGAGTGGCGTAGAGTTAAGTGGCAGAGTTGTAGAGTGTTGTAGAGTGAAAATGTAGAGTAGAATGACAAAGTGCACTAGCATAGAGTGCAGTAGAGTGGCATAGAGTGCAGTGCTGCAGAGTAGAACAGAGTAGCGTAGAGTGCAGTGGCGTAGAGTGCAGTGGCATAGGGTGCTCTGGCATAGAGTAGATTGTTTCAGGGTAGAGTGAAGCGGCATAGAGTGGAGTGGGGAGTGTTGCAGTGGCATGGAGTGGTGCAGTGGTTAGAGTGCAGTAGCATGTAGTGCAGTGCCAAAGAGTGCAATTTCTTAGAGTACTATGGTGCAGAGTAGATTAGAGTGGCGTAGAGTGGATTGGCCTAGAGTGCACTGGCGTCAGGTGGAGTGGTACAGAATAGAGGGCATTGGTGTAGAGTGGCATAGAGTGCAGTGTTGCAAAGTAGAGTGGAGTGGTGCAGATTGGTGTGGTGCAGAGTAGAGTGGGGTGGCCTAGACTGGAGTGGTGTAGAGTGCAGTGGTGCACAGTAGAGTGGCATAGAGTGATGTAGAGTAGAGTGATGTAGAGTAGAGTGGTGCAGAGTAGAGTGCAGTCGCGTAAAGTGGAATTTGCATGGTTTTCTAGCACACTCATTACAGACAACACAACTTCATTTGCACAGGCATACAGTTTTACTGAGAAAAGTATACAGCGCACAGACGATAATGTGTGGAAACGTCATCACCCATTTGTTTTGATCGTATTAAAATATTTGTTTCCACCACACTTAAGAATTACCAAATAATGTGCTTAATTTGTGGTTTCCTAACTCAGAAATATTATTCAGTATCTGCACAGTTTTTATACAGACATTTAGATTTTGTTGTGTGCTAGAAAAGAATAATATCCTATGGTGTCTTCCAGCACACCCCCAATAGCCAGAATGATTGTCACATAAATGCTCTCACTTTGAAGTCAGAGAAAGAAAAGTAAACACCAAGCTCCCTCGCAAGCCAGTGCCTGACATTTGACCTGTCTTAAATGTACAGCACTTTTGACAAGATGAGATAAAGAGTTAAAGGCCTGTTTACAGAGATCGAACACTGGTGGAAGGATACAGTAAACAAAGTATGTTCTACGAGAAACGTGAACTCAAGGTGGACAGCCAAATAAAGCCAGTAAATAGAAACCAAGCAAATGTGAGTTACAAACCACAAAGACAATGGTAAGTAATGGGTGGAATGCATTCCCAGTGAAGCTTTCTGAATGTCCCTAAGATGTCTTTAGCAAACCAGACAGCTGCGCTGTCTGGTAGACTTCGACCAAAAGGGAGAAGGAGGCAATGTAACCCCCACTGTAGTGTAGCAAAATGCCATGAAACCCTTTTTCATGCTTCTGAAAATGTCTCCCATGTGCCCAACAACATCCACTTACTTCCATATTTGTTTTGTCTAATAACCATGTTTCAGCCCTACAGGTCCATCTACCGCACATCTTTGGGTAGTGGAGGACTAGTTAATCTGTGACAGTCTTTATGTTGTGTATTCATTCAATTGTTACCTTCTGTGCCATGCTGTGCGTTCATTTGTTACAGCAGCAGTGTGTTTTGTATCCTTAATGCTTCCATGCTCCATTGCTGCTTTTCAAGTGTGGGAATTTACTCCTGGTAGTTTAACACAGTTTAGAAATGTTTTAAAACAAGAGTAATAGATGTTTCTAAAGTCTAGAAGCTGAAGAACTAGTTTGTAATAGTTCTCCTTTAAAATGTCCTTTCCAGACTGTTCTCCAGATGCAACCGTTGTATAGTGATGCCCTGAACAGCTGGGCAGTCCTCCAACTTGCAGCACCCACAACAAAGGCACAGTTGTGAGGATTTGACTGTTTAATTGCAAGAGTTCTGCCTGAGGAACCAATGGGAGCGTTTTTAATTGTGAAATCGTGTTTGCTTCTGCCGTGGTTGGCTGTTCTTGAGATGACTCTTTATTAATCTTTAGGGAATGGCTAACACATGTAATTTTGGCTTCCATTATATGTTTGTTCCGGCTCTTCCGCAGTCTTTTTGCCACGAGCGAGTGTCACCATCAAGACCCACCTGTTGAAGCACTGTGAGGGGAGTCATGGGTGCCCCCCCGGCCCCCATGGGAGTGTTGAAGCTTGTGGGACCGCGTGGAGGCCTGTGTCTGCGCAGCAAGTGGTGCCTGCACGTGTGTGGTGGTGAGGATATCAAAAACCACTGGACTTTAAGAAAAAGTGCCACTTGAGGCCTAATATTGCAGTGTGGCAGTGGTAAAAGACGACCAGGACACTCAACCTCCTCACTGCCCACTGTGGAGGGCCCAGATCAGCGTGCGCAGTGGTAAAGGAGGGCTGTCGACCGAGGCACTGACCGGGGCGGTGTGGGCAGTCCGTCTCCCTCGCAAGTAACACAGCCATTACACCAGCTGTGATGGGGCAATTAAAGGGCAAACAGCATGACAATGCGGCTGGTCCGATTGGGTCCCTGACACTGCGATGTCGCTGGGCGGCTCCCAACAGGCCAGTGGTGCGGCGACTACCAACATGGCAGAGGCGGCGGACAAGCTGAATTTGATCTTGCAGGAGGTGCGTAATTCTAGGAAGGCCATAGAGGCCCAGATAGGCACTCTCACATCTGGTTTGTCACTACTCCGGGCAGATCACGCCAAGCTTGCGGACCGGGTGAAAGACCATGGGGTGGAACTACAGGCCTTGTCTCCCCAGCAAACCAGGAATACTGCCGACATCAAACAGCTCTGGTCCCAGGTTGCCACCCTCATAGACCGCTTGGAGGATGCGGAAGGCAGGGCACGGAGGAATAACGTGCGCGTGATAGGACTGCCAGAGAGAAGCGAGGGGGCGGATGCGGCAAGATATATGGAAGGTTGGCTCAAGGAACATGTAACCACGGAGGGCCTTTCGGACCACTTTTGCATCAAACGGGCACATAGGATTCCCACAGGTCGCCCCTCCGAGACCGCTGATAATTAAATTATTAAACTACAGGGACCGGGATGTACTGCTGCAGAAGTCAAGAGAGAAGCCCCAAATTAACTTTGAAAACAGTAAAGTCTTGCTGTACCCGGACTATACATTGCTAGTGCAGAAACAACGCACCTCTTTTCTGTCGGTCAAATGAAAACTGCGAGAGCTGAACTTGCAATATGCCCTCCTCTTTCCGGCCCGGTTAAGGATTATTCACGACCGGAAAACGGACTCTTTTGAGAGTCCAGTTGACGCAGAGGAATGGCTGGAGGTGATGGAGCTGGAGAGGCAGCCACTGGCCAACTCCCAGTCCTCGACATCGACCCTGCAAGGGATACGCGCAACGGGCACCCTCCGCACTTCCAGAAGACTGCGCAAAAGGAACACACAGCTCCGGCCCACAGCCCAACAGATGCAAGGAGACGGCAATCATAGCAGCTTCTTCCTTCAGGATTACAGCGCAAATAGAAGATCGGACAACGTCTGAGGTGGATACGCAGAGGTCAGACTCGGACGGGAGTGTGGCCCTGTTTCCCTCAGTGACCCCACAGACTGCGGACGGACTGACTCCCTGAAGCGAATGGACACTCATATGGCTTTGCGACTGAAATGTAATGTTTATCGCTACGCTGTCTTCCTCATTATATTTGTTGTATAGGCATTGTATCCATTGTAATTAAGGCCCGGGGGCGGTTTGACAATCAAGGTAGCTTACAGTAGATAGCGGCGGTATATGGGTAGGTTTGGCCAGTTACCCCAGTATGCGAATGCTTTGCATATATGTTACACAGGTTTCTTTGTTTCCTGTTCTGTTGGGTGGTCCGGGATAGTTCTACGTCTGGACCGAGTACTGGGGTTTTATGGGGTGGGTAGGAATCCTGCGGGTTGCACTCTCCTGCACTGGCGCGGCACTACATTAGCCTGGCTGCCTGTACAGTGGCCACATTCGGACACGTGATGCAGACACAGAATAGATTTACCGTTATAACATGGAATGTCAGAGGTCTGGGATCCGTCCACAAACGACATAGAATACACGCGCAGTTGTTAAGGCGCAAGGTGCAGGTGGTGTATTTGCGAGAGTCACACTTGATTGAGGCGGAAGTGGGGAAGCTACGTAAGAAATGGAGAGGACAGGTGTTCTCAACCACAAGCTTAGGGTTTGCGCGAGGTGCCATAATATGGGTCAGAGATGGAGTACCATTCAAGGCAGTGGAGCAGATGGTAGATCGTCAGGGGAGATATATCCTAGTCAGGGGCACCCTAGATGGCCAACCGGTAGTGCTGGGATCAATCTATGCACCGAACTCAGAACAGGACAAGTTCTTTAGTAAATTGTCAGCTGCGCTGATGGGCTGGGAGAGTTAGCCGTGGATTATTGGAGAGGTTTGTAATGCGGTGATGGATGTGTTGCTTGATAGATCGTACCCTCCTCTGAATGGAACGGTTGTTTGTAAGCAGACTAAAGCACTATACGAATGGGCGGAGAGTTGGGGGGCTATGTGATTTGTGGAGAATGAGGCACTGGACGCACAGGGAGTACTCTTTCTACTCGCCAGTACATATGCTACATACACAAATTGACAGACTGTACTGCTCCAATACCTTTGCCATGCAGGCACTGACCACCACATATTTAGCAAAGTCCTTCTCCGATCACAGCCCATTTGAAGTGGTGATTGGATGAGGTAGGGTGCCCACCCCAGTGCCGACATGGCGATTATGGCCACAATTACTGGAGCACTCAGTGTTCCGCACGACCATGTCGGACACCATTCAACAGTATTTTGCCGACAACAGCAACACGGCGTCTACCAGGCTGATCGAATGGGACGCCTTCAAAACAGTACTCCGGGGGAAAGCCATTGGGGCGACGGTAGGGGCGATGCAGGAACTACATAGGTCCTTGGTGGACGTGGAGGAGAAGCTGGCTAAATTAGAGCAAGAGGCTGTACAGAGTGAGGAACACGAAGCCCCCCTGCAGGAAGCTAGGATAAGGCATGCTGAACTGTTTGAGTCCCTCAGGGTTATAATCACCAAAAATACACTCACATGACCCACACAGATGCTGACAAGGCAGGGACATTGCTGGCTAAAATACTGCGCGATGACACCCCATCTGTGGTGATTAATGAGATTACTACCTCCACGGGGGACATAGTGAACACCCAGGGAGAAATTAATGAGGCCTTCCGGCGCTATTACGCACAACTATATAGCACACCGGAGGAGGGAGACGGGACGGCTGTAGATGAGTTTTTGGCCGCGGTTCAATGCCCCCAAATTGCGGAGGATGCGCGGAAGGCTTTGGTGGGCCCGGTTACTCAATCGGAGATTAGGGCTGCCATTAAGGATCGTAATAAGACCCCTGGGTTAGATGGCTTACCAGCCGAATTTTACTCCTCCTTTGCGGATATCCTTGTACCCCAACTGGAAATTCTTTATAGGGAAGCCTTGAAAGAGGGAGCATTGCCCCTCACTACTGCGCAGGTGTTGGTGGTGTTGCTCCCGAAACTGGGTAGGAACCCCACAGACATGGCTAGTTACCGGCCTTTATCGCTACTGACTACGGAGTACAAAATACTCAGCAAAGTTCTGGTCAACAGACTCCTGCCAACAATACACAAACTGATCCACATTGACCAGACAGGCTTCCTGCCAGTGCATAGCACCTCACTGAATATCAGAAAGTTACATCATCTGCTCACAGAGGCCCCGAAACAAACGGATTTTGCGGGCTGTATCTCGTTGGATATGCGCCAAGCGTTCGATACGATTAATTGGGAATATATCTTCAGGGCCCTAGCTAGGTTTGGTCTGCCTGAGGGGTACATTGCCTGGATACGATTGCTATACCACGCCCCCACGGCAAGAGCGAGGGCAGGAGGACATATTTCAGCAGAATACAAGATACATAGTGGCACTAGGCAGGGGTGCCCGCTCTCGCCGCGTCTGTTTATTTTGACTCTTGAGCCCTTGGCGGAAAAGATAAGGGCGGACCTACTTGACATGGGGATAACGGTGGGCGCTACAACGCATTTGTTCTCGGCCTATGCCGATGATATCATATTGCACTTGCATGATCTCCGTTCCCCCATAGATATTATGGCTGCACTATTTGCCTAATTTGAAAAACTCTTAGGCCTTGCTATTATCCCGGCAAAATCAACGGACTTCTTCTTTAAAGAGCAGGCTGCTATGCCGGAGTTTAGATTTGGAACATTGAGTTTTAAGACCGCCCCCCATACGTTCAAATACCTGGACATCCATGTATATAGGACCCAGGTGGATATGCTGGAGGGCAACCTGAATAGAGCTCTGAGAGCCATAAGGTCCAGCGTTAGCTTCTGGACATCCCTGTCGCTGTCAGTGGCAGGGAGAGCAGCGATCGTCAAAATGGTGGTCCTTCTGCGCCTCCTATATTATTTTACGAACATACCGTTTATACTTCCAAATGCCACCTTTAAATTGATGAACACCATACTAGTTGAACTTACCTGGGGCTCAGGTAGAAGGAGGATCATTCTGAGGAAGTTGCAGCGCAGCACGTCCAGTGGGGGCCTGGGGGTGCCTGATCTACGGGCGTATTTTTACGCCTGTCAATTGCAGTGGCTGTCCTACTGAACGGCGGGGCGCAACTTGCAGGAGATAGGGATGACTGCACGAGATATAGACAAAGAGGTGTTACATACCCTTTTATTGCCGCATAGTAATGTACCACGGGACCTCCCCCCTCTTCTACATACAGCGCTGTGATGCTGGGGGGCGGCGTTGCAATATGCAGGAGCACCCTAAACTCATGCTGGCAATGTGCCTCTACTTGGCATTCCCTTACAAAGCGGTCGCCTAATGATGCGTAGGCTTGCGCCCTGGGCGGATGCAGCAGTCACTACAGTTGTGGACCTCTTTGGAAATGGGACGCTACTGGACCATGTTAACTTCATCCAAGAAACAGGAGCTCCAGATAGTTTGTACCTCCTGCACGCCGCTTTAATACAATACCTACGAAAGTATTGAGCACTGCGGAAACAGGAGCCCCCCAATAACAACCTAGTAAAAACACTGTACTATATGGGATGGGGACGTCACCTCATTAGATGGTTGTATGTAGGTCTGCGATCGCATGCGCAAATTGACCTGACACCACTACACACTGCCTGGGAAGGGAATATGGACAGGGCACTTACGGACAAGGAGTGGGAGAGGCTACTGGAGCACCCTAAAAAGGTATTACGGAATGCACGATTTAAATATATCCAAACTATGGTCCTACACAGGGCGTACCTCACACCACATAGACTTGACCGGATGTACCCAACGACGCCAACGACGCGCCACCACTGCCCCAGATGCCAACTAGAGGAAGCAGATTTAGCACACATGCTATGGTCCTGTCCACAAATTGTTGGATTCTGGGCTTTGGTCAGGGGATATATATTGCGGAAATCACAAACAGAGAGTTAAATGACGTAATGGGGGATTGTCTCCTTGGGATGCGGAAGGGAACTTCTAAGTACAAAGTGCAATTTAGATTTGAAAACTTGGCGCTCCTTTTGGCAGGCCGAGCTATCACAATGCGGTGGAAGTCTAAGGACCCACCCACAATACACGCATGGCACAGTGAACTTTTGAGGTGGGGAAGAGCAGAGAGCGCTTCATTGCGGCGGGAGGAGGTTAGAGGACTGCGCAAGACACCAATTGCACTGGATTGGGACGTCATGTTGGAGTCAGGTAGAGCGTTGGACATACCCTTAGACACTAGTGTTACCCACTCCTAGGGCGGTGCCTAGACCTGTGTACAAGACTGGCTTGGACCGAGGTGTCTGTGGAAATGAGACGGATGCATAGACAAGGATCGAATTAATGCTGGCGGCTGAAACGGGAGAGGCACTAAATGTACAACTGCAGGATTGGAGGGTGGGAGATAGGTGTCACATGGTTCTGTTGGGGGGGGGGTTGTAATTCTCAAGTATGACATGTCTTGTGGAACCGGCAGTACAAGTTACGCACAAGTTTGTTTTGCCAGACCAGGTGCCTACGACATATTGTCTTTCTTCCCCTGATTAGGATGGGGCTCTAATATGATGCACCTGGAAGATGCTGCCAATGTTTGGAAACACATGACAATGGCTTGCTGCAATAAGTGTCATGAATACTGTGATAGTATGCTGCGGATTATGTTGTAATTTGTATGAAGCACGGATACGCTGTTGGCAAACCTGTTAAGTGCTAAGAAAACGAGAAAACAATAAAAATATGTTTGAAAAAAAATAATAAGTAACTTGTGAGGATTTGCACTGACTGACACCAGCCCAACTGAAAGTGTGACCAAGGAAGACAAAAGGCTGGGCTTTCCTTAAGGGTCCCTTTACTTTGTACGATAGAAGCTGCAGTTCCACCCTTCAGCCCTACGATCTCCCAAAAGTAAGTGCTTCGTGAGGTCTAATAGGCAGCCCCTGATACCAAAGTGTTCATTGAATTTGCAGTGTCTGGGTCTCCACCCCTCAGCCACAGCAATGCAGGCAATACACTTCCACTGTCTGGGAAATCTGTATTTGCTCTTCATCTTGTGACAGGTCAAACCAGAGGTGTTCAAAATGGATCCGACCTTGCTTTACAATATATCCAGGAAGTCAAACTTGCATAGACATCCACTCTAATATTTTCAGAATCTCCTTTCAAGATGTGCGCCCAGTCATTATTTTAAGTTTCCTACCATTGAGTTTATCAGTTGCCCTTGCTGAAGTGGTGGTTTAGAGGTCGTCTAGAATTGCAAGTCCTGCATCCTCTAAATGCACGCTGTCTCAAAAAGTGTCCTCTTTATTCGTAAAATACAAAATGAAAAACTGATCTTTTACTTACATTTTTGAACTTTCATCTTACTTTCCATCAATTGACCCTTTTTCCCTTTCCCATCCTCTGCATGTGTTTTCTCCCTGGTCACAACCTTCTCCAAGTCACTTGTTTCCCTTAACAGTTATTAACGTATTTCTCTAATTTGTTCACACCTCACTTCGACGAACCCCCCCATTTTAAAAAGTCGTAACCCTGTAACCTAACCTCCTGTAGCTCATCTATTAACCTCGCGAAACATCTGCACTATCTACCCACACCTAACTCCAAAAATGTTATCTCTCACAGAGAAACTTTAGTGAATGCATGAAATGATTTCCTTGAGCACACAAGACTAATCCCAAAAATCAACTGTAACAAATAACACTGAACAAACCACTAAGCATAAAGCTCTTCAAAACCTCATCATTGGGTGGTCAGCACTATATAAATGCAATACAATTAGGACTGCGATAACAAGAGGACCGCCGCGTTGGCTAACAAACATCTGTTATCCTGGATAAGAATGGTTTCAGAGATGCAGAGGGAAAATTAATAAAAGGGAGATATTAGTGATGCAGAGAAGAAGGTAAGGACAAGTAGATGTAATATAACTTTTCAAATACCTGAGGGATCTATATTTAGCAAAGCGGCAAGCATGTTTTGAGCTAAGAGTCTAATCATAATGGGTCATCATAGGCTAAGAGATAGGGTGGAGGCATGGTAATGACATAGGGCCATATGTATGTAATCTCTATTTACCAATTCTTAAATACCGAATTTTACCGATTCGGTATTAAAGAATCGGTAAATAGTATGTAGGTAAAATTTTGGTAAAGTTTACAGATTCGGTAAAAATCGGTATTACCGATTCGGTAATTCCCATTCATTCCTATGGGCCCCATAGGAATAAATGGGAAGACATTCACTATTACCGATTCGGTAAATACTGAATCAGTAATGGGGGAACATATTCAAGGGTGGCAGGGTATCACATTGACACCCTGTTGCACCCCTGAATCGTGCATGTGTGCACATGTGGCATACATACATGCCCTAAGGGCATGTATGTCTGCCACATGGCACTTTAAAAAAAGCACAACATTGCTTTTTTAAAAGTTTTTGATATTTACCACCAACTTGTAGTTGGTGGTAAATAACAAATCCTTAAATCGAAAATGCACTCACTTCAGTGCTCCCTTCATAGGATTTAAGGATTCTGTAATTTACTGATTTGGTATTTTAAGGATTCGGTAATTTACAGATTCGTTAAATTACCGAATCCTTAAATTCAGCCACCTACATTGGAAAAAGCTAAGTACCGGTCGGTAACATCAAATTTACCGATTTTAGGCCGTTACCGACCGGTATTAAGCTACCTACATATGGCCCATAGTCAAATCAGAAGAAATGACTTGCATAGTCATTCACATTTAGTTCAGAATTGTCTGTGCAGCAGTCATACTGAAAATGGTTTTCTTACATTTGCATTTTGAGAAGTATTTTTAGAGCTAGTCCCCATCCTCACATACAAGCTCCCACTCCTCTAATGACCAAGCCCCTTTTCTGTCATATTTTACCAGACATGACAGGATGGGACATAATTTATGCCTATGAAGAGGATGGCAGAAGGCTTAGCAAAGTATCAGATTCAAAATTGTGGGACCTTTTCCATTTATTTTGTCTTGCTCTTAAACTAGTTGGGAACCAGACTTCAAAATAAAAAAATGCTTACGTGGAGAGGCCACATAAACCTACAGAACATGTTACCTACCTTCGGTAATACATTATCTGATAGAGACTATTCCTAACCACAGATTCCTTACCTTAGAATTTCCCCAGGTGTCAGACTTGATCCAACCGATTTTTTGTGAGTAGTGCCTCTGTGCGCCGGTAGGTGGCGTTGATTGGTTCTGTGTTCGTCATTGCCATTGTCCACGCCAGAAGTGATGTTGGGGTACCTATAGAGGCACCACCCAGGCACGCTGACGTCAGATTCTTTTCCTGAGTTTCCACGCCAGAAGCGTGGTGCCATAAAAAACACTGATCACTGGTGTCTCAAAACTAGGGCCCTGAAAGGGGTCATCACTCTATAAATCTGTTCGCAGAGAGGGGAAGATGAGTGGGGCGGTAAGAAATCTGCAGCTAGATATAGTCTCTACCAGATAAGACGTTACCGAACGTAAGTACCTTGTTCATCTGATAGAGACTTCTAGCTGCATAGAATAGATACCCAAGCAGTATTATCCCTGAAGGAGGGTCTGTGAACAATTTCAAATGAGAAAGTCCTGCAGGCCCGAACGGGCAAAGTGCCCATCCCTGCGGAATTGACTGTTCAGAGAGAAATTTTGGTGAACTTGTGCAGTGAAACGCACGTTGCTGCCTGGCAGATATCCCGAACCGGTACTCTGCATGTTAAAGAAGTTGTGGCCACTTTAGCTCTGGTGGAATGAGCTTGCAAGCCTTCAGGAGGTTGATTCTTGGCCAGTATGTAGCAAATTTTGATGCAGAGCACAACCCATCTGGAGATGGTCCACTTCTGCACTGCCTGACCTTTGTTCGCATCAACATAACCCACAAAGAGTTGGTCATCTACCTGGATCTCTCATGAACGGTCAAGGTAGAACCACAATGGACTTTTGGCGTCCAGACAGTGGAGTTGTTACTCTTCCTTAGAATGATGCAAAGGAGCGACAAAGGTAGGCAAAGTGATGGATTGGCCTACATGAAGAGGAGTGACTACTTTTGGAAGAAAGGAGGCCTGTGCGTGAAGTACCACTTTGTCAGGATAGACTGAGAGGTAAGGCGGTTTAGATGATAATTCACCCTCAGGCAGATGTAATGGCCACAAGGAAGGCGGTTTTCAAGGTGAGAAGCCTGAGGTGACAATTGTGTAGAGGGTCGAAAGGAGCACACATCAAAAAAGTTAAACCAAATTATTGTCCCACTGGTGCATACTGAATGGTGAAGGAGGGAAGAGATGGGCAAGACCCTTGAGGAACCTGTGTACAATAGACTTGAACAGAGAGGGTTGATCAAACAACTGTATGAAGGCAGAAAGATAGCCCTTAAGAGTGCCCAGAGCAGACCCAGCTGAGCAAGAGAAAGAATTGAAAGCAGAACTTAAGAAAGAGGGGCAGAAAGGGGATTAACGTATATTTTTGCACACCATGTCACAATTTTCTTCCAACAACAGGTGTATACCATTTTGGTGGAGGGACACCCGGCTGCCAAGATGACGTTACAGACTTCAGGAGGAAAGCCGAAAGCTGTCAACTATTGCCACTCAATCTCCACACAAGAAGGCAGAGATTGGAACGGTTTGTGTGGAAAACTCTCCTGTGCAGCTGCGACAGAAGATATTCTTGAAGGGGAACCCTGATTGGAGAATCTATGGCCATACTCAAACTCAGGATACCAGACTTTCCATGTCCCTTCTTGAGCCATAAGGATGACTTGGGCCTGGCCATTCTTGATCTTGGGGTCGTGGACCCTTTGTCTTTGACTCTGGGTAGAAGTTGTATGGGTTGAAAAGCATACAGGAGGCCAGAGCTCCACTCGAGATGAAAAGCGTCTCAGAGAGTGCCGCCTTGAGAACTCCAGTGCACAAAACTGCTGATATTGCTCGTTCTCTGTGGTGGCAACTGCCGAACGAGATCTTGCACCACCTCCGGATGGAGACACCATTTGTGATCCGCTAGGTATCACCAGCTGAGTTTGCCCGCTCTGACATTCATAGATCCTACCAGATGATGAACCACCAGAAATATATGCCCTGGCATTCCAGCCATGTCTATAGATGCAGGGCCTCTTGACAAAGGGTCCACCTCGTTTGTTGTATTACCACATGGCGGTGGTGTTGTCTGTGAAAACTTGTATGAGCCTTCCCCTGATAGAGAGGAGAAAAGCTTTTGATGCCAGTTGGATTGCACGGAGCTCCAGGAGGTTGATGTGGAGTCCGGATTCTGCCGGAGACCAGAGTCCTCTGATCTCCATCTCTCCCAGATGACCCCACCATCCCAGGAGTGACGCATCTGTCACTACTGTGCGATCTGGTTAGGGAAGGTAGTGGTGTCTGCCTTCGACCCAATTGCGGTTCGTAAGCCACCGCTGCAGATCGTTCACAGTTCTCTCCGAAATCTGGACCAGGTCAGAAAGATTCCTCTGATGGTGCGCCAACTGAAACTTCAGGTTCCACTGAAGAACCCGCGTATGTCACCTGGCATGTGTTATCAGCAGGATGCCATGAGGCCCAGCAGCCTCAGAGTCAGTTTCAATAAAATCCAGGATAGAGGCTGAAATATGGGTATCATAGCCTGAATATCCTGGACTCGTTGCTCGGGAGGATAAGCCTGAAAATGCACCATGCCCAGAATAGCTCAGAATAAAGGGAGCATCTGAGAGGGAGTCAGGTATGACTTCAACATGTTGCTAGTGAACCCCAGAGAGTGCAGAAGGTTCACCGTAGTTTGGAGGTGCGAGATGACAGCCTGGGACTAGCCAGCCTTGAACCGGTCATTATGATAGGTGGAGGACCGGCATCCCTGATCTCCCCAGATGAGATGCAACCACAGCCATCACCTTGGTGAACACACGAGGGGCACAAATAATGCCAAAGGGGAGGACGGTGAACTAAAAGTGCTTGTGGCCTACCGTAAACCGCAGATAGCGCTGATGCACAGGCAGGATGGGAATATCAAAATAGGCTTCCTGCAAGCCCGCTACCATCCAGTTTCCGGGATCCAGAGCAGACAAGACCTGAACCAACGTGAGCATTTTGATAATTTAAAATTTCCCCTTCTTGAGGAAGAGATTGAGAATTTGGAGATGGAGGATAGGACGAAGGATCTTGTCCTTTTTGGGAACCAGAAAGTAGCAGGAAAAACAACCACAGCCTACTTCTGGCACCAGAACCCTCTCTATGGCTCCCTTGACCAAAGGAGCCGTGACCTCCTCGCGAAGAGGGGACAGATGATCCTCAATCACACAATCGTAAGATGGAGGCATGTGGGGAGAAACCCCGCTGGGTAATCTGCAAGACCCACCTGTCTGATGTTATGGATGGCTAGTGGGGCAGGTGATGGCAGAATCCTGCAGATCACTGGGTGCCCATGGTGGTAGCAGGGCAGGATAGGAGGGTTTGGAGACAGTGGGGGTGGGGGTGGGGGTGGGGTGGCGGACTGCCCAGACTGCTGGCCATCAGCCCCACAAGGTCTGTGGGTTGCTTGGCCATGCAGAGGCTGGGGAGCTTCTGCAGTAGCTGGGCGGGAATTGACGCTGCCGTAAGCCCCTCTCAAAACCACAAAAGGGGCGAAAGACAGATTAAGGGGAGCAGGGGGGCGCACAGATGCCTAAGACCTGGCCGTAGCACAAAAATCCTTAAAGTGATCAAGCTCCGAATTTGCCTTGTAGCCGAAGAGATGAGTGCCATCGAAGGGCATCTCCATAAGAAAAGCTTGGACATCCCCAGAAATGCCAGTAGTCCTCAGTTAGGCCTAAGGGCCAAGGTTGTGTCAAGTCTGCATCAAAAGGTGAACTTTTTTGCGTCTCTTCCATAGGTGGCAGCTTGGGAGAGTACAGACGGGCCTCATCCTGGACCTATGGCAGCACTTGAGCAACCATGCAAAGTGTGGAAACAACGGCCAAAAAGGCACGCGGTGTGCACAGATCACAATGCCACGCTGGCAGAAGAAAACATCTACTTCCCAAAGGAGTCCAGCCTCTTGGATTCCCTATCTGAGGGAGTGGTAGCCAAAAGCACATTGGGAAATGAAGGCTTGGACCACCACCAAGCTCTCAGGGTTGGGTTTTGCGTGAGCAGGTTGAGGAAGTCCGCAGGCGAGGGGAAATGGCGGAGGGCAATCATCCTATTCACTGGAGCCCCTATGTTGGGTTTGGACCAGGTACCCAACAGAACATCAGTGAAGATGTCATTGAATCGGAGTAAGAGTTCCAATGTGGGGAGGGAGAGAAAGCAGACCTGGAGATGTATCCAGGCTGCTGGCCTCACCCAGGTCCTCAGACCAGTCCACAGTCTGTTCTTGCTCATAGGGCTGGTATTCTAAAGGCCCAGCCACCCCTTCCAGTCTTCCTGGTGGCCAAGCCGATGCAAATAAAGCTGATCTAGGAGGCAAGGCTCCTACTGGCATCAGATTTGTTGTCGGGCGATGCCCCTCTGGCTCCATGTCAGAGTTGGGGCTGACAATAGGAATGACGCCAGTGGCACCGGGAGCATCAGTACCAGTGCTGGAGTCTGGTTGAAATGGCACAACCAGCGTCAGTCTGGATCCAGAAATTGATATCTGGAGCCCCACCGGATCCAGGGCCAGAGCAGCTGGGACAGAACCAGATGGGGCCCATTCTAACCCTGCAAAACCTGAAGGCACATCAACAAGGTTGGGCTGCCCAAATATGAGACACATGTCCTCATATAACTCTTTAATTTAGGTGCAGGGTCACTCCGGGCTACAGAAATTCAGGGAGATGTGGAGTCGGTCCAGGCTCAGGTTCTGGGGAACAAGGCCTAGAACGCAGAGGCTTCCTCGTTTCATAGCTAACAGATGAGGAGAAGTCGAAGACCGCTTCGACTTCCTACTGTTCTTTTTGTGCCTCCTTCCTGAGTGTCCTAAGGACTTTGAATGGGACAAGGAGGACTTCAGGCTCCGCAAATGATCCCAGGACCTTCCCCTCGACTGGGATCTCGACTTCTACAGAGTCGCATGCTAGGAAGCTAACAGCTTCAGGGACTGTTCCCTCAAAGCCTTGGGGGCCATGGCCCGACAATCGAAGCATGACTTGGTGTCATGGTCGCGCTCTAGACACCACAGACAAATGAAATGCAGTTCTGTTACCGACATTGGTCGGTGACAGGCGCCGCAGGGCTTAAAACTCGACTTGTGCAGAGACATCCTCAACACACCAGGAGATCAACCTTAAAAATAGTCAACAAAACATTGAAAGGAGCCTGTAAAAAGACTACAGAGGGTTAGCTTGTCTCCGGCTCAACTCTGGCTGGAGCGGAGAGTAAAGAACTGACGTCAGCATGCCTGTGTGGTGCCTATATAGGTACCGCAACGTCACTTCCGGCGGGAATGCCGCCGACAGTGTGTAAATCAGTGGAAAGGGAAGGGTTACATAAGGCAGAGGGCTACACATCCACCATACTGGGAGGCAATATAATTTAAGAGTGCTTGGTCTGGAAAAGCATAAACTCGGAATTTGAAACATAACACCATTTTTACCCAAAGGAACCCTTTTTACAACATTAGGATAATGAGATTGGGGGAAAAACCTATCCCTTGCCGTTTGTATGCAGTTCATTATGACAGGTAGTAGCTATATTAGGATTTTAACCTATAAACTATAAGTAACAAATGGATCTCTCTTAATTACAAAAGCAGTAACCCACTGACCTATATTACATTATATGCACTTTGTGAGCTGCATGGTAAATGTGCTTTGCAGCAGGCATGCTAACCCTACCTGCGCTACTTTACAGGAGTCAAAACTGCCACTAGACTAAAGTCTGATCTCTCTCCAGCAGGTCCATTCATCACCAGAGTTATCTTGGCATTGTTGTTGCTGGAGGCAAGGAGCGCTACCAAAGGGGATGATGGACGGAGCGTTAGAGCAACTCAAACACACACCCCCATTCAATTGATCTGGGTTTAATCCATCATCATTCTTTAGCTCGTTCAGCCACCCCAGTTCAGACATGGCCATAGGCAAATCAATCTGACCCTATGCCTCATGGGAACAGTCCAGCCCGAACTGCCAAGCCATGTCTTCCCTGGACCGGAAACAAGCATCCTGGGACCGGTTTCGGGTTCATAACCCTCATCAGCCAGGCTATCTTGAATCCAGTGGCAAAGTGAGCAAGGAGCGCGGCAGCAGGTGCTTTCAAAATGATAATATACTCGAAAATATGGCATCTCCTAAAGTCAGCGTCCCGTGCGGTGAAACCACTCGCAGCGCCCTAGAGCCAGCCCAGAATACCAGTCTCCTCCCTCCTGCCGGCTCTCTTTCTCTAACCTTACATGCCATTCCCTCTCCTCTATATCTCCTTGCCTCTTCAGACTGACCAAAAAAAGGGGGAGCGTCGTCCCCCTTTTAACTTCATATCCTTCACTCATACCACCCTGTCTAGGGACAAAAAGCAGCCTTGTTTTATGCAGCACTGTCATTATGCAGCAGCTCTGGCATAATGGAGACACTAATCAGTCCAAAACCCCCTCCCCTGGACACAACAGAGTCCACAAACACCGAATATGAAGAGAGCAGCAGCAGACTGCACATCAGTAAGTGCCACCTGTGCCCGTGCTGAGGGCTCCATTGCTCCAGATACACAGGTGACGACACAGCAGGGGCCTACCCGTGGAGTTTGCATGTAGACACCAAATGTAGATGTGCCTGTATGCAAGCCACATTAAGGGACATTCCCCTCACGTTGCTGCAATTTGTAAGTGGTGCACGGAAAACATGGAGGGCCAACTGGGATGGTGACCAGTGTAGGCAAGGCAACCAGAGGTGTGTGGTAACAAGGGCCCATGTGGAACTTTTATTTCAAAGGGTCATATTCACTTGAAATGGAAATGCCATTACATTGGCCCTCTGCATTCTTCTACTGCCTCAATGGCAAATCCCTGTTCATTTCATTACACGTCAGCGATATATATATATATATTTATATTCACTGAAAAAACCATAGGTTTCACACCAGTTATAGCTGGAAATTTTACTGACATAAAACCATTGAAATTCCCACGTTATAGTTAGTTGGACTCACTATAACTTGCGCGCCTGCAATGCACTGCTGATGACGTCACATATTACATCACTCATGACATGGTCAGTGACATCACTCATGACATCACTGATGACATCTCAAATGACATCACTGAGGACATCACTAATGTCATTTTAAATGTAATGTAATGTTTTTAGTGAATGTGTGTGTTTCTGAAAAATAAATATGTTTTATTTATGTATATTTAAAGGTCGATGGAAGAATAAATGTTTAAATAAGTGTCTAAATTGATTTTTTTTATTGACTGGTTAACTGGCTTATTAAGTGTATCTTAGTGAACACATATATTAGCGAGTAACTTTTAAATATTGAAATATATGTATCAGTGTTTCACTTTGTGTAGAAGTGGCTGAATGGGTTGGTGACTGACTCACTGTTTGTATGTGTTTTGAAGACAGCATAAGTGCAGGACTGTATGGGTGGATGAGTGTATATGTGTGTATTAGTGAGTGAATGACTGTCTCACTATTGTCTTTATTAGTAACGACATATGTTTTAATCTAGTATATGTGAGTATTGATGTATATAAGTGAGTATATGTGAGAGTGAGAGTTCCTGTTTAAATAAGTATGTGTTTCTATAAGTGATTGTTTAAGAGAGTAAGTATGTGTAAGTTTCCTTAGAAGTAAGCTGGTAGTGTGTGTTTAGTTGTATATGCAAAAAAATGGATGTTCAATAGTTTATTTGCATGTGTGAGTATGTGTGTGAGTAACTTTTGGATGACTGTCGGTGTGTAACAGGATGTATAGGTGTATCACTACATATGATGAGTGAGTATATCTATGAGTGACTATATAGAACTGTTGGTGAATGAGTGGATGTGTATATAGATGGTGGAATTACTGAATTGGTTGTTGTAACTGGTATGGGTATTTCCATTTCTTTGAAAATGTTAGTTTCTATTTTTGAATATGTGTTTTAAGGGTTACATTACACTGAAAGGAGGTCTGTCACTGGGTCACAAGGATTGTGTCATCAGTGATGTCATGAGTGATGTCACTGACCATGTCATGAGTGATGTAATATGTGACATCATCAGCAGTGCATTCCAGGCGCGCAAGTTATAGTGAGTCCAACTAACTATAACGTGGGAATTTCAATGGTTTTATGTCAGTAAAATTTCCAGCTAACTATAACTGGTGTGAAACCTATGTTTTTTTCTGTGAATTTAATAGGTTTTTTAAATGCTAATTCCTAACTATAACTGGTGTGAAACCTATGGTTATTTCAGTGAATTTCAAAGGTTTTTTAAATGCTAATTCCTAACTATAACTGGTGTGAAACCTATGGTTTTTTCAGTGAATTTAATAGGTTTTTAAATGCTAATTCCTATCTATAACTGGTGTGAAACCTATGGTTTTTTCAGTGAATTCCATAGGTTTTTTAAATGCTAATTCCTAACTATATATAGGGCCTCAAACCTATGTTTTTTTCAGTGAATTTCAAAGGTTTTTTAATAGCAAATTACAATAACTATGAAATGTAATATTTTTTATAATGAATCCTATATTGTATATTTATGTAATACTATTTTCTTTATGTATATTGTTCATGTTTTTTTTTTTTTTGCCCTGGAGCGCTCCTGGTGCGCGAACCAGTGAGCGCACCGGAAAGCGCAGTCTTGCGGCGCGCCCCGGTGCGCGTACCGGTGAGCGTTCTGTTAGCGCTAATGCCACGAACGAAAACATCATCGTGACGTATCGCGTAGCCGCGTCCGCGTGATACGCACGGCTTAAGCGCACCCGGAAGTACTCGAGCGCATATGATCGCGCTACGTATGTGCCCTGGGGCGCGCCCCGGGGCACGTAGCGTAAGCGCGTCGGGTCATGTGACCTAAAAATAACACTTTTCATTGGTTCAAGACAGTTTTGGTTTTCAAATGATGAAAGCCCGGGTCATGTGACCTGAAAATAACACTTTTCATTGGTTCAGGACAGTTTTGTTTTCCAAATGATGAAAGCCCCCACCTTTTTTCCTTATTCTCACTTTGTCCTTTGACTGAGGAAGACCTGTTTGGAAATCTATTAGTACCAATTTGTACTGAAAAATGGCTACAGTAGCAGCAGCAGCAGGAGCATTTCAGCCACCACCACCACCACCACCACCACCACCACAAGGACCACCACAACACCACAGTGGTGGAGATGAAGAGGAGGAGGAGGAGAGGAGGAGGTTCCTGCCTGAAGATACTACCCCATATAAGCCAAAGGAGCACATTATCTGGGAGTTTTTTTCAATCTCAAAGGACCTCAAGAAAGTAAATGTGCCAAAGGTTACTTGTCTAATCTGTGGCACTTTTTTCCAGGGGGAACCCTAACAAAAAGTACTCTTTTGGCAATAACACCATGATTCGCCACATGCAACGCCGGCACCCTAACAACTATGCTGCGGCAGAGGTCCGAGAAATGACCAGAAACCCTCCCCAATCTTCTCCCAGCACCTCCCAAAGTAAGCAACCCACTCCATCGGGTCCAGAGACAAGGGAGATGGTCCCAAACATACAAACCCAGTTTGGACAATACAAAATTGTTTGTATATTTTGTGGAAAAACAATTACCTATGGTGAGCAAAGCATTAAACTCATCAACCGTGCTGGTGACAACCACAATTGCCCAAAAAAACTTTAATTATTTCCTGATTTTTTTTGCTCCAGTTGAGCCGTTTACAATTCCCTGTTTTTTGTTTGTCCCCATAAAAATAACAAAAAATATATAAAATTGTTCATAAAAAAAATATAAAACAACAAAAAGAATAAAAAAACAGTTCTTTTTAGAGCTACCTCCAATTTATAAAAAAATGCTACATTTGTTAAAAATGTTGTCATTCTTTTTTCCCCATGTTACGCTCCCCTGTTCGCTCCCCGGTACGCTCCCCGGTGCGCGTACCGGGCGCTGCCCCCACACAAATCGAAAAAAAATTATTTATTTTTTGCCCCGCTGGGCCCTTTTATGGCCCCCACATCAAACCTAGGGGGTCAGGGGGGGTCTACCCTGCCCCCTTTTGGTAATTTCCCCCTTTGTTTTTGCCACCTCTTGTGGCTCGATCCTACCGAGACCCAAGATGGCGGCCGCTCCGGACTGTTTGACAGACACCCGAGAGCCAATCAGCTTTCCGCGTGCGAACTTGCGTAGCGAGCCCCGGTGCGGGCTTATAGATGTATATATTTTTTTTTACCTAAATTACTCAAAATCCACTGGAGCACATATCTTGAGACATAGCAAAGGCACATCGGGCTACCAGTCCCTACAATTTTGCCAGTTTGGTGGAAATCCATTCAGCCGTTAAGGCTAAAAGTGAGACCAACCGCCCTATGGAAATTAACATGGGGAAAACACGTTTTGGGACCCCCCTTTTTTCTCGGCCCCCGCTTGATGAATCCCCCCCCAAACTTTCAGGGAAGGAGCGGAGCAGGCAGATTCCTCAACCGGCGCCAAAGTTATTCATAATAGAATGTTGCGGATTCCCTATGGAAAACAATCCTAACTATAACTACCTACTGGCGACCGCCAGTAGGTAATATATATATATATATTATAGTATTATAGTATAGTATAATATTATATATTATATATTCATTAGGCACAAAAGGGATTAAGTGATTGGCCGAGAATCACAGGATGTAGGGCATTGCTGGAACTCAAGTGAAGTAATTAGAATGAGACAATGCTGCAGACCAAACATGAATCTGTCTGCCCACTCCCCTCAGAGTACCGGTACTCTACCCGGTCAAGGAAAAGTTCCAGAACTCAAAGGGGGAACATTCAGAAGTGCTGGTACTCTGGAGCGGTGAGTACCAACCCATTCAAATCAATGTTCTAAATTTTAAATTCCTCATATTGTTTATTTTAATTTTATTTATTTTAAGAGTTTTATATAGCGCTGGCTAGACCCGGAGGTATCAGAGCACTTTACATGAGGTTCCACAAAATTACAAAATTAGATCAGTTACAATTTACATCAGTTGCTAGACAAACATTGCACGAGCATGGAAGACGAGATAAGTGAAAGTGTAGAGGGGAAGGGGGTAAGGTTAAAGGGGTAAGAGGGAGATAAGGTGGAGAGACGAAGGAAAGACTGACCAAAGTCCGGCTGGGTAGGTGACAGTCGAGGGGGAAGTCTCAAAACCCATCTCCTCTATAGCAATCAGGTAGCTCCACCGAACATTGGCCAATTAGCTAAGTCTCAATGGGAAAACATTTAAAGAACATAGAGGACGAAATAAATGGAGCGTGGGGGGGAAATGGGGTAGGGGGAGAGAAATTCAAGGGAGAGAGGAAAGGATTAGGGAAGGTAGGAAAATAGTGAAGGAGGGAAGAGGTGGGGAGGGGGTAGAAGACACAACATGGAGACGAGGTAGTAACTGTATCTGAGGTCCGGCTGGGTGGGAAATGGTTCCCTACGGTAAAGGGGTAATTCCCATTCCTACGTTATGTGTGATTCCCTTGACGCAGTGGACTCTCTCAGCGGGGTCGCTGAGACTCCAAGGCATAGATGCTGGATCGCTCCCCAACAAGGGGCGAGGAGTGCTTTTGTCATGGGCATACTCAGAAGACTGAAGGAGGGAAGAGGTGGGGGGAGGGGGTAGAAAACCCAGCGTGAATACAGTGTCCGACGTCCGGGAGGGAAGGATATGGTTCCCAGTGGAAAGGGGATCAATCCCAGACCTCCATTATGTGTGACACCCTTGTCACTGTGGACTCTTTCAGAAGGGTCTCTGAGACTCCAGGGCAAAGATGCTGGATACATCCCCAACAAGGAGAGTAGGAGTGCTTTGGACAAGGGCATACTTATGGGGGCCATTTTAGGAAGTTGGGTTGGAAGAGAGAGGCACTCATTGTAGCAGGTTCTCCCCGACTGGGGGTTCTTCTGTGTCAGTCCCTGTAGCGCATTCGTCCGCGAGCTACATGGCCTTTGGACTCTCTCTGCTTTGTTATTAATATAGCAGCCGTCGGGTGAAGGGGAAGTTCACAGGACACGCGCCCCACAAGGGGGCCTCCCGAGTATCCCACAGATGTCCCAGTCACTCAGGTAACCTCGGTAAGGATCCCATGCCCCTGCCCTTCGGCCTCTCCGTACCGTTGCCGGGGTAAGCAGGTCTTCCGCGAAAGCAGTTTTTCCTACTCGCAGGGGGTTGAGCTGCTGGGCTATGTAGCAGGATAGAGCGGGGGCCATAGATGTCCAGTATTTATATAGTGTTACTGCTCCAGACAGGGTGCTGACCAAAGCTCGCAGCCCCTTTGGACCCGAATCATACCACGTTTTAGCAGAGCTCCATCAAAGTCCGTTTCCACTTTGTAAAAAGGTCTGAGCAAGACTGCCACTTACTTTGAATTGCACACTGCTGGAAGAATATATGCAACGGGCTGGCAGGAAGAGATGCCTGCAACCTTTTGTGCACTGCCGCTTCCCGCTCAAAGAAAGCTGTCTGCTGTCCAGCAGTGGTGCTGGAACAGTTTCCACAGTGGGAGTGCTGGCCATCAACGTCACCTGATTCAAGTTATAGGGTTTGTGAGGAAAAAATCTAAATATTGCTTGAAGAGCAAGTGTACCAACTGAGAAACAGAGAAGAAGAAGCAGTAGTCACGAGATCCAATGGAGAAGTTTAGATTTTGTTTTCACGAATATGTGGCAAAAACTTGTATTCCCGTCATTTAGATTTTTTAATAAGTGAATTTTCTGCCGAAATGAGACCTCTGAGCAACTAAATCAGCAGGGACTACAACAGCACTGCAAACTCGGAATTTGATCTGGAAAGGATAAGTCATTAAGAATTTTCCACAACTTATAATGTTTTGATTTAAAGAGGTGAAGTGTCTCAAAGCGGATGACCATTTCACTTCCAGGAAAACACTTATATCCTATACTCCATTCCATGTAAATAGGTGAAGTGAGTAAGCTGCTTTCAGCTAAACTCCTGATTGCGATGTTTTGCCGATTTAGGAATTAGCGTGCTCCATCTCAAAAACCTTCTCATGTGGTTGTCAATTAAAAAAAATAATTGTTGGCGGTTCTGTAATATGTCCGTGTTCCTACTATTTAGGAACCCTACTAAGTACACCAACATTTATAAAGAGACCTGATTAGTGGCCTCAAAAAATTATGATTGGAACCACGGCCGGCTTTCATTATTAGTTCTCTGCGGCTTCAAAAACCTCATCTAACTAAAAACATTTTGCGCCCGTCTATTTTATTTTAGAAATTGTTTCATTCTGAAACTCTGAGCCACAATAGACAGAGGTAAATCCCTTTTTAAATACTGATCTAAGAGAAGTAATAACCATCAAAGGCAGAGTCTTATTGTATAATAAAAATCACAAGGAAGGAGACCTTTTATGAATTAAATATTCCCTTCAGAAGTATTGTGTGCAAATGGAAATACCCACAATAGTGCACACTACAATGGAGTAATACCCCTCAATCAGAGGTGGCTGGAGAGCTCTGAAAGTGATAAAACCTTACAATACTTTTGCTTTGTGCCAGGAAAGTATTTTTCTCCTCAGGGGGGTTGGGGCGCACCCACCCCAAAGAAAACTTGGAAAATATGGCAGACCAGTGGAGCTAAATGTATCTGCGCATTACCTAAAAAGCCATAAGCATTACAGACAGTTACTCCTGGGCACACCTTAACAAATGTTCCCAGGTCCAGCCCTACCCACTCCGGGCATTTTCTAGATGGCAAAAGTCTTTGGCAACACTCAACTTGGGCTTAGATGGTGGTGGGTGGGGGGAAGGGTGCTCTAAACTAATCCTTGTGTCCTCCCATATCTAACACCAAAATCCAGTTTGATATACAAGAACTTCCTTGCCATTTTGTTCCTTTCCTTTCAAGTGAGGCCCCAAGGCATTATAGGTAATCCTAGCAGACCTGTCAAGCAGGATTTGACACTCAAGCAGAATTGGACTGTAATGTCAAGAAGATGCTCACAACACCCACCCTTCTGCTGAGCTCAAAGAAGTCATTGCTGCCCAATCAGGCCAACCTGCCAATCACAGACCTATTATGCCCCACCACGTTCTCTGGTGTGGGATATTGTGTGAGAAAGCAAGGTTGCCTGGTGCTGGACAAAGGCGCAAGCGACCTGCCTATCTATTAACTGGTGGTCTCAAACTTGGTTTCGCCCAAGTGCTCAAGAGGGTATCCGTAGCGGTTCTGAAGGAAATTGACCAGGATGAACTAACTCAGTAAGAACATTTGTCTTCACTTCCATAGAAGGGAGTTGTAAGTCTAGTACGTTTACCAGCCTTCGCATAACAACAGCTAAGGAGGCACTCTCTTCAGTGGCATGGCCAGGAAGAGAAACAAGACAGGCTAGTACCTGGAGAAATATACATACCACTGGCATCTTGTAGTTCTTTCAACCAGTTTTTCCTCATCGTATTGTGGGACATTACCTTCATCACAATTGCTGTTGTCAGAATCAGCGTCGAAAAGATTGTGCAAACACTGGGCCAGTATCAGTATCTGAAGGGTTGCTGCAGACGGTGCTTTGGATGGGACAGGGCGCAACCTCTATCAAATTCGTGGTGGATTCTGCTCGGAGTCAGAAAGTGCAATGGGCTGCAATTCCTCCTTAGGAGGCTACGGCACCAGCATCAATGCAAAGTGAACTGGTGTAGTGGGTGGCTCTGGAACCGGTGCCGAACCCGAAGTGAGTTTGAAGGGCACGAGCCAGACCCACTGGTGAAGTCTGACTGTGAATTCTTGAGGCCCAAAGGTGCACCAAAGGGAACTAATAATCTGCTGAAAGTGCACAGCATTGCCCAGCTCTAAAGGCCTCCACTTGCTGCAACTTCACCAAAGGACCTAAAAATCTGGGCTGCACTAGGACTGTACTTGGGATCAGCTCCGATGGAGATTGGGAGCGAGAACGGGCAGCAACCTGATGCCCTTTCACCTTCTCTGGAGTCTCATTCCGAATTCCTACGCTTCGTCTATGACTTCCCCAACCCCTTTGACCACAAAGATTATCTTCCATTGGCTCAGGACCCTTCCTTTCGACTTCGAACAGTCATGGTGTGAAATCTTTGTTTGACAAAATACAACTTTGTCCCACGGCCTTGCATGGCATTCTGATTCACCTGGGCCCACTTGTCACAGGTCCTTGTATTGTGTTCTGACCCCATGTACCACAGACAGACTTCATGAGGGTCTGTCGCAGACACTAGTTTGCGGCAGCTCTACACAGCATGAACCCTGTTGCCTTAGGACATTTTCCCTTGCAAACTGAAACCTTTTTGTGAAAAGGGTCTTGATTAGACCAGGAAGTAGCTGTAGATTCACATCTGAAGGTGTGGAAAGAAAAGAACTGGATTTCAGCCCTTGTGGGTGTTATGTTATGTTAATTTCGATTTATATAGCACCAAATCACCGACAGGTCTCTTAGCGCTTGCTTTGGGAACCCGTCCTGGCTTTTCCTGCGAGATAACCCCCATTGGGCATCCCCAAGGTGAAGACCAGTCATCCCATCGCGGTAGGGCCGTAGTGGAGATTAAGCAAGCTATTGCCCAGAGTTGCAGAGTGTGAACCCATGATTCGAGTAGGCACCGAGGCGAGAATTATCGAGTCCGTGGGCATTTTGAGCTCAAGACCCTGCCGCGTCGGGAATTGAACCCTGGTCCCGGGTCTGACCTCTATATCAGGGTCTGCCTCCTCTAACCAGTGAGCCACACCGGCTCACTGGCACCACTGGGTGGTGCCTATATGCGGCTCCGCTCTTTACTTCCGGAGCCGTATGAGGCCACCCACTGGCATGCAGAAGTACTGCTCTAAAAATGTCTAGATCCAGTTTGATGCCTGGGGAATATTCACAAGCTGAGGAACCGGCTTTTAGAAGTATTCATCAGAAGTAATTGCACGCACCAGCTTACAAGTAAACTTCAAGTAGTACATCCCGCCTTTTCACTGCGCGCCAATCGCCACTGCCCAATCCCACTGCTACGGCATACTCACTGGACACCAAGAGTAACTGCCATGCTTTGCTCCCAGAAGGAGTCCCTTGTGTCTCCCAGTAAAGTCCCTGCTGCATTGCAAGATTTTCACAGCTAAAGAGAATTCACCAAGGCAGAAATGGCTTCAGGTACCGTTGGTTTGCACCCTTTACTGTTGCATTCATAAGCACTATTACTTTTCAATAAACACGAATACGATTAGAAAATACCGCAGACAGAGTGGTACCCCATTGCAAGCTCGTTGTGTTTTAAATGTATGTTTAAAACGCCTCTAAGACCCAAAAAGCTATAATTATAACACGTATGCATGACCACATAAAAATACGGTCCTTATGCACCTTTTTTTACTCCCTCATATAATTGTTATAATGTGCAGATTTATGAAAATGCACTTGTAAATAATGAAATAATAATGTTTTAAAAAACTTTGGGTAATTAAAAAAAAGAAAATATATTGTATTCCAAAAATGAAGGTGGCAGATCCGTGATGTATTTCCACATCCAGGAACGCTCTGAAGAGATTCGAAGCACTGCAGATAAGAAATTATTGTTGGAACATTAATTCACTAACATATTCACTATATTATAATGTTCTATTACCTCACATTACCATTTTCAAACTAGTAATGACCAACGCAAAAGTCATTCCTGTAACAAAAAATGTTATACTGCATACTTCTTTTTTTTTTAAAAGCAACATTCCATTAAACGCTAAATTCCCAAACCGTCAATCACAATGAGGGCGCTTTAATTTACCAATATTATGTGGGTTAGGTGAGGTCTCCTCGTTTTGTCAAATGTTTGCTTGACAAGTATCAACATATTAAAGTGCTTAGATGTGCAACCCTGTTTTTTTTCGGCAGCCCTCTTAAAAGAAAAGCGTGTGCTTTTCTTTCCTTCGTAAACACCAATAAAACATTTCACCACAAAAAAAATACCCACAATTAAGCATAAAGCCAGAAACACGTGCACCGTGAATTGTCGGACTGCTCGCTCTTCACAAGCAAAGCACGGAGTGCCTTGTACTGTAATGAACTTTATGTAGCGCCTTCTGTGCCTGACGAGGCGCATAGCAGAAATTAACACACCAGGACACACTATCGAAGCGGCAGAAACGGAGGCTGCCTCCAGGTTCACCCGCAGTCTGGATGTCAGTGTGAGGTAACAGGGCCCTACACTGAGTATTGTCACTCACTCCTCAAACATTAACCACGCGCTCTCCTGCTGGGCTCAAAGGCGGTGTTACTATGAATAGGTCTAGACGCAGCGCTGCCGCGGGTCACTAATTCAATTACATTTCAAAGAGCCGAGCCAACGTTTACATCAGCGCGACACAATACCTTCCTGTGCCTCCCTCTGTGGCAGAAGTAATAAATCCTCCTCCTCGGAGGCCGAGACCTCACTGCATGAAGGAACAACAACAAAGCAAGGGTGCACGCGATAAGGCTCAGGGGAGGGCTGACGTGGCGGAGGTCATGGGGGGGGCGGTTAACTACCTGACTGCTTTCCCTTTCAGAAGAAGGAAAATCAAAACCCTGGGCCGCGCTCTGCATCCGCCCCGCCCGTGCTATTCTGTGATATGTTACCACAACTTCAAAGGAAATGCAGTGAAGTGAACCTCCCACGATGGGCAGAAGGGCAGAAGGGCAGATCCGGATTCGATAGCACAAGCTGCACAGCCGCCAAGCCTACCAGGCCCATGCTAGGCTAGCTGCTCCAGCCCAGATAGTTTACTATGCATTCTGGAACCTGTAGTCCTGGTTTAAAAATAAATATTGCATCAACTTCTAGAATGCAATGAAAAAGCTTGGGAGGAACTTGCTACTGAGTGACCATAGATCTGAGAAACGTTTTCAAGGTCAAGCCTCCCAATGGACCACAGTGCATCCGCTCAAAACGGGTGAACACGAGGGAGGTGACGACCAAATGCAAGTCCCCGAATCACGAAGGGCTTAGGCATAAAAAAATGTGGCAAACCTTTTAGAAAATGCATCAGCAAGGAAGGCTGGCCTGGTAAAAAAAAGTAAAATGGCTGGAAAGGTCGTCAAGTCACCTTTCACAGTGCCCACAGCAAGACCTTCCTGAGCCAAAGGTAGAACAAACAGTAATAACCTCATCAGACAAGACAGGCCGATCAAAACAGGGGGGGGGGTCGGTCTAGCCATCAAGCACAGAGATGGAATACAGATTACCAAACTCAAACCTGCAGTATACCTTTCGTTTGAATACCTTTTGTTTGAATACCTAGGCGTCAAACTCACTACCAAGGGCACCCCACCAATCAAATTCTACACTATCTACCATCCTCCTGGAGAGCGTACCCTCTTCTCAGAAGAACTAACAGACCTCATAACAAGATTCTCCTTGACAGACACCAAAGACGTGTTCTTGGGTGACCTCAATATACACTGGAACGACCCAGAAGACTCCACTGTCCTGAACCTTTCCAACCTTCTGGAAATATATAACCTCAAGCAACTCTGCAATAAACCAACCCACATCAAAGGTGCTACACTAGATGCGATCATAACAAAGAACGATCTGATCTCCTTGAGAGAGATTTCTAGCATTGACTGGTCCGACCACCACCTCATTCTGTTCAAGATTGACACACCTGCCAACCTCCAACCTATCCGTGTTGTCAAACCAAAACTCTTAACCAGAAACATCAAAGAAATACCTCTATCCGAACTTGAAGCCAAGATTCTTCCCCATCTTCAATTCCATCGTTCATCATGGACGGCTGATGACCTCACTTCAACTCAAGAATGGCAGAGGTCTTAGACCAAGTAGCTCCTCTCAAACTCAAACAACTGAGGAGAACCAAATCAAAACCCTGGTTTAACGTGGAGCTGAATGATGAACGGCGTCAACTCAGACAAACAGAAGGTCTTAGAGACAAAACCCCTCATCCCTGAACCTAACACATCTTCGGTCTGCTCGACCGTCTTACAAAAAACACATCTTCGATGAAAAGGCATCTTTTTTCCACAGCCAACTAGATCTAGTGAAAAACAGACTAAGAGAACTCTTTAACGTTGTTAAAAGCCAAACTAATTGCTTCCCTCAAGAAATCGAAGCCACCAATGAGCGATATGAAGAAATTGCCACCTTCTTCACAAATAAAGTCTCTAAAATTGATCAATCCTTCTTACTAACTGCTAACCCCCTTCCCCCTTAACCTGGCCCCCTTCAACCTCCCTGGACCACTCAGAAAGAGCTCTTAAGAAGGACAATCGGACCTACCTCCAGCTCAAAAACATTGCGCACTGGTCCAACTTTGAGCTAATGTCGGAAAACGAGGTCTTCAATATAATTTCCAGTCTAAAACCTTCCTCCCACACCATGGACCCCCTCCCTTCCGCAATCATAAAATAACTCAAACACCATCTTTCCTTTCTGGACAAAAATCATCAACGCCTCTCTCACCTCAGGCTGTGTCCCAGACTCCCTTCAACTAGGACAAATCACACCCATTCTCAAGAAACCTTGGGCTGACCCTAATGATCTTAACAACATCAGACCTATCACTAACCTCCCATTCCCTGCAAAAACATTAGAGAAACGTGTTCTACTCCAACTCAATAATCACATTAATGAGTTCAACGCCATTGATGCCTTTCAGTCTGGTTTCAAAAAAGGCTGTAGCACGGAAACAGCTATGCTTAACGTCACCGACGACATTCACAAGGCCCTAGACGAAGGCGATGCCTGCCTACTCATCCTTATTGACCTTTCTGCGGCATTCGACAGAGTAAACCACCCAGCCCTCTTGGAGACCCTGTTGAAACGGTCCGGCATTAATGGCACAGTACTAAAATGGTTCACCTCCTTCCTTCAACACCTCTCGCAACAAATTAAAATTAACTCCTGTCTCTCAAAACCAACTAAAGTTACACTAGGGGTCCCTCAAGGATCGATCCACACCCCATCCCTCTTCAATCTCTTCATGGAGCCCCTCACAATCATATTGAAAAAAGCCAGAGTGAATTACCACCTTTACGCGGACGACACCCTAGTCTATTTCAGGATCAAGTCTCCCTGCGACATTCAACTCCTCAATACTACCCTAACCGAGATCTAAACTTGGTTCTACGTTAACCACTTAAAGCTCAACCCAGACAAAATGGAACTAATCCTATTATCTCCAAAAAGTAACCATCGCCCAATCCAAGAGTGGCTCAAGAATCTGGTTGCCCTAAACTGCCCCCTTACCCTATCCGACTCAGTCAAGTTTCTAGGCATCACCCTTGACAAGAACTTATCAATGGAGGTCCATATCAAAAACTCTGCAAAAAGTGCTCTTTTCTCTCTAAAACAACTCAAGAAACTGAAACCTTTTCTACCTCATGATGACCTCAAGACAGTAGTCCAATCCCTAGCTCTCTCCAAAATCGACTACGGAAACGCCATTCTTACAGGGACTCTGAAAGCTCACCTAGACCCTTTAAGAGCAGTGCTGAACATGTCCGCTCGACTCGTATCTGGAGATAAAAGATTCAAACACATCACTCCAGCTCTCAACTGCCTCAATTGGCTTCCCATGGAAGGGAGATGTATCTATAAATTGGCCTGCATCACACACAAAACCCTTCACTCTCCTACCCCCAACCACTTAAACAACAAACTGAGTAGAGCAGGTCAATCCAGAACACTAAGAAGCACCAACTCACTCCTTATTCCTCCAAAAGTGAAAAAGAAAAGTACCCAATACCGATCGTTCTCTGGCAACGCTCAAGGATATGGAATGCTCTCCCTGGAGTCCTCAGATGCAACCCCTCCTTCTCCTGTTTCAAAAGGGAACTGAAACTCCATCTCCTAAACAAATACTTTCATGACCAGCGTCAACTAACCTAGTCTTCTTTATCCTCTCCCTGGACTTTCATGGATAGTGGGTGACCGGACGATGTTGTTCTCGCCCTTTCTTTTTGCTCTCTCCCCCTCCGCTACACTGCATATTTATTCCCATGTAGTATTTGTGTCTGTGGTTTGCTTCCTTACTGTCAGCCTACTATGTAATGTAATGTCCTCCTGCTGTGTACTGTGTGTATGTAAAGCGCTCTGATACCTACGGGTCGAGCTAGCGCTATACAAAACTTTTAAAATAAGTAAATAAATACAATAAATAATATATCCTACAGCTTGGCCTGCAACAGGTGCCCTACTAAGCCACAAACGTATCTCGTCACCCAGCATCCACTGATTCCATGGGCCAGAACCTGGCTGCCAAGATTACATAGACGACTGCAGGAGGAACGACAAGGAGACTTGCTGACGCCCCTTAATCTCCATGTATGTGGGTGAAGGTAGCACAGGCCTGGATGCAAGACCCTGCCCTGCTGCTGCAACAGAAGATACTGCTGAAATGGCAGCCTGATGCCAGGACTTATGTTCAGGCCCGATGTTCCCGGTGCCACACTCTCTAGCTCCAATTTGGAGCCACTAGAAAGACTTGTGCCTAGTCGCTCTTCATCTTTTTCAGAGCTCGGGGCAGGAGAGGTAGTGGCAGGAAGGTAAACAGGAGACCCGTACTCGACTGCATGCGGTATGTGTCTCAGCGAGACAGCCTTCTTGGGAACTCTAGCATGCAAAGGTGTTGACACTGCTCATTCTATGTGGTGGCGAAAAGATCAAGCCAAGATTATCCTCATTGCTGGAAGATGCCCTTCGCCACCTTTGAGTGTAACTATCCTTCATCATCAGCTATTTTTTATAAATGTATTTATTAGAGTCTTATATAGCACGAACATGACCCAAAAGGGTATCTGAGGGCTTTACATATATGAAGGTGAGCGAACAGGTAGATCAGTCAATAATAAACTTTTAAAAATAATCACAACAAACGTACAAAAGGCTGCAGAGCCTAAACAGGGGTGGACAGCTACCAGGAGTCCATCCAAATGTTGTAAACAATGTAAAGGTGAGGGAGAGAGGTAGGGCAGGCCATAATAAACAATCATTTCAATCACAACGATAGTACCAGACAAAGCAGTACCCAGGCAGGGTGAGGAAATACCTCTAGTCCACTCGAGAGATCAACAGAGTGGGCAAAGTGTCAGGTCATAGATTACCAGTGCATCCAGTGTGAATTATCGGTGTAGATGAGTCAAGATAATGGGAGCTAGTGCAAGAATGTGTCCATCAATAGCATTTTTACTTGTTTTTTTTAAAGATACAGATGACGGGTTGATTCTGATTTCCGATGGCAGGAAGTCCAGATTCCCAGCGCAATACCAGAGAAGGCACGATTGTACATTTCTTTCCATTGAATTTCTGTGTTTTCAGTAGTAACAATGAGGTGCTTTTTGAAGTTCTAAATACACCAGATGACTCCAGTTTTTGTGCAATATATTTCAGGGTGTCTGAGAGAATAGCTTTGTGTGTTAAACAGGCAATTTTTAGATGGATTCTTGCCTCGTAGGGGAGCCAGTTTATTTAATTTAATAGACAGGCTACAGATACTAAAAAACTGCTGATGCACTAATAATTTGGGTCTGAAAAGTAGCTCACCCATTTCAACTCCTCTCTGCTAACTCCACTGGCTGCCAATTACTTCAAGAACTCTTTTTAAAGCACTAGCTCTCTGCACAAAGTGGGGTATAAAGCCAGACAATCTGGGCAAAGCAGTGTATTAGACCGGATTGAATACCTAAACATCTTCCATATTTTCATGGTACTCTTCCACCCACGCCGAGTAGTGGTTGGGGAGATTGTCTTTGCCTATAAAATAGCTTTTGACCTTTTGAACTGATGTTGGAAACTTCTTCACTGGAGTAAACAGACCCAGAAAGTATGCTGTGGCTGTACTCTCCTTAAAAAAAAAAAAACAGAATCAGATTTTCCACCGAAAATGCGTGAGCGATCAAAAGGCATATCCATGAGAGAGGTTTGTACATTTTCGGACACACAACACTGGTGCAGACCAGTCGTATCTCGGCCAACGCAGATGAGATATTTGGCCGTGTCTTGTCCATCATGAGTTGTCTGAGCCATGGAGGCTCTAAGGTCATTCAGGACTGCCGTCAACATTTCCCTGACTATGTCCCACAAGGAATGTGTGTAGTGGCACGACAGGCCGCGCTACTTGACCGCAATGCTAGACTAGCGGAGGAAAACATATGCTTGCCAAAAGCCTCAATCCTCTTGGAGTCTCGATCCTGAGGATTTTCTGGGAAATGAATAGGGATTCGCTTTACTGGTGAAGCAAGAACCACAAAGCTCTCTGGGGATGGATATTTAGTAAGAAAATCACCATCATCAGGAGCCGGTCTGTGTGACGCTTGGCCACCTGCCTGTTCACTGGCATGTTGTAAAAAATAAAACACATCTGTAGCCTAAAGTCCACTAGGGTTTATTTCAAAGTAGCATAGAAAAATTATACAATTGTCATTTCAAATTTAGGGCTCTTGCTAGAAAAAGTCATTTGGAGCATAATGCTAAAAATAGATACAATTTAGACTAGTATATATTTGCTTTCTCTCAGTGCCTGTCGATGGAACCTAATCCTGTGACAGAAACTTTCTACTTTCATCAAAAATGCATCTAATGAGTAGGCGGTAGGATCGTCTCCCTAAGGAACCGCAAGGCATCCTTGAGGAGGAGATATTCATAAATACAACACAGGGCTCATTATTCTCATAAAACCCCACCTCCAGTTGCCAGGTTTGAAAGTGAGGTTGTGCTTTGTGGAAATGTGCAAATGTACAGTTTGAAATAAATGGCTTCCGGACATACTTGAAACAAGTTTGGATTGGTCAGTCTGTTGGTTAAAAATGTACAGAAGTTTTTTTTAGCCCCCCCAAAAAAGCATTGCCACCTTATAATACCAGAACCATATCCCCACTAACGGGAGTATCAGCTGCTGTGTGAGACACAACATTACCATTCTGCAGCCAGACAGCAGGACTCGCTGCAAGTTTTAGCCAGGGATTTCCTGCCAAAAACATCAAGACGCTTTGTAAAGAGAAAGCTGGTTATTAGAGTGACTTTGGGCTTCCCTGCGCTGCATTAGTTTACATCCACATTTACTAAAACCCGCTCATTACTAAAGAGATGGAAAACATATGTAACAAAATGTTCTGTGCAACACTATCATCTGCAGACCACAAAATAATAGATCTCTATTTCACTCTGCCCTATTCTGCGTCAGTTCCGCCTCTAAGCCAAACAGAATTCACATGTGATGTTTTTCTACAAATGGAACATAAATATTGCAAATGAAGGACAAGAAGTGAGCCACAAGAGATGTTTTCCAAACGTAAGTATGTATTTGTTGTGCTTGCAGATCCCCACAGTAGAAACGAATGAAAAGCGAAAGAGGCTGAGGACTGATATGTGCTACTGGTTTAGTGTTATCGAGAGGTCAACTAACTCAACACAAGGCAGTATACCACCCCCTTACTGGAGACTACAAATTCCTAGCACTGTGCGTTGTAGGACTGCAGCCCACCCCGAGAGGAGAAGCAAGTCCTTTAGCAGTGGTGGGCAGCAATATGAGGTATAACATCAAGTGACTGAGATATACCTATTTCCAGGTTTTATGTGTGCAGTCTGCCTCTAGTATAGAGGCGTTAAATAATACTTAATATACCTACATCTCTTGAATACAGAAATAGATCACATCCCTTTAACACTCAGTTTACAGCTTGTGTTGCTGTAGATTCACATGCTTTGTACACTCCTGACATCTAGTGCTGCGCTTCGAACATAGGTTGTTTTTCTGTGACGGAGGAGTTTTGGTTTCAAGATGATTCATGAAACCTCCTCCTGAAACCCATAATGCACCAGGACAAAGGCTGCTTCTCAGACTGCGTATGTATAAGAGTGGAGGTGCAAAGCAGTATGCCTTTGGAGTGGATTAATGAACAATGAAATACAGCATGTCATTTATCACCTTTGTTCCATGTGCCCGCATCCCGGGAGGCAGGTGGGTGCATATGAATTTGCAGCTCTACACTCTGCAAAAAGATTTTCAAGGCATGTCACTTTTTCCATTTGCAGGATGCCTAGCTGTAGATCCCATTTTTTGCACTGACTGCAAAGCAGTGGCGTGCAAGCAGAAATGGAAGACGTCTGAAATAGTATTTTTAATACAGCATGTCCCACTTCTGACTCTGCGCATGCTTGGATACCCACACAATGTGTATTGAATGTGGGTACACTGGATCAAATAGCAGCTTTGCATACATCTGCAAGGGGATATTGTCTAGGAAGGCCATGGTGGCTACTTCCCCAAATAGAAGGTGCCCTAGGTATAGAAGGTAATGTAAGTGGAGCTTATGCGTAACACATTTCAATGCACTTTACAATCCATCGGAATTTTGAAATCCGCTTACCCAGCTGGGATTGTGCAACAGCCACACACTACTGCTTGGCTTTTCTGATAGGCTTTATATCATCAATATTGTGCATTACACACATCAATTGTGTGTAATGCTTTTTCCAGTTGCAAATCATAACACATCAGAGGGAGGTAGACAGTTTGGTTGAGGGTTACTCTTTCCGTTTGATTTCGTGGAATATAGCTGGTCTCGCACGGAGGCTAGAGGATCTGGCATGGTTAAAATTTGTCGAATCCTTCGATATAATTTGTCTCCAGGAGACATGGAGTAGAGGGGCCCTTGGTCTGGATGGCTATCAATCTTTTAATGTCCCAGCTGAACCTTCACCGGCTGGTAGAGCCAAGGGCAACCTTATGGCAGCTATTTCTATAAAACATACTGGGATAAAAACTGTTACATTTGTAGAATCTCCTTGGTACCAATTACTTTTGATTAAGGACCTATTTTTGGTGCCTTTGCTTCTAATTAATTGGTATTACAATATATTAGATTCCCAAATCACAGTGGTCATACAAAAATTACAGGACGAGATTGCTAAAGTAACCAATACTACATCTCCTCTATTTATTATGTGGGTAGGAGATTTTAATTGTAGTTTGTGTAAATTTAGTGGTTCAAGAGTCTGTGGTCTAGTAGACCTAAATGATCAGCCATCTGCACATTTTAAGCACACAAGAGAGGCTTTAAACAATATTATAATAATTAACGATCTCTGTGCTTTGGAAATGTCCAATTTTTCAAGACTGCTGAGTATCCCCACTTTTTATGGAACAGGAGGCCAGGCGAGTGTGATTGATTTTGCCCTGGTCTCTCGAAAATATTCTTATCTTATTAATGATTTCCAGATTGAGGCTAACCCAGCAAGCGACCATAATCCATTAATTCTGAGTTTGTGTTCCGCTTCCAAGAGAATCCAGATTCTGGAGCACCCAATTAAATTCAGCCAGAATCAGGGGGTCACCTTAAAGTGGGACAAGGTAGATGCAAGTCATCTAGAGTGTGAGATTTTTAAGACAAATATACAAAGGTTAGATGCTTGCTTAAATCCACTAAATGAGCCAGAGGTAATAATTGATAACTTTGAGGATCTTTTAGGTAATGTGGCCTCTCATTTACTGAAACCTGTGGGTGGTAATAGGGGAAATACCTGCAAATGGTTTAATCTAGAATGTTCAAGAGCGCAGTCTAGCCTAACGAAGGCTTTACGCCAAGTGTCACGGGATAGGGACTCGGTCCAAAGGGCAAGGCAAATTTATAGAGATGCCATTCTTAAGCGTAAAACAGATTTAAAAAGAAAGGCGTGGGATGACTTAGGCCTCAGAATTAAAAGACAGCCGACTTTTCTGGGAGGTAATAAATCGCCCTTTTTTAACAAGTGAGGAAAAGGATACCCTTCAGGTGCACATCCCAGGGGAAACTTGGGAGGTACACTATGGGAACATTTTTAATCCAAAAGGGGCCCGCACGCAATTAGTAATGATAGGATCGATGATCTTAAGTTGGAGTCAGCAAATATGCTTAGCCGCTCACCGACTCTTTCTGAGGTAGAGGCCGCATTAAGAAAGGGCACCTCATTGAAGGCCCCAGGGCCGGACTCAGTGCCTTTGGACCTTTTTAAATATAATATAGAAGTGTGGGCACCACTCTTATTACTCTTGTTTAAAGCAGTTGTGGTTGGTCGTATTCCAGCCTCATGGCAAGAGGCGATAGTGGTCCCGATATTTAAAAAAGGCAACACATGTGACCCCCGTTGTTACAGACCCATATCGCTTATTAATGCATCTTGCAAACTAATGGGTAGGGTGATCTTGGCCTGTTTGGAAACATGGGCTGAGTCAAATGACATCATTGTGGAATCCCAATACGGGTTTAGGCGGGGAAAAGGCACTACGGAGCAGTGCCTAAACTTGGCTCTAATCATGGGTAAGTACATGAGGGCCAAGCGTGGTTGTATCCACTTGGCCTTCATGGACTTATCCAGTGCTTTTGATACTGTATGTAGAAACAAACTTTGGCAAATGATGGAGTCTATGGGGTTTGAGGAGCCTTTGGTTACACTCCTCCGCAGGCTCCACGCTGCCACGACAGTAAGGATCAGATTTGGCCCAGCCGGTGAGAAAACAAAGCCCATACCATCGACTGAGGGTGTTCGCCAGGGGTGTATACTGGCTCCCTTTTTATTCCTGGTGTACACCAATGGTCTGGAAGCTTTCCTGTTGGAGAGCTGTGCAGATTTTCCCCAGGTTAATGGTAAACGGATTCCGATGTTATCTTATGCAGATGACACGGTTCTAATGACCCTAACTGCTAACAGCATGCAAATTTGCTTAAATGCTTTTGAAACCTTCATGCAGGGCCTAGATTTAAGGGTCAATTTCACAAAGTCCTTCACTATGGTTTGCGGCCCAAAAGGAGTAAAATCTCGCCGGCTTATGGTGAAGGACTCACATATTGTGAAAGTTGACTGCTTTAATTACCTGGGGAACATATTTAATACCTTGAGTTGGGACCCCCTAGTGTCTGCCCTTGTCCAAAAGGCTACCCAAGCTGTAGAGGCTATTTTCCGTTTTTCTAGTAAAACTGGGTCAGAAGCCGGTTGCAGAATTAATATCCCTATATAAAGCAAAATGCATCCCAGCTGCAACATGCGGTGCGGGTGTGTGGGGAACGCAATCCTGCAACAAAATTCAAATTATGGAAAATAAGTTCATTAAACGCCTCCTATGTGTGTCAACAGGCACCTCTAACATTTTTGGCCACACTGAGGAGGGTCTTGAATTTGTGAGTGATATCATCCATGTCTCCCCTTTACTGCTTTGGAGTAAGGCTTGAAGCTCAGATGATTTGAAACTCACAAAGGCAATATTACAAGACTGCCTCAAGCTTGAGTATTTCGAGAAGATCCCTTGGCTATCATATGTTAGGGAAACTCTTTTTAGGATAGGTTTGGGTCATATTTTTACGAATACTGAGTCAGTTGGTAGTGAGACAAAGTTATTAATTAAAGAGGCGTACCGCACCAGGTTAGGTGTCCTGAGAAACAGTGAGAGTGCGGTTTACTATAAGGGAAGGTTGCAGCATCAACCCTACATTTCATATATAGGACATATACAATGGCGCTTTTACTTGACTAGGTTCCGCCTTAATACACTGCATTTCTTATTTGCTTTTCCAAAACAAGTGGGATGGTGTGAGAGCTTACCCCCCTGTGCCTGTAATAACAAAGTTTCTCAAAATACTGCCCATCTTGTACTATTTTGCACTTTGTACAAAGACCCAAGAAACCGTTTTATCAGGCCGGTTCTGTTATCCCTTGGAACCCATTACTATAAAGAGGGATATGATTATTTACTCTCACTATCAACCCCAGCAATATGCAATGCTGTGCTTAATTTTATCAGAGTGGCACTCACTATCAGAATCCGATATTGATTATCATCATGGAACACATGTTGATCTATAAAAACATCGTATAGATTAGTATTAATATGAATTGCATATGTACTGATTACATTTTTTTGTGTTTTAATACATGTGTATTTTTTTTAGTGGTAATATAATAATGATTAAGGATGTAAACATAATGGTATCATGTTTTTAAACTGTGTAAATGTTTGTACTTTTATGATTTGTTTTTACGAATTGAAATAAAGTTATTATGACTGACTGACTGAGGCGCCAAACCTTGAAGTTCACTTACCCTGCGAAGGGAGGTGATTGTAACAAAGAAAGTCCAATTCCAAGATTGAAACTGTAGTGGTCCTGAAAGGAGTGGCTCAAAAGGGGGTCCCATTAGTCAAGTCAAGACAATATTGAGGTTCCATGGAGGAATAGTTAGCAGCTTAGGGGGAGTGACCATTTACATCCATCCATGAAAGTGTTAATGAACGGTATTTTAACAAGCACTAGTAAAGCCAGTATTTCTCTCCTTTGAGAACTACTGGCTCGGCCAAAGCCTTTTGTTCATGCTGTGAAGCATGAAAAAAGGCATTTTCTATGCAGGTGTGATAACAAATGCACATGCATGCCTCATTGAGCAATTGCGTGTGGAACCGTGCAAGTGAGCTTCCAAAATGACCTGAAAAAGATCAGTAAATAAATAAGAAAAAGAAGCAGCGTAAAAGTATTTTGTTTTTAATAAAACAACATTTTAAAAAGTAGGACCGCAAGAGTGGGGTTAGAAAGCAATTGAGAGCGTGCAGCAGAGGTGGGGAGGGTGAACAGCACAAGAGTGCAATATGGGTAATGAGGGAGGAGCACAAAGGCGAGAGAAAGACCAACATTTAGCACAAGGTGGAGAAAAGCCCATGAGCCAGAGCAAAATCAACACGGAGCACAGAGGAAGGAAGCACACAGATGAGAGAGAAAACTACAAAGGAGGGGAAGGAGCAAACAAGGAGTGCTGAAGAAAAAAAGGAAAAAAAAAGTTCACTAAAAGTGAGCAGTGGAAGGATACACATAAAGAGACTTTCCTCCAGGAGAGGGAAAAACAAATGATGAATAGGAACAACCACTGAATAATAAGTTAGCAATTGAGGGTGACAAAGTCAGCCATTGGTCAGCAATGGGCAGGCTTTAAGCCCATGGCAAATGATTGTTAAACTGACAATAGTTAATTTGAAACAGAGAGCTGCACTGTCTGCTAGGCATGATCTAAAAATAGACTGGAATTATTTGTTCTGAAGATAATCAGCCACTACTGAAAGATGTAGGGGGCGCTAGAGGGCGCACAGCAAGATGGCCGCACCTTCGTGAGGCTCTGCCTGACTGAGCCAACATCCGCCCAATATTCGCTACATCCACTTATTCTTTACGTGATAAAGCTGGCGGAACCTTGCTGACAGGCGGTGGGATGGAATGAGGCAGTTAGCAGCTGCGGGGATCACTGTAGCACGGCCATTACTGGCAGACCTAGAGACCACAAGACCTCTTAAAATGGCGGACTGAGGTGGGCGGCCAACCGAGCGGCTGCAGTATTATCGCGGCCTGCTGGTGAATCCGCTTGTGCATCTGCGGTTGCCGTGAGAGTCCCGGCAAGAACGGAGGAGCAGCGATGGTGAGCGGACCCCCCGCCTCGATATCGGGCGGTGCGACCAGCGGTGGTGAGATTGATGCCGGACGGGTGCGGAGAGGCTGGCTTGCACCCTGCGCGGCGGCTCCTGCTCGCTGTGCCCCGGAGCTATCTGAGACTGCGGCGGCCCCTACCTACTCTGCCTGTGGCTGGCTGCGGTAAGTGGGGCTGGGGGCCTGGAGGCGGCCGGGGTCGCGGAGGCGGATCCGGGCCGGGCTCTAGGACGCGGCCCTGCAGGCTGTGGCTGGTGCGGGGGGAGTGGGTGGTGGAGGCCTGAAGGAACTGCGGCACTGAGGGGGAGGAGGCGGGGCCCAGGTGCGGCGGAGATGTGAGAGGCGCTGGACGTAGGCCGTTACTCCCCGAGCTCTTCTGACTGCAGCTGGCTGCCGGATCTGCCGGCTGTATGGGCCAAATAAACGTGGTGCACAGATCGGCTGGAGCGCTTCTGTGGGGCTGCTCCTCACAATCCCCGAGACGTGCCATACAAAGTAACTGTTAACGGACTGCGATTACATTGGGGCCTGTCTTGAGGCCAGCCAAGGCAATTACAACGTCTGGTTACACTGATTTGCCCCACCTGTAGTGTATTTGTCAACGTGTGGCGCAGCACTTCATCTGTCCAAACGCTGGGCCTAGTGGAGCACAAGTACCATCTCTGCTTGGTGGCGCCTGGACCCCCTGCTGGGTGTACTACAATGGGCCGTAGTGACAGAAATCAACCGAAACTGTCGTTTGATGCTCGGCGGCAACCTACCTCCTCGCAGCAGGCGGCGACGGAGCCAGAGACTGCGGCAGGGAAGGGCAGCTCCCCATCATTGGAAGTCACGCTCACTGCCATGCAGAGAACACTGCAGCCAATCGAGGGTACTATGGCTGCGGTTAATCACAGGTTAGACCATATGTCCACCCAATTGGAACGTCAAAACACGCGAATGGGTGAGGTGGAACAGAGGGTATCGGCTACAGAGGATGGACTGACCACGGTCTCAGATAAAGCACTCAACATGGAATGTGTCCTCTCCCTTATTCAGGCGAGAAACGAGGATTTGGAGGCGCAGTCCTGTCGCAATAACATCCGCGTCACGGGGCTGCCGGAGTCCACCAATGTGGGCAGAATGGAGGACTTCATGGAGCGTCTCATAGCAGACATATTCGTACCGAACAACTGTCCCGAATGTTTATAGTGGAGCGTGCTCATCGCTCATTAGCTGCGAGGCCAGTGTCGGGCGCTCCTCCACGCCCCATAATAGCGCGTATATTGAATTATAGGGACAGGGATGTCATCTTGCGATTAGCACGGGACAAGGGGACTATTGACTACCAAGTTAACCGACTTGCCTTCTTTCCGGACTTCACTGTGGCAGTTCAGGCAGCACGACGCAAATTCAGTAATGTGAAGCAATTTCTTTGTAAGGAGGAGGTTCCTTATGCCATGCTGTATCCGGCCCGGCTTCGCATTGGCGTGGCTGCGGATAACAAGATCTTCACTTCCCCAAAGGCTGCACTGGAGTATGCTAAAAAGTTGAAACGACGAAAGAGAGATTCGGCTGGCGGTCCTGAGGAACAGAATCTGGAGAATGAGGAGAGCTAAGGGTATTGGTCTACTTGTAGAAGAACTGCAGGAAAGACTCTCTGATCACAATGCACTATTGTGAACTGTACTTACGTGCTGGTTGAAGTCTGGGGGTGGGTTATGCGGGCATGATACCTAATATGCATGGATTTGCGATTTGGACTGCTTGTGACGCCACTCCCACTGCTTCTTTCATCGTGGCTCCTACGCTTAGCGTCTTAGTTACATGCAGTTGGGCTGCGAACTACGTCTGGTGTTCTGCCCATTTTACAATTTCCCAGTATGGTTTGGAGACCGGAGCCCTTCCATTGGGAGGCTTCGGGTGTTACCTACACTTGCTCTATGGAGACTAAAATATGTTACACTGTATGGATGCTACACTATTGATGCTTGGTCACCTCCTGGTGTATGGGAGGCTTACGCATCTGCGCCCCCTAAATGGGTGAACCCCGAATTTTGCTAAATGTTGATTGTGGGGGGAGTTTGGGAGTGGGTCGGGAACAGCTTTGGCAGGTTGGGGGTGCTAAAGTGGGAGGTGGGTGGGTGCTGCGGGCAGATGGGCTGTGGGTTTGTTTGCTGTTGGTAGTTTGGGACCAAAAGGGTGTTGCTGTGTGCAGCTATGTAATGTGTGTTTTTAAGATCTCTTACTCTATGATGCAGACATGTTCTATCTATATGTGACACTTGTTGCAACTCTATGAATCTCATGGATAAAGGGGGCAAAATGACTTGGCTTACGTGGAACGTGCGGGGGCTGAACAGGCCACAGAAGACCAGACAGGTGGTTGCATATTTAAACAGGCATAATGTCCAGGTGGCGTTTTTACAAGAAACGCATCTAAAGGGGTGTGCTGCTGATGCTGTGGCTAAACAGTGGGCGGGGGTCCGACTGGCTTCTACGTACTCGTCCTATGTCCGGGGTGTCATGTTGTTGATTAAGAAGAACGTTCCCTTTGTGAGCATGTATGAGGAAATTGACAAGGAGGGTAGGTACATTATTTTGCAAGGTAAACTCTGTGGCACTTTGATTACTATGGTCAATGTCTATGGGCCCAATGTGGACGACCCAGAGTTTTATGTCACTTTATGGAACAAGATTTACGCATTGCCAGCTTCTGCTATTATATGTGGTGGGGACTTAAATGTGACTCTGGAGTGTGACATGGATCGCAAGGCTGGTCCTCTAATCTCAGACAAGAAGGCAGTGAAGGCGGTGCGGGATGGTATGCTAGAGCTTGGCTTAATGGATGTATGGCATTTGGGGCACCCTGGTGTGAGGGAGGGGACCTGTTACACCTCTGCACATGATACATGGTCCCGCCTGGACTATTGGCTCTCCACGAAGGATGTGAGTGGATGGGTGTCGAGGGTAGTACATTTGCCTCGCACATTGTCTGATCATGCGCCTGTACTGCTTGAATTGGCATTCCCAACGCACGGACCTGCGCCATTTTCCTGGAAACTGCAACCTGTGGCGCTCCTAGATCAAGTGTTTCGCGAGGGCCTGCGGGAAACAATAGAGAGTTATTTCAAAATAAATGTTGGCTCTGTAGATGATATGTGCACGGTTTGGGAGGCATTCAAAGTGACAGTGCGTGGAGTGTGTATAGGCATGCGAGCAGGCGTGCTTAAGCCATTGAGGAACTCCATGGATAGATTGGAGCGTGAATTAGTGGGACTGGAGCATCAGTATGAGAGTGAGTCGGCGGCGTCTATTCTGGCGACTATACGGTTAAAGGTGAATGAATACAATGAATTAGCGGACCAAGAGGTGAAGCATTTGACTAAGCGGACCAGGGCTCGCTATTATGGTGAAGGGGGCCGGCCGGGGCGTGGGTTGGCAGGCAGGATCAGAGAACCCTGGGCTAAATGTTGCGGGGTGCAGGAAATTAATGATGGCGATAGCTTTGTGACTGATGCTGATGGCGTGCTAGATCATTTCGTACAATTCTATAAAAAAAATGTATGCTCGCCGGGAGACTGCTAATGACTATGACATAGCACAATACCTAGACAATGTGACCTTGGTCGGTTGTCGAAGGGACAGCAAGCGTTTTTAATGCACCATATAACTGAGGGGGAACTTAGGGACGCAATTGCTGCCTTGCCGAACGGGAAGGCGGCGGGTTCGGATGGGCTCCCGTCTGAATTTTATAAAGAATATGTGTGGACTTAATCTTGCCTCACCTCACGACAATGTTCGCTGAGGCACTGGAACAGAGACAACTGCCAGCATCGCTGCAAGAGGCACTTGTTGTGGCATTGCCAAAACCAGGAAAGCCGCTGGATAAATGTGAGTCGTATCGACCTTTGTCCCTAATGAACACTGACGTAAAAATACTTGCAAAGGTCCTGGCGAAACGCTTGCGCTTACTGCTTCCCGTAATGGTCTTGCCGGACCAATCGAGGTTTGTTCCGACGCGCTCCACGGCTCACAATTTACGGGTGCTGTTTGCGGTGCTACATTTGCTCAAGCCTGATTTAGCGGCGGCAGCGGTTCTATTAGACGCTGCCAAAGCGTTTGATTCTATAGCTGGGCGCTACATGTTTGCGGTGCTTCACCGAATGGGTGTACCCTTTATGTTTACGGCTTGGATACAATTGCTTTATATGGCCCCGGTGGCCCGGGTGAGGGTCACCCGTCAGGGGTGCCCGCTCTCGCCCCTGCTCTTTGCCCTCATCTTGGAACCGTTGGCGTGCATGCTGAGGCAACGGCATGCTGACTCGGCGCTTCAATTTCATCACAGACCGATAGCAGTGTCGATGTACGCTGATGATATGGTTTTGTACATCCGGGAACCGGAGAGATACCTGGAGGGGGTGATCAGGGAATATGTGCGTTTTGAATGGTTTTCAGGCCTCGCTATTAATTGGGACAAATCCATTATCTTGCCACTGACAGATAGCACTAAACCTTTTGAGCTGGAGTTCCCATTGGCTTGGGCTACAGACCCTGTTCGGTATCCGGGGGTAGGAGTCCATAGGGACTCACAAGAAGTCATTTGTGCTAACTATGGGGTGGCAATGTCGAAACTTGAAGACCAGGTGGCTCGCTGGACGCGTTTGCTCTTATCGTTCGCTGACCGGGTTGCTCTAATTAAAATGGTGGTGCTGCCTAAGTTTTTACATTTATTTGTTAATATTCCATTAGCTCTGACGACCCATTTCTTTACTTCGCTTAGATCTCTGCTGATCACTCTGGCAAGAAGGGTAAGAAACCGCGGGTGGGGTGGGACACGTTGACCAAACCTTATGCAATGGGTGGGTTCTCGGTTCCAGACATGCGTCTCTATTATCTGTGTGCAAAGGCGCACTTTGCCTCCTATTGGATTTCGGCGCCACCCTACACGCCACACGTGGCGATTGAGGCTGGAGCGGTCCATTTGTTGCCTCTTGGGGCCATGATTGTGAACCCTCACTCAGTATTCGAGAGGGACGAAGTGGACACAGGGCAGTGTACTGCTAAAGCTTGGAATGAACTGGGAAGACGCGCGAGACGGCTGCCATTGTACGCGCCTGCAATGCCGCTGCTGCATCATGCCAATATCTCGGTTTCGAGCGACTTGGGGGCACTTCAGCTGTTGCATAATGCCGGGCTGCAGGTTATGGGGGATGTATTTCCCGTGGGCACTTTCCTCACGCTGCAGGCCTTTTTAGAGCCTGGTGGGAATGTCACTATGGCCACGTTCACTTACGCCAGATTGCGAGCTGCAGTGCGCAGTCTATATCCGACCTTTCCTGACGAACCGGGAGCTTTGGGGGCACTGCAACTGCTGTACACTACCAACACACGTACAAAACTGGTTTCCCGGTTGTATCGAGCTTCAAAGATTGATGATGGGGATGCGAATGTGGCCGCTAGGGGTAAATGGGATGACTGTCTCATGTCACCTTTGACAGATGATGAATGGGCTGAAGGCTGCGCCATGACTGGAGGTTTCGCTATTAATGGTAATTTTAAACTTATACAATATAAATTCCTTCATCAATGGTACTACACCCCCGCGCAACTGCATAAATATGGACTGCGGGACTCTGCAGGCTGTGTGCGGTGTGGGATGGACGGTGCAGATTTTGTGCGCGCAGCTTGGGCTTGCTCGCGTGTCTCTGCGTTTTGGATGGGAGTGACTGAGGAGTTGTCAGGCATGACAGCTGTTTCTATACCTTGCGACCCAAAGGTGTGTTCACTAGGTATTGTGTCAGGTGTACCAGCAGGGATGCGCTAATTAGTAGTACTGTACTTGCAGTTGGCCAAGCGCAGGGTGGCCATGAGTTGGGGTGGGAGAAGAGCACCTGATGTTAAGCTCTGGTTACATGACATGGCCTACTGCCGCGATCAGTTAACATGCTATAGTGAGGAACTACCGTCAGCCTCGAGGCCACGTGACATCTGGGGCCCTTACACTGCTTATATGTTGGCCAAAGTGGCAGATGACTGAGTTATACTGGCGATTTTATTTGTTATCTTTTTTTTTTTTTTACACTGATTCCATTGTACCGCCTCCACTACTGCCACAGATGATGAGGCATTCTGTATTTGATCTAACAGCTTTGTCGCATGGGACACCATACCGATACGGACTTGACTATGTTCAATGCCTGGACTTGTTGGAGATGTATATTATCCTTTTGTATACCTGTGATACATTGTCTGCTTATTGTATCGTCTCTGTATAGACTGCGACACACACACCCCGTCTGCACTCAGGAGTTTGGAATGTATATTTTCTTTTGAAAATGATAAATAAAGTTTAAAAAAAACATGTACTGAAAAGGGAGAGAATGCTAGCTCCAACCTTTTAACTGTGGTAACAATGTTTTGTGCTGTGGCCTGCTGTCCATCCATACTATTACTGCAATAAACAAAGAGCTCCTATTTGGGTGCATAATACAGAAGAGTAGTACATTTTCTAGTTTATTTTAGGATTGCATCAACTCTTCTGGAAGCTGCACATAACCAATTTCCAGGACTTCAGGAGCTAAGTCACAAGAGTCAGTGACTTGACATCTGGAAGGTGCAGCTGACCCTTGTGTTACATTAGCAGGTTTTGCCATGGGGGCAGTTTCTCCTGAGGGTACACGGACATATCGAGAAGAACAGAGCACCAAGGCTGTCATAAGTCTTCGTGATGACATATGGAATCAATACAAGTGGGAGAAAAGCATATTTGAAATATGCCTGACCGACGGATCCTTTAGGCATTGCCAGGGACAACTGTTGTGGGTATCTGGATGCAATGTTTTATCACTTTGCGTTTTCGTGTGTACCAAACGAGTTGATTAGTGGTGTACCCCACCACTGGAATTAGTGACTTAGCATCTGTGAGTATACCTCCTATATGTGCTGTTACTGATGATTCATGCACCTATCAGCGGGCGCCTTCAAAGGTTCTTTACTGCTTGTCAGAACATCTCCTCCGACCAGTGGGTGTTGGATACTATCCAAAAACAACAGTTGATGGACAGAATGCAGAACAATGTCAAACATTCACCCAAGTACAGAGATCTGGGCCTAAATCCATCTTTTATTTTGCACTCCACACCACCCCAGTTCAGACATGGCCATATGCATATGAGCCTTGACCCTGTGCCTCATGGGACCAGTCCAGCCCGAACTGCCAAGCCATGTCCTTCCTGGACCGGAATAAAGCATCCTAGGACCGGCCTCTGGATATCAGCCGCCTTCAGCCAGGATAGCTTGACTCCAGTGGTGTGGAGAGCATGGGCCTTACGTCTGAGCATACCCATCCCACTCGGGGTGACAAATGCAAAAACAACAGTTGATGGACAGAATGCAGAACAATGTCATACATTCACCCAGTACAGAGATCTGGGCCTAAATCCATCGTTCATTTGCACCCCACACCACCCCAGTTCAGACATGGCCATATGCAAATCAGCCTTGACCCTGTGCCTCATGGGAACAGTCCAGCCCGAACTGCCAAGCCATGTCCTTCCTGGACCGGAATAAAGCATCCTAGGACCGGCCTCTGGCTATCAGCCTTCTTCAGCCAGGATAGCTTGACTCCAGTGGTGTGGAGAGCATGGGACTCACGTCTGAGCATACCCATCCCACTCGGGGTGACAAACGCAAAAACAACAGTTGATGGACAGAATGCAGAACAATGTCATACATTCACTCCAGTACAGAGATCTGGGCCTAAATCCATCGTTTTTGTGCACTCCACACCACCACAGGTCAGACATGGCCATATGCAAATCAACCTTGACCCTGTGCCTCATGGGAACAGTCCACCCCGAACTGCCAAGCCATGTCCTTCCTGGACCGGAATCAAGCATCCTAGGACCGGCCTCTGGCTATCATCCGTCTTCAGCCAGGATAGCTTGACTCCAGTGGTGTGGGGAGCATGGGACTCATGTCTGAGCATACCCATCCCAGTCGGGGTGACAAACGCAAAAACAACAGTTGATGGACAGAATGCAGAACAATGTCATACATTCTCCCCAGTACAGAGATCTGGGCCTAAATCCATCGTTTTTTTGCACTCCACACCACCTCAGTTCAGACATGGCCATATGCAAATCAGCCTTGACCCTGTGCAAAAAAACGATGGTTTTAGGCCCAGATCTCTGTACTGGGGTGAATGTATGACATTATTCTGCATTCTGTCCACCAACTGTTGTTTTTGCATTTGTCACCCAGAGTGGGATGGGTATGCTCAGACGTGAGTCCCATGCTCTCCACACCACTGGAGTCAAGCTATCCTGGCTGAAGACGGCTTATAGCCAGAAACCGGTCCTAGGATGCTTGATTCCGGTCCAGGAAAGACATGGCTCGGCAGTTCGGGCTGGACTGTTCCCATGAGGCACAGGGTCAAGGCTGATTTGCATATGGCCATGTCTGAACTGGGGTGGTGTGGAGTGCAAAAACACGATGGATTTAGGCCCAGATCTCTGTTCTGGAGTGAATGTATGACATTGTTCTGCATTCTGTCCATCAACTGTTGTTTTTGCATTTGTCATCGCGAGTGGGATGGGTATGCTCAGACTTGAGTCCCATGCTCTCCACACCACTGGAGTCAAGCTATCCTGGCTGAAGACGGCTGATAGCCAGAAACAGGTCCTAGGATGCTTGATTCCGGTCCAGGAAAGACATTGCTTGGCAGTTCGGGCTGGACTGTTCCCATGAGGCACAGGGTCAAGGCTGATTTGCATATTTTTATTTATTTATTTATTTTTAAGATTTGTAAAGCGCATCCTATACCCGTAGGCGCCATGTCTGAACTGGGGTGGTGTGGAGTGCAAAAAAACGATGGATTTAGGCCCAGATCTCTGTACTGGGGTGAATGTATGACATTGTTCTGCATTCTGTCCATCAACTGTTGTTTTTGCGTTACTGATGATTCATGCAAATGAAATGTTCAAAGTTGTTGTCCAACTCAAAATATGTTCCGCCTGCAAAAAGACTTCACATTGTATGGCTCAATGCTAAATGTGTTGTGCAAGCTGCAAAAATTGCACTAAGTGTATTCTCCGTTTCTATATGTAATACATCACCATCATGTCTGTGCAAATGAATAACATTTTTGGCAAATGTATGGCACGAAAGCCTGAGGGCTGGCTTAAGCACCAAAAGTTTCAGCACATGCATGTGTGAGAGACTATGCTGTGTACCTGGCTCAAAACAAACGCCAAACAAGACAAACTTCACCTACAAAAATTACCAGATTATATAAGTCGGCTATCAAAAAAGCTAAGAAAAGGAACTATTCAGACAGAATTCAAAACGCTAAATGTGCAAATAAAGAATTCTATAAAATACTCAATGAATTTTGAAAAACAAATTGCCTAGAAGGAACTCGTCCTGTTACTCACGATTTCACAGACAAACTGGCAAATTGTAGGAAGGTGGATATCTGACTATGGTTACCCCCAAACTTTTTGCCTGGTGTTTAGCTGGTTTTTGACATAGTTGGCCTGGGATCCTGCTATTCAGGGCCCCAGGCTGATTGCTCTCTCCTTAAAATGGACTCCATGTACCCTAGGTGCATAACATAATTGGAACTGGTTCACCTTATAGGCCCCTGTAACAGTGTACCCTAGGTACCCAGGGCATAGGTGCATCCAAGGCCTACCAGGGGCTGCAGCACGTCTTGTGCCACCCCTGGCCTGGCCTCCAGATTTGACACAACTGGCTGATCACTCAGCTGGGGTAAGTGGTGTAACCACCTCTTACTTAGGTACAGTATGTCTGTGCCTAACCCTAAACTGGGCACATATGTTCCTATCAGCCACTCCTATGGAAGGCCTCATCAATCCTGGAGGCAGAGTGCTTGGAAATATGTGAGATGGCGCTCTAGCATGAGCTGAGCCTGTCTGCAGCTGTCGGGAACCACTCCCTAAGCTGTTCCGGGATATTGCCATACCATATACTCTTAAGTGCATTATAATCCTCGCGGTTATTTGCTATCTTTGGTTTGGCTTTATCAAAACATGTCGAGTAAGGTGTCATACGAATTGGAATACTATCCCCTCGCCAATTCTGGCGACGGGGATAGCATTCCACCCTTCTAGAGGGACACGACATGTGTGTAGCCTTAACCCCGGTTAAAGTTAAACAGAGCCTCAGCATCACAAAATGGATGCTGCCACCACAGACACGAGTCTGGCCTCCTGCTGCTGACCGAAACTCGGCAGATGGTGGCCTGGACAAAGGGTTTCCTGCCTTGGGAGGTGCGAGCACCACCCCAGACAGGATTTTGTGTATGGGGTAGGACAGGGCTGAATAGAATCAGACATGCCCGGGGCACACAAGGTGTCCCCGTGCATAGGCCAGTCCAAACCGGTCCTGGGACTTTCCAGACCCAGGCCTGGCGCGGAACTGGACAAAGGAAAGGGGGTGTAACCACCCCCCTTCCTGGTTCCTCCCAGAGGAGGGACCTAGTAGGTGATCCACCCCTCAGATTGGGAATAAGAGCGGGAGCAGTGCCATTGCACAGCAGATCATCCTGAATCAACTTTACACGAAGAAGAAGACTGGACTTCGACATTCTGCTGCACAGAAGACTGAAGAGAATCTCCCTTGTGGCCTAGGAGTGGCCACCCTGTGAACACAGGTACCAACCAGCAACTCGACGTCTGCTTTGCCGCCGCCTCCCGTCGGAGACCGAGCCCAGAGCCCGACAAGAACCAGACTCCCAGACCTCTCAGAGCCCGATCCACAGTCCCTGCAAAGAAGGGACCCGTGGAGGCACCGAGTGACGTGGGACCGGACCTCTTGGAAGACACTCGAAAAGCTGACTGCGCAGCTTCTGAGGCATCCTCGACGTTGTGCTTTGGGGACTGAGAACCCCCACCACCGAGCAGCCCTTGCACCGAAGATCAGCCCTCCAGCATCTCCACGATCTGCGTGGGGCCTTTTTGCATTGTGCCACTCGACGCGCCATCCCGGCCACTAGCCACGTGGTCAGCGGCCATCTTGGCGACGAACCCGAAGATTTACACAGCAGGTCTGGTTGCTCCAGACCTACCCAAGCTCCTGTGAAAAGGAGCACCCGCTCTGACCTTGCTGGTCCGAGTGTTAAGCATCTTTCAACTTCTGCCTGGCTTGCCTTTGCCAAGGCCTGTTTGATCCGATCGAGGTGCCGACACCGCCAACAGCGAGAAGCCTGCGTGGGACAGCTCGTGACCGACTCCTGGACGTCCTCGACCACGGGTATCCACGTGGCTGCAGAAAGAAGCTACCCGACAACGCCTGTTTGCACCCGACATCGCCTGGTTCCAATCTGGTTCCACGGTAGTCACTGGCTAGTGACTTTGAACATTGTCCCCTCTGCTTTCAGGTCTTCACATCTTCAGATCCACCCTTGGATCCACCGGAACTCTTCTCATCGAGCCGCCTGCAGCATCTTCAGCTCCAAGCACCATCGACCAGCGTGACGAAACCCGACACTACTTCGACCCTGTGCACCCGCTTCCTGTGGGTGAGGTAACTCAGCTCCGCCAGTGCTCCTGCATTGGTACACATCTCAAGGGCCTGTGTCTTAAGTTTTAACTCCGTAGTTCACTCGGAAGGTTCCTAACTTTCTAACTTTGTACTTTTTACGCACCATAGACTTTACATTGGAAAGTGCGTGCACTTTGAACACTGCACCCGAGTCCCGTGGGCCTCTCCCGACTTAGTCACTGCTAGTCTCGAATAGCTCCAGCGATTCCCAAGGCCCTAGGCCTCTTCACTTTCCTCTTGGTATCTCTTATACCACTTTCTTAGTATATGGTTTAGGTGGCCCCTAGGGCTCATCCATATTGTGCAACTTTTGTGTATTTTAAACTGTCTTGTGATTTAACGCTTGTGCTTCTGTGCTCATAAAGAGTCCAGGGGATTTTATAGTTAATAAATCAATATATATTTTCAATATATATCTGTGTGGTGTCCCTTTCATTTGGTATTCAAGGGGGTTGTGTATGGTATAACAGCTGGCTTCACATGCCTTTCAGAGTTTAGCCTAAGACTGCTTTGTCCACGTTACCACTAGGATAACTGGTCTACAAGGTTGAATTACAACCATCATCATAAGGGTTGTTTGGCATGGTACAAAGTGATCACTAAGAATTAGTGAGCATTATATACCAGGCCAACTTCTCACATTGGTGAGCAGCGGATTGGGATCTGAGCTTGCTGTTGTTTTACCATTACAATCCTTGAGATTATCATTTGAAAGATCATACAGGTACCTGCTAGGTACATATAAAACAAGACTAGTATACTTAAGTTCTACTGAACTTAGTTGTTGTAGAGCAAAGGGAGTAGCACACCCTAGCTACAACTACTAGATAGGTTTAGTAGGTAAACACCAGTGTAGGTAGATTGCAACACATCCACCCACACTAGAGCAATGTCTGGAGCAGAGGGTTCCACTGGGAACATCCCTGTTGAGAGTGACCCTCCAAGGGCACCATCCAAATTTGCTATTTTTTCCTTTAAGGAATTAAGACAGCTTTGTGTCTTAAGGGGTCTGAAGACAGGGCCTTCCCCTACTACAGACCACCTAAGAGAGCTCTTAGACCAGTCTGAGACTCTAAAGCCCTCTAAGGCAAACCCCACAGGGAATGCTGAAGGAGGCCATCCTTCAGAGGATGACACTGTAGACACCCCTGGTCCTATCATCCTGGTAGATGAGGAAGCCTCCACCACTGGAGCTCCTCAGGTAGATGAAGAGGAAGAGGAAGAGGAAGAGGAGGAGGTGGAAAGCAGTGAGTCAGATGATGACAGAGATAGTCAGGTGCTGGTCAGTAGACTGAACCAGGCTAACTTAAGCTTACTTGGGGATGAATCAGGTAACAACCCATTCAGACCCCCAGGTGGACTTAACCAGAAGCCTAGGAGGAGAAGGACTCACTCAGGTGACTCTGACAACTCCCATGCTTCTAGAGGTTCTCATGGTCACTCCAGAAAGGAGATGACTAGCCCTCAGAGAAGGAAACATGAGGCCAAGATGAGAGAGGCTGAGCTTAGGATCCAGAGGCAAGAGTTAGAGGTTGCCCTGGCCAAGGAGAAACTTGCTAGAGCAAGACAGCCTAGAGAGAGTGGATTAGGATCCACTGGTGGCAGCACTATCCAGAAGGATAAAGACAGGTCATTTGATACAAGAAACCTGAGTAAGATTGTGCCCCCCTACAAAGCTGGGGATGATATCCACAAATGGATGACTGCACTTGAGAGAGCCTGCATGGTACAGCAGATCCCTCAGGAGCAGTGGGCAGCAATCTTGTGGCTCTCCTTTGAAGGTAGAGGCCGAGACAGACTCCTCACAGTTAGTGATGGGGATTCTAGAAACTACCTGGTCCTGAAGAGTGCTCTGATTGATGGGTTAGGCTTAACCACTGAACAGTACAGGTTAATGTTCAGAGATACCCAGAAGACACAGACTCAGGACTGGTCTGAATTTGTTGAATGTGCCACTAAGGCTCTGGAGGGCTGGTTGCTGGGAAGTAAGGTTACTGACTATACAGGATTGTATAATTTAATTATGAGAGAGCAAATCTTAAGTAATTGTCAAAATCAGCTTCTACATCAGCACCTGGTTGACTCTGATCTGACCTCCCCACAAGAATTGGGTAGGAGGGCAGACAAATGGGTCAGAACCAGGATCAGGCCTAAGAACCAAGGTGGTGACCAAAAGAAAGAGACTACCAAGCCTCAAGAGAAGGGTGGGGATAAAAGTAAGGAAAAGACTTCCCCAGGGCCCCAAAACTCCAAGAATGGGGGTGGGTCCCAAGACACTTCTACATCCCAGAAAAAGCCTTATTGTCATACCTGTAAACAGGTGGGGCATTACAAAACATATAGCTGTTGTCCCAAGAATGGCAATAAGGAGAATATACCTCCAGGTAAGGCTCCAACACCTCCTGTCACTGTTAACAGTGGTCCCCCAGGTGGTGGGAGCACCCCCAAGAATTTGGGTGGGTTTACTTTTGGAGGACAGGTGGACTCTGGCCTATCCAGGTCCCCTAACTCAGATACTCTTGTCTATGAGACTGGCATGGGGTTTGCCAATTTCACAGCTTGCCCAAACACTTTGAGCAAGTATAGACAGGAGCCCCTCATCAATGGCTTGAAAGTTGAGGCCTTCAGAGACACAGGGGCTAGCATCACCATGGTGGCTGAATGTCTAGTCCCCTCAAGGCAACTTTTACCTGATGCCAGATATCAGGTGACAAACATTGATGGCATAGAAACCAATCATCCCATGGCAGTAGTCAATCTTAGCTGGGGAGGTGTCACTGGCCCAAAGAGAGTGGCAGTGTCAGCAAACTTGCCTGTAGATTGCCTACTGGGTAATGATTTGGAAATCTCAGCCTGGGCTGAGGTTTAACAGCAAACCCATTCTAGAATGGTAAATCTCCATGGAAAGGTTAGTGGGGCTGTAATGGCTACAGCCCCAATTCAAGATGTCCTTCCTGAAAAGGTTGGGAGGGCTGAGCAAACCTCAGCCCCATCTTTAGATAACTTCCCTCCTGAAAAGAGTAGCAGGGCTGTACTGGTAACAGCCCATACCCAAATTGAGTCTCCTCCTGAAAAGGTTGGTGGGGCTGTGATGGCCACAGCCCAAACTCAAACTGACACATGGGTAGTGGAGCCTGAAATGATGGATCACTCAACCCAAACAGAGAGCATTGAGGAGGAAGAGAAATCTCCCTCCCACCAGACTTTAGGAAAAGATCATCCTCCTCAGGGAACTGATCTTACCCCTGATGAAGGAACTGTCCCAGAGGTTGTTAGGCCTGGTCTGACAGAGCCTCTGATGGCAGTGGACCCTTCTCAGGTGGGATCCAGTCTGGAGCAGGTAACCTGCCCCTCTCTACCTTGCCTTACTCAGCCCAGGGCTGCAGAGGACAAGAAGGACAGTGAGACCCAAAGGGCCCCCTGTCAAATAAAGCGACCCCATCAACAGATTAGGGGCACCGAAACTAGTAGCCCTAGTGAGGTGCAAACTTTAAAAACTCCTGAGGGATCCCCCTTAAAAGTAGTTAGGGACCTCCCCCAGATGGATATTGTTGGGCACAGCCAAACCTGGGACCAAAAGGCCCCAAACCTGACCTGTCCCTCCAGTAAGCCAAACAGAGGGACCCAGCCTCCAGCTTTAGGTAGCCAGAGGTTGACCCTGAGAGCACAGTGCAACTCAGTCAGAGAAAGAAAGGCACACATGGTGGAGAGTGATTGGAGGAAGCTGAGTCCTACAGAGGAATCTCACTTCAGTACTCCATCCCAACACCAGCCTTTAACTTTGCAAAGACACACCACAGGTAGAGATTCCCTATGGCGGAGACCCTCAGATACCCTTAGGGTGAGGGATTGCTTAGTGGACCATGAGACAGGGGGTAACCAAGCCAGAGCTGGTACTTCCTTATATGGCCACTTAGGCAATATAGGCTTACCTGGTCAAGGATAGCCTTATCTCCTTTCGTTTGGGGGAGGAGGGGTTATGTAGGAAGGTGGATATCTGACTATGGTTACCCCCAAACTTTTTGCCTGGTGTTTAGCTGGTTTTTGACATAGTTGGCCTGGGATCCTGCTATTCAGGGCCCCAGGCTGATTGCTCTCTCCTTAAAATGGACTCCATGTACCCTAGGTGCATAACATAATTGGAACTGGTTCACCTTATAGGCCCCTGTAACAGTGTACCCTAGGTACCCAGGGCATAGGTGCATCCAAGGCCTACCAGGGGTTGCAGCACGTCTTGTGCCACCCCTGGCCTGGCCTCCAGATTTGACACAACTGGCTGATCACTCAGCTGGGGTAAGTTGGTGTAACCACCTCTTACTTAGGTACAGTATGTCTGTGCCTAACCCTAAACTGGGCACATATGTTCCTATCAGCCACTCCTATGGAAGGCCTCATCAATCCTGGAGGCAGAGTGCTTGGAAATATGTAAGATGGCGCTCTAGCATGAGCTGAGCCTGTCTGCAGCTGTCGGGAACCACTCCCTAAGCTGTTCCGGGATATTGCCATACCATATACTCTTAAGTGCATTATAATCCTCGCGGTTATTTGCTATCTTTGGTTTGGCTTTATCAAAACATGTCGAGTAAGGTGTCATACGAATTGGAATACTATCCCCTCGCCAATTCTGGCGACGGGGATAGCATTCCACCCTTCTAGAGGGACACGACATGTGTGTAGCCTTAACCCCGGTTAAAGTTAAACAGAGCCTCAGCATCACAAAATGGATGCTGCCACCACAGACACGAGTCTGGCCTCCTGCTGCTGACCGAAACTCGGCAGATGGTGGCCTGGACAAAGGGTTTCCTGCCTTGGGAGGTGCGAGCACCACCCCAGACAGGATTTTGTGTATTGGGTAGGACAGGGCTGAATAGAATCAGACATGCCCGGGGCACACAAGGTGTCCCCGTGCATAGGCCAGTCCAAACCGGTCCTGGGACTTTCCAGACCCAGGCCTGGCGCGGAACTGGACAAAGGAAAGGGGGTGTAACCACCCCCCTTCCTGGTTCCTCCCAGAGGAGGGACCTAGTAGGTGATCCACCCCTCAGATTGGGAATAAGAGCGGGAGCAGTGCCATTGCACAGCAGATCATCCTGAATCAACTTTACACGAAGAAGAAGACTGGACTTCGACATTCTGCTGCACAGAAGACTGAAGAGAATCTCCCTTGTGGCCTAGGAGTGGCCACCCTGTGAACACAGGTACCAACCAGCAACTCGACGTCTGCTTTGCCGCCGCCTCCCGTCGGAGACCGAGCCCAGAGCCCGACAAGAACCAGACTCCCAGACCTCTCAGAGCCCGATCCACAGTCCCTGCAAAGAAGGGACCCGTGGAGGCACCGAGTGACGTGGGACCGGACCTCTTGGAAGACACTCGAAAAGCTGACTGCGCAGCTTCTGAGGCATCCTCGACGTTGTGCTTTGGGGACTGAGAACCCCCACCACCGAGCAGCCCTTGCACCGAAGATCAGCCCTCCAGCATCTCCACGATCTGCGTGGGGCCTTTTTGCATTGTGCCACTCGACGCGCCATCCCGGCCACTAGCCACGTGGTCAGCGGCCATCTTGGCGACGAACCCGAAGATTTACACAGCAGGTCTGGTTGCTCCAGACCTACCCAAGCTCCTGTGAAAAGGAGCACCCGCTCTGACCTTGCTGGTCCGAGTGTTAAGCATCTTTCAACTTCTGCCTGGCTTGCCTTTGCCAAGGCCTGTTTGATCCGATCGAGGTGCCGACACCGCCAACAGCGAGAAGCCTGCGTGGGACAGCTCGTGACCGACTCCTGGACGTCCTCGACCACGGGTATCCACGTGGCTGCAGAAAGAAGCTACCCGACAACGCCTGTTTGCACCCGACATCGCCTGGTTCCAATCTGGTTCCACGGTAGTCACTGGCTAGTGACTTTGAACATTGTCCCCTCTGCTTTCAGGTCTTCACATCTTCAGATCCACCCTTGGATCCACCGGAACTCTTCTCATCGAGCCGCCTGCAGCATCTTCAGCTCCAAGCACCATCGACCAGCGTGACGAAACCCGACACTACTTCGACCCTGTGCACCCGCTTCCTGTGGGTGAGGTAACTCAGCTCCGCCAGTGCTCCTGCATTGGTACACATCTCAAGGGCCTGTGTCTTAAGTTTTAACTCCGTAGTTCACTCGGAAGGTTCCTAACTTTCTAACTTTGTACTTTTTACGCACCATAGACTTTACATTGGAAAGTGCGTGCACTTTGAACACTGCACCCGAGTCCCGTGGGCCTCTCCCGACTTAGTCACTGCTAGTCTCGAATAGCTCCAGCGATTCCCAAGGCCCTAGGCCTCTTCACTTTCCTCTTGGTATCTCTTATACCACTTTCTTAGTATATGGTTTAGGTGGCCCCTAGGGCTCATCCATATTGTGCAACTTTTGTGTATTTTAAACTGTCTTGTGATTTAACGCTTGTGCTTCTGTGCTCATAAAGAGTCCAGGGGATTTTATAGTTAATAAATCAATATATATTTTCAATATATATCTGTGTGGTGTCCCTTTCATTTGGTATTCAAGGGGGTTGTGTATGGTATAACAGCTGGCTTCACATGCCTTTCAGAGTTTAGCCTAAGACTGCTTTGTCCACGTTACCACTAGGATAACTGGTCTACAAGGTTGAATTACAACCATCATCATAAGGGTTGTTTGGCATGGTACAAAGTGATCACTAAGAATTAGTGAGCATTATATACCAGGCCAACTTCTCACATTGGTGAGCAGCGGATTGGGATCTGAGCTTGCTGTTGTTTTACCATTACAATCCTTGAGATTATCATTTGAAAGATCATACAGGTACCTGCTAGGTACATATAAAACAAGACTAGTATACTTAAGTTCTACTGAACTTAGTTGTTGTAGAGCAAAGGGAGTAGCACACCCTAGCTACAACTACTAGATAGGTTTAGTAGGTAAACACCAGTGTAGGTAGATTGCAACACATCCACCCACACTAGAGCAATGTCTGGAGCAGAGGGTTCCACTGGGAACATCCCTGTTGAGAGTGACCCTCCAAGGGCACCATCCAAATTTGCTATTTTTTCCTTTAAGGAATTAAGACAGCTTTGTGTCTTAAGGGGTCTGAAGACAGGGCCTTCCCCTACTACAGACCACCTAAGAGAGCTCTTAGACCAGTCTGAGACTCTAAAGCCCTCTAAGGCAAACCCCACAGGGAATGCTGAAGGAGGCCATCCTTCAGAGGATGACACTGTAGACACCCCTGGTCCTATCATCCTGGTAGATGAGGAAGCCTCCACCACTGGAGCTCCTCAGGTAGATGAAGAGGAAGAGGAAGAGGAAGAGGAGGAGGTGGAAAGCAGTGAGTCAGATGATGACAGAGATAGTCAGGTGCTGGTCAGTAGACTGAACCAGGCTAACTTAAGCTTACTTGGGGATGAATCAGGTAACAACCCATTCAGACCCCCAGGTGGACTTAACCAGAAGCCTAGGAGGAGAAGGACTCACTCAGGTGACTCTGACAACTCCCATGCTTCTAGAGGTTCTCATGGTCACTCCAGAAAGGAGATGACTAGCCCTCAGAGAAGGAAACATGAGGCCAAGATGAGAGAGGCTGAGCTTAGGATCCAGAGGCAAGAGTTAGAGGTTGCCCTGGCCAAGGAGAAACTTGCTAGAGCAAGACAGCCTAGAGAGAGTGGATTAGGATCCACTGGTGGCAGCACTATCCAGAAGGATAAAGACAGGTCATTTGATACAAGAAACCTGAGTAAGATTGTGCCCCCCTACAAAGCTGGGGATGATATCCACAAATGGATGACTGCACTTGAGAGAGCCTGCATGGTACAGCAGATCCCTCAGGAGCAGTGGGCAGCAATCTTGTGGCTCTCCTTTGAAGGTAGAGGCCGAGACAGACTCCTCACAGTTAGTGATGGGGATTCTAGAAACTACCTGGTCCTGAAGAGTGCTCTGATTGATGGGTTAGGCTTAACCACTGAACAGTACAGGTTAATGTTCAGAGATACCCAGAAGACACAGACTCAGGACTGGTCTGAATTTGTTGAATGTGCCACTAAGGCTCTGGAGGGCTGGTTGCTGGGAAGTAAGGTTACTGACTATACAGGATTGTATAATTTAATTATGAGAGAGCAAATCTTAAGTAATTGTCAAAATCAGCTTCTACATCAGCACCTGGTTGACTCTGATCTGACCTCCCCACAAGAATTGGGTAGGAGGGCAGACAAATGGGTCAGAACCAGGATCAGGCCTAAGAACCAAGGTGGTGACCAAAAGAAAGAGACTACCAAGCCTCAAGAGAAGGGTGGGGATAAAAGTAAGGAAAAGACTTCCCCAGGGCCCCAAAACTCCAAGAATGGGGGTGGGTCCCAAGACACTTCTACATCCCAGAAAAAGCCTTATTGTCATACCTGTAAACAGGTGGGGCATTACAAAACATATAGCTGTTGTCCCAAGAATGGCAATAAGGAGAATATACCTCCAGGTAAGGCTCCAACACCTCCTGTCACTGTTAACAGTGGTCCCCCAGGTGGTGGGAGCACCCCCAAGAATTTGGGTGGGTTTACTTTTGGAGGACAGGTGGACTCTGGCCTATCCAGGTCCCCTAACTCAGATACTCTTGTCTATGAGACTGGCATGGGGTTTGCCAATTTCACAGCTTGCCCAAACACTTTGAGCAAGTATAGACAGGAGCCCCTCATCAATGGCTTGAAAGTTGAGGCCTTCAGAGACACAGGGGCTAGCATCACCATGGTGGCTGAATGTCTAGTCCCCTCAAGGCAACTTTTACCTGATGCCAGATATCAGGTGACAAACATTGATGGCATAGAAACCAATCATCCCATGGCAGTAGTCAATCTTAGCTGGGGAGGTGTCACTGGCCCAAAGAGAGTGGCAGTGTCAGCAAACTTGCCTGTAGATTGCCTACTGGGTAATGATTTGGAAATCTCAGCCTGGGCTGAGGTTTAACAGCAAACCCATTCTAGAATGGTAAATCTCCATGGAAAGGTTAGTGGGGCTGTAATGGCTACAGCCCCAATTCAAGATGTCCTTCCTGAAAAGGTTGGGAGGGCTGAGCAAACCTCAGCCCCATCTTTAGATAACTTCCCTCCTGAAAAGAGTAGCAGGGCTGTACTGGTAACAGCCCATACCCAAATTGAGTCTCCTCCTGAAAAGGTTGGTGGGGCTGTGATGGCCACAGCCCAAACTCAAACTGACACATGGGTAGTGGAGCCTGAAATGATGGATCACTCAACCCAAACAGAGAGCATTGAGGAGGAAGAGAAATCTCCCTCCCACCAGACTTTAGGAAAAGATCATCCTCCTCAGGGAACTGATCTTACCCCTGATGAAGGAACTGTCCCAGAGGTTGTTAGGCCTGGTCTGACAGAGCCTCTGATGGCAGTGGACCCTTCTCAGGTGGGATCCAGTCTGGAGCAGGTAACCTGCCCCTCTCTACCTTGCCTTACTCAGCCCAGGGCTGCAGAGGACAAGAAGGACAGTGAGACCCAAAGGGCCCCCTGTCAAATAAAGCGACCCCATCAACAGATTAGGGGCACCGAAACTAGTAGCCCTAGTGAGGTGCAAACTTTAAAAACTCCTGAGGGATCCCCCTTAAAAGTAGTTAGGGACCTCCCCCAGATGGATATTGTTGGGCACAGCCAAACCTGGGACCAAAAGGCCCCAAACCTGACCTGTCCCTCCAGTAAGCCAAACAGAGGGACCCAGCCTCCAGCTTTAGGTAGCCAGAGGTTGACCCTGAGAGCACAGTGCAACTCAGTCAGAGAAAGAAAGGCACACATGGTGGAGAGTGATTGGAGGAAGCTGAGTCCTACAGAGGAATCTCACTTCAGTACTCCATCCCAACACCAGCCTTTAACTTTGCAAAGACACACCACAGGTAGAGATTCCCTATGGCGGAGACCCTCAGATACCCTTAGGGTGAGGGATTGCTTAGTGGACCATGAGACAGGGGGTAACCAAGCCAGAGCTGGTACTTCCTTATATGGCCACTTAGGCAATATAGGCTTACCTGGTCAAGGATAGCCTTATCTCCTTTCGTTTGGGGGGGGGGGGGTTATGTAGGAAGGTGGATATCTGACTATGGTTACCCCCAAACTTTTTGCCTGGTGTTTAGCTGGTTTTTGACATAGTTGGCCTGGGATCCTGCTATTCAGGGCCCCAGGCTGATTGCTCTCTCCTTAAAATGGACTCCATGTACCCTAGGTGCATAACATAATTGGAACTGGTTCACCTTATAGGCCCCTGTAACAGTGTACCCTAGGTACCCAGGGCATAGGTGCATCCAAGGCCTACCAGGGGTTGCAGCACGTCTTGTGCCACCCCTGGCCTGGCCTCCAGATTTGACACAACTGGCTGATCACTCAGCTGGGGTAAGTTGGTGTAACCACCTCTTACTTAGGTACAGTATGTCTGTGCCTAACCCTAAACTGGGCACATATGTTCCTATCAGCCACTCCTATGGAAGGCCTCATCAATCCTGGAGGCAGAGTGCTTGGAAATATGTAAGATGGCGCTCTAGCATGAGCTGAGCCTGTCTGCAGCTGTCGGGAACCACTCCCTAAGCTGTTCCGGGATATTGCCATACCATATACTCTTAAGTGCATTATAATCCTCGCGGTTATTTGCTATCTTTGGTTTGGCTTTATCAAAACATGTCGAGTAAGGTGTCATACGAATTGGAATACTATCCCCTCGCCAATTCTGGCGACGGGGATAGCATTCCACCCTTCTAGAGGGACACGACATGTGTGTAGCCTTAACCCCGGTTAAAGTTAAACAGAGCCTCAGCATCACAAAATGGATGCTGCCACCACAGACACGAGTCTGGCCTCCTGCTGCTGACCGAAACTCGGCAGATGGTGGCCTGGACAAAGGGTTTCCTGCCTTGGGAGGTGCGAGCACCACCCCAGACAGGATTTTGTGTATTGGGTAGGACAGGGCTGAATAGAATCAGACATGCCCGGGGCACACAAGGTGTCCCCGTGCATAGGCCAGTCCAAACCGGTCCTGGGACTTTCCAGACCCAGGCCTGGCGCGGAACTGGACAAAGGAAAGGGGGTGTAACCACCCCCCTTCCTGGTTCCTCCCAGAGGAGGGACCTAGTAGGTGATCCACCCCTCAGATTGGGAATAAGAGCGGGAGCAGTGCCATTGCACAGCAGATCATCCTGAATCAACTTTACACGAAGAAGAAGACTGGACTTCGACATTCTGCTGCACAGAAGACTGAAGAGAATCTCCCTTGTGGCCTAGGAGTGGCCACCCTGTGAACACAGGTACCAACCAGCAACTCGACGTCTGCTTTGCCGCCGCCTCCCGTCGGAGACCGAGCCCAGAGCCCGACAAGAACCAGACTCCCAGACCTCTCAGAGCCCGATCCACAGTCCCTGCAAAGAAGGGACCCGTGGAGGCACCGAGTGACGTGGGACCGGACCTCTTGGAAGACACTCGAAAAGCTGACTGCGCAGCTTCTGAGGCATCCTCGACGTTGTGCTTTGGGGACTGAGAACCCCCACCACCGAGCAGCCCTTGCACCGAAGATCAGCCCTCCAGCATCTCCACGATCTGCGTGGGGCCTTTTTGCATTGTGCCACTCGACGCGCCATCCCGGCCACTAGCCACGTGGTCAGCGGCCATCTTGGCGACGAACCCGAAGATTTACACAGCAGGTCTGGTTGCTCCAGACCTACCCAAGCTCCTGTGAAAAGGAGCACCCGCTCTGACCTTGCTGGTCCGAGTGTTAAGCATCTTTCAACTTCTGCCTGGCTTGCCTTTGCCAAGGCCTGTTTGATCCGATCGAGGTGCCGACACCGCCAACAGCGAGAAGCCTGCGTGGGACAGCTCGTGACCGACTCCTGGACGTCCTCGACCACGGGTATCCACGTGGCTGCAGAAAGAAGCTACCCGACAACGCCTGTTTGCACCCGACATCGCCTGGTTCCAATCTGGTTCCACGGTAGTCACTGGCTAGTGACTTTGAACATTGTCCCCTCTGCTTTCAGGTCTTCACATCTTCAGATCCACCCTTGGATCCACCGGAACTCTTCTCATCGAGCCGCCTGCAGCATCTTCAGCTCCAAGCACCATCGACCAGCGTGACGAAACCCGACACTACTTCGACCCTGTGCACCCGCTTCCTGTGGGTGAGGTAACTCAGCTCCGCCAGTGCTCCTGCATTGGTACACATCTCAAGGGCCTGTGTCTTAAGTTTTAACTCCGTAGTTCACTCGGAAGGTTCCTAACTTTCTAACTTTGTACTTTTTACGCACCATAGACTTTACATTGGAAAGTGCGTGCACTTTGAACACTGCACCCGAGTCCCGTGGGCCTCTCCCGACTTAGTCACTGCTAGTCTCGAATAGCTCCAGCGATTCCCAAGGCCCTAGGCCTCTTCACTTTCCTCTTGGTATCTCTTATACCACTTTCTTAGTATATGGTTTAGGTGGCCCCTAGGGCTCATCCATATTGTGCAACTTTTGTGTATTTTAAACTGTCTTGTGATTTAACGCTTGTGCTTCTGTGCTCATAAAGAGTCCAGGGGATTTTATAGTTAATAAATCAATATATATTTTCAATATATATCTGTGTGGTGTCCCTTTCATTTGGTATTCAAGGGGGTTGTGTATGGTATAACAGCTGGCTTCACATGCCTTTCAGAGTTTAGCCTAAGACTGCTTTGTCCACGTTACCACTAGGATAACTGGTCTACAAGGTTGAATTACAACCATCATCATAAGGGTTGTTTGGCATGGTACAAAGTGATCACTAAGAATTAGTGAGCATTATATACCAGGCCAACTTCTCACATTGGTGAGCAGCGGATTGGGATCTGAGCTTGCTGTTGTTTTACCATTACAATCCTTGAGATTATCATTTGAAAGATCATACAGGTACCTGCTAGGTACATATAAAACAAGACTAGTATACTTAAGTTCTACTGAACTTAGTTGTTGTAGAGCAAAGGGAGTAGCACACCCTAGCTACAACTACTAGATAGGTTTAGTAGGTAAACACCAGTGTAGGTAGATTGCAACACATCCACCCACACTAGAGCAATGTCTGGAGCAGAGGGTTCCACTGGGAACATCCCTGTTGAGAGTGACCCTCCAAGGGCACCATCCAAATTTGCTATTTTTTCCTTTAAGGAATTAAGACAGCTTTGTGTCTTAAGGGGTCTGAAGACAGGGCCTTCCCCTACTACAGACCACCTAAGAGAGCTCTTAGACCAGTCTGAGACTCTAAAGCCCTCTAAGGCAAACCCCACAGGGAATGCTGAAGGAGGCCATCCTTCAGAGGATGACACTGTAGACACCCCTGGTCCTATCATCCTGGTAGATGAGGAAGCCTCCACCACTGGAGCTCCTCAGGTAGATGAAGAGGAAGAGGAAGAGGAAGAGGAGGAGGTGGAAAGCAGTGAGTCAGATGATGACAGAGATAGTCAGGTGCTGGTCAGTAGACTGAACCAGGCTAACTTAAGCTTACTTGGGGATGAATCAGGTAACAACCCATTCAGACCCCCAGGTGGACTTAACCAGAAGCCTAGGAGGAGAAGGACTCACTCAGGTGACTCTGACAACTCCCATGCTTCTAGAGGTTCTCATGGTCACTCCAGAAAGGAGATGACTAGCCCTCAGAGAAGGAAACATGAGGCCAAGATGAGAGAGGCTGAGCTTAGGATCCAGAGGCAAGAGTTAGAGGTTGCCCTGGCCAAGGAGAAACTTGCTAGAGCAAGACAGCCTAGAGAGAGTGGATTAGGATCCACTGGTGGCAGCACTATCCAGAAGGATAAAGACAGGTCATTTGATACAAGAAACCTGAGTAAGATTGTGCCCCCCTACAAAGCTGGGGATGATATCCACAAATGGATGACTGCACTTGAGAGAGCCTGCATGGTACAGCAGATCCCTCAGGAGCAGTGGGCAGCAATCTTGTGGCTCTCCTTTGAAGGTAGAGGCCGAGACAGACTCCTCACAGTTAGTGATGGGGATTCTAGAAACTACCTGGTCCTGAAGAGTGCTCTGATTGATGGGTTAGGCTTAACCACTGAACAGTACAGGTTAATGTTCAGAGATACCCAGAAGACACAGACTCAGGACTGGTCTGAATTTGTTGAATGTGCCACTAAGGCTCTGGAGGGCTGGTTGCTGGGAAGTAAGGTTACTGACTATACAGGATTGTATAATTTAATTATGAGAGAGCAAATCTTAAGTAATTGTCAAAATCAGCTTCTACATCAGCACCTGGTTGACTCTGATCTGACCTCCCCACAAGAATTGGGTAGGAGGGCAGACAAATGGGTCAGAACCAGGATCAGGCCTAAGAACCAAGGTGGTGACCAAAAGAAAGAGACTACCAAGCCTCAAGAGAAGGGTGGGGATAAAAGTAAGGAAAAGACTTCCCCAGGGCCCCAAAACTCCAAGAATGGGGGTGGGTCCCAAGACACTTCTACATCCCAGAAAAAGCCTTATTGTCATACCTGTAAACAGGTGGGGCATTACAAAACATATAGCTGTTGTCCCAAGAATGGCAATAAGGAGAATATACCTCCAGGTAAGGCTCCAACACCTCCTGTCACTGTTAACAGTGGTCCCCCAGGTGGTGGGAGCACCCCCAAGAATTTGGGTGGGTTTACTTTTGGAGGACAGGTGGACTCTGGCCTATCCAGGTCCCCTAACTCAGATACTCTTGTCTATGAGACTGGCATGGGGTTTGCCAATTTCACAGCTTGCCCAAACACTTTGAGCAAGTATAGACAGGAGCCCCTCATCAATGGCTTGAAAGTTGAGGCCTTCAGAGACACAGGGGCTAGCATCACCATGGTGGCTGAATGTCTAGTCCCCTCAAGGCAACTTTTACCTGATGCCAGATATCAGGTGACAAACATTGATGGCATAGAAACCAATCATCCCATGGCAGTAGTCAATCTTAGCTGGGGAGGTGTCACTGGCCCAAAGAGAGTGGCAGTGTCAGCAAACTTGCCTGTAGATTGCCTACTGGGTAATGATTTGGAAATCTCAGCCTGGGCTGAGGTTTAACAGCAAACCCATTCTAGAATGGTAAATCTCCATGGAAAGGTTAGTGGGGCTGTAATGGCTACAGCCCCAATTCAAGATGTCCTTCCTGAAAAGGTTGGGAGGGCTGAGCAAACCTCAGCCCCATCTTTAGATAACTTCCCTCCTGAAAAGAGTAGCAGGGCTGTACTGGTAACAGCCCATACCCAAATTGAGTCTCCTCCTGAAAAGGTTGGTGGGGCTGTGATGGCCACAGCCCAAACTCAAACTGACACATGGGTAGTGGAGCCTGAAATGATGGATCACTCAACCCAAACAGAGAGCATTGAGGAGGAAGAGAAATCTCCCTCCCACCAGACTTTAGGAAAAGATCATCCTCCTCAGGGAACTGATCTTACCCCTGATGAAGGAACTGTCCCAGAGGTTGTTAGGCCTGGTCTGACAGAGCCTCTGATGGCAGTGGACCCTTCTCAGGTGGGATCCAGTCTGGAGCAGGTAACCTGCCCCTCTCTACCTTGCCTTACTCAGCCCAGGGCTGCAGAGGACAAGAAGGACAGTGAGACCCAAAGGGCCCCCTGTCAAATAAAGCGACCCCATCAACAGATTAGGGGCACCGAAACTAGTAGCCCTAGTGAGGTGCAAACTTTAAAAACTCCTGAGGGATCCCCCTTAAAAGTAGTTAGGGACCTCCCCCAGATGGATATTGTTGGGCACAGCCAAACCTGGGACCAAAAGGCCCCAAACCTGACCTGTCCCTCCAGTAAGCCAAACAGAGGGACCCAGCCTCCAGCTTTAGGTAGCCAGAGGTTGACCCTGAGAGCACAGTGCAACTCAGTCAGAGAAAGAAAGGCACACATGGTGGAGAGTGATTGGAGGAAGCTGAGTCCTACAGAGGAATCTCACTTCAGTACTCCATCCCAACACCAGCCTTTAACTTTGCAAAGACACACCACAGGTAGAGATTCCCTATGGCGGAGACCCTCAGATACCCTTAGGGTGAGGGATTGCTTAGTGGACCATGAGACAGGGGGTAACCAAGCCAGAGCTGGTACTTCCTTATATGGCCACTTAGGCAATATAGGCTTACCTGGTCAAGGATAGCCTTATCTCCTTTCGTTTGGGGGGGGGGGGGTTATGTAGGAAGGTGGATATCTGACTATGGTTACCCCCAAACTTTTTGCCTGGTGTTTAGCTGGTTTTTGACATAGTTGGCCTGGGATCCTGCTATTCAGGGCCCCAGGCTGATTGCTCTCTCCTTAAAATGGACTCCATGTACCCTAGGTGCATAACATAATTGGAACTGGTTCACCTTATAGGCCCCTGTAACAGTGTACCCTAGGTACCCAGGGCATAGGTGCATCCAAGGCCTACCAGGGGTTGCAGCACGTCTTGTGCCACCCCTGGCCTGGCCTCCAGATTTGACACAACTGGCTGATCACTCAGCTGGGGTAAGTTGGTGTAACCACCTCTTACTTAGGTACAGTATGTCTGTGCCTAACCCTAAACTGGGCACATATGTTCCTATCAGCCACTCCTATGGAAGGCCTCATCAATCCTGGAGGCAGAGTGCTTGGAAATATGTAAGATGGCGCTCTAGCATGAGCTGAGCCTGTCTGCAGCTGTCGGGAACCACTCCCTAAGCTGTTCCGGGATATTGCCATACCATATACTCTTAAGTGCATTATAATCCTCGCGGTTATTTGCTATCTTTGGTTTGGCTTTATCAAAACATGTCGAGTAAGGTGTCATACGAATTGGAATACTATCCCCTCGCCAATTCTGGCGACGGGGATAGCATTCCACCCTTCTAGAGGGACACGACATGTGTGTAGCCTTAACCCCGGTTAAAGTTAAACAGAGCCTCAGCATCACAAAATGGATGCTGCCACCACAGACACGAGTCTGGCCTCCTGCTGCTGACCGAAACTCGGCAGATGGTGGCCTGGACAAAGGGTTTCCTGCCTTGGGAGGTGCGAGCACCACCCCAGACAGGATTTTGTGTATTGGGTAGGACAGGGCTGAATAGAATCAGACATGCCCGGGGCACACAAGGTGTCCCCGTGCATAGGCCAGTCCAAACCGGTCCTGGGACTTTCCAGACCCAGGCCTGGCGCGGAACTGGACAAAGGAAAGGGGGTGTAACCACCCCCCTTCCTGGTTCCTCCCAGAGGAGGGACCTAGTAGGTGATCCACCCCTCAGATTGGGAATAAGAGCGGGAGCAGTGCCATTGCACAGCAGATCATCCTGAATCAACTTTACACGAAGAAGAAGACTGGACTTCGACATTCTGCTGCACAGAAGACTGAAGAGAATCTCCCTTGTGGCCTAGGAGTGGCCACCCTGTGAACACAGGTACCAACCAGCAACTCGACGTCTGCTTTGCCGCCGCCTCCCGTCGGAGACCGAGCCCAGAGCCCGACAAGAACCAGACTCCCAGACCTCTCAGAGCCCGATCCACAGTCCCTGCAAAGAAGGGACCCGTGGAGGCACCGAGTGACGTGGGACCGGACCTCTTGGAAGACACTCGAAAAGCTGACTGCGCAGCTTCTGAGGCATCCTCGACGTTGTGCTTTGGGGACTGAGAACCCCCACCACCGAGCAGCCCTTGCACCGAAGATCAGCCCTCCAGCATCTCCACGATCTGCGTGGGGCCCTTTTGCATTGTGCCACTCGACGCGCCATCCCGGCCACTAGCCACGTGGTCAGCGGCCATCTTGGCGACGAACCCGAAGATTTACACAGCAGGTCTGGTTGCTCCAGACCTACCCAAGCTCCTGTGAAAAGGAGCACCCGCTCTGACCTTGCTGGTCCGAGTGTTAAGCATCTTTCAACTTCTGCCTGGCTTGCCTTTGCCAAGGCCTGTTTGCTCCGATCGAGGTGCCGACACCGCCAACAGCGAGAAGCCTGCGTGGGACAGCTCGTGACCGACTCCTGGACGTCCTCGACCCCGGGTATCCACGTGGCTGCAGAAAGAAGCTACCCGACAACGCCTGTTTGCACCCGACATCGCCTGGTTCCAATCTGGTTCCACGGTAGTCACTGGCTAGTGACTTTGAACATTGTCCCCTCTGCTTTCAGGTCTTCACATCTTCAGATCCACCCTTGGATCCACCGGAACTCTTCTCATCGAGCCGCCTGCAGCATCTTCAGCTCCAAGCACCATCGACCAGCGTGACGAAACCCGACACTACTTCGACCCTGTGCACCCGCTTCCTGTGGGTGAGGTAACTCAGCTCCGCCAGTGCTCCTGCATTGGTACACATCTCAAGGGCCTGTGTCTTAAGTTTTAACTCCGTAGTTCACTCGGAAGGTTCCTAACTTTCTAACTTTGTACTTTTTACGCACCATAGACTTTACATTGGAAAGTGCGTGCACTTTGAACACTGCACCCGAGTCCCGTGGGCCTCTCCCGACTTAGTCACTTCTAGTCTCGAATAGCTCCAGCGATTCTCAAGGCCCTAGGCCTCTTCACTTTCCTCTTGGTATCTCTTATACCACTTTCTTAGTATATGGTTTAGGTGGCCCCTAGGGCTCATCCATATTGTGCAACTTTTGTGTATTTTAAACTGTCTTGTGATTTTACGCTTGTGCTTCTGTGCTCATAAAGAGTCCAGGGGATTTTAATAGTTAATAAATCAATATATATTTTCAATATATATCTGTGTGGTGTCCCTTTCATTTGGTATTCAAGGGGGTTGTGTATGGTATAACAGCTGGCTTCACATGCCTTTCAGAGTTTAGCCTAAGACTGCTTTGTCCACGTTACCACTAGGATAACTGGTCTACAAGGTTGAATTACAACCATCATCATAAGGGTTGTTTGGCATGGTACAAAGTGATCACTAAGAATTAGTGAGCATTATATACCAGGCCAACTTCTCACACAAATCATTACACGGACAAAGCAGACACGTTGGACTCGTACCTACAACAGAAACAAAGCACTTGAAAAGTCATACATACGCCCTTTACTGAAGAAAACCAACTTGGACCCGCTGAACCCCGACAACTACAGACCCATTACAAATGGACCTTTCCTGGGAAAACTGATAGAAAGAGCAGCGTTCGCCCAGATGTCACAATTCATTGAAGAGAATGACATACTTTCAGATTTCCAAACAGGATTCCGTCCGGGAAGAGGCACTGAATCTGCCCTCCTTGCTATCTGGGATGACCTAAAGAATACAGTTGACCGCAACGGGGTTGCTCCGCTACTCCTCTTGGACCTCTCAGCTGGCTTTGACACGGTTGACCATGACACTCTGAAACAAAGACTTTATGAAGCCGGCATAGAGGGAACTGCTCTAGACTGGATCGCGTCCTACCTTCGAAACAGAACTAATGTCATCCACACCCCACCTTTCTTGTCCAAACCGTACTCCACAAAAGCAGGGGTCCCTCAAGGTTCTATCATCTTGCATTTGTCCCTCCTTATGCCCAGTCTATTAATTTTTTGGCTTGTTGCCAGAAGAGCTGAGGTGACAGGGGCACTCTGGGAGCTCTAAATGATGACACTGGCCACTAAGGGCAGTTGATGGAAATCCTTATTGTTTTCTCCCCGCCTTAGGGCTTTCTTCTGTCATAGAGTTGTACGTGTGTCAGTAACTATAGCGATCATGGTCTTTAGCTTTGACAAGTGATCTGGTTTGATTCTTCTTTTTCTTAAGTCTCTGTAGTTTTTATCCTTCATTAGACCACCAGTTTTGCAAGAAACAACCAGACCAATTGGATTCCACCATTAGGTTTGTGCTGAACACTGGGCTCATAACAGCAGATCCTCCCAATCCTCATTTTCTAGTTACTACTGTTTGTAGAGACTCTGTTGAAGAGGCCACATGTGTAACTTGACATAAGGCATCAAAACAGTACAGAACGCCATAATTCCCAGCAGTTTCAGGATTATTCTCAAGGTCAGAGGATGTGACGTCTGGTAAAGGGGAGCAGGCTTTGGAACATCTTGACCCTCTCTAGTTGGGAGCAGGCTTTGGCTGATACTTTATAGAGATGCAACTTTTTTTTACATTGACAGTGATCCTCACCTGATGGAGGGCAATCATTTGTTGAGTGTGAACAAGGCCTTGTCTGTGACTTGTCCCGCTTACCAGCTAGTCATCCAAATATGAGAATACATGGACGTGACAGCACTGAAGATTCACTGCCACAAATTCCAGACAGTTGGTGAATACCCTTGGAGCTGCTGTGACCAAGAAGGGTAGAACCTTGAATATGTAATGAACTCTGCTTACCATAAATCTTAGGTACAGGCAATGATCAGAAAGAATTGGAAGGAAACTACTATTTACTCTATGAGCATGCAGTGCTGTAGATTCACATGCTCTGCATACTCTTGCCAACCAATTTTGGGCTCAGACATTTGGAAGTTGTTTTTCTTCTAAGAAGCCTTTTGAGTCACAATGTATATAAGGCCTCTTCCCTTGGTTGGCAATGCGCATGGGCATTGATTCCATGTTATAGTGTTTTTTGCACAGCGGATGAGAACAGTATGGAGCACATAAGGATTGCAAAAAGAAACTAGTTGATAAAGGGAGAGATCTGTGATCAGAGCCACATGCTTCTGGGGAGCAAGGTGGGGGCTTGTGAATCTACTGCACTACATGCTTATATATGCTTACAGGATAAGTAACATTTTGTGTTTGTAGCATGTGTTGCTGTAGATACACATACTCTACATAGAATGTAAATCAGTACCCACTACAAGTGGCGGCTACCATGGGGATTATGCAGATGTCTGAAGTAAGACCGTCCAGCCACCAACAGCCTGTTGACTGGCTAAGATATCCACACAATAATGCTTGGTTAATGTGTGTGGGGTTGACCTAGTGGACATTTTTCATATGTCAGCTAGGGGAATATTTCCCAAAAAAAGCCATGGTTGCTGCCTTTCTGCACACCCAGGGCATGTTGCCCTGGGTGTGACAGGGAGAACTCACTTAGCTATGCGATAACAGGCCTGGATGCATTTGACTACTCAACTGGTTATGCCATCTTTGGATGCGGGTGGCCCTTATGAGGTTTATCAAAGGCCATGAACAACAGGTCCGCTTTGCTTAAGGGCTAGGTCCCATCAATGTACTACACGAGAACGCGTTTGACATCCAAGCTGTGCAAGACTCTCTCTGCTACTCAGTTCAGTTGAGTGAAAAAGACTGGGAGCTCCATGGTTTGGCTTGAGATGAAAAGGAGAAACCACCTTAAGGAGGAACGTAGGGTTAGTTCTGAGTACTGCTCTATCTTTATAAACCGGAATGAAGAGTTCTTGGAACGTGAGGGCTGTAACTTACTAGTACGCCTAAGGGAAGTTATGGACACAAGGAAGGCCCTTTTCCAGGAGAGATACGAGCGGGCAAGCGTGTAGGGCATCTAAGGGAAGCCCCATCCGCCGGGTGAGGATTATGTTATGATTCCATACTGGAGCATGGGAAAGCATGGGAGGGACGACTCTCTGATGGTCCAAGAATGCTTTAATAACAGGTACACGAAACTGGGAGACATTTTTTCTATTTTGTGTGTAGGCAGCTATGGCTGCTAAATGTCGCCCTATTGAAGTGTATGCCGGCCTGACTTTTGGCGATGAAGCAAGTAGCTAATGATTAGGCTGTATTGCTTTAAGTGTTTAATTTTCGAGGATTTCAGTGGTGTTTTCCCAGTGTTTTCCAAAACTTCTGAAATCAGTTCTTATTGTGAGTTTATTCAGCTTCTTAAACTCAAATCAGCCAAAAAAATGTGTTTTTCCAGTGTTTACAAAGCATGTTGTTTTTTGCAGTGATTGTAATAAAGCACATATTTAATTTAAAGGGGAAGCAACTCAGGGTATGTAGGGTCTTCTATTTGGCAGTATGTTGAATGGACTTGCGTTAGACTGCTTCAAGCGTAGGAAGTCTGCGTATTTCACTATCACTCAGACTCACATCTCATTAACCTTTCTTATATCTCATTACCTCTCAAACACACTCTGTAAAGACTCTGGCTTACAGGACTAGTAATAGAATTGATGTATTCAAATGTTTTAATAAACACATTTTGAAACACATTTGGGGGCCTTTTACCTACTCCTTGCTGAATATTATGGCATTGTAGGGGTTTTCTACTCTGCATATAGCATACAACTTTGTGAAACCTTTAACATTTTGGATTACACCAAATTAATTTGTAGTCCGGCATTCTAAGGCACCCAAAACTTGATCACTGCTTTTCTGCACACTTTGCCTGACTACATTCAGGTGTTGCTGCTGTTGTGTGGACATGCATAGCTGCCAAGTGTCCCCATGGCAAACATCTCACTTTAAGTCAGTCCTGACTTTTTTAAGGAGCATTGTGTTCTGGGACTTGAGATTTTGGAGTTAACATTGTAACTATGGGCTAACAAAACAGCAGAAAAGTGCAGTTGGGTAAAAAGTCAGGATTAGTTGAAGGCATCAGACACAAGAAAGGGGCACCTTGCAGTTATGAATGTGGTTGGCATGCATGGACACAGCACTCTTTTCACAGGTACCCGACATTAAGTGTTTACATCCTGGAGGGTTTGGCACTTCACCTGCTATCAATATTTACTCTTTAGAAAAGGGGTCTGATATATCAAAGGGGTTTATCCCTTCTGTGCCTGTGGGTAAATGTGATATATAGCATACTGCCCAATATTCTTGTGAGCAAGCCATGTCACTAATCAGTGAAAGAATTAAACACTGAAAAAATATCAAATATGATTTCAATATTTCCAGATTCCCAACAGTGTATAAAATAATTAGATCAAACCTAACACATGCTACTAAACCCTGTACATTTCATCCCAGCACACAAAACTGGAAGAAACAAAAGGAAGAAGAAACAATATTTGAATGATACCCCTGAACATCAAAACTCAAGCAGAACAATCTTAGACCAGTCATTCTTGCTACTGTGTTGGCTCCTTCGGGAAGAAATAAAAAAAATACTTATTTTCTCTCACTTTTCTTTCTTTGACTGGCATTTTAATTCGAGGTTGTACAGGTGTTTATGTTTACACTGATCAGTGCCTTTTCCATTTCATTAGGGTTTATCAGTTATCATAGGCTTAAACCTTAAACAGGATAGCCTACATATGATATCCTGGACTGCAGGCTTAAGTGGGCCCGGTGTTGAGGATGCAGTAATGGACAAATCTCTTCCATTTTGCTGCATTGCAGGCTTATGTTGCAGACTTGCAAGACTCTCATAAGATGTCCATACATTCCAGCGGAAGACACAAAACCCCTGGATCTCAGGTGCCAACCTACTAGTTTGAGCTGTTTGTGGTCGGCATGCCTGACCCGACCTCGGCTCGTGCAGTGAGAGAGTGTGTTGCCCTGTTTCTGTACGTAATATATAGCGGTTCTGTTGCCTGTTTGGATAAGGACTACTTTGCCCTGAATACGTGGAAGGAAGGCTTTGAGGGTGAGGCTAATGGCTAGAACCTCGAGATAGTTGATAGGGGCTGCTAATTATAAGAAGCCCACAATCCCTGGACTGTGGCATGACTGAGATGCACCCCCCAGTCTGCTTGAGAGGCGTCCGTAGTAATAGTGACTTGCAGGATCGGGTCCAGAAAAGGCATGCTCTGTAACAGATTTGTACTGTTCCACCACTGCAGAGAGCGATGTGTAAGAGGGGTATGTGCTGACCTTTACCAACACTAGATTCTCCGTTCGACCCTCCACTTGAGACTACTGGGCTGAATGACACTGTTGTAGAGGGAGCATATAAAGCGAACCCTGGTGTGCTCTAGTGACGCAACAAGACCATTATTTGGGTAGGTTCAGTACTGCTCCGAGTAAGGGATTTATCTGTAGAGGTTGTAGGTGGGACTTGATTGCATTTATGGTAAAAGAGAGGATGTTGCAGAATGAAATGGTAGCCTGGGTATGTGCTAGGCACTGGCCTGCACTTATGATCAGCCAATCGTCTAGGTGAGGGAAAATGTGGACGCCTCCTTTCTTTAAGTGACAGCGACTATTGAGGGATGCCGAATGGAAGTACTTTGAACCACAACCTCTTACCACAAAGTTTAGATAGCAGTGGTGGGCGGGAAGAATGAGTATGTAAAAGTAGGCATCCTTGAGGTCTAGCACCACCATATAGTTGCCTTATGGAATGATATCCTGCAGTACTATTATATATAAGCGTTCAGAGAGAATGTGCCAATTTAGGGCCCTGCAGTTCAAGATGGGCCTGAAGGAGCCGTACTTCTTGGGGATACAGAAGTAGAGGGAATAACTCCTTTGCCCCACTGATTAGGGGGCACGAGTTCTATGGGTCCTTTTTGAAGGAGCACTCAAACTCTTCCTCCAGAACGTTGAGACATTCTCTGCTGTGGGTATGGCTGTAGTGTAGGATGATGCGAGGGGGTTTGAGCAGCCCTAAGCAGTAGCCATGGCAAACCGCTGCTAAGACCCACATGTCTAATGTGATTTTCTGCCAACGTGGAAGGAAATCTTGTAATCTGCTACCTCAGGTGTTCTGAGGCAAAGGGAAGGTATTGTTTGGAGTTGGAGGCCCCTTTGCCAGTACCACCCTTACTCCTGCATCTGTTTTTGTTCCCCGTGTAGGCACCCCTGGTGTACTCTCTCTGCTCCTTTTGGTGGTAGGGCTGCTGCTGTCACTGGTAAGAGTGGGTCGGGTCTGTGGAGGTCTGAAGGGCATCCATGGCTTTGGCAGTGTCAATTTCTTCTTTATCTTTTATAGCATCTGGTCAACCTGCCAACTGAAGAGAGGTTTGCCATTGAAGGGTAGCTTGAGCAGATGTTGATGGAGTTCAGTTTTAAAACCTGAAATCCGTAGCCACGCATGGCATCCGATGAAGACGCTGGTGTTGATCCCTCAAGAGGCGTGTCAGCAGCATCTAGGGCACAGCAGATAGTGGCATTGGAGATGCCCCTTCCGTCAGACATTAACTCCTGCTTCCCGCTTCCCTCTTCCTGAACTCTTCCATGAGATGCTTCACTAACTCCTGCATCATGTCCCATTGTGCTTTGTAATATCAGAAGAGGAGGCTGACAAAAGTAGCTATTTTCCAATAGATGGTGGCACCCACTGCTAGCCTCTTCCAAGCAGCATCCAGGTTTTTGTTCTTCTTGTTGGGTGGGGAAGAATCAACGTGGCTTGAACATTAGCTCGTGCAGTAGGTACCGCAAGGGAATCAGGGGGGTGAGGTGGGCATTAACTGAGCCCTGATGAAAGAGTTGTCAGAAGATGGTTTATATTTTTTCTCTACCACCCTCACCTTCACAGGTTCCTTGAAAGTGTCTGTGGATGACTTCAACATACCCTTTAGGGAATAACTATACTGTTCTCTCTGACATGGACAATGTCTCCACCAAGAAATAGACTTCCTTGTGGAAAGATGCAAATCAACCTTCTAAAAGGTAGCCGCCCTATGTATCAACTCATGACACGCTGTGGTGTTGTCTGGGAATGATGCTCTTCCCAAATAGTAATCTAGATCAGGATCTCCTGGGAATCAACATCATAGCTGTCCCTCAGGTTATTGGTGGGACCTGTGACAAATGTGGAGGTAGCGGTAGTGGTGGAGAGGAGGGGAGATGATGAAGAGGTGGAAGCACGTGGGTTTAGGAGGCAATTTAGTGGATATATTCCCCATTGAGGATGGATAAACAGTTGTTTCTGCCTAGCATACCACTCCTCCTGAAGCCACTGACGGATGGATAGGTCAGATTTTTCAGAATCTGCCATTAAAGTGGGCTTTGATGCTGCTGGTGTCCTCAACATCGACTGAGTCTACGGACTTGAATGGGTTTTCGACGCTGATGGGGGCTTCGAAGTTGAGTGTGGCCTTGGTGCCGGCTTCAAAAGGACCTTCAGCCTTGAAGGTCTGTGAACTATCTTTGGGCTGACGCCCTGGAGGGGTCGGCACCTGTTAATGGGAGTACTGCAGGCTCCGAGGCCTTTGATGGTGCCGACCAAAGCTCGAGGTGGTGGAGGTCCAGACAGTTGTGTTTCAGTTGTCCCTTGAGGGCGATAGTCTGTCCCAACTTGAGGCCTGGTGAGTGTTTCATTACCTTCCATACTCACAGTCCTCTACTTTGTCCGGGGGCCAGAGGGTGTGGAGGCAAGAGGATGCTCCTAGTCGTCTTCTTCTGAGTCGGGGTCTGAGTACAAGGGGAATAGCGATAGCTGGTGGGGCGAGATACCTGAAGGACCGATTTCTTCACTCTCTTTAAAGTCAGGTGATGGATGTGCCCCAAAGATGTTGGAGGCTTGCAGCTACATCCTCTGACGGGCCCACCTTCTCTCCCATTGAAACTGAAGAGTTGTCTTTGAGCAGAAGGTCAGGTAGGCCTCACACACAAAGGTACCAGGCCAGTAAGTTGTCATCAAAGAGGGGCATGTGGTATCAAACATGCCAAAGGCTCTGATGATTAGGAGTCGATTGGAATCTGTCTCCAGTTAAGGTCACCGAGCAATACAGGTGATGAAGGCTTTTTCCTGAAGCATCTGAGCCAAGGTGACCAGCTGGGCCCAAACATGAGTGGGTTGAACGTGTCAAATTCTGGGCCTAGTAGAAAACAGCCGAACCTGATGGTGGAAAAAAGACAATCTAACATTGAATCTGTGCCCCTGCACATTGTTAACTAAGGGAGGAGTCAGCATATACCTTGTGACTCAAAAGATGTCTTCAAAGATAAGCTTGCAAACGTCCAAGTACAACACTAGATGGTAAGATTATGAGGAGCATGTCTACAGCAATACATGCTATGAACTGTCGGAATATGCATCCTTGAGAGGATTGAAGACTGGGTGTGCTATAATTTCGAAATGACTGGAAGAAATTAAACAATTCACTGATATGAGATTGAGGATGGATTGTAGAGTTCCAGCTATCTTTTTTTGGGATTAAGAAGTATAGCATGTAAATCCCTAACTCTTTCTGCTGTTTTGAGGTCTATGTTGATGACCTCTTTCTAAAGTGATGCCTGTACTACTTCCAGTAGAACTTCGCAATGTTATGGAGTCATGCATACGGCCTTGGTGTTAAGCCTGGTAGTGTGTAATTGAGAAAATATCCTTGGGTCAGGATTATAGGAGTAGGGTCTGCTTCCTATGGTTGCCCCCACTTCTTTGCTGTGAAACACTGCTTTTTTGAAGTTAGTATGGCTGTGGCCCTGCTAATCAGGACCACAGCCTAGCTGTTCTCTCTCTAAATTGATACCATATACTTTAGGTACATATCAGATTGGGTACTGGGTCACCCTTGTGAGCCCCTTATATGGTACCTTAGGTACCCAGGGCATAGGTGCACCAGAGGCCTACCAGGGGCAGCAGCATGTATTGTGCCACCCCTGGTTAGCCTTCCAAACTGACACCACAGGTCTGCAATTGCAGCCTGGGTAAGGTGGTGTAATCACCCCTTACTTAGATATATATATATATATATTATATATAATATATATATATATATATATATATATATATATATATATATATATATATATATATATATATATATATATATCTCCACCAATTTGGCTCCGTTTCACAATCCTATGGCGCTCTATCCACCGGTGCCGTGACTCCTAAGCAGAGCCCCGCTTTTAGATTATTTTGTACAAATCCCTTTCCTCAAGGGAATGAGTCAGCACTCACGGACCAGTATTTCCCAAGTTCTTTATTTCCTTTGTCAATTATCCAACATTAGCACAAACCAACTTGTTTCGCAACAACAGTCGCTTGTTCACGGTCAATTGGCAATGTGTATACTCCTCCTTTATTTCGAGGAACCCACCTTGAATTCTGATCTCACTTCCTGTCTATTGACAGGAAACGATCTGGGAAATGTAGTTTTTACAATTCATAGATCATCATTATACAAATGGTGAGATTATCCGATACAAATTAAACAGAAAATAAAGGTGATACTTATTTTTGTGCATATCATATATATAATTACTACTTCCCTTCATGTTGGATATTTCAATTTCGCCAGTTAATCCGCTTAAATTAGACAAAGAAAAACGCGGCTTATATTATAGCCCTCTAGTGGGCAAATTAATACGTGCATTCTCTGTAAACATGTCAACGATATGTGATCTGTAATAAAGCCCTCCAGTGGGCTTGTATTACACCTCGTTTTTCCATGATACTCGATTCAGATATTGGTAAATATGAGTACATTCTGAATATCCCATTAGTCTATTATTGTCACTTATAAATGATCACATTTGTTTCTATCACCCACTAAACATGTCGTTTTAACTGTTTGACATGAATTCATAATCTGTCTCATACCATTGTAAATCACATTATTTCATTTCAGTTTCCACTACAAATTTTTATGTACAAATAGTTTTTTGTTGTTGTTAGTTGCTTTCTCTATTTTGGACATTGGAGCAACTTTATATTAGACACAACACTCCATCTGTCTCTTATAAATGCACATACAGTTCTTCACTCTGATTTAATCCCCAAGGGGTCATTGTTCGGAAATTCAGGATTTTTCTTGATTCCCTGCATCTTAATTGTCGTTCCTGATCTCCACCCCTTTCGTGTGGCAATATGCATTCAAATGCATAAGTTTTTAGCAATTTCCAATCACTATTGTGTGCCATCTCCAGATGTTTCGCGATTGCATTACTCCGATCTTTGTTTATAGTCGCTCTTATGTGTACTAGGATGCTTTTTTCTTAATTCCTTTTTAGTGCATCCGATATATTTGAGCGAACACGGGCACTCAATTACGTACACTACATGTGTACTCATGCAATCGATCAATTGCTTTATTTGCCACATCTTTTTGGTTGGTAACATCACTTCCTTTGTATTCACTGCAATCTGGCAAATCTTACAATGTTGGCATTTTATAAATCCTTTGGTATTCAGCCATTGGATTCCTTTTTTTCTTTTTGTATGGTCTTGATGGTGACTCTGAATCAGTCTATCCTTTAGGTTCCTTGCTCTTCTGAACGTAACCAATGGGTGTTGTCTGGTCCAGATGTAATAATTTCCAGTTTTTTCTTAGGATGTTTATGATTTGTTTGGATTCCCTGCTATAATTTAGGATTAGTCTTATTTCTCTCTCAGAATTTGAATCCTCCACAATGTTTTTGGTTTCTTTTTTGGATATTAAGGCATCCCTTTGATTCTTCATATTATCTCTTTGCCATCCTTTCATTATGATCTTATTGTTGTATCCTCTGTTTTTGAACCTCTGGGCCATAGCTTTGCTGGTTTTTCCCATTCTTCTTCCTCTGAACAGATTCTCCTCAATCTGAGGAATTCCCCGTATGGTATATTTTCCTTCACAGATGGTTTATGGAAACTGTCAAAATGCAAGGTGGAGTTAGTGGCAGTCTCTTTTCTCTGCCAAAGCTTATGATGGATATGGGCATTAGTTGCATTGTGAATTTTGCCCACTGGGGCTATGATTTTTATCGACTCAACATCAATGTACATGGGTAATAATTGCCCACTTGGACTGAACCGCTTTATCTGTTCTCAAAGTGGATATAACAATATGCACAATGTACTTGGACTAAACTGCTTTGATATGACATACATTTTATCGCACATGCAATGTATATTATGTTTTGCCGCTTTATGTGAGTTGCAAATATCAGCGTATCAGCAAAGCTTATAATGGATATGGGTACAAGTTTCATAGTTATCCACTATGGTTATATTACTCATGCCCACTCGGGCAAAGCTCTTTGGATGATGTGACTCGTTGTCAATTCCAGCCGTAAATGTGCGAGCTGTAATTATTGTTTTTTGTTTAGTACTCTGATAACACATTGTATATATCGCTAAAACCTTGAAATTTGCTTGCAATTTACTATTTGTTTAACTACATGAATGAAATATGAGGTGTATTTAGTATGTTTGACCATTCCAAAATGTCTGCCACACAAAGTACCTAGCTTTACAGATATGGGTGTTAGTCCGTCTTTTCTTTTGTTATTTGAAAGAGTAAAAGGACATTTGTTTGGCATCAATTCGTAAACGTGATCAAGCTGTAAAGCGAAACGCGTTGTTTTCCTGCTGCTGAATAAAATTGCGTGCACAGCAACCTTTGAGAGTCGGGTACGTCTGTTCGAGAGAATGGAGTGCTGTGATGGATATATACATATATATATATATATATATATATATATATATATATATATATATATATATATATATATATATATATATATATATATATATATTTATATATAGACACATATTAACCTATAAGTCACTCCTATGGCAGGCCTTGACAATCCTGGAGGCAGAGTGCTGGGTTTTGTGTGAGAGGGTGCCCTAGCATGAGATGAGCCCCTCTGCAGCTTTCGGAACCATCTCCTTATAGCTGTTCTATGATGTAGCCATACCATATACTCTTAAGTGCATTATAATCCTCACGGTTAATGCTAACTTTGGTTTGGCTTTATCAAAACATGTTGTGTAAGGTGTCAAACGCTTTGGAATACTACCCCCCCCCCTCCCGCCAGTTCTGGCGGCGGGGGTAGCATTCCACCCTTCTAGAGGGGGAAGACATGTAGTTACTGGTAAACCCGATTAAAGTTAAACAGAGCCCCAGCATCACAAAATGGATGCTGCTGCCACAGACACAAGTCTGCCCTCCTCTTGCTTTACGAAACTCTGGCAGGGGAGGCCTGGAAAATAGGTTTCCTACAGGGTGGGTTGAATTCAGTGAATGCTTTTCAGACACTACCCGGGGCACACAAGGTGCTCCATGCATTTCCCAGTTCAAACCGGGTGCTGGGGCACTCAGCCCCAGCTCTGGCGCGAAACTAGACAAAGGGGAAGGGGTGTAACCACCCCCGCCCCAGGTCCTCCCATAGGTGGGACCCTAGAGTTAGTCCAACCCCTAAACTTGCTATAAGAATAGGATCCCAGTCCCAGACTTTAGATTACCCTGGACGAAACTCTGCAACTTGGACCTTCGACATTCCACATCGACTGAAAGACTGAAGAAATCTCCCTTGTGGTCAAGGAGTGACCACCCTGTTCCAACAGGCAACAAAAGCATATTTGCCGGTCTGCATTTTCGAAGCTCCCGCCAGATCCCGAAGAATCTGCGACTCAGGACACGGACTTCCAGACATCTCTGATGCTGACCTGTGCTCCCAGCAAAGCTGAGATCTGTCGCGGACACGAGAGACGTGGGACCGGAACTCCTGAACATCCTGAATTTTTTCAACTGCACCTACTTCCCGACGTATCCTGAAATTGTGCATTGGGGTATTTGAAGTCCCTGCCCGAGCACCTTTTGCACTGAAGCTCAGAGGCCTACACTCCCGAGTGTCCCATGGGCCCGCTTTGTGCATTTCCGCTCGAGGTCCCTTCGCGATTCCTAGTCCGTTGGCTAGCTAGCCACCACAAAGGGCCATCTTTAATTTCTTGTGCTTTCCTGGTTGCTCCAGACTTGCTCCCACTCCTCTCCAAAGGAGGAGTCCCTCAGACCTTGCTGGTCTGCACCAAAGCCAATCTCGACATCTTGCGTGGGTTGCTGTTGCCAAGGCTTATTGGATCCAATCTGGATTCTGACGCTGCAGCACTCGACATCCTTCGTGGAACAGCTCCAATCCAGCTCCTGGTCGTCATTGACGCCTCTTGGTCCTCGTGGCTGAAGAGTCAAGCTTCACCTCTTTCACCTGAAATCACCCGACATCGACTGGCATCTCCTCCTCACCATCCTGGTCACTGGCTAGTGACCTAGACTCTATCCCTTCTGCTTTCCGGTTCTTCACATCTCTGATCCCACCGAACACTTTTCCTCTGGTCGCCTGCAGCATTTCTTCGCGGCTCTCCATTGGAATCGACGACGAAACCCGACATCAAAAGACACCTATGCACCCGGCTTCCGTGGGTGAGGTAACTCGAGTACTCCGGTACTCCTGTGGGTATTGACTCTCGAAGTGTCTAAGTCTAAAAGAGTTCCATCGTAGTTCACCTCTAGGTCCCCTTAATCTTTAAATTTGTAACTTGTTCGTTCTCCATAGAAAGTCAATGGTGATTCGTGGCTGTGTTTAGACACTGCACCCGTCCCCCGTGGGTCTCCTGCATCCTAACCTTTGGTGGTTCCAGGTAGCCCCAGCGGTTCTACAGGCCCTAGGCCAGCTTCCTAACTCTCACGTGGTTCTTATACCCCTATTTTAGGATATGGTTTGTGAGGCTCCTAGGGTATAACGTATACTGTGCAACTTATTGTATGCTAATTTAGTTCCTTGTATGGTACTTTTACCTCTGACCTCATAAAGAGTCCAGAGGGGTTGTGTTTAGAATAAATACATATATATATTTGATATATACCTTGTGTGGTGTGCTTTCATTTGGTCATTCAAGAGATTATAATTGGTAAAACAATTTGCTTAACTCGCCTTTAAGTCTTAGCCTTACAGCTACCACTAGGATAGCTTTCTATAAGGTTGACTTTACAACCCACCATCAATAAGGGTCGTTTGGACTGGTGCAAGGTGCCCACTAGAATAGGGGACATGATATACCAGGCCAACTTCTCACAAGGATGGAAAGCAGCCATTGATCTGGTATTATATCCTGCCACTGAGGCAAATGGACTGGGATTTAGGCCTGAGTAACTACTAAAAACTAAGAGTAATACTAGCATTCCAGTCATCCTTCTTTTTTGGTCACTGTGCTATAGGGCACAGGCTATACCCTACCTAAGTCCAAATAAAACAACAATGGCCTTGGGTTGCATGTAGTCTTGTTCGTATATGACCTTATATGGCTGTATCCTGACTGGGCTGGTATGATGGGCAAGAAACTCAATGGACTGGGATCCAATAGAGTAATTGCCAGTGGCTGACATTGCATCAAGCATTTCACCAGCCACTTTTTTTGTTCTTCAGATTGAACCTCAGTGTTCCCCCTGATAGGAGTTAGATGGTAAGGGGAATGATTGGTTGGTCATTGTTTGGAGGCAGTGAAGCCTCTTCTTTGTGCACTTCTGTCTTGACCTCCAAGGGAACCATCTCTTTGGTATTGGGATTGGACTGCTGGCTGTCTTGAAAAGACTGCTGCTGTGGCTGGAATTGTGTTTTGGAGACATGAGATACTGCACTACCCACAGTATGTTGTGGTGGCCAATGAAACCCTGTCTTGGTCTGCTGGTTTAGGACACCAATGGTTTACACTGTTCAAGTGTCCTTTTTAGGTTTCGCCTATTATCATTCGCTTGCGAATGTAATAGGCGAAAATTCAAGTGCTTGATCGACTCTTGAAACCACTGCAGTTTCTTCACAGTGCATGTGAGTCACGTGACCACAAAAGCGGGTCACGTGACCACACAAGCACGAGCATCTCCCTAATCCGCCTGCCGCCTGCCACACTTCTCCTACCCCCACCAGGCTCTCCCGCCTCCATCCGTCTTCTCTCCGGCCATTTGGCAGCATTGCGAGGCCAGTTAACATCTCCCTAATCCGCCTGCCACACTTCTCCTCCCCTCGCTTGATTCCCGCCCCCCCCCCCCCAGGCTCTCCCGCCCCCATCCGGCTTCCCTCCGCGCATCTGCCTGCCACACTTCTCCTCCCCGCACACATTCCAACATGAGGACTTGTAAAGCTACCGTAGAATGCACATTTGTGTTCCGATACTTTTAACAACATGTTTGTGGCTCAGTTAGATCATGAGAGGCACAATGCATGTGATGGGCGAGTTAGTCCTAAGAAGCTAGCAGCTTAATTAAGAAACTCGCTTGCAAACCTATCCTTGCATCTGGTACAATAACTGTGATAGATGAAAGCCTGCGGCGCCATCTAGCGGATTTCAAAGTTAGGGAAGCGGCCAAGCTGCAATAGAAAACGTATTATTTACGCAAAACGAACCTTAAGTAAATAACGCTGTTTAGGCAAAAACCACAACATTAATTATACCTTTCTCAAATAATGTAACCTATGCTTATTTGACACATCTTGATCAAACTACGGTACAGTAAAACACATTTACGATTAATGGAGTAACACCTCGCCTAGTCGCCTTCAACTGCAACGCCTCCTCAGGGGTAGCAAGCACTATATAAATGCAATTACAATTAAATAAATTACTTCTAAGCTTGGTCTTTGTATCGATCCTCTATCGAGGCTTCGTCAATTTATGCTCCATCGTCAGCTGGATAGACTCGACCCAGTATGGATTCCACCGATCGTTAGGTCAACCCTCCCCGGTTGCTCTCTCTCTCCCTTTATACCAAAATGACTCCCAATTCCTCTGGATTTTGCAAATGTTCGTTGCGGTGCCAGCTGTATCCCCCGTTACCAGCGGCCTTGCAACGGCGCTCTGGGGCTGACCTCCACTCACCTGCTGTTGATGGGAGCACTTTGAAAACATGTAAAAATAAATAAAACATAAGGTACATGGTTAAAAAAAAAAAAAAAAAAATTTTGTGCAGATTCTAATACTGTCATTATTGGGCATTCCGCTCAAAGTCACGGCTGGGATAAACAGGACACACTGTGACTCGTCACTGGGGTACCTAACAGGACAACTGTGGAGATCTCTGGAATAATAGCTCCTTGAGCTTCTGTCTAGTGGAAATATATAATGATAACCGTAAAGTCCCTTTCGAAGAAAGCAAGCCGTTATACACGCATCAGCTACCGCCCTCTGCAATCTCTCCACACTCACTCATCTACTCGGGTGACAGGATTGTATTTACATAGTACTTCATTCCCCTTTGAAGTGCCACTGTGCATCAGCGGATCGTAGCCAGCCACATCGCATGGACTGGTTGAAGTGTTACATTGTGGTGTGGGCTGGGTGTGGTCTATGAGAGAAGGTTCCTGAGTGACCAGTGGTGCACTTATGCCCGTCTGAGGCTGCTGCGCCTAGGTCTGCACTGCTAAGAATAGCCGTGATAAATTCCCCAGAGAAGCCACCCAGGGTGTTGTTTATATTTCAGAAACAGGCTCTGATGACCTGACACGGAAATTACAGAAAAATAATTAAACTGAAAGGGTGAGGAGTGTGCATGATTTAGTGCTAAGGCCAAGGTATTGATCACCCAAAAGGCTAGGGGTATTTGAAGTGTATTCATGATAGCCACCCCTTGGAGACGATTTACACTGCAGAGGATGGTATACACTCCATCATTGTGACGGAGTATTTTATATCGCCGCCCTGACTACCTATCCTGAGTACCCATACTCCAGAATTAGAGATGGCGCCGGCACAGCAGACATCCCTTATACATTGTAAGGAACAGTCATCCGAGCGGTTCGTGCCACTCTAATGGAAGTTTGAAAGATGGCTCAGTCAACATGACAGTACAGTCCGCCAAACTTAACCGGTTTTTAAATTTTCAAATACAAAATCCCACAGCAAGATTTTATTCTTTTAAATTAAAAAAAACAAATGACCTGCACCATGGCGGTTTCTACAATGTGTGGCTCCTTTTGAAGTTTTGACTGACAGTGACCACTGGTCATTTGACCGCCCACTCTGAATCAGGAGGGCGGTCAGGTGACCAAACCTCCGATGTGCCTTAATCTGTCAGGCTGTCAGAGGTGTGTGCCAGAGACGGGACAGTCTCTGTCACTGGCATACTGAAGTTCTGTGTCACTGGAAATGAGGCCGGCGGAACTTCAGTCTGGAAGAGAGGTTGCTCTGTTGCGATAGAGTACCCTCACCACCAAACTTTAAATCAGAGACTTTTACCGATAATGACATCATGGTAGAGCCCACTTTTAGCACCCCAATAACCTACTACTTACTCCGGCTGTTCTAGATGAAGGGCAGGAAGTGAAAATTAAAGAAAGTAAATAGGGCACCACAGGCTTGTTTAATTTCAATTCTTTTTAAGTTCAGGAAAAGGTTTATTTAAACGATGAATATGATCATAAAAACAATACTTCGTATAAGCAACCAATTACCAATGCATAAATACAAGAAAGAGTAATAAAGAATGATAATGATATACAATAACCGTTGACTTAGTAAAAACATAACATAGAAGATGATATGAATACGGTCAAAGGTTTACAAGAATCGTAACGTTTAATTTCAATTCTTGCCAATGAATTGATGACCTAAGACAAATCACAAAGAACAACACTGACAATTATCTTCTTATCAATCAGACTGAAGAGACACCAATTTTGATGGACGGGGACTATAAAGGAGCTGGGTTTCTAACCACATGATAAACAACCTAAGATGATGTAAATACGGAAACTAAAATTGACTGTAAACATGCTTTTGTATAAATATAAATATGTAAATATTTTTAAGGCTACAAACCTCTATTGATTGGGTACATTTTATTTACCTAACGTATTTTATTATGTGCCTTGCTGAAGCAGCAATCTGAAATAAAGCATTAAAATCTGGATTTTAATGACGTCTTAGGTCATCAATTCATTGGCAAGAATTGAAATTAAACGTTTTGCTGCCGATGGAGCGCCTCGATATAAAAAAAATAGTAATAATTCGGAAGTCAAAAGGATACAGACTCTGATCTGCCACTGGGACATTAGAAATGCAACATAGGATTACTTCGCCACAAACTGAGCAACGCCCAGAGCCAGGTTGCAGAAGTGTCATGTGATGAAAGCCCTTGTAAAAGCCCCGGGCCTTAAAATAGCTCCAGATACCAATTAGGGGACATTAAAGAAAGTGTCAAACAAGTTCACGCTTAAACAGGTCCACATATTAACAATTTCACAATAACACTGTGCATTGTCTGACTAGGGCCACTGAATAAAGTAATATTTAGACCTAAAGCACCTGCAACCTATGAGAATACAGGCAGCGCTTTCAGGTTTCAAATGAACAATCCTGACCTGGGAACCTGAACCTGTAGTTAGATACTGCCTTGCAGACGACCTCCGTACTCTAAATGTAATAATAAAAATAAAACAAGCACTGGCGTTGCCAATAGGTTTCGCATTTGGAAAGTTGGAGCTATTGGTTTTGTAAATGACATTTTATATTTATATATTGTTATTGACAATGCCAATAACGATATATAAATATAAAATGTCATTTACAAAACCAATAGCTCCAACTTTCCAAATGCGAAACCTACTGGCAACGCCAGTGCTTGTTAATGGTTTCAAGCATTTTGTGGCCCAAACAGATGCCCATCATCAAATGGACATTTTACCTTTTGATGTTCAGCATCTGTGCCATGGTGCATTCTGAGTTTCAGGACGATGAATCATAAGTCCGAGCAAAACCAAACCTCTCCCTTTGAAGAAAAACAAACTACCATTCCAAGCTCAGCAATAAAGGGCAGGACTATGAAAAACAAGTGGTCACAGCTACATATGCTGCAACCACCGTGTTAACAGGTGTGTAGGTGTTAATAAGTGAAACTTAGGAGGGCTCTAGCTCTCACAGCAAATAACTGCTGACGGTGTTGGTCAACCCCTAACAGTGTAGTGAGTGGCAACCGACAGCAAATCGGTAATGGGAGGACAGTGCCCATTCTGAAAGTTAGCGTTAAGCATATGGCTTTGACCATGTAGTACAGCAAAGGTCTACTGTCCTGTCCCTTAGGAGTAGAAATCAATATACTTTGGTGAGGTCTAAAAGGACTGAAGTGATAAGTTGATGAGCAGTTATCCATCTGAGTTAACTTAGGTTCACTGGTGTCACAGCTTTGGTGGTGGAATTCAGCTTGGACTGTATTGGCATGAGGTGGACCTGCCCAGGACAGTGTGTTGCTTGTTCAAACACATGCTTAAAAGGGGAGCAGATTCTGCTGTTCAGGCAAAGAAATTACAAGACAAAAGGAGGCCCAGCTGTCTGAAACTTCTTACCTGGGAAGAGCTCTTCCATGGGATTTCAAACTCCTCTATATAGGGCGGCCTGACCGGGATTCTCCCAACAAGTTATCCTTCATCTCTACAAAGTACAGGCATACCTTATAGAGCCTTCCTGAATGATCTAACATGGCTCCACCAAGTGTGGACTAGGACAGGGGTGGATTGGCAAGGCGGGCATTCGGGAATGGGCCGAAGGGCCGGTGCCTCAGTGCCCTCTGTGGGCCGTTTTTTTCTCCCCTGTCCCAGTCCACAGAGAGTGGACTAGGAAAGGGGAGAAAAAAAAAAACGGCCCACGGAGGGCACGGAGACAGAGACTGAGAAAATGAAAGCAGCCTCGCAGTGCGGCCGGACAGCGATTGTCAGCTGTGGCCTCTCCTTCACCCCTGCCCTGCCAAGCAATCAAGCTGAAGCTGGGCTGGGGAGGGGGTGATTGTTGGCAAGAATCGGCCTCCCTGGGGGCCAGGTGTTTCTCAGGCCTTTGAGCCATTTTCACCTCGGCCCCCCTGGCGCCATGCAGCCCAGAAACGGTGTTAGTCTTAGCACCTCGCCCACAGCCCTTCACATTCAGGGCATAGTGGACGAGGAAGAATGGGTCTTGCTGTGGGGACCTGGTGATGTTTGGAATTTTTTTGTTTTATTTATTTATTTATGCGATTTTATATAGCGCAGACTTTACCCAAAGGTGTCAGAGCGCTTCACACAAGGAACAGCAATAATACATGAGGAGAAAAATTACAAGTGGACAAATTACAAAAGCAAACGTTAAGTTACATGAATCAAAAGTGACAATAGTGAGCAACCAAAATACATGAGGTAGCAATCGGTACATTACAGGAGGAAAAAGTGATATGTGTGCAGGTTACAAAAGCGTACAAAGTACAAGCAGAGTATAATACTGCAATAAATGGCAGACATTCCAGCAGAAGAACAAACGTTACATAGGCAATGGTGGCACTTGTGCAAGTATCTAAAGCAAACAAAAGTGAGAGGTAGCATACAGAGTGATACCAGAGAAAAGTGACGTGTGCAAGTTACAAAAGGGTACCATACACAGGTACAAGGGTAATACTACAGTAAATGGTAAACACTCAAACTGCCAGAACACACTGGGAAGGCACTTCCCATGCTCCAGCTTCACCTCAGCCTCCCCCCTGGCTACCTAGGATGACTCAGAAAGCTGTGTTTTGTGCTCCCCTGCCAGGACATTTTCCCGAGGCCTGGAGGGCTGATTAATTTACTAATTGCAGGGGCCTTACCTCTGTTCATGTGCTCCTGAGCTGAAGGTCTGGGGAGGGCTAAGTAGGTTAGTAATAGCAGGGGCTTTGCTGCTTTTCAGGTGCTCCTGTGCTGGAGGGCTGGAATAATTTTGTGACAGAAAGGGGCCTTGCTATTTTTTTTTAGTTGCTCAGCATGTAGGCCATTGGCACCTTTGCCCTGTGTCCTGTGCAAGAACAGTATCCTCCCATTTTCATTCCTTGTCTGTGCAAATAGTGTTTCACGAAAGGGCACGCCCCTTGAATGTGGGCCACGCCCCTTAAATATGGGCCACGCCTCTTGAATGTGGGCCACTTTTTTCGTCAGTGCCCGGGCCGAATTGTGATCCCAATCCGACCCTGGACTAGGACTTATCAACACCGAGTAGTGTCTGTCCTTGACCGAGTCTGTTCCACCACTCGCACTCCGAGGAGGAATCCCTCCCATGAGTGGCGCACCTCAATCGATGCAAAATAAGTCATTGGAAGGCACAAAGACAAAAGCATCTTATGCAATGGATCACTTAAGGAGGACAATCCTAACACAAAGTAAAATGTAAACAAATAACTTACCTGCTTTCGTTCGACTCTGCTCTTGGCAATGATGGACCCTGATGATGTCTGCGGCTGTATCCCGGACTGCAGGCTCTTCACTCTGCAGCAGCATAAATATGCAATTCCACAGGACTAAAGTATCGGATAAATCTGAAAATATCCAAGAGAATAATTTTATCCAAATCAATTGTGCCGGACGATGTTGCACAAGACAATTAATCATTTCATTTTTGGAAGCATTCATAGTTGCCAGCTATCCACCATCATTTGAAGGGATTTATCAAAAGCTGTGATAGGTACAAAACGAAAATAAGGACTTTAATAACATTAAACAAAACACTGTAAATAGCTACACAGTAAAAAAAATTGTGTAAATTGTAGCACAGAACTAGGCCTGTCTACTTGATCTTATATTTGACTATGTATTATGATGCTGCATTGAAACTATAGAGGTTTGATATTAAAATGTGTATGTAAATAGAGGAAGAGAGCAAAACAAAACAAAAAAAATGTGTATGTTCATAGATAATCTTCCTAAAACAGCTGATGCCACTGTATGAAAAGCGGGCTGTGATGGCAAGGAATAGGATACTTGGTAAGAGAGGTCTCCACTGAAGTCAAACTCCCCCTGCCGCCAGGTCCTTTACTCTCTGACACAGAGACACCATCAATGTCCCAGACAGTTTGAGGTACAGGACAAAAGTGCTAACTCCATTTTCATTCTCTGGTAATGGGAAATGGCTTAACGTGTCAAGGAGGATGCACATCATGTGCAGAAGGGCTATGTGTCAACCCTACATATTTCATCAGTTAGTTCTTTTACAATGGAGGATAATACATTTCCCCAGCTATTCAATTTAAATTGGGGTAAAGAAGATCAGTTACTCATTCACAATGGGGGGGTGAAATCAAAGTTCCCAGTTATTGTTTTAAGATTGAGGGAAATAAATTGTCCAGAAAACACTACATACAATTGTGGTACAAAGGGGAACAACAGCATAAATTAAACACATTTGTAGTGATGTTAAATTAACATGGGAATCATTAAAAAAAGCCTGAGCTATTATTTTTAGCTATTGTTCGTCATCCATATAAAAGGGGGAGTTATAAATCAACCATTTATTTATTTGAGGTTTCATACAGCATTGCAAACCATCTACAAGCAACTCCAGAAAACTAGGCATCAGGTACATGAGGACAAAGGAATCAAATTCTGGATCACAGACAATAAGTTGACAATTGTATGTTATCGACTGTTGGAATCCACCAAGAAGAGGTAGAGTGTACAGAAGATTCAACACGGTTACAAGTGGTGGGGAGGTAGGAGCGAAGGCCAAATTTAGTATCCAAACTAAAAGCCTTGGGTTCAGCAGAGGAGTTAGATGATAGCACTGAAAGCACTGTCAGCTTGAAGAGATGGATTTTTAGTGATCTTTTAAATTTGAGAAAGTCACATTCAAATCCTAGAGTCAATTGTGGAGGGTTCCTCAGAGATGAGCTTTGCACCTGGAAGGCCCTACCTCAGGATTTCTTCTAATGAGTCAACCTGCTAGGCATTAAGTTATGATTCTGGTAGGACAAAAGGGGATGAACAACTTTGTCAAGGAGTTTGGCACTCTGCCACGTAAGGCTAATGGATCAGACAGGTGGATTTGAAATTCACACTTTCCTTTACTGGGCTAAAGTGGAGACATTTCGGGGCAGGTGATGTGGCTGTGTTTTTCAAGGTCAAACAGGAGATACACAGCATGGTTCTAGTCTTTTTGGTACTTGGAGATTAGAGTGGACTGCAGTAATCAAGACAGGTGATAAACACAGCACAGATTAAGGCAACATTGTGAGAGATTTGAAAGAGAGGAAGGATCACTCTGAGGAGATTTAAGTAATCAAATGCAGATTCTAGGACAGCCTTTCTTGAAAGTCGTAAGCTATTCTGAAGGTTTGCTCACTGTCCAAGAGCATGCCAAAGTTGCTAGCTTTTAGCACTTGGTGAGAGGGTGGTCACAGAGAACCAAACCACGACAAAAATAGTCGGCCTGGAGTGACTGACCCCACTGTTGAGGCATAGCTAATTGTTCTGTATAGATTGTGAAGTGTTGACACTACATGACTTACAACTCTAAGTCGTCCAATGCAATTCCAGAAAGCCACTTTTTCACGATAACCGCTCAAGATGTAAATAATGTTTTAAAATGTGTTGGATATACAGTTATCTGACATAGATATCCTGCAAATCTGGCGTTGATTTAGCCCTCCTGTACCTACTTTAGACACAACTCTGATACATGTAAGCATAGCGACCACCACTGAACTGGAGCCACTTACGCCCGAACAGCAGGACTGGGGGCACAGTCAGCTGTATCACTAAATGTTTCAATGTGCAGTAATGAATGGCCCAATAGGATCAGTGGCCTACCCACCTAGCCTAACATTGGTGAGATGGGCATGTCTCCTGGGGCAGAAAAATCCCCAATAAGCAGGAAAGAGAGAAAAGGAAGGGCTGCTGTATATCACTAGTCATTTAAAACTCTCTCAGGACTCGAGCTCAGGGCGACGTTACGAACATAGGATTCCATGTTAACACGACAGCTTGAACACCAAAAGATCCAATACACTCCAAATGACATTCATGCAATGCAGCATTACACCTCTAAAATTACCAGATCAGAATCCTGGAGAGTTTAGAGTACAGGCCCTGCCCATAGGAGACTATAGGGCAGGGCTGACTGGGTCAGGTTGCTTTTTTCCAGAGCAGAGCAGTTGGAGTCAGCACAAAAATAAAGTTTGTGTGCGTTTTTGCCTGGCAGTACTTCATGAGCAGCTTCTGGATTTCACTCCTGCACAGTTCATCACCGAGCTCTGCATCCCCTTACCCAGTTTCCGCATACATCAGTTTTTAATTAGTTCCCAGATCAGTGGCGATGTGCTTTTTTCTTGGTTTTTTCCTGTTTACTTCCGCCATTACACATATTCAAATCTACTGGGCTTCTTGGGTTCCATGCCTGGAACCTGGTGGGTTGTGTAGCTTATTAGAGCAGACCATCACCAGGAGGCTTCTACACAAAGTTCAATTTTTAAATACCTAGGTTCCGCCTACCCTAAAACGGTTTTTGTAAAGTTACGTCGGTGCCTGTAACTGCCACCTACTTACCAGGCGAGGCAGAGCGCAGTGATGACAACAAAGACAGGATCCTGTGTTTGTCTCTCTACCCCTGACCCTGCTTCCCCCGAAGTCCAACCCTGGAGGGTTCCCACTTCACTCTCAGGGTGTTTTTTGGAAGACCAGCATTAACAATAGGTCCACGCTAAACTGGACACACTATCACATATCCCCATACACAACCTTCACACCCCTCATCACCCACCACATTAGTCTGAAAGTCACGATACCCATCTCAGATGTCTTGCTGCTTCGTGGTCTGCCAGTCTGAATGCTCCAATCATTGCGTCAATGAAGGACACAGTTTATGGGTGTCCTCCATTTTGTCCCTGCATACTTCTAGCTCATTATCCAGTGTCCTCTGAATGCATGATTCTGCAACCCATCTCTTTATAACCTCTTTACTTCTCCTCTCATTATGCATGTGTTATGGAACAGTAATATTAAATAAGACCCCAGGCTTTGTTAGCCAAAGGTCGAGTCTCAAGGGATCTTTTCCCAGATGACAGTAAACGTGTTTCCATTTATCAGTTTCAACAGAAACAGCCACTGCTGGTCCTCCGATACACAGGGCACCATGTTTTTCCTCTTTCATTGGAACCAGAGGAATTTCCTTAAATTTCACCTTCAAAAGAACAAGGGACTCTAGTAAGGCGTCAGATACTCTAGTAAAACAGTGCCACGCTTTGCAGTGCCACAGTCTCAAAAAACAGTTCATTGTGTGCCAGGGCCTGTTCATTGTGTGCCAGTCCCACGTAGGTGCTTCACACTGTTTCAATAAGGCTGTTAGACCTCCAAGCTCTAGGAACATTCCTGAACTCAACTCATATGGCACCTGTGGGTCTCCTGTATCACAGGGTCCTTCATGCTACAGGTTCGCTGATGCACACTGGGAGACAGCCCCCAGGACACTGCTTGACCACTTCTAGCCTTAGCGTGAACACTTCTTAGGCCTCATGACATATGTCCAAGCCATAATCGGCACGCTTGTGCTCACAATGTGCCATCTCCAGCACTCTTTTAGGAATGTCTGCAGTCCTGGGGCATGATCACCAGTTTCAGATGGGTTGCTAGACCTCTGACAATGCATTAGCTCCCATAATGGGCAGGGCCGGACTGGGAACCCAAAGCAGTCCTGTCACTTTTTTTGGGTCAGGCACCCTTCACAACACCCCACATCCTGTGGGCTGCGGGGGAGGTGGGGGTGCTGCTTTTGTTCCTGGTGGGTTGATATTGTAGAGCCGCTACAAAACCGGCCCCACCCTTCCAGCCTCCCAGGGAAACGCCCGATGCCCGCTACGGCCTGTCGGCACTGATAATGGGTAACAGCTTTCACCTCGAGAAGGTCTGTGGGTCAGAAGATGAGCTCTGCTGTTTTGGTTTTCTGCAACCTCTCATTTTTCATGTGACATTTACGTACACCATCACTTGCCCTCTCTGATGACGCTGAAACATGACCACCTCTGCAGTAGGAGCAGGTAGGGAGGATATAGATGTGAAAGCCCAGAAAAAAGCTATAAGTGCGCATGTCTTACTATGAGCCTGCTGACTCTGCGCCCAGATGTATTACTAAGTAAACATATAGCTTGACAGAAACTGTTATTGTGTGCCACCTGACTGCAATGATATAGATTTTCTTATAATCTAAAACTTGCATCCAAAATAGGACCAATACACACATGACCGTGGAATTTAGTGAACTGATGAAGAGGCAAAGGAAAGACCAGAAAAAATAAAAAGATGATCAGCAGTATGGAAGAAAATTGCATTAGATTGTCAAAGTAAGGGGACTGAAGACATTTCAAGTAAGAAAAACTGTCCATTATTTATGTTCTTTTTAACAAGGTAAGCTATTTTTATTGCTGTCTCAGAGGTGCCTGACCCACCAATGATTATACAGAGTCAAAAATGAGTCAGCGCTCTACATACAACAGTAAGGGCCTTGTTGTTACCTACAAGCATGAACGCATGTACAGTAGGTAAGTGTGAGTTCTTCTGTGATTTCCAGTGCCTAAATCACTCAGTGGAACAGGCAATCAGTCTCATCTTCTTTAATATCCTGAAATGCTAATTTTCTAAACCTGAATATCCTGAGTCTTTAATTTTTTTGCTTCTCTTTTATCCAACATCTCTTTACAGTATGGAGGCTTCTAAATGAAAGAACACGTTCTTAGTAGGAGCTGGAAAGACTTGATCCATGAGGACATGATCTGAAAGAGACTGGGGGTGTGAGTGGACAATGAACGCCCAATTTGGCATAACTGGGTATTTTTATCGTCGTGAGGCATCCTCCAGTGACTTGGCCTATCGTGTCCAGTGGTGCGAGTGCATGGCTCAAAGCATCACAAGATCCCCAGCATGTGCTCTGATTCCTTAAGCTAAAATTAGGATTCCAGTGTGTTTGTGTTTCCTATGCATTACTATAAGTGAACTGGTCCAAAAGAAAAGAATAAAAGACACCTGTACTAATAGCTGGTGTTTGTCTCTCTCTGCTCAAAGACTTGTGTTGTCCACACTGCCAGCACATATGAAGTCTGCAAGATCCTCTGAACCATCTTTTAATCCTGTTTAAGAGCATAGCGTACTGCTGTAGGGTCTAAAAGATAGGAAGATAGGTGGCCATCTTCTTATAAGTGGGTTTCTGATCACCTGAACAAATCCATGGCACGATGAATATGTTTGTATCCTCAACCAAGTAAAAGCGGGGGACATCCTTTTCAACGCAAATTTTACGACGGATGCCTTTACATCGCAAGTTTTACAACGCATGCTGTTACAACGCATTGCGGTGGGGGGCGCTCCAGGATAGGGAATAGATTTGATTTACTATCCAACACCTTCCCCACTATCCACGGGGACTGGAGTTGGAATAGTAAATTAAACTATTCACTATCCAGCGCCCCTCAACACTATGCGTTGTAACAGCATGCGTTGTAAAACTTGCGATGTAAAGGCATGCGTAGTAAAAGCATGCGTTGTAATGTCATACAACCAGTAAAAGCAAGCTGAGGCACATGCTCATCAGCAAGAAAACCCATTGTGGTGGTCCAAGCAATTTGACAGTGTGTAATCCTAGCACACGTCTTTGTCTTGAACAATATCACCAGTGCCGGAACACTGTAGATAAATACCACTGTAGACGTCCACTGATTGACGTCTCCTATGCTGAATAAGAATACGCATATTCAGCA